>NC_064622.1:198268677-198909177 GCF_023898315.1 Schistocerca nitens | reverse complement strand
CATTATCCTTGTATTACTTTTGTTGATGTTCATCTTATACCCTTCTTTCAAGACACTGTCCATTCCGTTCAACTGCTCTTCCAAGTCCTTTGCTGTTTCTGACAGAATTACAATGTCATCAGCGAACCTCGAAGTTTTTATTTCTCCTCCATGGATTTTAATACCTACTCCGAACTTTTCTTTTGTTTCCTTTACTGCTTGCTCAATATACAGATCGAATAGCATCGGGAAGAGGCTACAACCCTGTCTCACTCCCTTCCCATCCACGGCTTCCCTTTCATGTCCCTTGACTCGAATAACTGCCATCTGGTTTCTGTACAAATTGTATATAGCCTTTCGCTCTCTGTATTTTACTCGTGCCACCTTCAGAATTTGAAAGAGAGTATTCCAGTCAACATTGTCAAAAGCTTTCTCAAAGTCTACAAATGCTAGAAACGTAGGTTTGTCTTTCCTTAATCTTTCTTCTAAGATAAGTCGTAAGGTCAGTATTGCCTCACGTGTTTCAACATTTCTACGGAATCCAAATTAATCTTCCCCGAGGTCGGCTTCTACCAGTTTTTCCATTCGTCTGTAAAGAATTCGTGTTAGTATTTTGTAGCTGTGGCTTATTAAACTGATAGTTCGGTAATTTTCACATCTGTCAACACCTGCTTTCTTTGGGATTGGAATTATTATATTCTTCTTGAAGTCTGAGGGTATTTCGCCTGTCTCATACATCTTGCTCACCAGATGGTAGAGTTTTGTCAGGACTGGCTCTCCAAAGGCTGTCAGTAGTTCTAATGGAATTTTGTCTACTCCCGGGGCTTGTTTCGACTCAAGTCTTTCAGTGCTCTGTCAAACTCTTCACGAAGTATCGTATCTCCCATTTCATCTTCATCTTCGTCCTCTTGCATTTCCATGATATTGTCCTCTAGAACATCCCCCCCGTATAAACCCTGCATATACTCCTTCCACCTTTCTGCATTCCCTTCTTTGCTTAGAACTGGGTTGCCATCTGAGCCCTTGATATTCATGCAAGTTGTTCTCTTTTCTCCCAAGGTCTCTTTAATTTTCCTGTAGGCAGTATCTATCTTACCCCTCGTGAGATAAGCCCCTACATCCTTACGTTCGTCCTCTAGCCATCCCTGTGTAGCTATTTTGCACTTCCTGTCGATCTCATTTTTGAGACGTTTGTATTCCTTTTTGCCTGCTGCACTTACTGCATTTTGTATTTTCTCCTTTCATCAATTAAATTCAGTATATCTTCTGTTACCCAAGGATTTCTCCTAGCCCTCGTCTTTTTACCTACTTGATCCTCTGCTGCATTCACTATTTCATTATCTCAAAGCTACCCATTCTTCTTCTACTGTATTTCTTTCCCCCATTCCTGTCATATGTTCCCTTATGCTCTGCCTGAAACTCTGTACAACCTCTGGTTCTTTCAGTTTATCCAAGTCCCATCTCCTTAAATTCCCACGTTTTTGCAGTTTCTTCAGTTTTAATGTACAGATCATTGCCAATTGATTGTGGTCTGAGTACACATCTGCCCTTTGAAATGTCTTACAGTTTAAAACCTGGTTCCTAAATCTCTGTCTTACCATTATTTAACCTATCTGAAACCTTTTAGTATCTCCAGGGGCCGGCCGAAGTGGCCGTGCGGTTAAAGGCGCTGCAGTCTGGAACCGCAAGACCGCTACTGTCGCAGGTTCGAATCCTGCCTTGGGCATGGATGTTTGTGATGTCCTTAGGTTAGTTAGGTTTACCTAGTTCTAAGTTCTAGGGAACTAATGACCTCAGCAGTTGAGTCCCGTAGTGCTCAGAGCCATTTAAACCATTTATCTCCAGGGTTCTTCAATGTATACAACCTTCTTTCATGATTCTTTCATGATTCTTCGACCTATATATCTAAAAAGGGCCGTGAGGTGAAAAACGAATGAACCAAAGTGGGGTTCTGCCATGAGTATGACAAGAGGGAAAATTTCGACTACTCTTCTCTAAACTGGCGTCAAGTGCAGAACGGAGCGCTTTACGCTCTGTACGATGCAGAGAAGAAATTTGTGTGGACACTGCGTTCACAGTGGCTGCACTTCAGCTAAAAATTAACTGTAGCAACATTTACCTCCAACTGTGGAGAAAGGAACCAGCCACATTAGTTAATCGTTCTTGCGAGAACTGGAGTGCACTATAATATGCACGCTGCTCCAACCATGCACATCTATATCGCCACATAATAAGAGTAGGGCCGAGTACAAGATTTCTGGCATGTCAAGAAACAAAGGGAAAGTTTAGCAAAGGCCAGAATTAGTTTTGTAGGAATTTCAGTTGGAGAGAGCGGCCTTGCAGTCGGCATCACATCACAGCTTAAGATAATACCACGTGCAGAGGTGTAAACTTTGTTGGTTCACCAGTTTGCGTCCACTTTAAACTCAAGCGACCTTGGGTAATCTTGCACTCAAATTTGCCACCGAACTAACAATCCACCGTCGACTTGATTGCCATCATAAATAGTACTGAACTTCGAACCAGAATCGGACAACTTCCTTAGGACTGACCAACATCATAACGTATGTGCAGGAGCAATTTTGTAAAGAAACTTCCAATTAAACTTTCATAATATTGTGTTTATTATTAATGTTCTTTCAGAGAATTAATATTTAACATTTTTGTGCATAAAATTAGTTCACTACTTTATGTTGACGATATGCGTTATCCATTACCCTGTTTTTATGTTGTCGAGTTGAAAACCAAGCGTGTAATTTTGTGAGAAAAATTGCGACATTAAACTTGTCATTTCACCTTACACAGTTGTTCTCAATTCTAGAATAAGCAAAACCGCACCTACAGAGCCACACATCTGAGGCGATATTCCGTAGGCACGCAGTTTGGTTAGAAGATGCTTGTGAGGAATGTTGTCGAAAGCCTTCTAGTGGTTGAAGAATCAATTTGACACCCCCTGTCGAGAGCATTCATTGCTTCACGAGTATAAAGAGCTAGTTTCACAAGAACGATATTTTCTGAATCCGTGCTATGTGTCAATAAATAGTGGAGCATGTCTCTTATAAAGACGTTAAGAAGATTTTTATCAGCTTTATTAAATAGATGTACATTGTATTTCTTTTTTATGGTTATGGGTGTTACGGTATTCAGCCTAGCAGCAACTGCCTTGAGGTCGCTAATCCCTGTATCCCACATGACACTACCTATTTGCCTGGATTATTTGTTGCTAAGAGGTCAAGTATGCTTTCGCAACCATTTAGGCTTCGATAGGGCTCATGAACTAATTGTTCAAAATAACTTTCTGAGAAGGCATTCAGTACAGTTTCGGATGACGTTTTATGCCTGCCGCCAGCTTTAAATGTGTAATTTTTCCAGTATATCGAGGGCCGATTGAAGTCACCACCGACTATAATTGTGTGATTTCGGTACCTATTTGAAATAGGTACTTCCATATTTTACTAATCAGCATTTATGCCATCTGTACCAGTAGCTTTCTCGTAACTCATACTTCTCAAATAGTATGCATATCATATATCAATTTTATTCTGTTTATTCTCTGTGGAGTTCTTATAATGTTCTATCCATTTTGCTTGTTGGATCTTATTTATTTGAGCAACTACATTTCCTGTTTGATTTAGAATTTTCATTGTTTTATAAACCATCATTTGCCTTCAATGACTATCAACTTCTTTTACGCTTGTAAACGTACCGAAGATGCGAGCTGAGTTGGTGATCCTTCGCTCACAGCTCCAGGGGGTGTTGGCTTCCGTCACACAGCCTGAGGCTGCTGCCAAGGGGCATCACTGTGGGGAGGTCGGACGCGGGGATGCGAGAGACGTCGAGCACGTCTCACGTGTCCCCCAGATCTATCCACTGCTGTGGCCTCCCCGGGTACTGCATGCACTGAGGTTGACCACTCACCCGTGGTTGAGTGAGAGATCATTCAAAAGCCTGGCAGGCAGCGAAAGGCTTTCTGAAGGGCCGATCGTACGGCCGCACTGGACATTCACAAAAGGGGTGTTCGCTGGTATTTGGGAGCTCCAACGATAGTCGCGTAATGGGGCCCCTTAGGAACATGGCTGATAAGGAGGGAAAGGAGCCGACCGGAGTGGCCGAGTGGTTCTAGGTGCTACAATCTGGAACCGCGCGACCGCTACGGTCGCGGGTTCGAATCCTGCCTCGGGCATGGATGTGTGTGATGTTCTTAGGTTAGTTGGGTTTAAGTAGTTATAAGTTCTAGGGGGACTGATGACCACAGATGTTAAGTCCCATAGTGCTCAGAGCCATTTGCACCATTTTTTGGTGAGATATGGTGCTGCAAGAAGAATACAGAAGACCTAGTTCGAAACAAGGCCCGTACATCAGAAGATATTTGCTCAGAATTATTGAGATCCTTGGGTGAGGCAGCGACAACTATACGTTTCCACCTGGTATGCAAGATATATGAGATAGACGAAATTACCTCAGATTTTAAGATCAATGTAAGAATTTCAGTTAAAAAGAGCGCTGATGCTGACAGGTGAGTTAGTCACGCTTGAAGGCGCAATACTGAACCTACGTAGCTTAAGGAAAGGAAAACCTACGTTACATTTGTAGGTTCAAAACTGGGATTAAAACTCATGGTGGAAAGGTATCAGGGATAACATTCGCTAATGACACTGCTGGCCTCAGGGAAAATGAAGAGTTACACTATGTTTTCAGTACAATGAAATGTTTAATGAGCATAGAGTATAGACTGAGACAAACTTAACGATGGTCACGAAACAGACGATGTTAGGAAATTCTGCTACCTAGGCAACAAGCTAACTCATGACGGAGGGTGCAAGGAGGACATAAAAAGCAGACTAGCACTGGCAGAAAAAGCATTCCTGGCCAAGAGTCTGTTAGTATCAAACACTGGCCTTAATTTGAAGAAGAAGTTTCTGGAATGTACGTCTGTAGTACAACATTTTGTGGCAGTGAGACATGGACTGTGGGAAAACAGGGATAGAAGAGAATCGAAGAGACTGAGATGTGGTGCCACAGTTTGATGTTGAGAAGGTAATGGATAAGGAGTTTCTCCGCAGAATTGACGAGGCAAGGAACATATTGAAACCACTGAAGAAGGGACAGTACGAGAAGACATCTGTTATGACATCGGGGAAAAAGTTCCATGGTACTAGACAGAGCTGTAGAGGGTAAAAAGTATATAAGAAGACAGAGACTGGAATATATGCAGCAAATAACTGAGAAAGTACGTTGCAACTGATACACTGAGATGAAAAGGTTGGCGCAAGAAAGAAATTCGTGGCGGGCCGTAACAAAGATGTGAGTAAAAAAGAAAAAAAGAGCAAGTTTTAGACGATGTTGACGCAAAGATACTCTTTGACATTCTGAAGAGGAGAGATGAAACACAGGGAGCGAAAAGTTATGTAAAACTTTTGTGGAAACCAGACTGTAGTTATGAGGATTGAAGGAATTGAATGGAAAGCAGAGGATGAGAACAGAGTGAGACAGGGTAATTACATCTATAGATTGGGCAAGCTATGAAGTTACCATAGAGAAGCGTAAAGCTGGAATTACAGTTCACGAAGAAGACATAAAACCTTGTTGATATGCCGATTGTAATGTAATTCTATCAGAGAAAGCGAAGAATTTCGATGAGCAGTTGACTGAAATGGATAGTGTCTTGAAGAAAGTTATTAAAATCAGTATCAACAAAACTGATAAGTAGGATTGTAATAGAATTAAAAACACGACGTTGATGGAGCTAGATTGGGAACTAATAACAGTAGTAGAGTTTTGTTATTTGAGTAAGAATATAACTGATGTTGGACGAAGTAGAGAGGATGTAAAAGAGAGACTGAGAGTAGCACGAAAAACATTTCTTAAAAAGACGAATTTGTCATGTAATATAAATTAGTAGTTAGGAAGTCAAGTCTGATCTGAAGGTATTTGTGGAGAACGTAGCATTATACGAGAGGTAAATGCATAGGATAGGCATTCACACAACAAGAAAACAGAAACTTTTGAAATATATGCTACTGAAGTGAGCTGAAGGTTATATGTGTAGACAAAATAACTGATGTGGAGATATTGAATCATATTGCGGAATTACCACATTTATGGCACAACTTTACGAAAAAAAAAATATTGAAAAGGTATATCCTGAAAAACGAAGTAATCCTCATTTTGGTAATGCAGGGAATTGTGTAGGTAAAACCTGTAGAGGGAGAGAAGGGGATGAATATAGCGAGCAGATTCAGATGGATGCAAGTTGCTGTGGCTACACCGAGATGGAGAGGCTTGCAGCGTGGAGATCAGCATCCTTTCTTCTGAAGACCAGAACAGAAATACGTATTGTAATATCGTCTGGAGAAAACAGCAAAAATGTAAAATGTAGATTGTTAGCAAAGGTATCGTCCATTATTTTGAGCCAATTATTTATGACCTCGTAAAAGCAAACAATAAAAGATTTCCTTATCTCGCTTCTTGTTTTTGTCATCTGAGACTGATTCACGTTTCAAAAAATGAAACTGTACCTTCTTATTTACGTACAGAGATTCAACAGCTGAAATTCAGAATTCTGTAATTACTTTATTTCCTAGTATTTCTCACAACAATTTTCTTTTCCCATGGAACGTGTCATTTCAGACTGACACGCATTTGTTTTATCTGAAACTCACTGATAGCAATTACAAGAATATGGAGAAAACTGCCAAAGAATGTACGTCGTAGACAACTAAGCCATTAGAAGGTTGAGGGATAGCAGATATGGATGAGGAAGTGTAATGATATCGGCGCCGAATTTATTGAAGGCACTAGCAAATATTTCGCGTCAACTGTTATACGGAAATAATGCGAAACCTATGCCATTGGGCCGGGCTAAATTCGTCTGAAGCGACTGATGAGAATGGCGAAAAATCTGTAACTGCATGGTGATTGATTTGTTATTCCAGTAAATTTTGCTATTTACTATAACTAATGCTGAAGAAATTCTGAGTCTGTAACGACACAGTTATGTCCAGACAGCAGCTTAAACTTGAAAGTCACTCACATATGAAACGCAGAAGCCCAGCACAGTTTTCAATTCTGAGTTTATTAATTTCAGTTTATAATGCGATATGGGATATTTACAAGTATGTGCCAGTGTTCTGACACGGTAACCAGTAACGCTATCTGTCAGTAGCGTAAGGAAGTGTTTGTGTAAATATTGTCATTTCTGTCTGGCCGCTTTAGAATTAGCGTATAATATTATTTGTGTAATAAAGTCTTTGAAAAATTAAACTATGCTATAAAGTGGAATGTGTGTTCGAAATAAACGCAGTGTATAAGACATTTATCGTCCTTGTACGAGAGCTCCACTAGTTGGGCAGAGATTTTGTTTATCGTAACAACTATGGTAACAATAGTCTGTGGCAGTCGATTCGTCATGATATGCTCTATGCTCTATGTTTAACTGCGAGCATTCCGTGATGGTCGATAAAATACATATGTAGTAATATTATAACGTGGGGACATTACAAGGAGAAGTGTGCCGCTATGTGGTAATTACCGTAACATGGCAGTAAAAGGAACGAGGAAGGGGAAGGAAATTATTTATCTGTCACTGAACCTCGATATCACTACAACACTCCAGATAAGTGATACTTATTTGTAAAGTGGAGTTTCTCACTAGATTTTGCATTCACATTCAGAAACCCAAGAATTAGAGTAGTGTAGACAAATGATTACTTTTTATTAACTATTTCTACAGCCCTTCACCACAAATTATGTAGGCACTAATGCTCTTTCCTCCACTGCAGTAAATTATTCAGTTTAGAAACGGCACTGCGTTATCTGTTTAAATAGTTATATTTATTAGTCCGTGAATAATATTTTAATGTGAGTTAATGATGGTGTGAATTATTATTGTAGTTATTACTTTACTGCTGTAAATTATTACGTCATTCAGATATCCATCATAGCTGCTCGTTATCTGCTCCAAGCGTACAGTCTATTTGCCATGGCTGTTATTTTTTTTTTTAAATTGTCAGTACCTGAACTCATAATTGGAATATGAATACCACGCGTACAGAAATTTCGTTATAACACAGTGTTGGGTGGTCTGATATATTCACGGCCATGTTTTCGAATATTAACATCATTTACAGTGTATTACTACGGCCGCCTCCCAAGTCTAAGCATATATGGTCCCGATACGAGAGGCTCGTAGCATGTTCACTGAACATAGTGTGGAACTGAATAGAATGTGGCCTTGAAGTCAAGGAACACTTCATCGATCTGGGCGCTTTTGTCTAGGGCGTTCCGGATCTCATAGACGAACAGAGTGAGCTTACTTTCGAAATATGTCAATGTAGCATATATTCGTTCTCCAATAACTATGTCCGCAGCGTTGTTCCAGTAACCTACGACAAACTAATGCTAGAAGGGAAGTAAGATATTTTGGATAATCTGTGTAGAGCTTCAGAGATGTCTCATACAGTCCAACTATGTTTCCACTGGTGTGCAGTCTTCGCTGATATTCTCTTCAGCGATCACATATCTCAGTATCTGCCGAAACCGAGCGACGATTCATAGGAGAAAACGTGTTACGACCTTTCGCAGGGAAACAGTTTCGAAAGACTGAATTTATCACGGTGGTTTTCAGTCTGTAAACTTACGCCTCAGTGCGATCATGTTCACTGAATAGATGATACACAGTAGATCCACTTACTGACTTTCCGTAACACCAAAACTTCTAATCATTTTTAGTCAAAACGTTTGGCAAAATTCTACTTTCAAATTTATTAGGTGCTCCTCGCATTTACCATTTTAGGCTGATTTGACCTTCCTTCAGCATTTCATAAACTGTACTTCGACTTCCTCTGAATCGGAGTTGAAACTCTTTGCTTTCTCAGCAACTTTCTGTCGTGCATTGAACACCGGTAGGTCCTTTCCGTTCCTCACAGCGTTGCTAACACAATAGCATGATCTTGAAATTTATTTATAATATCATCTTCCTCTGAAACGCAGTGTCACTACGCCTTCCAGGGCAGGTTATGGCCAGTAAAATTATGGTTAACTCACCTAAGATTTGAACTATGTCGGATATTGTCATTTGGGAGACAGAACAGTTAGTCAGTGTACAAGATTCCGTAACAGTTAAACTAAATGACTATGTTGGGGCTGGTGGATTCAAATGTTACAAATACTTTTAACAATCACTTTCTAAACGTATCAGCACTGGTAGGCTTAAATGGTTCCGTGGAAGAAGCAAGAGAATATAAAAATTTCATCCCACGAAACTTAAAGCAGCTAGAAGTAGCACCAGCATCCTTCGCTGAAATTACTGCAATGATATTTTTTTTAAGAAAGCTCAAGTGGGGTTGGTGAAATTTCAAACAGAACTAAAATGTTTTTCCAAATGAATAAGTATTGTCCTTAGGGATATATGTATTGCATCATTGGCAAGGGGAATTTTTCCAAACGGGTTAAATATGCATTAAGGTAACAAGACATACTCAAACAAATGTCGTCCACTTTTGTTAGTGACGTCTTTTTCCAAAATATTCGAAAAAGTGATTTACTCAAGTACTTCAGTGCAAACAATTTTACTTAGCGTACCACAGTTTCGATTCCACAAGAGTTGAACGCGACTTATGCATTACGTAAAATAGTTAAAGCATTAAATAATAATATATTGCCACTTGGTATTTTTGTAACCTTTCTAATGGTGTGGATGGATATGGTGTTATGGGCGCTCAACAGTGTAGTCTTTAGCGCCCGAATGGAAACAACAACGGACGAGTGTAATCTTTCGAAGGCGTCAATTTGTGTAGCTCGTCTTATGCTCATAGAAAAACTCAAGTTTTATGGAATTGATGACTTTACACATAACTATTTTGGATCATATTTAACAAACAGAATGCAAAAGGTTGCACTGAATAATTCATATCAGGACAAAAATGTATAAAATTTTAGTGACTGGGAAAAAAGGATCACTAAGGTTGTACCACAGGGTTCAATTCTCAGTACACTCCTATTCTGTATCTATGTGATAACCTTCCACTCAATGTTCAAAATGCAAAATTAGTACTTTTAATACACGGTATTTGTGTTATAATAAGCCCCACTAGAGAGAATGTGGGAGAAACGTATAATTTCTAATGAATTATGAAGTGTTTCTCTGGAAAGAGACTCAACCTAACTTTTAATAAGGCACAATACATTCATTTCCCTACAAAAAGTAGAGTCACACCAGCAATTTATGTAGCACATGAGCAGAAGGCAGTAAATAGGAGAGAATGCTCCAGATTTCTGAGTGTTTGTATAGATAAAAACTTGAACTGAAAAGGGAATATTATTGAGCTATTCAAACACTTCAGCTACTTGTGCTCTTCGTATACTAGCTAATTTTGAATACAAACATTTCCGTCTCCTGAGATATTTCGCATATTCCCACACAGTAACGTCTTACATTATAAATTTCTGGGCTAACTTACCACTTAGAAAGAAAGTACTGGTTGCAGAAGAGCGAGCGATAAGGAAAACGTGTGTTGCTCAGCCACTGATTTCCTGTAGGTACTTCTTCAAGAAGGCGCGCATTTTAACTGCGCCGTCACAATACGTATAATCGCTAATGAAATCCGTTATAAATAATCCATCACTATTTGGAAAAAACAGTTATGTCCATACCTACAAAACCCATTGTTAAGGCTGTCGGGGGCTCAGAAAGGAGGTCAATATGCAACAATAAAAATTCTTGATCATTTGTTACACAACGTAAAACTGTGTGAGCGGTTGTGAAGCAAGTTTTAAATCTAATTTGAAACCATTTCTCCTGGAAGGCTCCCTCATTGTGTAGCTCACGCCTGGTCTATTGAGAGGATTACTACAGTCTCTATGTAACAGAGGAAGTCGGAAAGCTCGCATCGTAGATCGTCGCAGAATCCACTGAGTCTCTGGTTCAGAACTCTCTCTCGCATCCAAACCAGAGGGCTGTGTTTTATTCAGGATGATGTAGAGCTGCTTTAATAAGTATCATAAAATTAATTTTTTTTTTTTGCTCTTCTTGTAGTCAGTGAACACGAAAACATATCTTTAGCTTAACCCTGAAAAAGAAAAAAAAAAGATTTATAGCTGTAATGTGGGATCCTAAAATCCGAGCAACAACTTGTTTCCAGCATATCACGTTAATAATAGTAAAATCACGTTGAATGAAGTCACAGTCTCGTTTATCCGGTAGTCGGCTTCCATTTGAGTTGGCAGCTCAGTAACAAATTTTTGGATGCAAAAATTGTAGGGTCTTAAGCGGTAATAATCTACGTAAACAACAAGTCGTCGTCGTCTTCTAGATCCTGCATATTATGATGGAGCGAGTTGACTGGTTTGCAGAAAGACAGATTTTCGTGCATGAGCTGCACAAATATGTAACTCTTCAGGCTTTCCCGGCGATCTAATGACATCTTGGGTTGTCGGGTGTTCTGCCGGATATCAGCGTCGTACTTGCACGATATTTCGGTCACGTAGCTCGTAACCTTCATCAGGTGCGACCTGAGACTGCTCCTCGAGTGGACCTGGTCCAGTATTTATGCCTATGGCCTTCCCCCTCCACCAACGGCTGCAGGCGCTTCCTCTGTGGTCCGCGCCCGTTCCCTGCGACCTGCTGGAGCGCTGCTGCTCCGTTTTCGGTCCGCTGCGGTTCTAGGTGTTCCCTCTGCGGTCCGCGCCCACCAAACCCGCTCCTGGGGGTTTCATCTACGGTCTGGGGTACCAAGCGTTCCCCCTGCGGTCCGCGCCCGCTCACCACGACCTGTTGGAGCGTTGCCGCTCTGTTTTTCAGCCTACGTTCACGATAGCCTGGGATGTTCCACACCCAGTCCAGACGAAAGGAGGCCGAGCCGCTCTGTTTTTCGTCCGCTGCGGCTCTGGATGTTCCCTCTGCGGTCCGCGCCCACCAGTCCCACTTCTGGGTGTTCCATCTTCGGTCTGGTGCGCCTGGCAGTCCGTCAGGGGCTCGTTTTCCATCTCCATGTCTCTGGTTCTTCTGTTTGTGTAGTGTTGCAGCTGGCCCCGTTGCTCCTTTAACAATTCCAGAGCCGGATCCCAGGCTCTGCTTAGCTGGTACCCTGTGTCACGGTTCATAAGATCGTCAGCCATTTTAATTTCTATCGATTCTCTTATAACACTGTCCCAAAATCTTGGTGTTTGTGCTAAAATCTTGGTATCCTCATACTTCATGGCATGATCTAGTTCTAGACAGTGTTCAGCAAGGCTGACTTAGTCACCTGTCTTAATCTAGTGTACCCCTGATGTTCTTTGCACCTGATCTCCACAGTTCTTGTCGTCTGGCCAATGTAGGACGTGCCACATTGACTAGGTATATTGTAAATCCCTGGTTTTCGTAATCCCAGGTCGTCTTTGACACTCCCCAGCAGTCCCCCGATCTTGTTGGATGGACAGAAAACACACTTGATATTGTGTTTACGGAGGATCCTACTGATCCTGGCAGAAATAGAGCCAGCATAGGGCAGATATGCCACCTTCTTTGCTTCATCTTGGTCTTCTTCAGGAACCTGTGGTATAGTGGCTGGTTGGAGTGCCCTCTCAATTTGTCTGTCTGTGTATCCATTCTTGGAGAAAACTGTTTTGAGATGTTCTATCTCTATAGGTAGATTCTCTTGGTCTGACAGGGCCCGTGCTCTGTGGACCAAAGTCTTCAGAACCCCATTCTTCTGTGCAGGGTGGTGACAGCTGCTGGCCTGCAGATATAAATCAGTGTGTGTTGGTTTTCGGTACACACTGTGGCCAGTTGATCCATCTGCTTTCCTCTGGACTAGTACATCCAGAAATGGCAGCTGGCCATTCTTCTCCAGTTCCATGGTGAACTCGATATTAGGGTGGCATGAGTTAAGATGTTCGAGAAACTCATAGAGCCTGTCCATCCCATGTGGCCAGATCACGAAGGTGTCATCCACATACCTAAAGAAGCATGTGGGTTTAAATGTGGCTGTCTCCAATGCCCTCTCCTCAAAACTCTCCATAAACATGTTGGCAACCACAGGGGACAGTGGGCTGCCCATGGCTACACCTTCAGTTTGCTCGTAATATTGGTTTCTGTACAGAAAATACGTGGATGTCAGTGTATGACTGAACAGGTCCAACAGAGCACCATCAAATTTCCCTGCAATCAGTTCTAGTGAGTCCTTCCTTGCTGAACACTGTCTAGAACTAGATTTTGCCATGAAGTATGAGGATACCAAGATTCTAGCACAAACACCCAGATTTTGGGACAGTGTTATAAGAGAATCGATAGAAATTAAAATGGCTGACGATCTTATGAACCGTGACACAGGGTACCAGCTAAGCAGAGCCTGGGATCCGGCTCTGGAATTGTTAAAGGAGCAACGGGGCCAGCTGCAACACTACACAAACAGAAGAACCAGAGACATGGAGATGGAAAACGAGCCCCTGACGGACTGCCAGGCGCACCAGACCGAAGATGGAACACCCAGAAGTGGGACTGGTGGGCGCGGACCGCAGAGGGAACATCCAGAGCCGCAGCGGACGAAAAACAGAGCGGCAACGCTCCAACAGGTCGTGGTGAGCGGGCGCGGACCGCAGGGGGAACGCTTGGTACCCCAGACCGTAGATGAAACCCCCAGGAGCGGGTTTGGTGGGCGCGGACCGCAGAGGGAACACCTAGAACCGCAGCGGACCGAAAACGGAGCAGCAGCGCTCCAGCAGGTCGCAGGGAACGGGCGCGGACCACAGAGGAAGCGCCTGCAGCCGTTGGTGGAGGGGGAAGGCCATAGGCATAAATACTGGACCAGGTCCACTCGAGGAGCAGTCTCAGGTCGCACCTGATGAAGGTTACGAGCTACGTGACCGAAATATCGTGCAAGTACGACGCTGATATCCGGCAGAACACCCGACAACCCAAGATGCACAAATATGGCTTTTTCAATTATAAGTGCGGCCTCAGTTGTTGCATTGTGGATCAGTGTACTCATTCGTGGTGATTTACTGTATTCTCCAGCTGAAAGTGAGCAGTTTTCATGAATATCTAATAAACGCTTAGAACGGTCTACAGTAAAATTTAGCAGCATGTAAATACCATTTCACCCCCATACCCACTGTAGTTTAGCGAAACACGAGACCGGCCGTAGGAAACAGTTCCCTAGGAGCCACCACGGCACATCTCATAAACCATTTCAGCGATGTAACATTTCAAAGGGCCCTCTCACTATTTTGTGGAAATGGAACCCTCCTTAGAATGAGTATGGCATTCATGGATAGCGGGCATGAGGAAGCTGAAGAGTGAGAATGCTGGCTATCGCTCGCCATCCTATACACAGTTAAATCTTATCAGAAATATCCAACATAGCATATACTTCGGCAAGAGGGAAAGACAATTCGTGCACACACACAAAATGTAGCGATGGAACCCCAGTCAGCGAAAGTTCAGTTACGTACGAAAATTTTCGTCACCTGCTCACAAATATGACGATGAAGGCTTTTGTGTTCTGTTTTTGTTGTTGTGGTCTTGAGTCTTCAGTCTGATTTGGTACAGCTCTCCACGCTTGTATATCCTGTACAAACCTCTTTGAATAACTACTACAAACAACATCCATTTGAACCCGATTACTATAGTCGAGTCTTGGTGTCGCTCTGCATTTTTTCACCCTACCTTCTATTTCAAAATTCTTTTCTCGGTAACTCATAATGTGCTTTGTAAACCGATACCCCCTTTTAGTGAGGTTGTATCAAAACTTTGTTACTTTTTTTCCCCAATCAAATTCAGTACCTCTTCTTCAGTTAGTCATTGTACCCATTTAACATTCAGCATTATCATGTACCACCACGCTTCAAAATCTTCCATTCTTTACTTGTGTTAACCGTTTATTGTCGAAGTATCACTTAAAGACTAATGCCTTCAGATAAGTCTCCATAGCAAGAAAATGTTCAAATGTGTGTGAAATCTTATGGGACTTAATTGCCAAGGTCATCAGTCCCTAAGCTTACACACTACTTAACCTAATATACCCTAAGGACAAACACACTCACCCATGCCCGAGGGAGGACTCGAACCTCCCCCGGGACCAGCCGCTCAGTCCATGAGTGCAGCGCCTTAGACCGCTCGGCTAATCCCGCGCGGTTCTCCATAACACATGACTAGCGACTCTTCCTGGTTTCACCGTGTAGCTTTACGTATCTACTTGCCTGGCATAGCGGCGATCAGTACTACTGTGAGATGATTACTCGACACTATAAGCAATATGTATTGTAACGTAGGCAACATATTCTTTAAACCAAAAGTCTGTTGAAACGGACTGCGAGAAAGAAACTTCTGTGCTGTGCTGTGAAAATATCCAACTTCTTTCTCGCACAACAGCAAAGGATTCAAACCTTGGCTAAAATTGTTACTCCCACCTATATTCATTCTGCTTATATACAATGCTAACTGCTTTGTATACGCTACAATGAGCTGTTTTGTTTTGCTGTTAACAACTGATTTTAACAGGAAAGTTGTATTTATGCCTTCTCGGCAAATTATCAGAATATTGGTACGGAATCTGAATAGTCCGAAACTTAGCAATGCACCAATTCCGTGACTATAACTACACCAAATAGTGTCATTACATTGAAGCTACAAACATCAGGAGTTCTGGTGCCCAGAACTCCTGAACATAAGACGTTGACTGTGGATATTGTATCACAGACAAAGTCCCTTTGTCTGTTCAGAGATTTCACTAAATCCGCCCAAAGATGTAAGCAACCATGCATGAGCAGCGCCTATTAGACGCAGGGAGTTCGACAGCCGATCAGTTCCAGTCATTCCACCAGAAAGGAGGTACATGGCTCGTATTGTCTGTAATTCAACCATGAATTGACGGTCAATACAACGGTTCGATCGCGCCCTTTTTTTTTTGTTTTACTTTGTTCCATGAAGGGCTCTCATCAAGGGAAGTGTCCAGGTGTCTCGGAGTGAACCAAAGTAACTTTGTATGGACGTGGTGGAGATAAAGAGAGACAAGAATTGTCGATGATGCGCCTCGCTCAGGCCATCCAAGGGCTACTACTGCAGTCGATGACCGATACCTACGAATTATGGCTGCGAGGGTACCTGACAGCATGTTGAATAATACTTCTCGTGCAGCCACAGGTCGTCATGTTACGACTCAGACTGGGCGCAATAAGCTGCATGATGCGCAACATCGCTTGCGACGTCCATGGCGAGATCCCTCTTTGCAACAATGACACCATGAAGCGCGGTACAGATGGACCCAACAACATGCCGAATGGACAGCTCTGGATTGGCATCACACCGATGAGTGTCGCATATGCCTTCAACCAGGCAATCGTCGGAGACGTGTTTCAGAGCAACCTGGTCAGGTTTAATACCTTAGACACATTGTCCAGCGAGTGCAGCAAGGTAGAGGTTCCCCTCAGTTTTGGGGTGGCATTATGTGGAGACGACGTACGCCGCTGGTGGTCATGGATGGAGCCGTAATAGCAGCATGATACGTGTATGCCATCCTCCGACCGATAGTGCAATCATATCGGCAGCATACTGGCGAGGCATTCGTCTTCATAGAAGACAATTCGCACCCCCTTCGTGCACATCTTGTCATTGACTTCCTTCAGGGTAACGATATCGCGCGACTAGAATGGCCAGCATGTTCTCCACACATGAACCGTGTCGAACATGGCTGGGATTGATTGAAAAGGGCTGTTTATGAACGACGTGATCCAACAACCACTCGGAGCGATCTCCACCGAATCGCCGTTGAGGAGAGGGACAATCTGGACCAACAGTGCCTTTATGAACTTTTGGATAGTAAGACACGACGAATAGAGGCATGCATCAATGCAAGAGAACGTGCTACTGGGTATTAGAGATACCGGTGTGTACATTAATCTGGACCACCACCTCATAAGGTCTCGCTGTAAGGTGGTACAATACGCAATTTGTGGTTTTCATGAGCAATGAAAAGGGGGTGGAAATGATGTTTACGTAGATCTCTATTCCAATTTTCTGTACAGGTTCTGGAACTCTTGGAATCGAGGTGACGCAAAACTTTTTTGATGTGTGTATTATCATCACTGATCCAATTGTTGGAGGAGTCTCACCATACTTCTTGTACCACTGATCCCAAAGATTTGCCCAATCATGTTAAATGATTTCAATTCCCAATCTAGGTTTCGTTTGCAATAACAATAAACAAGGTTCAAGGTCAGGAGGAGGGGTAAGAGGAGATGGACACAGAGGGGAGGGGGAGGAAGACGAAATGGATGTAGAGAGGGGGAAGGAGGAGACGGATAGAAAAAAGAGAGAGATGGGTAAAGGAAGAGACTGGTAGGAGATGATGGACGGGAAAAAGATGCAGGATGTGAACGACCGAGCTTGGGGGGGGGGGGGCGGAGGGAGCAGGAGGAAGAGGAGCAGTAGATGGACATAGCCGGCCGGGGTGGCCAAGCGGTTAAAGGCGCTACAGTCTGGAACCGCGCGACCGCTATGGTCGCAGGTTGGAATCCTTCCTCGGGCATGGATGTGTGTGATGTCCTTAGGTTAGTTAGGTTTAAGTAGTTCTAAGTTGTAGGGAACTGATGACCTTAGAAGTTAGGTCCCATAGTGCTCAGAGCCATTTGAACCATTTTTAGATGGACATAGTGAGAGGCTAAGCGGAAAAGACAAAGAGACAGCAGGAGATTAGGACGTATATCCAATTTGCCTTACACACACAACAATTCGGAAGCATTTCCTCGTTTGCTGGTAAAGCATATACGCTTCCTCGTGAAAACAGTATAAAAATCCGTACAGAAGCTAATGGTATTAGCCTTTGCATGCAGACTGAAAATCGCGACGGTGGAGTTGAATTTATAATCGGAATAGAAGTTAACAAAATACCTTTTTTTAAAATGTTTTTGTTGTTATTTAGCCTGTAGGCTTGGTTTTTACATACTCTACTTTTGTCTATGGTCTGTTATTTTGCTGCCCAAATTGAAAAATTCATCTGCAGTGTATTATTATATCAACTGAGTAAAGATATCCACTCGGCGATTAAAACCAGCAATTCACCCGTTCTTTTGACGCCTCCTCGATTGAGGTTGAAACCTCGAGACACAGGATTGAAACGCTGTTTTCTTTTGGGTGCCTGAGTAAAACATTTCAGACAAATCGCCTCTCAGAAATGACGCATAAAGCCCTTATGGTATGATACAAAGGGCATCTATGAAACTGTTCCTTTCCTTGCGATATCGATCCCCACACTTTTCACGCTCGATAAAAACAGTTCGCAGTGTGACGAGCAGCAGGAGGACATTGTTGACAACCTGTGACATTGATGACACCCGATGGACGATGCAACCCTTCTCTAAGGATATTGTGAGCTAGCAACCGAATTGCTCGTGCAGTATTTGCTCTGTTTTACAGGGTGCTAGCAGCATGGAACGAAGCCATGGGACGAAATCTGAACGTGTCCCAAATCAGTAAATGGTCTTTACCCATTTACAACCCTTCTTTTAACGGAGCGGTGTAACTTTGTATCATGCGTGAATAAGACTTCGATGGTTCCCTTTAAGCCGCCAATTTGGTTACATCATTAGTTTCAACCCTCCACTTTTGTTGAGCAGTTTAAATATGGACCAGTACACCGACGACCTATGATGGAGCCCCGGGCGTTTGCATAGAGGAAACCCCTTGACACCCCTCTGATTCAGCAGTACTGCTAGCAGGTGCTGGAGTAGTGCATAGTCTGCCTGCAGGCGCCTAGGACTCTGTTGTGGATTGTCTCTGTACATATTATTTAACGTACTCAACAAAAGCGAATGGATTGCACTGTGAACTTTGCTGAAGAGGGTAGGCTTAGAAGAATCATTTGCCGTTTTATTTTCACATTCGTCAACGTCACAACTCTCCTCCGCCCCTCCCAAAGGAACATTTCACAACAGGGCACAAACAGGAGGGTTGAAAAGACGTAAGCAGCCTTACCTGTTTCGGAACACATTCAAATTTCTTTGAACGGATTCTAACGGTCGCTCGTCACTCCACCCTTAGGGCAAAAATTGCAGTCGTACTGCGCTCCAAAGGCATGTGATCACTTCCAATGTGGTTGCTAGCCCACAATGTCCTCTTTTTTTGAGTCATCAGTCTTCTGAATGGTTTGCTGCAGGCTGGCACGAATTCCTTTCATGCACTAACCTCTTCATCTCAGAGTAGCACTTGCGAACTACATCAACAATTATTTGTTTGTTGTACAGTCTTTGTCCTCTATAGTTCCCTTTAGTACGAAGGAGATTATTCCAAGATGGCCTAACAGAGATCCTATCATCCCGTCCCTTCTTCTTGGCAGTGTTTTCTGTATTTTCCTTTCATTGCCGATTCTGCGAAAAACCTCCTCATTCTTCTGTAGCACCACATCTCAAACGCTTAGATTCCCTTGTGTTCTAATCTTTCTATTGTCCATGATTCACTACCATACGATGCTATATTCAGAACGTACATTCTCAGCCCCATGTTTGACATCAGTAAATTTCTCTTAGCCAAGAATGAGACAATCCACAACAGAGAACTAGGTGCGTGCAGGCAGACTATGCACTACTCCAGCACCTGCAAGCAAGAGTGCTGAATCAGAGGTGTGTCAAGGGGTTTCCTCTATGCAAACGCCCGGGGCTCCATCATAGGTTGTCGGTGTACTGGTACAGAGCTTGTCTGCTTTCCATCTTCTTCTTGCTTTGTCCGTTATGGGTTAACTTTGCTTCCAAGGTAGCAGAGTTTCTTATCTAACTTCGCCTGCTTCGTGGCCATTTCTTGATGCCATATTTCTCGCTGTTCTCATTCCTGCCACTTGTCATTACTTTTCCGGTTTTTAGATTTACTATCAGTTCAACCAATCCATATTCTGTACTCATTAGACTGTTCTTTCCCTTTAATACACCCTACAGTTCTTCTTCCGTTGTACTTGGGATAGCAACGCCATCCGCGAGTCGTATCATAGATATTCTTATATATCAATCAGACTCTTTATATTTTCTTTCATTTCCGTCATTGCTTCTTCGATTTATAGATTCAGCAGTAGAGGAGAAAGACTGAATCCTCGTCTTAAATCCATTTTAATTCGAGCAGTTCGAAATTGGCCTTCCAACATTATTGTTTCGTTTTGGCATCCGTACATATACTGCATATCGGCTATCTCTTCCTGTAGCTTGCTCCAGTTTTCTCAGAATGTAGAACATCTTCCACCATTTCACATTGTCGAATGCTTTTTCCAGTCCTTTTTTCTCAACATTTTGAACATATTTCAGCATTTCACTTTGTCGAACGCTTTTTCTAGGCTGAGAAATCCTATGATCGTATTTTTATCAACAAAAACTTCAATTTTCATCTCCCTTCTGCTGTATGTTATTGGTTTACATCTACTTTTACTGATAATTATTCAGCAGTTCGCTATTAAGTGCATGGAACAGGGTTCATCGAACCATCTGCATGCTATTTCTCTACAGCAACACTTTCGAACAGCGCGCGGAACAAACGAAAACTTACACCTTTCAGTGAAAGCTCAGATTTCCCTTATTTTGTTAAGATGATAATTCATCGTTATGTAGGTGGGCACCAACAAAATATTTTTACGCTCTGAGGAGAAAATTGGTCATTTAAATTTCATGAGACCATCCTGCTTCAACGAAAAACACCTCTGTTTTAAAGGCTGCCACTCCAATTCACTTATCATATTCGTGGCGCTCTCCCCTATTTCACAATACTAGGAAACAAGGTGTCCTTGTTTGAACTTTTTTTATGTCCTCCTTCGATCCTATCTGATGCGGATCCCACACCACACAGCAATACTTCAAAAGAGGACGCACAAGTGTAGTGTAATTAGCCTCTTTAGTCGAGTTGTTGCATTTTCTCAGTGATCAGCTAATACACCACAGGCTTTGGTTTGCTTTACCCAAACCATTATCTACGTGATCGTTCCTACTCAAGTTATTCTTAATTCTAACCTCTAAGTGGTTAGTTGAATTTACAGCTATTAGATTTGTGTGATTTATCGTGTAACCGAAATTTAGAGGAATACTTTTGGTACTCGTGTGAATGAATTTACACTAATCATTATTTAGAGTCAATTACCATTATTCACACCATAAAGGTAGCTCGTCTAAAACATTTTACAATTTGGTTTAACTACCTGTTGACTATAAAAGAGGGTAAATTCTAGCATCATCTGCTGAGTGCTACTCGGATGGTCTCCTAAATCGTTTATGTACATCATGATCAGTGGGAGGGGGGGGGGGCTTACTTGGGGAACGCCAGATATTACTTCTCTTTTACACGATGACTTTCCGTCAGTCACTACGATCTGTAATCTTTTTGATAGGAAACCACTGCACAACTGAGACGGCAGACCATAGGCATGCAGTTTGATTAGAAGTCGCTTGTGAGGTACCATGTCAAAAGCCTTGTGTATACACTCCTGGAAATTGAAATAAGAACACCGTGAATTCATTGTCCCAGGAAGGGGAAACTTTATTGACACATTCCTGGGGTCAGATACATCACATGATCACACTGACAGAACCACAGGCACATAGACACAGGCAACAGAGCATGCACAATGTCGGCACTAGTACAGTGTATATCCACCTCTCGCAGCAATGCAGGCTGCTATTCTCCCATGGAGACGATCGTAGAGATGCTGGATGTAGTCCTATGGAACGGATTGCCATGCCATTTCCACCTGGCGCCTCAGTTGGACCAGCGTTCGTGCTGGACGTGCAGACCGCGTGAGACGACGCTTCATCCAGTCCCAAACATGCTCAATGGGGGACAGATCCGGAGATCTTGCTGGCCAGGGTAGTTGACTTACACCTTCTAGAGCACGTTGGGTGGCACGGGATACATGCGGACGTGCATTGTCCTGTTGGAACAGCAAGTTCCCTTGCCGGTCTAGGAATGGTAGAACGATGGGTTCGATGACGGTTTGGATGTACCGTGCACTATTCAGTGTCCCCTCGACGATCACCAGTGGTGTACGGCCAGTGTAGGAGATCGCTCCCCACACCATGATGCCGGGTGTTGGCCCTGTGTGCCTCGGTCGTATGCAGTCCTGATTGTGGCGCTCACCTGCACGGCGCCAAACACGCATACGACCATCATTGGCACCAAGGCAGAAGCGACTCTCATCGCTGAAGACGACACGTCTCCATTCGTCCCTCCATTCACGCCTGTCGCGACACCACTGGAGGCGGGCTGCACGATGTTGGGGCGTGAGCGGAAGACGGCCTAACGGTGTGCGGGACCGTAGCCCAGCTTCATGGAGACGGTTGCGAATGGTCCTCGCCGATACCCCAGGTGCAACAGTGTCCCTAATTTGCTGGGAAGTGGCGGTGCGGTCCCCTACGGCACTGCGTAGGATCCTACGGTCTTGGCGTGCATCCGTGCGTCGCTGCGGTCCGGTCCCAGGTCGACGGGCACGTGCACCTTCCGCCGACAACTGGCGACAACATCGATGTACTGTGGAGACCTCACGCCCCACGTGTTGAGCAATTCGGCGGTACGTCCACCCGGCCTCCCGCATGCCCACTATACGCCCTCGCTCAAAGTCCGTCAACTGCACATACGGTTCACATCCACGCTGTCGCGGCGTGCTACCAGTGTTAAAGACTGCGATGGAGCTCCGTATGCCACGGCAAACTGGCTGACACTGACGGCGGCGGTGCACAAATGCTGCGCAGCTAGCGCCATTCGACGGCCAACACCGGTGTTCCTGGTGTGTCCGCTGTGCCGTGCGTGTAATCATTGCTTGTACAGCCCTCTCGCAATGTCCGGAGCAAGTATGGTGGGTCTGACACACCGGTGTCAATGTGTTCTTTTTTCCATTTCCAGGAGTGTATATGAAGATGGTATCTATTCTTTCGGACATGTCCGAAAGAACAGATAACATCGGTGACCATGCAGCTTGTTAGAATGAAATTACTATGAAATGAACACTGTTAGCTGCATACTGGCGTTGATATAAGTCAAAGGGTACAGTTCAAAATGTGTGCCCCAACCGAGACTCAAACCCGGGATCTCCAGCTTGCATGGCAGACGCTCTATCTTTATGAGCCATTGAGGACACAGAGGATAGAGCGACTGCAGGGACATCTCTGGCGCTATATTCATAGTGCCCCTGCCCATTACACTCATTACTCGCGGATTTTTGCCGATTCCCGTAAGAGTTCGGGTACTGTTTGTGCATCCGCACAGAAGAAGATGGTCAAATAGCCGGTGAGCCTTAACTTTATAGATATATGAAGATGGTATCTGTTCTTTCGGACATGTCCGATTAATGAGTATAACGGGCAGTGCCACTATGAATATAGTACGGACCAGTAAGTTGGGAATGTCGGTCTCAAGAGAGGCGTGCCAGAGATAGGTCCATGCAGACGCACTATGTGTCCTCGGTGGCTCAGATGGATTGAGCGTCTGCTATGTAAGCAGGAGATTCCGAGGTCGAGTCCCGGTCGGGGCACACATTTTCAACTGTCCCCGTTGACTTATATCAACGCCTGTATGCAGCAAGGGGTATTCATTTCACTGTAAAAGCCTTCTAAACATCTAGAAGTATGGAATCAATTTGACATCCCCTCCTTAGTAGCTTGGGTGCATGAGATGTTAAGCTGATTGAGCGATAGTTTTCGCACTTACATGCCCTAGCTACCTTCGCAACTGTGTGGATGATATTTTTCCAAAAATCTGATGGTACGTCGCCAGTCTCATAGCGTCTACATAAGAACTTGAAAACTCATTTTGTTACTGAGCCGTGGCTGGCTCATGTTATGAGTTGGATTAAACCGTGGTTACTATTCTATGTTTAGTCTCCCGCAGTTATCGCAATTATACTGTTATCCTGTCTTTCCACGGTTGGCAGCAGCGGTGTTTATCGATATTCACACCTTGGATTATCTTTGGCCTGGCGCTTATAGTTTCTGGCTGGGCTGTGTGCGGACAGTTGGCCAGTTAGCGTGGAGCGCGCGGAAATCTTTGCGACGTGTAGTTTGGCCGGGCCATCTGACTGCCTATATGCGGTGACTGAGTGTGTGGTGCTGTTCCCTTGCTCCGAGTTTCTTGGCTCACCGATCGTGGACATGAAAGTTGAGTTTTGACTTAATCTACCTGCAAGTCACGACTATTCACATTGTGTCGTTTAGAGTTCGTTGTCAGCTGCTGGGATATTCCCGTGAGCACCAACGTGTGTTTTCAAGTGGGCGAATAGGAACCTTCTCCCTTGTTTCCGTTAACGTTCCGGTTACCTGCCCTGGCCGTTGACGTAAATTCAGTCAGTGTATTTTCCTCATCGTGTTGTTGCTGTCCAGCACGGTGTGTAGTTTGACAGTTCAGTGTATAATTGGTTGTCGGCGCCGATACCTCCTACGTTGTTCCAGTGAACCCCCTGTTGTGTGCTGGTTGGGTGAAGAGGAGGTTATCTTGTCGTTGGGTCCGTTGACTGTCTGTCGGTTGGGTTGTCGTCAGATCGACAATGGTTGGGCCGACTGCCTGTCTCACCTAAGCGACCGTTAGTGTTTGAATTCCAGGCCGACTCTCGGAACTTCTGAGTGCCCTTGGGTGTACTGTCTTTTCTTGTTTGTTCTTGTTGCTTGTACTTGTATGACTTCTAACCGTTTTCTAGATAAGGTTGTTTTGCCCTTAAGGCACAGATGGATTTCGCCTTCAGCCTAATTTAAGAACTGTTTTACGTAAAGCCTTTGGCTTTTTTTAAATTAATGTTATTGGGTCTTAAATGATGTGCCTTCGGCCGATTTTGAATTTAAGTGGTTTTGCGCTTAAAGTGTCAGATTGTTTGAGCCTGTAGCCGGTTTGAATTAAATTGGTTCTGCTCTTTTGCTGTCCGATGGTTTGGGCCTTGAGAACGTACCCAGACATTTTCCTCTTTACTTATTCTGATCATCACTAAACTGCCACACAATAGTTTTAGCGCAACGCAATCTGACTTTCAATAATCCCTACAAAAGTATGGCCCTGACCAACAATACCCTCTACCTTTCATGAATCACTTACCTCACAAAAATCTTCGTTACTCGAACTACTGCAATACAGCGAGCGCCAATACTGCCAGCTAAATAAAAGATTCTAACTACTGAAGGCACTAACTACTGACAGGCATAGTTAGCAAATGAAAGATTTTGATAGGGAACAAACTGTGGTGGCACCGCTAGACACCACACTTGCTAGGTGGTAATTTAAATCGGCCGCGGTCCTGTAGTACATGTCGGACCCGCGTGTCGCCACTGTGTAATCGCAAACCTAGCGCCACCACATGGCAGGTCACAAGACACGGACTAGACCTCGCCCCAGTTGTACGGACGACATAGCTTGCGACCAGACGTACGAAGCTTTCCTCTCATTTGCCGAGAGACAGATAGAATAGCCTTCAGCTTAGTCCATAGCTACTACCTAGCAAGGCGCCATTTGTATCAGTGCTTATAGCTTACTAATATTCAAGAGAGATGTATTCCAACAAGAGAATTAAAGATAAGTATTAAAACGATACGTACTTTTCTTCTTATTCATTAATAAGTCTCATGTTCCAGAACTTCAAGCCCGTCTGCGTTAGTTTAGCGTGCACCTAGCTACCTCATTGTGTCTATGCTGTATGAACAAGACACAACATAAATTGGCGACGAGCAAAAGAGTTTGTATTAATTCGTTTGTGTCATGGCTTCGCCACAATCTCCGGATGTACTGTCCGAATTTTTTCGCTTGCAGAATCAGCAGACGCAGGCGTTATTGGAAGCCCTTGGACAGCTCGTCCAGGGTCAACGTGCGCTGCAAAACGATGCGGCAGCCGCCGCTTCTTCGCTACCGCTGCCACAAAACGCTGTTGCACCTCCTTTTCGACCATACGTGGCGGCCGAAGAGACCTGGCACGAATGGTCTCGCCAGTTCAACTTTCACCTCGCAGCCTACAGGATTCAAGGTAAAGAGCGGCAGCCGTTTTTGCTTTCTTGTGTCGGTGTGTCTACCTACCGTGTGATAGTGAAATTGTTTCCCCGACGCGACGTAGCAACTCTGTCCTACGAAGAAATTTTGTCTGCTTTAGATGCCTATTTCAAAGAAACAGTAAATGTAGTTGCCAAACGGTATACGTTCTTTCGTACAAAACGTACGGCCGGTCAGACTAATAGGGAGTGGGTTGCAACTTTGCAAGGACTTACTAGGGAGTGTGCCTTTGAATGTGACTGTGGCCTCCCTTATTCAGATACTATGGTGCGTGATGCAATAGCACAGAACGTTTCTGATGTTCGCATACGGGAACAGATTTTGAAACTCGTAAACCCCTCCCTTCAACAAGTGATAGACATATTGGATAGGCAAGACACACTTGACTTTGCTCAGGACTCATTTGAAACTTCGCCAGCCGTGTGTCACATTAACCGGCCCGCCGGGCCCGCTGCACGGGACGCTAAACGGCCCTCGTGCCCGTCGCAGCAGCGGCAGCCTACCTTGCAAACACGTGCGCCGCGTAAGCCAGCAACTGCAGTGAAATCATGCCCGCGGTGTGCAACTAGACATTCGCGTGAAAATTGCCCGTCACGCCAAGCTATTTGCTTTTACTGCCAAAAGAAAGGACATGTTCAAAGTGTTTGCCAGAAAAAGCTTCGATCAGACAATCACAATAATTCCAGGCCCTTTGCTTCGCGCCGGAATCAAAACCAGGACAATCAGGCTCGTGGACCTTCGCCCATGGACATTCATGTAGTTCATTCCCACCCGTCCAGTGACACTTTAGCTAACAGTGACTGTGTTCGTCCCACCCAAAGTGTGCGTCGACGTCGCCGGAATTCCCGTAAAGTCGCAAGTGCTTCTGTACCTGTATCAGTTCAAATTGCACGTGACAGTCGCTCTTGTCGTCAACAGGACAATAAACTTTTTGTGGACCTAGACTTTGAAGGCCAAGTGATACCATTCCAGCTCGATACCGGAGCTGCAGTTTCGTTGCTCAATCACGACACGTACAAACAACTGGGCAAACCGCCATTGCGTGCCGCAAATGTTAAGTTCACTAGTTACTCAGGACAACAGATCCCTGTGTTAGGACAGTGCAGCCTTATTGCAACATACAAAGGACAAACAAAACTTGTGTCATTTTACGTTCTTCGTTCTTCTAGTGCAGTGAACTTGTTTGGTTTAGATTTGTTTCAATTGTTTAATTTCTCTATAGTAAATCAGGTCCTATCAGTGAATCAGACTGTGCCTTCCGCCAGTGTTTCTAGTCTTTGTGAAGAATTTGCAGACATTTTTGCACCGGGCCTTGGTTGCGCTAAGAACTATGCAGCACATTTGGAACTGAAAGACAACGCGCAACCGAAATTTTTCAGAGCGCGCAATGTTCCCCACGCATTGCGTGATGAGGTCGCAAGAACGTTAGCCGATTTAGAATCTCAAGGTGTAATTGAACGTGTGCAGGCTTCTCTCTGGGCCTCGCCCTTAGTAATTTTGCCAAAACCTTCCGGAAAACTGAGACTTTGTGTGGACATCAAGGTAACTGTGAATCCACAACTTGTGACTGCTTCTTTTCCTTTGCCCCGCCCGGAAGATCTTTTTGACAAACTGTGCCCGGGAAAATATTTTTCAAAATTGGACCTAGCAGATGCGTACTTGCAAATACCTGTGGACGAAGAATCCCAGCGCGTCTTAGTGGTTAACACGCATCTTGGCTTGTATCGCTTCAAAAGACTGCCATTCGGGTGTGCATCCGCCCCTGCTTTGTTTCAGCAATATTTACAAACTGTGTGTGCGTCGGTCCCTACTGCTGCGAACTATCTGGACGATATTGTGATCTCAGGAAAGACAGAAGCCGAACATTTGCAAAATCTCCGAACATTATTTCAGGTCTTGCGTCAAAATGGTCTTCGCTTGAGGAAGGACAAATGTGTGTTTTTTGCTCGGGACTTACCCTACCTGGGGCATGTCATAAATGCCCAAGGTATACATCCGAGTCCAGAGCACCTCCGTGCCATACAGGACTTACCTGCTCCGCAAGATTTGAAACAGCTACAGAGTGTGTTGGGTAAAATAAATTATTATCATAAATTTTTGCGCAATGCTTCTTCCATTTCAGCTCCGCTTCATCGCTTACGCCGTAAAGGTGTTCCGTTCGTCTGGACGACGGAATGCGAACGCGCCTTTCGCCAGTTGCAATCGGCGTTACTTTCAAATACTTGCCTTACGCCTTTCGATCCCCAGAATCCCCTTTTGTTGATGGTAGATGCATCGGATTTCGGGATCGGTGCTGTGCTTGCGCACAAGGATGGCTCGCATGATCGCCCTATTGCCTTTGCGTCAAAATTGCTCTCATCTGCGCAAAGAAATTATTCACAAATAGAGAAAGAAGCTTTAGCTCTTGTGTTTGGTGTTACCAAGTTCCATGACTTCTTGTATGGTCGTCACTTTACCATCATCACCGACCACAAACCTTTGACATCGCTTTTTCATCCGACCAAGCCTGTACCTCCACGCACAGCGCAGAAATTCATTCGCTGGTCACTTTTTCTCTCGCAGTACCGCTACGATATCTTGTATCGGTCCACTGCTAAGCACGGCAACGCTGATGCGTTGTCCCGTTTGCCTGTTGCTGAGGATAAAGCATTCGATTCTTCCGAACTTGCTTGCATGTTCATTGATTCGGAAACCGATGACGTGGTCGAATCGTTTCCGATTGATTTTCGTCGTGTAGCTACTGCCACAGCTGCTGACCCTGTCCTTGCTACTGTTTTGCGTTTTGTTGCTACGCAATGGCCCTTGTCAAAGTCACGGATCGAGGATCCTTTGGTTCGCCGTTTTTTTGCTCACAAGGAGAGACTTTTTGTACGATGTGGTGTTTTGTTGTTGCGTTCCGATAATGATCAATCCCGAGTCGTGGTCCCACGTTCGTTACAGTCCTCTGTCTTACGGCTTCTCCACCAAGGACATTGGGGTATAGTGCGTACGAAACAACTTGCTCGTCAGCACTGTACTTGGTTCGGAATCGATGCTGCGATTACAAATATGTGCTCCTCTTGCGTGGCGTGTGCCGAACAACAATCCGCACCGCCGCGGAAATTCTTTGCATGGCCGAAAGCCACTTCCCCTTGGCAACGCTTGCACATCGATTTTGCTGGTCCATTCTGGGATGCTCGATGGTTGGTTGTGGTCGATGCTTTCAGTAATTTTCCTTTTGTTGTCCGGATGTCTTCCACGACGTCTTCTGCCACAATCCAAGCCTTGTCTGCCATCTTTTGCATTGAAGGTCTTCCGCAGACTATTGTTTCCGACAATGGCCCACAATTCATGTCCGCAGAATTTCAGTCATTCTGCAAGGCCAATGGTATTCAACATCTGACATCCGCGCCGTTTTCGCCTCAGTCAAACGGTGCCGCTGAACGATTGGTCCGGACTTTCAAGTCACAGATGTTGAAATTGAAAGAGTCGCATTCTCGGGAGGACGCATTGTTGCTGTTTTTGTCTTCGTATCGCTCTCAGCCCCGCGATGGTCGCTCGCCGGCTGAATTGCTCCGTGGTCGTCCTCATCGCACCCTGATGTCTTTGCTGCATCCGCCGCATCAGGTTCCTGTGCAGCGGCAGACTCCTGCTTTTGCTCCTGGCGACGTTGTCTATTATCGCAACTATCGCGGTTCACAGCGTTGGCTCGCAGGGCGCATTCTTCGCTGCCTCGGCCGCGCGATGTATTTGGTATTGGGGGCCTCTGGTGAGGTGCGTCGGCATCTCAATCAGCTGCGCCTCTGTCGTCGCCTGGGTTCTGCCGCTCCCCGTCTGCTTTCAGCGACGGAGCCGTCAGGTCAGCGCCCTGGGGACCCATCTACTGGCTCGCCTCATCCCCAGGTGTTACCGACGCTGCCTTCCATTTTGCCCCATGGCGTCGCGCAGCCGCCGCCGCAGCCGCCGCAGCCGCCGCCGGCGCCGCCCGCAGTGGACGCTTCGCTGCAGCCGCCACGCGCCTCCCTGGGTCACGCGCCGCCGATCGCTTCCCGTGACCAGCTGTCCTCCGCCATGGGCCTCTTGCCCGCTCCGGACCAGATGTCGTCATCGCGCGTCGGATTCCCCGACGCAATGGAGGTCGACCCTTCGGCCCCTCCTGTCTCATTACGTGCGCATACACCCCATGTTGACGTGCACCCTGGACTAGGTTTGCAGGCGTTTCCTAGCTCCCCTCGGACCGAATGGCCGGGTGCGGGTGGCACAGCCTCGCCTGTTGTTAGGCTCCCCACCTCATCGCATACGTCAACATGGGGTCCTCCCCACGGCGGGCGGAAGCCTTATCTCACGACCGTTCGCCGATTTGCGGGGGAGGAATGTGGTGTCACCGCTAGACACCACACTTGCTAGGTGGTAACTTAAATCGGCCGCGGTCCTGTAGTACATGTCGGACCCGCGTGTCGCCACTGTGTAATCGCAAACCTAGCGCCACCACATGGCAGGTCACAAGACACGGACTAGACCTCGCCCCAGTTGTACGGACGACATAGCTTGCGACCAGACGTACGAAGCTTTCCTCTCATTTGCCGAGAGACAGATAGAATAGCCTTCAGCTTAGTCCATAGCTACTACCTAGCAAGGCGCCATTTGTATCAGTGCTTATAGCTTACTAATATTCAAGAGAGATGTATTCCAACAAGAGAATTAAAGATAAGTATTAAAACGATACGTACTTTTCTTCTTATTCATTAATAAGTCTCATGTTCCAGAACTTCAAGCCCGTCTGCGTTAGTTTAGCGTGCACCTAGCTACCTCATTGTGTCTATGCTGTATGAACAAGACACAACACAAACAATGCACTTACTTTAATAATGTTTAAAAGTCACCAATTCATGACCTCCATCTTCACAAATTTCCCCACTACTCAAGCGAATATTCCAACGATGAGTCCAACCAGCCACAGACTGCACACAGCACAGTCAGTGATTTTCATACAGAGCGCTACGTGGCGTTACCAAAATAGAAACCTAAACAGCCTGCTTACAAGCCTTTGGCATTTTTGAAAGTAATATTACTGAGTCTTCACACGATTTTGATTTTATTTTCTTTTGCTCTTAAAGTGTCAGATTCCTTGGGCCTTCAGCCTAATTAAGGAACCGTTCTGATTTTGGTTGAGCTTTAAGTTATTGGCTTTCAGCCGTTTTTAAATTAAAGTGGTCTTGCCCTTAAGGCATGAGAATGTACTGCGCATTCAGCCGCTAATGAAGTTCCAAAACTAAAGCTGTGTTTTTTTTTAAAGTTTCCTTGGCTCTTGTGAAGCTTTTGTGCACAATAAAAGATTGTATGTTCGAGTGTAACTGGCAGCCGCTTATTTTGGCCCATTTCCACAACTTAAACTACCTGTCCTGTCCTGCGGGTTTAGTAAGGCGTCTCAGTTACCATTTTCCCAATGGCTTAAAAAAAAAAAAAACCTACACAATGTTATGTATACCTTCTGCTTTACTTCATCTCAAACGTTCCATAGTTACTATGAACTCGGTCTCTAATACTCGACCCCTATATCTTTCTTGGTGACTACAGTTTCTTCTTCTGGCAAGTCATCAGGCGACTCCTCATTCTCGTTGAGACTTAGGTTTACTCTTTCGACCTATTCGCTTTCTCATCAGCCTTTAACAGCAGAACATCCATTGCACACTTAATGTTCCAAAATTTGCTTCATTTTAACGAAGGATGTTTTGACTGTTGCGTATGCTTAATCAGTTCTTCCGACGGTCATTTCCTTACATCCTTTCTGCAGCCATGTCCCTTGGCTGCCCATCACTTCCTATTTATATTATTCCTACGTTATTTATATTGCTTTACTTCTGTCTTTCCGTGAACATTCTTGTACTTCCTCGCCTCTTCAATGAGCAGAAGTATTTCCTCTATTACGCAAAGTTTCTTTGGTGTCCCCTTCTTTATACCTCTGTCTGACTGTCCAATCTCTGCATATGGCCTTTTTGGAGACGTCCACTTTCTCTGACGTTCAGACTTCTAAAATTCCATGCCCCGACTCTAGAATGATATTCTGTCAATGGTTATTCCCTCTTTTTATCATGATCACATCCCTCATGGTAGTGCCCTTCTGGAGATCCAAATGGGGGACTATTCTGGAATCTATTTCCGATCGACAGATCCTCATGAAATTTTTGCAGTTGCAGGGCACATATCCTTTGTATACATATTATGTGTCTTTAATGCAGTGGTTTCTATGGCCTTCAGTATCCTAATGTCGTTAATCATGGCTGATTCTTTCACTTTGGAGCAGTTTCCTTCCAAGAGAGTGATCTTGATCTCTATCCGCACCTCTGCTGTCTTTGACAAGGACGATGGCACAGCGTGTGTGAATTCTTCTGCCAGATGAGTGTGGCAATCTTAATGATGAATTTTATTCACAATTAAAGCAGTGGCTAGGTTCGATCGCAGTACGCAGGACGTTTTGGTTACCAGTCATAGACCCTACCCCTATACCATGGGTTCACGATATCCGTGAAGAAGCGTTGAATTCCCCGAGGGATGTCAGCTGTGCCAAAGGTTGTCAGGAATGTCTTCCTGTTGCTCATCCGACTGCGACTGTTTTCGACCGCGAAATGTGTGAGTACCAACGCTCCAAACAAGGGTTGGTCTCATTGCCTCCTTTCCTGCCACCCACGAGGACTTTTCGTGACACTTGTAAGAGTAGGTGTGTCTAAAATACTTTCCTCGTCCAACTATGAGAAAACTGCGTGATTTGAACGCTGGGCCTCACGATTTTGACGTCCAGTGTGAAGACACCAACAACAAATGGTGAAATGTGGATAAGACGATATGCAACGACATTCCTATCGTGCGACATGTCCACCGTGCAATCGGGCAAAATTGTGATGAAATTTAGTGCCAATGAGATTTCATTAACCCACCTTACACCTCGCTTTTTTTTTTTTTCATATGTCGACACTTCGCCCGAGGCAGACGTCATGTACCAATCCAGAGGTTGTAAGCATCTCTAAGTCAAATTTGAAACCTACGTATCTCCATGTGAAAGAAGCACAGGTTTCTAAAAAGTGATACTTGAACTGTATTGCGCAACGTAATTTTATCAGCACTACCTAATTTAATTAAACTACATTGCAATACCGTTGTGTTAGTTTTGTTGGCGTTCGTTTTATAATTTCATTTCCATTTTTGAACCATACCTTTCAACTCATGTTGCAAATCTTTCGCTGTCTCTGACAGAATTACTATGTCATCGGCAAACGTCACAAATTTTATATCTTCACTTTGATCTACAATCGCTTTGGAAATTTCTTTGGGATTTCTATTATTACGTGATCTGTGTGCAGATCCAACATCGTCGGACGGAAGTTATAACCCTGTCTCTGTAGTGATTTTAAAGCACAAAATTCAGAACATTTGAGATGTTTAAAGTTGGTATCCGTAATCTTTTCTGAGGTAGCGCGTGTGTTAAACACCGCATGTAGAGAGATCCGTGCACAAAGAATAGAAAGTTGAACAATTCACACCAAGAAAGGAAATATGAATAATCCACTGAAATAAAATAGGAATAATGTGCTGAATTCCAGACTCCTGTCACCAACATCAATTCTAGTAGGATTTTGCAGTATATACTGCGCTCGAACATTACGAATAACCTCGAAGAAAACGATTTATTGACAGTTAGCCAATACGGAATCAGAAAATATCGTTCTTGTGAAAGATGGCTAGCTCTTTATTCCGACGAAGTAGTGGGTGCTATAGACATGGGACGTCAAATTGCTTCAGTACTTATAGATTTCCAGAAGGCTTTCAAGCCCGTCCCTCAGAAGCGACTTTTAATTAAATTGCATGTCTATGGAGTATCGTCTCTGCTGTGTGACTGGATTCGTAGTTTCGTGTTAGAAAGGTCACAGATTTTATTAACTGATGGAGAGTCATCGAGTAAAACGGCACTAATATCTGCTGTACTCCAAGTAAGTGTTATATGCTCTCCTTTGTTCCTGATATACGTAAACGATTTAGGAGACAGTCTGAGCAGTCCTCCTAGGTTGTTTGCAGATATTGCTGTCATTTACCGTTATGATCAAAACAAATCGCCAAATTATGTAGCGAAGATGTCTGTATGGTGCAAAAAGTGGAAATTAACTTTAAATCGTGAAAAGTGTGAAGTAAACCACATCAGCACTAAAAAGAATTCTCTAAAATTCATCTACTCTGTAAATCACACATATCCAAAGGCTGTAAACTCAACTAAGTACTTAGGCCTTGCAGTTACGAATAACTTAAACTGAAACTGTCCCATAGATAATGTTGTGGAGAAAGCAAACCAAAAGCTACTAATTCACTGAGAAAATGCAACAAGTCTACTAAAGAGACTGCTTATACTAGGCACTTCCACCCTCTTCTGGAGTAGTTCTGTACTGTGTGGGATTATATGAGATAGGATTAACGGATGGCATCGCAAAAGTTCAAAGAAGGGCAGCTCGTTTTCTGTCATCGCGAAATAGGGGAGACAGTGCCACGGATATGACACAAGAATTGGCGTGGTAGTCATTACGACAAAGGTGTTTTTCTCTGCGGCAGTGTCTTCTCATGAAATTTCAATCACCAGCTTTCTCCTCAGAACGTGAAAATATGATTTTGTTGTTCGGATACATATGGAGAAATAATAATCGTAATAAGAGAAGTCAGTGCTCGGGCTGAAAGATTAAAGTGTTCGTTCGAGAACGGAAGAAGTAGCTTGAAGATGGTTCGATGGACCTACTGCGGGTCAAAGTAATAGATATTGTATGTATTGTATTGTATTGTATGTTAACAGGGGACCTAGAAACGACGGAAAGGCTCCGTCCCCGCCGCAGGCGCAGTGGTCCACAACCCCACGACGATTACCGCTGTCCACTTCACCCCTCCGCCACCCCACACCGAACCCAGGGTTATTGTGCGGTTCGGTCCCCGGTGGACCCTTCAGGGAACGTCTCACACCAGACGAGTGTAACCCCTGTGTTTGGCGGGCCGCTAGTGGCCGTGCGGTTCTAGGCGCTTCAGTCTGGAACCGCGTCACCACTACGGTCGCAGGTTCGAATCATGCCTCGGGCATGGATATGTGTGATGTCCTTAGGTTAGTTAGGTTTAAGTAGTTCTAAGTTCTCGGGGACTGATGACCTCAGATGTTAAGTCCCATAGTGCTCAGAGCCATTTTGTGAACCCCTTATGTTTGCGCGGTAGAGTAATGGTGGTGTACGCGTACGTGGAGAACTTGTTTGCGCAGTAATCGCCGACATAGTGTAACTGAGGCGGAATAAGGAGAACCAGCCCGCATTCGACCAGGCAGATGGAAAACCGCCTAAAATCCATCCACAGACGGGCTGGTTCACCGGACCTCGATACAAATCCGCCGGGCGGATTCGTGCCGGGGACCAGGCGCTTCTTCACGCCCGGAAAGCCGTGCGTTAGACCGCACGGCCAGCCGGGCGGGCAAAAATGGTTCAAATGGCTCTTAGCACTATGGTAATTAACATCTGAGGTCATCAGTCCCCTAGAACTTAGAACTACTTAAACCTAAGTAACCTAAGGACATCACACACATCCATGCCCGAGGCAGGATTCGAGCCTGCGACCGTAGCGGTCACGCGGTTCCAAACTGAAGCGCCTAGAACCGATGGCCACTCCGGCCGGCCCCGGGCGGGCAAGTAATAGATATAGACGTAAATGTACTCTTATTGACAAATAGGGAATGCCTTTCAGTACAACCTTATTACCCCCTTAAGAGGTGATACGCATTTTCCTCCATACGAAGCGACTCAAATATCAGCTGTTGATTACTATGAATACGCAGCATATAATGCTGCCTCCGTCTTATCGTTCTGCCAGCAAGCAAAATTTTACGATGAAGAAAACGTGAAGCGTAAGATATTTAGAAGAAACGGCGAGACAAAACCGTAAACCTGTATACGATGCTAATGTTATTAGCTGAGAAGCTAATAATTCAGAGCCTTGTCAAGGGTTACGCTGCGCCTGACGGCAGCGAGATGAAGCCGGGCTTATGTGCCCAGGGAGTATTTTTGCCTCCTGCGCGTTCCTCGTTTTACGCGATGCCGAGGGCCGCTCCGGAGATTACGGAGTGAGGGAAACTTCGGGGCCCTGCGGGACTTAAGAGTCGGCAGTCAAGTGCCCGCTTTCTGGGGCTTCTGGGCCACTTCCTCGCCCCGAGATCATCAGCGCGCTCGCCCAATTTTCCCCCGTGTACCACTACCAATTCTGGCTCACTAAACGCCTTAAAGTGGCGCAATTTCTGACAGTAACTGTGAGGGACGGATTTAACTCATGCTCATTTACAAAATGCACCCACTGAGAGACACAATGGATACAAAATTGAACAAGTTACGAGGATGGCTTAGTTTCTACTCTAACATACATATTTATTCATATTGTAAGTAGCTGATCACTCATTTACGTATTTACCCAACTTTTAAGAGTCACCTTTTCCTACTCCTCTCCCCCCGTCCACCACCGCTACAGTGATTAAAGCCATCAGATCGGTCACCAATCGCCAGTTTTTACTCTAGGTCATCAGTATTCTGTCTCGTTTGTTGCAGCCCCCCACGATTTCCTCCCCTGCCCCAACTTGTTCGCCTCATAGTATGTTATGGGTATATTCCACTACTTTTTGTGTGATATATCTCTCCTACATTTCTCTCTTCTACCAGTTAATACATTTTCTTCTGCTTGATTTATGTTCTCTCATCACGTCCCCTCCTCTAATTAGTGTTTTGCATACATTTCTTATCCTATCATGCGTATACAGGGAACCGCACGGCCACAACGGCCGGCTACTCCATTTTTTCCTTGCACGGCTTATGTTTCACATACCAGCTGGCGATTTACTTCTTACGGTTTTCACGTTCATACGTTCACTCATCCTGTCTGTCCGTCCTTTTCATTCATTTCGGTCGCAGGTTCGAATCCTGCCTCGGGCATGGATGTGTGTGATGTCCTTAGGTTGGTTAGGTTTAAGTAGTTCTAAGTTCTTGGGGGCTGATGACCGCAGATATTAATTCCCATAGTGCTCAGAGCCATTTGAACCACTTTTGAACTCATTAATGTAGTCCACTATACATAATTTTCTAATGCTTTCACTTCTCTCTCTCTCTCTCTCTATCTCTCTCTCTCTCTCTCTGTGTGTGTGTGTGTGTGTGTGTGTGTGTGTGTTTGTGTGTGTGTGTGTGTAAGTGTCTTCCCTAAAATTCTACGCAAAATTTTCATTTCTTTGGTTTCCAAAAGTCTCCTAATTTTTGATGTTTCAGGTCTTGATTCAGCTATGTATGTCATATTGGTCTCACTATTTTTTTGTATATTCTTGCCTTTACGTGTTTGTTCTTCCAAATTGTGTCAATTAAACTCCCTCACACTTTGTTTGCTTTCGCTACTTTGTTCTCTAACCTCCATCTTCCCAGTTTCACTGTTTTACAATTCAGTACCATGCTATTTAAATGACATTGGCTGTTGAATAATTTTTTCGTCTTCTTCCAGTATACATCTAACTGGTTCCACTTGATCCCCTGAGCGGATGTTTAGGTTTTTGGATGCTACGTTAAAAATATGTTAAACCTGCATCGACACCATAACAATTTCTTTTTATCTCCAAATCCGTCATTCTATAAGAACCACCTGCGGATGCCTCCTTTATCATCTCGCAATATGTCTCTACACCGCACAATCCATCTCGCTTCACACCACACTTCCAAAAATCTCAAGTACATTGATTTTCAGTTTTATACAGAATTATATCTTCATATTATTCTTTTTATACAAAAAGAATTTTAAACCAGATGTGAATAAACGAGGAAACATACAGCATCAGAACAAAATCAAAATGGCAATCACATTTATGACCGTTGCAAAACATGGCCAGAAATGTATTTGTACAAAGAAATGCACTTATAAATACTCGTTCTAAAATAATTCTTTCAATGTATCACTAAAATAAAGCAGATTTGATGAAAAAAGAAGCACAGGAAAGAAGAAACATGATCTATATATTTCTCAAGTTGTATCTTAACAGCGTCAATCATTATTTTCTTTCTGTGTAGTTATCATAATAGTTATAACTATGTGCTGACCGTGAATAGCACGTCCCACCCTCACGGTTTTACCAGTACCTCATCTCCTACGCTTCTATCTTCACAGTTCTTCTACAACTTTGCGGGGCTAGGAGTCCTGGGAAGAAAGAATATTGTGGAACATGGCTTAGACACAACGTGGAGACTGTTTCCAGACTAAATTTCTACCCTGCGCAGGAGTGTACACTGATATGAAACTTCCTATGTGTCAGACTGGCACATTGGGACTCATACCTGGGACCGTTGTGTTTTGGGCCAAGTACTCTACTGACAGCCATGTACGACCATCCCTTGTAATTCGTCTGCTGCTAGCTCATCTCCGATCATTGAAAGTGTATAGATGTTCTCCTGTAATCTTGCGAGACTAGCACTTCAGTAAAAGAGGATGTTGTGGAAACTGGCTTTTAGGGAAGCGGAGCGTGTGAAGTGGCCATTTCCTGCGGCAGTCGGCAACTGCACAGCATCTGCACCTGAACGAGGCCGTTCGGTGGCCAGTGGCGGAACTTGGTGGGAACAGGAGAAGGTTTCTTGGTCTTGAGGTTCAACCACAGAGAGTAGAAGGTGTGTTCATCGGGGTACACAGCAGTGGTGCTGCAGTGGAATCTCCACCGCGCTTTTCGTCAGTATTAGCAAACTATTGGCAGGAGTAAAGAAGAGAATGTGTGTTTTAACATTGTGTCGAGTAGAAATTGCAGAGTTCGTGGGATTTCTGAATTTACTATGCATGACTTATGGCCCATTCAGAATTTTCATGTCAGTCGATATATATCTGGTTATTTGTTCGTAGTTTATGGGTGACATTCCGTTGTCTTCTTGACCATGCTAAGTGCGATCTGAATTAGTCTGGTGTCACTAGTCGTGCCCGTTATCTCAATTCTTGTAACTTCTTGTCAGTAAGGGGAAGGATTAAGTGTGTTTGCTGGACGACAAGATCCAGAAGTTGTTACTTTAACAAAATGTGAAACAAATATTTTCTGTTCTAAATGTTTCTGCTGTAGTGTGAACTATTTAAGTTTTTAGGGAATCTGAATGAATTTAAAGTTTCTGCGGAACATGTAACTAACTAAGTTTGAAACGTCTGCTAAACCCGCTGGGCAGAACCGGTAATTAGAATTGTGGGAAGGGCCAAATAAAGTTGCGGTCAGTTTCACCTTCTACTTGTAATTTATTGTAATAACACATTTACAACCAAAGCGGCACATAGCGGGACCTTTACCAAATGCAGCTCTTTCAGAGATGGAGGCCTCCGAACAAGAAATCTAAAAAAAATCAACAAGATAAAAATACAATTAAAATAATTAAATAAACATCTATCTCAGCTAGGTGGAAAGCCTCAAAGCAAAGTAGACAGAACAAACATCTGCAAGGCGCAATACAAATGGCTGAAGGCCACAATTAAGTCACAAAATTTTAAAATATATTACGGTAATCTTTTGAAGGCAGAAGGTCCAAATGTTTAAGCTTGAACGATAATCTTAAAAATAAGGTTCTAAGACTGAAAGCCCACACTTAATATTGCAACATTTTTTAGAAAAAAAAAAGAAAAAAAAAACATAAAGCTTAAATTTGAAGTAGCTGAAAACAGATAATCAACACTGGTAGGAAAGACAATAAAGACAACGGCACTCAGAAGCCTCCAGGGAGGTCGGTCTGCCCTCGTTCACTTAGGCGAGACAGGTGGTGAGCCCAGCTACACTTGATCCATCGTAACCCAACCAGGGGCAGCCACGGACCGACCGACGCAACGACTTTCTTCCCATCAATCAGTACATGACAACCCAATCAGAAAGGGTTACATATGTGACAATCCACAAAGGGGTACGTATTAGCTGTCAAAATTACGCACCGTGTTGGACTGCGACAACAGGTGAGGAAAGGACGCTGCCAGAAATTATGTTACTGGCCACGACAGGTAACCGGAACACTGACGACTACTAGGTAGAAAATTCCGATGGTATATTTGAATTTGAAACACGGTAGTATAGTTAACTTCACCCAAAAGAACACTGCCTGAATTTATGTCAGTGGCCAGGGCAGGTAACCAGACACTAACGGCCACAAGGCAGAAAATTCCGCTGGTGGACTTACCTACGGATAAATTAATATAACCAGTTCCTACTGACGGCGGCTATCTCGAACACTTCACTCGTTGGTGCTCACAGGAAAATCTCCACAACAGCAACGCCGGAACCAACAACGTAATGGTCAAAACCACTTAACCTTCACGCCCTGGGTCGGCGAGCGGCGATGCTCATACCGATCGGACAGCTCCAGACAAGACTCCAACATTGCGCAGAGACCGCCAGCGGCCCAGTCGACTACGCCGCAGGGAGATGTCCTCGGACCATCCGACCGACCAACAATCCACAAAAGGTCAGGCGCGGCTTAAGTGATGCGTGGCGGCAACGGTCGGGCGGGCGATGTCCACGCAGGGCTCACTGCTGCCGCAAGCCGGCGACTGGCTGGCCCGGGCTGCGCTCCAGACGCTTTGCAACTCCCTGGCACGGCCCAACTCACGACCCGAACTGCCACCGTTAACTCTCCCCCCCGCACGTTCCGACTGACTCCACGCAGAATGCCGACAATATCTAACATAGTCGTCAGTGTAAATAACGGCAACTACACACACAACCTGACAAACACTTGCACGAAAACCTGAACGGTACCAAACAGTAACTAAGCACACACGAAGATAAATCAGGACCGATGCACACACACACACACGCACACACACACACAGACACACACACACACACACACACACACACACACACACACAGACGACTCATGAACTATTGGGGAGAAAAAACGCGTCGTCCGGTAGGATGACCGACCAACGATCCACCAACACCGTGGCCTGGCTCAACTGATGCGCCGCGGCAATGGTCGGGCGAGCCATGTCGACGCAGACCTCAATGCTCCAACCCGACTGCACTAGTGCCGCATTGTAACTCTCTACTGGCAGGTTCGGCCTGCACTCCAGACGCGAACCAACTCACTGGCAGACCCGAACTAATGACCGGAACTGACTAAAGAAGACAACGACCGCGAGGTAATAGCAGTCAAACAGATACTACTAGAGGTGATACATGGATACACGCTGCTAGCGCCGGTCACGGTCAGGCAAAGCAGCAACTCAGTGACAGTAATAATTTAAATTAACGTAGTGAGGTGGAAGTACGTTAAAAACAGGGTATAAAATACAAAATGGCGGGATCACGAGCCACTTACGGCACAAATTTTGCTAAAGAAATCACAAACGTAGCAGACTTCTTATTGGAATTTTGTGTATATTCCATTTGCGTAAAAGTCTAGATATGTGTAACAGGATATATGGTAGTTGCTGAAGCATGACTTAAGTTATGATCATTTGGGTTTGGCTGGCTCCAGTGTATTAATTGTGCTAAGGAAGCTTGGTAAATTTTGACTGAAAAGCACCTGAGGGAGCAAATAAAATATTCAAATGTTCGTGGGATGTGCTAATTGTCGGGTTTTAATAAACGTTTTTAGTGATTTCCAAATTTGGTGCATTTCGTTTCAACCCAGAACCACACAAACTCATGGGAATTCTATGTTTGCTACTCACACTCTGCTGCAGATTAAAAATTCATTCTGGATACAGTTACGCAGGCTGTGACTAAGCAACGTCGCTGCAGTATCCATTTATTACAGGAGGGAAAATTCTGCAATTTTGCAGGATAGCTTCTGTGAAGTTAGGAAGATAGGAGATGAGGTTCTGGCGGAAGTAGATCTTGGATGTAAGGAAAATAATCTCATTTTTGCGTCTGTTGAACGAAAAATGAATCTAAGAAGAGAGAAGATATATTTGGGTTTTACCTCCCATCGAGAACGAGGTCATTACAGAATGAATATAAGCCTGGATTGTTTCAAGAATGTGGAAGGAAATCGGCCGCCTGTTTCAGTGAAATCATCCTGGCATTTGTCTGGAGTGTTTTAGGGATGTCACGGAAAACCGAAATCTGTACGATCGGACACGGATTTTATCCACTTTCCTGCCGGATCTGAGCCCATTGAGCGCCACATTAGTCGGCCGTGCCTGGATAGTTCAATCGATAGAGCACGTGTCTAGAAAAGCAAAAGTCCCACACCTGAGTCCTAGTGTTGCATGTGGCTTTGATCTTCTACGGAGTTTTAATTAGCATCCACTCAGCTAAAGAATGAAACTTCATTCTGTTAACATACAGTGTTTCAAATCAACATCTGGATATCCTGACCAATGAGAATATTCGCTCTAATGGGAAGTGTGTTTCTGGTATTTTTCAAGATTTCTTACAGACGTATGACTTTTCGTTTCCACGGGATCTTGTTCTACATACTGTGACTTGGCATTTGTACTGTAACACCTTCTAATATCCATTATTGCCTCCCCCCCTTCCCTTCCCCCAACCTCTCGTCATGCTACGGACATTTACCTCACTGTTGTTACTGTTCTACTAATAGTTTGTACATTAACATGAAATCCAGTTTGCTTTCACGTTGTACCTTACTCTTATTTTCGTACATCCTTATGTTTTAATGCGGCAATACTAACAGTGCAACTTTATCTTTCTTCGGAAGTCTTTGTATAACGTAAGTTTTTATGTAATTGTATATTTATTTTGTTTAATTTGTTTCTATGTGTTTACAGTGTTTGTAGACACACTCACCGTAGCTCTTGTGTTCCTTCCATCTTGTCTCTTTCCAATACTCTGTTTTACATGATTTGATTTGTTACTTTTACTGTAACATCTCCTTGAGTCATTAGATTCCTCTTCTTCTCCACCACCCTCCACGCATAGCTCAACTCTCCACCCCTTCCTCTGGTGAGCACTTTGCAAACTCTTGTTTTTGTTGTACGAATAGTTTCTATCTAAACACGAAATCCAGTCTGCATTTACATTGTATTTATTCTCGTTTGTACAGGTCTTAACTTTTTATATTAACAGTAAAAAACAGTATCTTTATGTTTCTTGGAAAGGTTTACATCTTCATATAATGATGTATTTATTTTTATTAAAATTTCTATACACATTTACAAATTTTGTAAAGACATACTTTGTAGCTCTTGTGGTCCTTTCATCTCTTAGTTTTTATTACATGTTGGCGTCAACCAATATGGTTCTGTTAATTCGTTTCCTTATTTGCACCGTAATTTTATATTATTTTCATTTTTGGTTTTTATTATATCAGTTGTCAACTACGACGATGCAATGCAGAAATGTTGCTACTTTCTGCCACCTGATGACCTAGTTCTTTTTCGTTTATTAGTTTCTTTTTAACATTTTAAATTTTGTAATTATTTTGTTGTTGAAGTTTTATTACGTACTCATGTCTATTATTCCTCATAAATATAATGTACTATCAGTCTTGACAATGCACAGTTGCACGTTTGCTACTACTTTACCACCTGACAGCAGCCACGTGCATTTCTTCTTTGCTGTTCTTGTTTTAAACTAAAAATATTTCCCAATCGTTCTTTCTTTGCTGATTTTATAATGTATATTTGACTATGGGATTTATAGGATTTAATTTTTTGGACTATGCTGTCACCTACGACGAAGTATGGCACCCTCATATTAAGAATCTTTCATTAGTGTGCTTATGACTGTTACATACACATCCTGAAACCTTGATCCAAGTATCTAGTGTGTTGCTCCTGCGTATGCTTTTACCTCAAATACCTTGTGTATACAATTGAGAGTTGCTCTTGTGTTCCGGTATTATGATTTTGTTTTCTAACTGTTATGTGTCTTCTCTGTTTTTTTCAGATATCTGAAGGTGACAACTCCGAAAAGCGTCATATTACTATCAACGAAATCATTCTGTCTTTCAAGCAAGACTTTTTGATTACTGGCCAATTCAGCCCTTATGAAGTTCTACTATTCACCCTGATTACAGTTTTCACTAATTTCCTTAAATAATTAAAGCACATAGTGGGATTTTTTCGTTGCAGGATTACATATTGGCTTATCCACCCTTCCAAATTCAAATTTCTGCTTTGTCTGTAATGACCTCGTCATCGATGGGACGTTTAACCCTGATCAGCCAAGGGTACTTATGTTTTTTGAGGCGTCCTGTTTTGCGCCCTCGAGTGAAGTGTTCATATGGGAGTGGTCCATTAACATGTGTGTAAATAAAACTGGAAAATTTTTCTGTACCATCCGCAAGTTCAACAATACCCTCGGTGTCCCCTGCGCACCTTCGTTGAAGATGATACCAGTTCAGCCCAGTGACTGCTCTATGGCCTGAGGATTAGGCAGCTGCTTCGACACGCCCTAGGCAGGATTTGCCTATCTTCAGGCGCTAGAGAAGCCATAAGGCTGAATTTGTATCGAAATTTTTGACTGGAATATCTGTAAAGTGCTCATAAAACGTGCATGGGTGGTATTCAAAAATGGCTCTGAGCAATATGGGACTTAACCGCTGAGGTCATCAGTCCCCTAGAACTTAGAACTACTTAAACCTAACTAACCTAAGGACATCACACACATCCATGCCCGAGGCAGGATTCGAACCTGTGATGGTTCTAGACTGTAGCACCTAGAGCCGCTCGGCCACTCCGGCCGGCGTGGGTGGTATTGATTATGTTGTTCAACAGAGGTGTTCAAAAAAAATGGTTCAAATGGTTCTGAGCACTATGGGACTCAACTGCTGTGGTCATTAGTCCCCTAGAAGTTAGAACTACTTAAACCTAACTAACCTAAGGACATCACACACATCCATGCCTGAGGCAGGATTCGAACCTGCGACCGTAGCAGTCGCACGGTTCCGGACTGCGCGCCTAGAACCGCGAGACTGAAGAGAGGTGTCTTACAGGGACCCAAAGCTACAATCTGAAAATATCTATCGGTAAAAGTTTGATTCACTGCAGGAAACACCCATCGTATGATAAATTGTTACTGTAGAGAGGGAACTGTAAGAAGTCTGCAGTTTTAGATAATTAGGATGCGACATTAACTTGATACTGATAGTGATGTACAGAGTAAAGTAAACAAATTTCAATATACATGTTGTTGTTGTATGGTTTTCACTCTGAAGACATGTTTGAAGCAGGTCTCCATGTTACTGTATCTTGTGCAAGACTCTTCATCTCCAAGTAACTACTGCAACTTACATCTTTCTACATCCACTTACTGTATTCATCTCTCGGTCTTCCTCTACGACTTTTAACACCTTCCCCCCCCCCCCTCCCGCCCCTACACATCCCTCCAATAATACGCTGGTGATACTTTGACGTCTGACAATGTGTCCTATTAACTGATACCTTCTTATCCTTTCTTATAGTCAGGTTGTGATAGCGATTTCTTTTCTCCTAATTACCTACGTTATCGAACCATCTAATCTTCAGCATTCTTCTGTAGCAACACATTTCAAAAGCTTTTATTCACTTCTCCTCTAAACTATTTATCGTCCACGGTTTACTTCCATACATGGTTACACTCCACACAAATACTTTCAGAAAAGTCTTCCTAACACCCAGTTCTACACTGATGTGCCAAAACATTATGATCACCTGCTTAACAATTCCTTCGTCCATCTTTGGAACGAAATACATCACGGATTCTGCGTATCAGGAATACCACTTCGTTGGTAAGCTTTTGGAGGTATGTGGTATTAGATGTCTATGCACACGTCATGTAATTCATGGAAATAACAAGTCGCGGAAACGTGACCATGGTGATGGCGCCCGATAGTGACACAGATGGCTTACACAGGATTTACGTGAGGCGAATTTGGTCCCAGTGGCATTAACGTAACTTCACTATAATGCTCTTCAGACGACTGTAGCACGATTCTGGCTCCGAGGCACGTGCAGTTTAGCTCATGAAAGACGACATCGCCGTCGGAGAAGATATCAAGTGTGAACGAATGCAGGTGCTTCACAGTGGTCAGCGTGTCTTGTATTACTACAATGGTCCCATGTAAGCGCAGGAGAATGTCTCCCATAGCATAATACTGCTCCCATCAGCCTGAGTCTGTGGTACACAGCACATTTCGAGCCGCCTTTCACCTCGATGACGTCGTTTGTGGAGACGACCATCGGCCTAGTGCAGCAGAAATGTGATTCACCTTAAGGTCCGACAAGTTTCTATTGATCGACGATCGAATGGCGATGGTCCCTTGCTCACTGCAATCATAATTGATGACGTCGTTGGGTTAACATGCGAACACGTAGGTGTGGTCTTCTGCAGAGCTACATGTTCAACAATGTACAGTGAATGCTGTGCTCCGAAACACTAGTGCGTGCACCGGTGTTGTGCTCTTTCAGGGTGGATGCCGCAGATCACCATGCATGTACTTTACAGAGCACACAAACCTCCAAACCCCTACGTTGTATGAACAGTCATAGAGTCCTACCATTTAGACTCATTAGATCATCATGGTAGTTCTACTGTTCATCGACCTCTTTCCTTAGATCACCAAGGGAGTATCATGTGACATTGGACCACCTTCAAGCAGTAACTGGGTACTTTGAGCGCACTAAGAGATTATTTAATGATCAAACCCATCCCATCCGCAAAACTAAAGTCTAAAAATGAAATCAATAAAAATTTACTCACTAAATCACCTCCAGATTGTGAAATTCAATGTCATTATTTTTACTTTTTTCATTCCTTTATATTTTAACATGATATTACCATCTTCAAACAACTGAATTTCACAGTTATTATTTTACTAAACCAGTCTGGCAAAATAATTTTAAACTATATAGATCTACATTCACAATTATAGAGGAAAACCTTCGTTTTGCCTGTTCTTTATATAGGTACTCTGTAACTGAACTTGATAGAAGACAGAAGGGTGAATTATCTGTTTATTTTCTCGATTAGTTTGAAACACAACAATAATAAAATAAGGCATATCAAATCCCAAGGAGTTATAATAATTAGTAATACCTAGTTCAAAATTTCTTTCTCTATCTAATCACGCTATTTCAACTGTTTGTGGCTCAGAAAATAAACTGTAATTTTTGGATCTTTCAGTCTTTCTTCTTCTAGCTGTAGTGAATATTTTGGTTCATATTTCACGACTGGGACACGAATTTCCAAACATTCTACCACAGTTTCACTTTGTTTAGGAAGTGTATTTTTCTTTTCAACTCCAGCATAGATTTTATCAGCCTATCTAAGAATAGCATCTCCAGCACTTGTACTCCAACTACAAATTACAGTTAAATGACCCTCCCTCATCACTTCCTTACAAACTCTCAAAATTCCACCAAAGAAACGTAGTAGAAAAGGTGCTTCATTTTTCTTATTTTTTATCTTACCATTTTATGGATATTACCTTCCATTGGGAACTCACGAGCTATAGTGGAAGTCAATCATATAAGGGCCAACAGAGAAATGAATGGGTGTTCTAGGTGAGACAAAATATTGTTTCTTTTCTTTATAGTGTTGATCTCGAAAAGCTTTGCCACATAGTTATTAATATTTTATTAGATTTTCTGTCATATGATGGAAAATCAGTACCATCAGCTCCCATAATACTAAAGCGTCAATACTTTTAACATACAGCTATTGGTTTCTGTAATTACGCCCCTGGCTCGTTTCTTTTTGAACGCCTCATATTTCGCGTAATTTACGTCCTCCAGAAGGTTTCTCGAAAATTTTAAAGTAAGGGAACTCAATTTTAGAGATAAGAATCTTGGTCTTAGAGGATACAGTAAATTAAAGAAAACAGAGCCAATGAATGCTATTTCGTTAGAGGAACATCAACTTTACCCATAATTATTCGAAAAGACTGGATCAAGGCAAATATCTGTACCTAATATAAATTATTTTTACAAATTTGATGATGACGTTATTGAAAAAAATCGACCACATAGAGCAGAAAAAGACTGAGACTAGATAAAATATATCCATTCTGTAGCAAACCATTTGAGCAAGAAAAAGAGACGGAGCCAACCATAAAGCATTTAATTGAGATTAAAGAAATAATATCAAGATGTAACGAAAAATTTAAAGCTTGTTGTTTTCACTGCAAAATTGTCTTTAATGGTGCTAATATTGCAAAACTCCATACCATTAGTAACAAAACAGATTATACAATGAAAGCACTCAAATCTGTGGTTGAAGTACCAAAAAAGAGAAATTATTTTAGAAAAGAAGTTAAGTTTAATATATTATCCACAAATATTTTATCCAGTTTATACAGGATGTAAAGCATCAGATAATACTTTAGAAGCTGTTCAGGTTTTGTGGAATAAAATCAGAGATACATTAACATGTGATGAGAGTATTGATATAGCAGCGATCTGATTTAATGTCAAACGATAGCGATTTTATAGACAGTAAAGATAAAAAGTAATATATTTAGCCAATGATAAAATGACTAAAATGTGTATCACAACAATTAATAATAATGATAATCTGTGCTGTTCTAGAACAAGAATAGTGGCATTAACATACCATATAAATAATATTTTGGGTAGAGGTATAACCACAAATGAGATTAAGAGATTTACAGAAGGAGATAGATACAAATTATATATTATGTAATCAGTTAGGTGAATACAATGAAGAAGGGTTCACTCTAGATGATATTAAATACGTTTAAGAATTGCTGGATGTTCAATTAAACGTTATATGTGCTGTGAATTTCAATTCAGTTATCTTTAATGGTCCTGAGGAAGAAATAAATCTATATCTGCCTAAAGAGCATAAACATTTTGATGTAATTAACAGTAAAAAAATCTTTCTTAGAATCAATATATTTCTGTAATAAATGTAAGAAGCCATACAATAACAAATACTAACATAATTGCAAAAGACAGAAAAATCTATGTACTATGCAGCAGTTCATATATAGAACTGTGGAAACGAAGATATACTCTTAAAACTGCAATAGATTATGTAATTATGAAGAATGCTTGACAATTAGCAAGAAGTTTGTGGTACAGCTAATATGTGTGAAGAATGTAAACAGATTTGTTTGAGATCAAAAGAACATAAATGTAGCCTAGAGTTTAGCAGAAACTGTACTCAAGCAGTAAGAATGTAAATGTTAAATGCAATACAGGTTGCAAAAAGATGGTATTTGGGAAAAATATTTGGTGAAGAATTCGTAGTCCAAGGTTGTTCCAATTGTAATAAGGATGGTCCTTATTTTAATGGAAAATTCATAAATTTTTATGTATACCAATGCTTCACATACTCTAAAATAGTTTCTCATAAATAGTTTGAGTATTGTGAAGATGGATTCCATGTTGTTGTTGTTGTCTTGGTTTTCATTCCTGAGACTGGTTTGATACAGCTCTCCATGCTAATCCATCCTGTGCAAGCTCCTTCATCTCCCAGTACCTACTGCAACCTACATCCTTCTGAATCTGCTTAGTGTATTCATATCTTGGTCTCCCTCTACGATTTTCACCCTCCACGCTGCCCTCCAATACTAAATTTGTGATCCCTTGATGCCTCAGGGCATGTCTTACCAACCGATCCCTTCTTCTTGTCAAGTTGTGACACAAACGTCTCTTCTCCCCAATCCTATTCAATACGTCCTGATTAGTTACATGATCTACACACTTAATCTTCAACATTCCTCTGTAGCACTACATTTCGAAATATTCTACTCTCTTCTTGTCCAAACTATTTATCGTCCACGTTTTACTTCCATACATGGCTACACTCCATACAAATACTTTCAGAAACGACTTCCTCACATCTAAATCTATACTCGATGTTAACAAATTTTTCTTCTTCAGAAACGCTTTCCTTGTCATTGCCAGTCTACATTTTATATCCTCTCTACTTCGACCATCATCAGTTATTTTGCTCCCCAAATAGGGAAACTCCTTTACTACTTTAAGTTTCTCATTTCCTAATCTAATACCCTCAGCATCACCCGACTTAATTCGACTACATTCCACTATCCTCGTTCTGCTTTTGTTGATTTTCATCTTATATCCTCCTTTCAAGACACTGTCCATTCCGTTCAACTGCTCTTCCAAGTCCTTTGCTGTCTCTGATAGAATTACAATGTCATCGGCGAACCTCAAAGTTTTTAATTTTTCTCCCTGGATTTTAATACCTACTCCGAATTTTTCTTTTGTTTCCTTTACTGCTTGCTCAATATACAGATCGAATAACATCGGAGAGAGGCTACAACCCTGTTGCACTCCCTTCCCAACCACTGCTTCTCTTTCATCCCCCTCGTTTCTTATAACTGTCATCCGGTTTCCGTACAAACTGTAAAAAGCCTTTCGCTCCCTGTATTTTACCCTGCCACCTTCAGCATTCCAGTCAACACTGTCAAAAGCTTTCTCTAAGTCTACAAATGCTAGAAACGTAGGTTTCCCTTACCCTTAATCATTCTTCTAAGATAAGTCGTAAGGTCAGTATTGCCTCACGTGTTCCAATATTTCTACGGAATCCAAACTGATCTTCCTCGAGGTTGGCTCCTACCAATTTTTCCATTCGTCTGTAAAGAATTCGCGTTAGTATTTTGCAGCTGTGACTTATTAAACTGATAGTTCGGTAATTTTCACATCTGTCAACACCTGCTTTCTTTGGGATTGGAATTATTGTATTCTTCTTGAAGTCTGAGGGTATTTCGCCTGTATCGTACATCGTGCTCAACAAATGGTAGAGTTTTTTGAGGACTGGCTCTCCCAAGGCCGTCAGTAGTTCTAATGGAATGTTTTCTACTCCTGAGGCCTTGTTTCGACTCAGGTCTTTCAGTGCTCTGTCAAATTCTTCACGCAGTATCTTATCTCCCATTTCATCTTCATCTACATCCTTTTCCATTTCTATTATATTGTCCTCAAGTATATCGCCCTTGTATAGACCATCTATAAACTCCTTCCACCTTTCTGCTTTCCCCTCTTTGCTTAGAACTGGGTTTCCATCTAAGCTGTTGATATTCACACAAGTGGCTCTCTTTCTCCAAAGGTCTCTTTAATTTTCCTGTAGGCTGTATCTATCATACCCCTAGTGAGATAAGCCTCTACATCCTTACATTTGTTCTCTAGCCATGCCTGCTTAGCCATTCTGCACTTCCTGTCGATCTCACTTGCTTCAGTTACTGCATTTTTATATTTTCTCCTTTCATCAATTAAATTCAATATTTCTTCTGTTGCCCAAGGATTTATACCAGCCCTCGTCTTTTTACCTACTTGATCCTCTGCTGCCTTCACTGCTTCGTCTCTCAGAGCTACCCATTCGTCTTCTACTGTATTTCTTTCTCCCATTCCTTTCAATTGTTGCCTTATGCGGTCCCTGAAACTCTGCACAACCTCTGTTTTACTCAGTTTATCCAGGTCCCATCTCCATAAATTCCCACGTTTTTGCTATTTCTTCAGTTTTAATCTACAGTTCATAACCAACAGATTATGGTCAGAGTCCACATCTGCTTCTGGAAATGTCCCACAATTTAAAACCTGGTTCATAAATTTATGTCTTACCATTATATATCCTATCTGATACCTTTTAATATCTCCAGGATTCTTCCATGTATACAACCTTCTTTTATGATTCTTGAACCAAGTGTTAGCTATGATTAAGTTATGCTCTGTGCAAAATTCTACCAGGTGGCTTCCACTTTCATTTCTTAGCCACAATCCATATTCACCTACTATGATTCCTTCTCTCCCTTTTCCTACTGTCGAATTCCAGGCACCCATGACTATTAAATTTTCGTCTCCCTTCACAACCTGAATAATTTCTTTTATCTCATCATACATTTCTTCAATTTCTTCGCCATCTGCAGAGCTAGCTGGCATATAAACTTGTACCACTGTAGTAGGCATGGGCTTTGTGTCTATCTTGGCTACTATAATACGTTCACTATGCTGTTTGTAGTAGCTTACCTGCACTCCAATTTTTTTATTCATTATTAAACGTACTCCTGCACTACCCCTATTTGATTTTGTATTTATGACACTGTATTCACCTGACCAGAAGTCTTGGTCCACCTGCCCCGAACTTCACTAATTCCGACTATATCCAACTTTAACCTATCCATTTCCCTTTTTAATTTTCTAACCTACCTGCCCGATTAAGGGATCTGATGGATTCCATAAGAGAGTGAATTGTATCTATACTGAAAAGTACATGTGGCTTGTTTATGAAGCTCAACAAGAAACTGGTATACATATACTGAACCACATAATAGTTCCCAATTTCAAAGGAGATACTTTTTATAAATTTAAGACATGATGAACTCTGTAGTTGGATGATATCTAAAATAAATTATATTCATTGGAAATACTGTGTTGAAAATACAATAAAACCATGTAATGACTACGCAGCAACAAAGCTGATGTTATTGGAGGTAAGATAATTAGGTCTGAAAATTGTAGATATCAATAATCTGGTGCAAGTTCCATTTAGCTGTTACTTAAAAACATTTGATTTGAAAGAATTGATGAATGGTTATTTTCCACAATTATTCAGTATACAAGAAAATGAAAATTACTTATCACCAATTCCAGATACTCGATATTATTGAGTTGAGAGTATGAAACTAAAAGACAGAGAAGTATTTCTCAAATGGCATATTTCCAGAGTTAAAGTAAATTATGTGTTTAATATAAAGAAAAACATTAATGAGTACTGTAAGTCTGATGTAGATATCTTGAGAAGAGGTTGTGAGGAGTTAAGAAAACTATTTCTAGAGATAGCTAACATTGATCCATTCTGGGTATTTAACAATTGCAGGTGTCTTTAAGGCTATTTATAGATCTAAATATTTAGCTGAAAATACAATTGCTATATTGGATACAGAACAAATAGAAAATTATAATAAAGAACCCATAGTTTGGTTGAATAGTTTAAAGAATGATAATATCTCGCATGCTCTTAATGGTGGAGAAGTAAAAATAGGCAGGGAGAAAGTAGATGGACACTATTTTTCAATACTATAGCTGTTTTGGCATGGTTGTAAACATGTTTTAAAAGTGAGATGATTAAATATAAAAACCAGAGAAACAATAGATTACCTTTATCAAAAGACTTTAACAAATGGTAAGAAATACGAAGTGTGGGGTACAGTTCACTGGAAATGTGGGATTGTGATTGGCTTAACTGTCCAGAATAACAGATTCTTGAAAAATAAAAACAGTTACCAGAAGTTATCGAACCATTCCAACCAAGAGATGATTTTTATGTTGGTTGAACATATGCAATTAAATTAAGAGCCAAAGCACATTGTGTTAGGTGATGATGTATGCAGTCTTTATCCATCTGTACAATACTACCATTATTATCCTGAGCGACATCACAGAAACTTATTTCGACCAAGATATTGTTCAAAATAGTGGCATGGTTTAACAAAAAGTAAAGTAGTGGCACCTACGGGATTGTATCATCCTATTTTACCAGAATGAATCAATGAAAATCTGTTGTTTCCTTTATGTATCAAGTGTGTAGAAGACAAAAAAAAGTAAATGCAATCACAATGATGAAGAAAGATGGTTCATTGGAACTTGAGTAACTGAAGAAGTGAAGTTGGCTGTAGAACTGGGATGTAAAGTTTTAGATGTTTGTGAAGTATGGGATGTTAGATATAAAAGCAACATGTTGCTTAAAAATTATGTGAAAGATTTTATGAAAATTAAATTAGAAAGCAGTCCACATGATTCTGAAACTGATAAAGAGTATATACAGCTTAAGAGAACTTAGATATTCACTTAGATCCTAACAAGAGTAGAAAAATGGAAAATTCCAGAAAACGAGCTGTTGCTAAGGTAAGGCTTAATTCATTATGGGGGGAATTTAGACAACGAATATGATTTAAACAGAATATGTTACAGACTCATGGCGATTTTAGTAGATACTTTTGGATGATCTATTACATAATGTAGATACCAATTTCATTAATTATAATTTCATTCAGATGAAGTTCAATTTCAAGGATTATTTTATGGAAAATGATACATCTACAAATATTTTTATAGCAGTACTCACTACATAACAATGCTATGCTTATATTACATGACAGGCTAGAAAAATTAGGAAAACATATTTTATATTTTGATACCGATTCTTTGGTATATATTGATGATGAAGTTAATTTAGAAAAAGTTTGGATATTGGGTGAAAGGACAAATTAGTTAGGAGATAATAAAAGGATAACAAATTGGTCTTTGACTGAACCTAGATGTTATTATTATGGGAAAATGATAAAAGTTGAAGGTAAGGGGCTTCACTTTAAACTTTAATAATATTCAAAAGCTGAATAGCCAATCGATGATGAGATTAAATGAGAGTGAAGTGAAAGAAAAAAAGGACAATTTCCAAAATGTTCAAATGTGTGTGAAATCTTAAGGGACGTAACTGCTAAGGTCATCAGTCCCTAAGCTTACACACCACTTAACGTAAACTATACTAAGGACAAACACACACACCCCAGCCCGAGGGAGGACTCAAACCTCCGCCGGGACCAGCCACACAGTCCATGACTGCAGTGCCTTAGACTGCTCAGCTAATCCTGCACAGCAAACAATTACAATACAATCGGACTACAAGATATGTCAATACCAAAATCTAGTCAACAAAGAGGATAAGAGAGAATTCTCATTTCAGTGTGATCCAAGATTACTTCTAGAAAATTATGATAGAGTGCCTTATGAATATTGAAAATTATTTATTATTTAATAAATTTTAGTAAGTTTAAATTATTTTTCTGTATCTTCAAATGCAAGAATAAAATTAATACCCATTTGGTGTACAATTAATTAAATTTATTAGTGGATATCTATTGTATTATCTATCTTCTAAATCTCTAATCACTGATTCAGAAACTATTAAAAGTAATGAATAGGCTTTAATATAATTTCGGATTATTTTTGGTAAACTGTAATTATGTTACAGTCATAAAAAAGAGAGAATCTGAATTTTCTATTTCATTCTGTATTTCTATATCAGTTTCTTCATATCTATTAAAACTCATTTTGTATCCTTCTTCATAAATTTGCTTTAATACACTAATATTGTCAGTATGATCCTGACTTCTCAAATGTGGTTTAAAACATTCCTTCTGAATATTACATTGAAATTGCTTCTATCTTGGTTTATAATTTCTGACATCAGGCGACATCCGACATCACGGTGGGCAGTCATCATAATGTTTTGGCTTATCAGTGTACGAGGTTTCTGCAGAAAATTCCAGAATTTAGTCCACAAAATTTTGCTCTGCTCACCTTTTATTTATTGTGAATTGTTTTCTTCGAAATACTCTCATCCACAATTGATACACTTCTCTGAACGCCGTTTCCACTTCTGGGAGCAGTCTTGGTAGGCCATTTGTTGGATTGTGCTAAGCGCCGTCTGCGAATTTTCTTTTATCTCGTCTCTGCAGATCTTCGGTCTTTCAAAGGAGTTTCAAACTTCGTAAATAAAAAAAAAGTCCAAAGGTACCAGGGCTGAAGAGTGCGAAGGATGAGGCGACACAGTCATTTCGTTTTTTGAGCATTAGTCACGCACTATCAAATATGAATGTGCGGATGCGTTATTGTGATGCAAGAGCCAAGGATGATCTCGTCACGTTTCCTCGCGTTTCCTTCTGACACTTTTTCGCAGTCGTCGCAACACTTCCCGATAGTCAGTCTTCGACTAGCATGCACTTTTTCGTTGACGTTCCTGACATAGGCGTCATCGTAGACGCCGAAGGGCGTCCTGAACGAAGATCATCTTTAAATTCCCATCCGGCCATTTTTAACCCGTGTGAAGCATTTGTAACACCTAGTACAGCTTAAGCATTCATCACAGTAGGCTTCTTGCATCATTTGGCGTGTCTCTGTAAAGGTTTTCTTGAGTGTCACGCAAAATGTAACGCAAACCCTTTGCTCCTCTGCCATCTAAGTTCTACCCAATAGAGCATTTAACGGTAACTAACAGACTAACTGTTCCAAGATGGCCGCCGAGTAAGTGACGCCAGGAACTATTTCCAGAAAGTTAAGTGATTTATACAGGAATATAATTTAGTTTAACACCGACAACAAATTAAATACGTGCATTAGTGTATCGTTTAGTCTTGCCGTTAAAGGTTTCACTTTTCTTTGCGTATTTTTACAGAAAACACAAAAAGATCGTAACGTCGCAAAGTCGATTTTTTTCTAAAATTTTGTAAACGTGTCTGTCTCTTGTTTCATGATAATTTGACTAGTTTCTCGGTAACAAATAAGTAAACTACCGTAAATAGCGAATAACTTAATTGTTTTAATACAGATTTCTGAAAAACAGCGTAACTTTATATCAGAAACTTACTTATATACATTTGTTTATAGGCCTAATTCTCGTAACGTTTTTGGAAAACAAACTTAAAGTATCTCGTTTAATTGTCCTTTTCTTCATTCCATCGAGTGAAATATATAATAAATAGCGTATACCTTCATTGTTTTAATACAAATATCAGAAACTTGCTTATATACCTTTGGGAATAGGGTTAATTCTCGTAACGTCTTTTTTGATTTTCGGTAATTTAACTGATTTATTCTAGCTAAAGTATTATTTTTGCCATGAGTGAGAAGTGGCTGACTTGCTGTAGAATTGTTAGTTCCGGGGTTTGGTGTGATGGATGCCGAAGTTTTTTTCATTGGGGGGACTGCAGTGGCGTGGGTGTCGGGAAAGTGGATCAGGATCATCAGTGGTTATTTAGGATTTGCAGTAGAGATAGGAAGATAGTGGAACAGGAGGGGAAAATTTCTGCCATTCAGGCTGAGCTGGATCAGGCTAGGGAAGATCTGAACACGTTAAGGAGGGAGAAGGGCAAAGAGAGGTGGGAAGTGGCAACAGGTAACAGAAGGACATGCCTAGAACTAAGTCTGACAGTTTGGTGGTGAATGTCAAAAATAAGTTTGACCTGTTGCTTCCGTTAGAAACTGATGAGCCTCAGGGAGAGGTCGATGTAGACAGGACAAAACAAACTGTCAATAGGAAATTGGAAAAGAATGTAGGAAAGTCATCGAGAAGGAAGAAAGTTTTGTTTTTAGGCAGCTCTCATGCCAGAGGTGTAGGCCAACTTCTGCAGGAGGAATTAGGACCAGAATACCACTTCATAAATTTTTTCAAACCAAGTGCTAGTCTGGATCATGTGACAGAGGATTTAGGTTCACTCTGTAAAGGATTTACCAGTTAAGACACTGTGGTTATTGTGGAAGGGCCAGGGAACAGTATCGACAGAAATCCTCGGTACAGTATAGAGTGTGACTTGGTGAAGATTGCGTCGGCATCGAGACACACCAATGTTGAATTTTTATCTGTCCTGTGACGTCATGACCGGCCTCATTTGAACTCTTCTGTTGAGAGAGTTAATTTGGAGTTTGAACGGCTACTTGGGTCGGGTGCGGTGGCTCATATTGGTGTGGCTTCTGTTGATTCTCTCAGTAGGTGGGACTATACCAGGCATGGCCTACATCTCAACAGGAAAGGGAAGGGTAAACTGGCTGGGGTAGTAGCAGGACATTTAAGGGGTGGGGGAGGCACTGCCATGAATGGTACAATACCAGTGGTTACAGGTGTTAGAGCAGCACCTTTTTTAGGATACGTAAGACAGAAAGATGTCAAGTTCTACGAGAGGTCAGGATTGAAACAAATCTTCAGTTTAGGAAATAAATTAAAAAGCACAATTCTAGCACATTGGATCACCAATCACAGCTGTCAATTATAAATTTTCACCAATCACCAGAAATTTTATCTCCACCAAGTTGTATCTCAGTCCCAGGTACTTGCATTGATGAATTAAAGTCACCCAACCCAGTTGACATAATCTGCCTCTCTGAACACCATGTGGCCACTGGTATAGGAACTAGGCCTAAGCACAATGAGTAACTCAGACAGGAGAGTAGTGCAAATCTTAGAATAAGGAAAGGTTCTCATAAAAGTACCATTAAAAATAATGTAAGTATATTTCATCAAACTATTGGGAGTTTAAAGAATAAAATAGATGCGCTTCTGGTTTGTTTAGAAGATTTAGAAGCTGAGGATGAAATAGATATACTATACCTGTGTGAGCATCATATTGTTACTGATATGGATAAGGTAAATGAAAGTGGATTCAAGCTCTCTGCACATGTAATTAGAGAAAATATGGAGAAAGGAGGAGTTGCCATATATGTCAAAAGTTATCATTGTGCAAAAAGTATGAAAACAAAACAGTTTTTTGTAGAGAAACATATAGAAGCATGTGCCTGTGAGCTTAAATTCAATAAAGGCACATTTGTAATTGTAACTGTATATAGGTCCCCATCAGGAAATTTTCATCTATTTCTGAAAAATTTGGACTCCTTGTTGTGCTATCTGTCAGACAGGGGTAAGCAAATTATTATTTGTGGGGACTTCAATGTAGATTCTCAGAAAGAGGGTAATAGGAAAAATGACCTTGAAGTATTACTAGGTTATTTCAATTTGACACCCGTTATTGATTTTCCTACTTGGGTGGTAAAGGATAGCAGCTCACTGATAGATAACTTTTTTATAGACCAAGATACGTTTAACCAGATAAATGCTCAGCCTGTTGATAATGGTCTTTCTGATCATGGTGCACAGCTAGTTACAATATATGACATATCTCCAATTCAGCAGTACTAAACAGTCCTCCAAAGTAGTACGTTCAGTCAATGATCTAACAATTGCAAATTTCATGGAAAGCCTAAAGTAGTTAGATTGAGATGAGGAGTACTGTGAACCTGATGCTAATTTAAAATATAATTTATTTCATGACACTTTTGTAAATGCATTTGAAAACTGCTTCCCCAAGAAAATAGTTAAATATACTCATAAGAAACCATGTAACAAACCATGGCTTACTAAGGGTAAAAAATATCTTGTAACCGGAAAAGGGAAATGTGACAGCAAGAAAGAGTAGTGACCCAGAAACTATAAATCATTATAAAAACTACTGTGCTGTATTAAGAAAAGTTGTTAAAAATCCAGAAGTATGTGTATCTTGTCTGAAATCAATAACTCTGGTAATAAAATTAAAACAATTTGGAATATTTTTAAAAGAGAAACAGGTCAACCAAGAGCACAGGAAGACAGTATTACCATCAAATTGAATGAAAACTTTACGAACAAAAAGTCAGAAGTTGAAAATATGTTTAATAATCATTTTCTAAATGTTGTGAATATAGTAGGATCCAGATGTTCATTAGAAGATGCTAGACTGTTAATAGAAGAGGGCATACCTATGCAGTTTGGTACAATTGAAATCTCACCCACTTCTCCCTCTGAAATTAGGAAAATAGTAAACTTGCTTAAAAGCAAAAACTCGCATGCAATTGATGGCATTTCCAGCATAATACTAAAAGCTGGTTCTCAACAGATAAGTTAAGATTCTCAGCCACCTGTGTAATAGCTGTCTGGAACAGGGCATTTTTCCTGATAGACTGAAATATGCTATTGTTATACCTTTGCATAAAAAAGGGATAGATATGATTCACCAATTACTGTCCAATCTCCCTTCTAACAGATTTATCCAAAATTTTTGAGAAAGTAATGTATTCAAGAGTAGCTTCACATATCTTTAAAAATGAAGTACTAACAAAATGTCAGTTTGGTTTCCAGAAAGGTTTTCCAACAGAAAATGCAATATATGCTTCACCAATCAAATTTTGAATGATCTGAATAACCGAACACCACCCATTGAGATTTTTTGTGATCTCCCAAAGGCTTTTGATTGTGTAAATCATGAAATTCTGCTAGACAAGCTCAAGTATTGTGGCATGAGTGGGACAGTGCACGAATGGTTTAATTCATACTTAACTGGAAAGTGCAAAAAGTTGAAATAAGCAGTTCTCATAATATGCAAAGATCAGCACATTCCTCAAAGTGGGGAACTATCAAGAATGGGGTTCCACAAGCGTCAGTCTTTGGTCCTTTGTTGTTCTTAATATATATTAATGACTTGCCATTCTATATTCATGAAGAGGCAAAGTTTGTTCTCTTTGCTGATGATACAAGTATAGTAATCACACCTGACAGACAAGTATTAACTGATGAAATGGACAATAATGTCTTTCAGAAAATTACTGAGTGGTTCCTTGTAAACGGACTCTCACTGAATTTTGATAAAACACAGTACATACAGTTCCGTACAATAAATGGTATGTCGCCATTAATAAATATAGACCTGAAACAGGAGCATATAGCTAAAGTAGAATATTCAAAATTTTTAGGTGTGTCCATTGATGAGAGATTAAATTGGAAGAAACACATTGATGATCTGCTGAAACGTTTGAGTTCAGCTACTTATGCAATAAGGGTCATTGCAAATTTTGGTGATAAACATCTTAGTAAATTAGCTTTCTACGCCTATTTTCACTCATTGCTTGCATATGGCATCATATTTTGGGGTAATTTATTACTGAGGAATAAAATATTTATTGCACAAAATCGTGTAATCAGAATAATAGCTGGAATCCACCCAAGATCATCCTGCAGACATTTATTTAAGGATCTAGGGATATTCACAGTAGCTTCTCAGTATATATACTCTGTTATGAAATTTTTTATAAACAACCAAACTCAATTCAAGAGTAATAGCAGTTTGCATAACTACAATACTAGGAGAAAGGATGATCTTCACTATTCAAGATTAAATCTAACTTTGGCACAGAAAGGGGTGAATTATACTGGCACTAAAGTCTTTGGTCACTTACCAAATAGTATCAAAAGTCTGACAGATAACCAACAAGTATTTAAGAAGAAATTAAAAGAATTTCTGAATGACAACTCCTTCTACTCCATAGAGGAATTTTTAGATATAAATTAAGAAAAATATGAAAAAAATACAAACAAACAAAAATGAAAAGGTTGTTATATTAACTTAATTATGTTGTTAAATTAACTTAATTATGTCATGTATTGGAAAATTTGACTCGTTCCACATCATTATGAAATATCGTATTCATGATCCATGGAACTAGTATTAATCTAATCTTATCTGAACTCTCGGCCGTTACACAATAAGAACAGGCTTGTGCAGGTATCCCAACCGCATTTAGCTCCAACATACCATTGGCACAAAATTATGAATGGTCTGAATTTTTAACAGACCTTGTATAGTCGATGTTAAATGACTTCTCTTCTTCAAAAACGCTTTCTTTGCCATTACGAGTCTACATTTTATATCATCACCAATTCGACTCTCGTCCGCTATTTTTCTGACCAAATAATGAAACTCATCTATTACTTTCAGTGTCTCGTTTAGTTATCTCATTCCCTCAGCTTCACCTAATTTAATTTAACTACATTCCATGATCTTTGTTCTCCTTCTGTTGATGTTCATCTTATATCAATATTTCAAGACACTCTCCATTGTTCTCAACTGATCTTCCAAGTCCTTTGCTGTTTCTGACATAATTACAATGTCATCAGCAACGCTCAGTTTTTATTTCTTCTTCCTGAACTTTAATCCCTACTCCCAATTTTTTAGGTTCCTTTATAGTTTGCTCAGTGTACGGATTGAATAACATCAGGGATAGACTACAATCCTGTCTCACTCCTCCTTCAATCACTGCTTCCCTTTAGTGTGTCTCGGATCTAATAACTGCCTTCTGGTTTCTGTACAAGTTGTAAATAGAGTTCTGTTCCTGTATTTTATCCCTGATATCTCCAGAATTTAAAAGAAAATACTCTAGTCTACATTATCAAAAGCTATCTCTAAGTCAACAAATACTATATACATAAATTTGCCTTTTCTTAACCTATGTTCCAAGATAAGTCTTAATGTCAGTACTGCTCCACGTGTGGCCACGTTGGTTAGGAATGTAAAATGATCTTCCCCGAGATCAGCTTCTACCAGCCTTTTCATTCTTCAGTAAAGAATTCGTGTTTGTATTTTGCAAACCATGACTTACCAAACTGATAGTTCGGTAATATTCATTCCTGGCAGTACTAGCTTTCTTCAGAATTGGAACGACTGTAGCTTGAGTCTGAGGGTATTTCGCCTATCTCATATATCTTGCACACCAAATGGAAGAGTTCTGTCATGGCTGCGCACCCAAGGCTATCAGTAGGGCTGACAGAATTTCGTCTGCTCCTGGGGCCTTGTTTCGACTTCAGTCTTTCAGTGCTCTGTTTAATTCTTCTCCCAGTATCTTGTCTCCGATCTCATTTATGTCCTCTTCCACTTCCATAATATTGCAGGTTCATCTCCCTTGTACAGACTTTGTAAACGAGGTATGATTGGGAAGTCTTAAGAATCGATCCTCCACTGCTTACAGGTTTGGTGGGCAGGTACACGGAGGGTGGGGAGTGAGTCATTGCCTTGTCCTTGAACGCTGTCTGACAAGAAACTGAGTTTCCTTTATTCAGTTCATTATTGCAGCTGGCTGAGTGCGGGTCTGTTAGGACTTGTTGCCTGATTCTGTCTGTGTGAATAAAAACGGAGCTACGAGTTTGTGTGAAATTTTGTTTTAAAACGGGGAAATCAGCTTCTGAGACTTACGAAGTGTTGAAAACAGCTTCTGTAGATATTTGTATGAGTCAGTCAAATGTTTTGGTCTGGTTCAACAGATTTAAAAATGGCTACCATTCATTAGAAGATGAACCTCAGTACGGCCATCCTTCCACCTCAGAAACGAATGAAAATATATTGAAAGTTCGCGAATTAGTGCGCTCTGATCGTAGACTTACAATTTGGGTGATGGCTGATGAGCTTAATTTAAGTTTCTGTGCAGCTCAGTCAATTTTAACTGGAGATCTGAGATGGGTGCTACATCATGAGAATGCTCCGGCTTATCGTACCTTCTCGATCGTTGAATATTTGACCAAATTCAAAATCCCTGTGTTTTCACAACCGCCATATTCCTCTAAATTGGTCCATGCGGACCTCTACCTGTTTCCTAAAATGAAATTTGCACTGAAAGGGAAGCGATTTTACTCGATTGAAGATATCCAGGCAAATATGGACAGCGTCCTTAACATATTTCAGAAATAAAATTTCCTGGAATGTTTAAAAAAGAGGAAACACGTTTGAGTCGGTGTGTTCATTCAGAAGGGGAATATTTTGAAGGAGATGCATCAAAGTAGCATGTAAGTACCACCATTGTACAATTACAAGCCCATTCTTAAAACTTTCCTATCACACCTCGTATACTCCTTCCACTTCTCACCTTTACCTTCTTTGCTTAGGACTAGTTTATCATCTAAGCTCACACCATTGCTTCTCTTTTCTCCAAAGACCTCTTTAATTTTCCTGGACAGTGTCTGTCTTTCCTCTAGTGAAATATGCGTCAAACTCCTTACATTTGTCCTCGAACAATTTCTGCTTAGTCTTTTTCCACTTCCTGTCAGTCTCAGTTTTTAAACGTTTGTACTACCTTTCGCCTACTTCATTAGTCGCTTTTTTTATATTTTCTCCTTTCAGCAGTTAATTTCAATACCTATAGTATCAGCCAAGGAATTACACTAGGCCTTGTACTTTTATCTATTTTATCCTCAGCTGCCTTCAGCGTTTCATTTCTCAAAGCTACTCTTTGCTTTTCAACTGTATTCCTTTTCCCTGTTCTCGTCAATCGTTCCATAACGGTCCCTCTGAAACTCCCTACAACCTCTGGTTATTTCATCTTATTCTGGCCTCATCTCCTTAATTTCTTACCTTTCTGTCATTCCTTTAGTTTTATTCTACAGTTCATAACCAATAGCTTGTGATCAGAATCCACATCTGTAACTGGAAAAGTCTTGCAAGCTAAAATCTGGTTCAGAAATCTCTATCTTACCATTAACCAATCGGAAACCTTTTTGCATCCCAAGGTATCCTCGACGTATACAGCCTTATAGCCATCTTTCACGATTCCTAATCCAAATGTTAGCAATGATGAAATTATGTTCTGTGCATAGTTCTACCTTTCGGCTTTCTCTTTCGTTCCTTTCCCCCAGTCCCTATTCACCTACTAATTTTCCTTCTCTTCCTTTTCCTACTATGGAATTTTAGTCCCCCACCACAATTAAATTTTCGTCTGTCATAACTACTGATTAATTTCTTTTATCTCATCATACACTTCATCAGTCACTTCATCATCGGCAGAGGTGGTTGGTTTATAAATATGTCATACTTGGTGTGTATGAACTTTTTTTGCATCAGTAGATACATGAAACTTTATATACTACTTTCATGAACAAGAGACAGTATTCAGGTTTCACGAAACAATGCCTGTGCCAGTGTGGCTCTACGACAGTGAACCTTGAATTGAAGAGAAGAAAAACGAAATCAGGATATAGTCTTCTGAAATAAGTTTTGTGAGATCTACGAAAGGTTGCTCAAGGATGTTTCTTAGACGACAGAAGTTAAATTTAATTTAAACGACAAACATGGAGAGTACGTGGGGAAATGAAAGTTACATCTTAAACATACGTATAAAGGCAAAAAGCCAGTGACTGTAAACACGTACAAGCACTCCGCCCCTGCCAGTGACAAAGCAAAACCTATGTAGGCAGATAAGGAAACAAGTGTTCTTCAAAATGTGAAATAGGAACGGGCATATTGCATGAACCTTGAAACGAAGAAGGTAGCAATGACCAAGATGTCAACATCACGGGTGCCACGATTGCAGAGGTGCACGACTATCGGGTGTAGCTTTCTACTTCAATGCTAGTTTGAAGCAACGTAAGTGAAACTGGAATGAATGTTTGCGTCCTGTTGTCTCCTTCGATGAGAATTAGGTTCATCGCTACACCCGGAAACAAAGTGTCGGTCGTCTAGAGGGATTTTGTACGATGAGATTGCATGAAGAAAGAGAAAAGGCCTCAATACCTCAAAAAAGCTTGCATTCGAAGGTCGTTATAGTTATTGGCTTCTCAGGAAAAGGAAATAAAGGTCACTGAACTATATTGCACTGTGGTGTCGGATCTTTTCGACAAGAAATTCAAGGATATAACGGTCCATTTCGCAAAAGAGAATATGCTGTTTCATTGCCCCAAAACATCAGTACATTCATCTCCAGTTGTCACAATAAAATTGTAGTAAATGCAATGTGAATTACTGCCAGTTCTCGCATTCATGCGACCTGACTCTCTGTGAAATCTCCCCAAAGATGAAGGAATGGCTTACAGCAATTAACAATGATCAAATAAAATCATCTTCGAGACGGAGTCGTCAATCAGGGTGAAAGGGGTCCTATAGTCCCCTCTCATTATCACTTTATTTGCTTTCCAGTGCACTTTGCGTCCTACAGAACAATTCGGGTGTTTTCGTTGCTAAATTTCGTGCCAGAGAAGACCAAGCTATGATTCAAAATGGCCGTGGCCTATTTCTTCGTACGATTTGCAAGGATCATATGGCTGTTATGTTGGTTCTTTTTAAATCTTCAAATTCGTCAATAACGTCATAATAATTTTTTCGTGTTTTTATATGTAACCCAACTCACCACTACGATCCTATAAAACGTTTATCCCTTGTTCTCCTATTCCAAAACTCTCTGGAATGCGTGAGAGAGTGAATGTGAGTGTGTTTCATTTTGCTGTACGGCGGGTATTCTCCAGCAGAGAATCAGCGGTAGGCTCCCAGAAGGGCCAACTCTTGTAGTTTTCTCTGTAGTGTTCTCTGTAAAATGTTAATTGTTCGTGGTTGCGTAGTTTAATGTTGGTAAAATTTGGCCACGGTATGCAGAAATTTTGTCTCTGCGAACCACGTGGCCACACGAGTTAACTGTGGGCCTAACTTTCGTGTGGTCCCCTGTCTCTGTCCTAGAGTTTACTTATTGGTCTGATTTTGGAATGTTAAATATACCCTGTTCCGATTATTCAGTTATATTTGTGGTTTGTGATTTCATATTAAGCGCGTAAGCGTGTATGTGTGGCCCTCTTTGAGGCTGTTTCTCCAAATCGAGGTTCAACTTTAAATGCTACCGTGATATTCAGGTTTACTAGTTCATTTAATCATTTCTCAACACAGTGGAACAAACCTCGTACCTTCGTTGCATGTTGGTGTTCGGGCCGTCCTTGCTGCTCATTGAGTGAATGTGGGCCTGAATGTGAGTGTTCAACCTTTCCCGTCCCCCTCTAACTACGAACACGATTCTAAATTAAGAAATTCTGTTGTGAATTGTATAGCGATTCACAAGCAACGGTACGTAGTTAACATCCAACAGCATTTACATAGGTGTCTTCTACCAATGTCTTCAGAAATAAATAGTTTTGTTTCAAGTCTTATCCAGTGTACCGATGCTACGCGTCGTTTACCTACGCCATACATCTTTTAGCTTCCTTATTGCCCATCCATAGCGTTCCTGTGCGTACAGGTCCTATAATTAGAGTTCCCCCTTTATTTAAAATAAATTCTTTAGAATAGATTTTGTTTTCAGGAATGTTACGGCAAGCTGCTCTTATTCACAGTGTTCACACGCTTTTTAGCTTATTTTAATATTTGATTCATGTGAAGAATCCCTGGATCATACGAGGCGTGTTTTTTAAGTAAGTACCGTTTTGAAATTAGAAAAAAGACTTGCTAAGATATCTCAATAGTTTCATTTTTATATGAAAGCCTGTACCTTAATCTACCCACTGACGCCATTACAGTCTGATTCTCCCTTGTTTACGTTGTGTACAGAGTGTTTAAGATGCCACCGATAATCGTGAGTCCCGCCGACTGTGAAGTACGGGCTGTTATAAGATAATCATCGTAAGATCTGTGCGGTTTACGGAGAAAACATTATGAGTGATGGAACGGTAAGAAAGTGGGTGAGAGCATTTAAAGATGGCCTCACAAATGTGCATGATGAACAACGGAGTGGGCGTCCTTCGGTCGTTAATGAAAGTTTGGTGCAGGAAGTGGACAATAAGGTGAGAGAAAACAGACGCTTCGCGATTTCCTCCTTGCGGAATGACTTTCCTAATGTTTCTCGTAGTGTTTTGTATGGCATTGTGACCAAGCACTTGAATTACCGAAAATTGTGTGCACGTTGGGTACCGAAAATGTTGACGGATGTGCACACAACGAAACGTTTAGACAGTGTATTGAGTTTCCGTGAGCGGTACCGCAACGACGGTGATGATTTCTTAAGCCAAATTGTTACGGGCGGTGAAACATGGGTGGCCTACGTTACACCAGAATCAAAGCAACAGTCCATGGAAGTTGAGCAAGGGTATCGTTTTGCTGAAAGACAATGCCCGTGCGCATGTGGCGAATCAGACCAAAGACCTCATCACATCTTTTCGATGCGAAACGCTAGATCACCCTCCGTACAGCCCCGATCTAGCGCCCAGTGACTACCATCTGTTTCTGCACTTGAAGAAACACCTGGGCGGTCAGCGTCTTCAGGACGATGACGAAGTCAAAACAGTGGTTCAAAATGGTTCAAATGGCTCTGAGCACTATGGGACTTAACTGCTGTGGTCATCAGTCCCCTAGAACTTAGAACTACTTAAACCTAACTAACCTAAGGACGTCATACACATCAATGCTCGAGGCAGGATTCGAACCTGCGACCGCAGCGGTCGCGCGGTTCGAGACTGTAGCGCCTAGAACCGCTCGGCCACTCCGGCCGGCCAAAACAGTGGTATTGCAGTGGTTAACAGTGGTGATGCAGTGGTTAACAAGTTATGCGGCAGACTTCAATGAGTAGGGTATTCAAAAACTGGTACATCGTTATGACAAGTGCCTCACTATTAACGGAAATTATGTAGAAAAGTAGATTAAGGTACAGGCTTTGATGTAAAAATAAAATTATTGAAATATCTTAGCGCGTCTTTTATTTAATTTCAAAACGGTACTTACTTATAAAACACGCCTCGTATTAGTAATTGGATCCCATTTGTTATGTATGACATTACAGTGAATGTCCTTTTATGAGTTTTCCTTATGACTAAATTAGTTAACTTTCCAAATCAGTCTAACCTCTTGTTTGTTGTCTGGCTAGAGGTGGTAGCCACTCAATCTTTTACTTAGATTTTAATGTCAGATAGCATTTCCATTTGCGTGTGGCTCTTTTAGCCATAATGATATAGCTCAGGGCTCCACTCATTTCATAAACATCACCTAAGTACACATCACTTACAAGACAGCGTACGGTTCCTGCTTCTTGGAGATTTACAGAATGTCCAGAACGATAGGAAAAGTGTATATCACTAATCTCTAAAAAGGGCTAAGTTGAAAATAATAATTTCGAAAGAAAGGGTGTCTATTACTAAAACTAGTATTAATCGATCGGCCGAGGTAACCCGTTGCTCACAAAGCCACTAGAAACTCATAGTCGCACCAATCTGTTGACTATACTTACTTCTGACAAGTGCTAACTGTATCCACCTCTATAATCCGCAACCCACTTTATGACCCTTGTCGCAGGGTACTCTCTCTGCCACTGCCGCATTAGTAGTTTCCTGTGACAGTATTGGATGGTTGACAGAAAGAGCGACAGTTCGCAAACCTCCATGTGTGCTCCAGTCTCTTTACTGTCCTTCCGCGAGGCATACGAACTGTCAGCAGTCGTGATCGCTCTGACGCTGTCTGTGTAAGTGCGTAAAAATTTTAGTCTAACATTTCTTTCCGTCAGTTTCTCACACGTATCTCTTTCTTTTGAACTACTGAGTGTGCTACATTTCAATCCGAGATAGAACCATGGCAATGAATAGGAGTGTGGTAAAATGACGCACCTGATACAAGAAATACCTCTCCAGATAATGACAAAACTCAGTTGCGACAATCTGAGAGGTTCAGTGAATATGAAATCTTAAGCCTTGAACGTTAAGACCTTACAGTCAAATTCCGAGTTATTAATGAATATTCACTCCGTATCTCGCAAACTATAAAGGGTTCACGACGAAGATAAACAAAAACGGCGTGTATTTGCAGGAATACGGAAGTAATGAAAATGAAATGTGGATACATCGCGTGCGATACGTATGCACATGCGGGAAGAACGCGGGGAGCAGAAAATAAACTCCGTCAATAGTGTTCTGCTTGGTGGGTGTGGCGAAACGGGCCAAAACCTCAGAAATTATTTCATCAGTTAAGGTGCACGAACAACTAAGAAGCACGGCAAACGCACAACAGAGCGAAGGAACGGTAATTTAGAGTTTAGCCGAGGAGAACGGCACTCTTTTGGCACGCAAGTGCGCACGATAACTTTCGGGGCGAAAGCAGAAACGCACGGCAGTAAACCAGTAGCACGGACAGCTTAATACTCTCCTACTGTTATGCAATTAGTCTCCCCTTTGAGCTACTGTGAAGCGGAAGTCATGGATAAAAAGAATAAGAGAAAAGTTAAAGTTGAAGGCTATTGCTGAGAAACTTCCCACTGTCGTGAGTGGTTCGCTACATCTTAGGGCAATATCATATGTAAGACATGAGAGAGTCACCCCACCCCCCTCCCAAAAAAAGAAAGCTATGTACTCTAGCTGTCTGTTGACTCTCGCCACCTGCGCAACATCCACAACAGACTTCCTCCTCAATGGGCATCATCATGACCTCTAAAAGCCTTTTCTGTTTTCAGTGCTCGAGTTTGCTTTTTAACAGTACAATTTCTCTCAGTAGCTCAAACAACAAAAATATAATTAGGAACGCATGTTTCTGGAAAATTCTTTACAATTAATTCCGTTTGTCACTACTCAACCACAAAAGTTCATTGTGTCCCAAATGTGTCTTTTGGAGTTTCTGAACGTTCTAAGCTTCTGTGACATCAGTCACCCATCTTCCTTTACTTTTCCCCTTTGGTATACTTCTCCACCCCTTCTTTGATCAAATATTATTTCATGTTAAATTAACAGACCACAGTGACTTCTTCCTTACGATAGCTTCCATTATATTCTCTTTCACGTTTATGAATCTGCTGATTTAGTTATTTCTGACGTGTTCTAATCTTGAGACGGCAGAGTTTCGTACCCTGTAATCAGTTGCCATAGATAGCAGTTGATCTTTCTATCACTTTCCCACTTTCCCCGTTATCTGATATCGTCGATGAAAGTATGAGGCGAACTTCTATATTTGAGAGTGTATTATTCTTTTAGAACACTTTATTGCGAAGATCGCAAGTTTTGTTGCGTAGCTAACGATAACTGTCTGAAACTGGTAATTTATGTAACAGAACTTGAAATCTAGGCGATAAGGTGCTCTAAAAGGATACTAGATTCATACACACAAACACACACACACACACGCGCGCGCGCGCGCGCGCACACACACACACACACACACACACACACACACACACAGAGAGAGAGAGAGAGAGAGAGAGAGAGAGAGAGAGGGAGGGAGAGAGGGAGAGAAAGAGAGAGAGAGATTTCACGTTGTAACCCATGTTGTCATATCTTGTCATTAAACCGAGAAGATGGACACTCGAGTCTGATTAAAGTATTTCCGGACTTATAACAGTTACGATAAATGAACAGTTCAAACTGTACTTATACAAAGGAAAAGACTTTTCGATGCTAATTTCTGTAAACTACTGGTGTCGTATTAATCTTTGTTCTAATAAAGTATAATCGAGTCATCTGTGGTAAAATCACCTGAATTTGTTTGCCTCTTCTTCTATTGGCAGCGACACGATACAGATGGAAGTGCATTACCTACAAAAGATTTAGCTGTAGTAATTGAACAATGTTTATCAAATATGTGTTTTATTTTATGACATGAACATCCTTTATGATCTGCTGTTTTAATTAAATGAAGTGAGTGAATATTGGGTCATTTAACATACAAAGAGGTGACAAAGGTCATGGGACACCTCCTAATACCTTGTCGGACTTCCTTTTTCCCGATGTGGCGCAGCAACTTGACGTTGCATGGACTCAACAGGGCGCTCCATGCCCCGTAGCTTTCGATAACTGCGAAAGTTATGCCGATCCAAGATCTTAAGAATGGATTGACCTGTCGATTATGTACGATAAATGTTCGATGAGATTCAGTTGCAGCAATCTGGTTGGCCATATTCACTGGCTCGAATTGTGCAGAATGTTCCTCAGTCCAGTCGCGAACGATTGTGTCCCGGTGACATGGCGCATTGTCATCCATAAAAATTCCATCGTTGTTTGGGAACATGTCACCCGTGAAGTCACGAGCCCAGGAGAAGGGCTGCAGGAGATGTGGGGCTGTTAGTAACGGAACTCGCGTCGGTCGTCTGTTACCATGGCCCATTAACGCCAAATTTCGCCGCACTGTCCTAACGAATACGTTCATCGTACGTCCCACATTGGTCTCTGCTGTTATTTTACGCAGTGTTGCTTGTTTGTGAGTACTGACAACGCCATGCAATCGTCGTTCCTCTCGGACGTTAAGTGAAGGCCTTCAAGCACTGCATTGCCATTGGTGAGAGGTAATCCCAGAACGTTTTTGCTGCTGACACACTCTTGATAATGTGGATCTTGAAATACTGGGTTCCCTAATGGATTCCGAAACTGAATGTCTCATGTGTCCAGTTCCAACTACCATTCCGCGTTCAAAGTCCGTTCATTCCCGTCTTGCGGCCATAATCACGTCGGTACATGAATCACCTGAGTACAAATGACAGCTCCGCCAATGCGCTGCCCTTTTGTACCTTGTGTACGCTATAATAACGCCACCTACACATGTACATATAGCTATTCCGATACCCCTGTCACTTCCTGTAAGTTGAAAGCGACTTGCTCGGTAAAACGCAGTGATCGAGTGCTATAAGCGTTCTGTCAGTTAGTTGTTTATCTTTTGATAGTCCAGCCGTCGTTTTGCACGAAATCTGACTAACTTGATACAAAGTAATTTCGGCCTGTATTTAATTTCCATTTTAGGCGGTAATATCAGTAAATCTGATCTCTATCAAATAAAAAATTTTCATTGTTTTTATCAGTATCAGAAAAATTGGCAGTAATTGTGGCTTACCCTTTCTTACTGACTTTGTAGTGGGTTCCCCTTCTTTAAAATTTTATTGCACATAGCAACAAAACATCTCATGAATTTATATTTATATTTATCGAGAACTACTCCAGAGTACCACTTTGTTGCACTTGTGTGCGTTTTAATAAACTCCGGATATCTAGGGTTTAAACTGTACAGCTAGTTACAGACCAATTATCTATTGAAGATTGCTGTGGAAAGCAATATACGTTATATTAAACGTTATCAGGAAAATTATTAATTTAAACATGTGTACCAAATATTATTATAGCCAGGATCCAAAACTTCACGTCACACATTTTGTAGTAACTGCTTCAAATTAAATAAAATAGCCCTACCATGTGCTCCAAATGTAGATATTGATCAGCAAAATAAAATCGATTGTAACAGGAATAGTGAGGGACAATAATTATGTTTATTCATTTTATGAATACAAAGTTCTTAGAACATTTGAGTGAGCGCCGACCCAGTTCAGTAACTAGGTAGGTAGGGAGGGGTGATTAATGATGTTGATTGTTTGATGGAATCGGCAGTACATGAGGATGTAGGAAGCTGGCATGCTCTCGGCGTGACGTGTGACGTGTTGATGTGGAGGTAGGCTGATGACGGTGGTATGGCTGTTGATTGACAGCTATCTGCCGGTGTCTCATCATTCCTGGGCAGCTGTTGATTTGAGGACGTCGCTCAGAGCTGCTGAATCTGCACTCTGCTAGCTCTTCAAGTCTGGTGACCTGTATGGCTAATCGAAACTCCTATGTGAGCGCTTATGGTTGCTTCATTCGCTGAGTCGTTGCGACTGTTCGGTGTCTCTGGATGCTCACACAGCGTATTATGACTGCTGTAATTAAACTGTGGTGGCAGCATCAAACGTATGGTATATTCACATGTACCACATCACAACAGCATACCTATATACACTCCTGGAAATGGAAAAAAGAACACATTGACACCGGTGTGTCAGACCCACCATACTTGCTCCGGACACTGCGAGAGGGCTGTACAAGCAATGATCACACACACGGCACAGCGGACACACCAGGACCCGCGGTATTGGCCGTCGAATGGCGCTAGCTGCGCAGCATTTGTGCACCGCCGCCGTCTGTGTCAGCCAGTTTGCCGTGGCATACGGAGCTCCATCGCAGTCTTTAACACTGGTAGCATGCCGCGACAGCGTGGACGTGAACCGTATGTGCAGTTGACGGACTTTGAGCGAGGGCGTATAGTGGGCATGCGGGAGGCCGGGTGGACGTACCGCCGAATTGCTCAACACGTGGGGCGTGAGGTCTCCACAGTACATCGATGTTGTCGCCAGTGGTCGGCGGAAGGTGCACGTGCCCGTCGACCTGGGACCGGACCGCAGCGACGCACGGATGCACGCCAAGACCGTAGGATCCTACGCAGTGCCGTAGGGGACCGCACCGCCACTTCCCAGCAAATTAGGGACACTGTTGCTCCTGGGGTATCGGCGAGGACCATTCGCAACCGTCTCCATGAAGCTGGGCTACGGTCCCGCACACCGTTAGGCCGTCTTCCGCTCATGCCCCAACATCGTGCAGCCCACCTCCAGTGGTGTCGCGACAGGCGTGAATGGAGGGACGAATGGAGACGTGTCGTCTTCAGCGATGAGAGTCGCTTCTGCCTTGGTGCCAATGATGGTCGTATGCGTGTTTGGCGCCGTGCAGGTGAGCGCCACAATCAGGACTGCATACGACCGAGGCACACAGGGCCAACACCCGGCATCATGGTGTGGGGAGCGATCTCCTACACTGGCCGTACACCACTGGTGATCGTCGAGGGGTCACTGAATAGTGCACGGTACATCCAAACCGTCATCGAACCCATCGTTCTACCATTCCTAGACCGGCAAGGGAACTTGCTGTTCCAACAGGACAATGCACGTCCGCATGCTCTAGAAGGTGTAAGTCAACTACCCTGGCCAGCAAGATCTCCAGATCTGTCCACCATTGAGCATGTTTGGGACTGGATGAAGCGTCGTCTCACGCGGTCTGCACGTGCAGCACGAACGATGGTCCAACTGAGGCGCCAGGTGGAAATGGCATGGCAAGCCGTTCCACAGGACTACATCCAGGATCTCTACGATCGTCTCCATGGGAGAATAGCAGCCTGCATTGCTGCGAAAGGTGGATATACACTGTACTAGTGCCGACATTGTGCATGCTCTGTTGCCTGTGTCTATGTGCCTGTGGTTCTGTCAGTGTGATCATGTGATGTATCTGACCCCAGGAATGTGTCAATAAAGTTTCCCCTTCCTGGGACAATGAATTCACGGTGTTCTTATTTCAATTTCCAGGAGTGTATATATCTGTGTAACGAATCAATGTTAATTCTGATTATGCCTATTACTAAGTTGTAAAAGCTTGAAGTCTTTGTTTTATGACAATCGTTCAGTTACACTGGCCACCGAATCTAAAGAGCTGTTTTTAATTGTGTTGTGTAACTATGTTGTCATTTTAAGAAAGATTTTAATGATACGTGGAGTCGTATGGCACCATCACTAATCAAGAAAGTTTTGTTGTCTGAAGATGGCAAGATTGTTAGGAAGAACTTGTGTTCAGTCCGAATGAAAGGGACTTCATACCCGATCTTTACCTCATGGGCTTTCAATTCCACTTTAGATATATAATAAGATCAAAGATACTCATGGTGCCAAACATCGGACCGAAACACAGTGGAAACGTGGGACGTCAAAATATGACAACAGACATCAGGATGTCTACACTCCTACAGTCATCTCCAATAGAATATAGGAATCAGATTTAGAGTTTGTATGCCTACTTGACAACATAGCTACATGCCCCCTGAAAGGAAAGTCGGAATGAGGCTATGAACGGCGGTTTCATTGTCAGACACGACGCAATGTTTGAGAAACCGAAAACAGCATGAGAATGAGAATCAACTCTAGAATCCGACTCAAATTCAGAATGACCCTAAAAATGCTCCGGCTCAGAAGATTTTATCTCCCTCACTGTTTTCCTTCGGGGCGCTGTATTTTTTAACTCACTGTTACCGATGAGCTCAAATTATAAGGCCTGCTAACGATCAATAGACGCTGGGGACTCCCACCCTGCCAGCCTTCTTTGCAAAGCACCTATCGTTTCGATCTTGCTTCAAAACCATCATTCGATTCTCTTTCGCAGATAGCACTACTTCTCATCATCAAAGACTGGCATGGCGTACTCCGCCATTCCACAGGGTGGGTCTCAAGTTATCTGGAGCCGTACCGCCACTCTTACGAGCAGGGTTTCTAAAGGAGTCAGTGATAGCGTCCAGGTATCAGACCTTTGCATTCTTGAGTTGCTAACTGGTGCAACTTAACAGCAAGTCGGCTAAACGAAAATGTGTGTGTGAATTTCTAAGGGACCAAACTGCTTAGGTCATCGGTTCCTAGACTTTCACACAACTTAAACTAACTTATGCTAAGAACAACACACACATCCATGCCCGAGGGAGGACCCGAACCTCCGGCGGGAAGGACAGCGCAGTCAGTGACATGGCGCCTCTAACCACGTGGCCACTCCGCGCGGCGTCCGCTAAGCATCCCAGGATACGTGGCGGCACCCCTCTGCAGTTTGTCACTCTGTAAATGGGTCTGTCTCTTCAGGCCCAAGCACGATGATTGTAAACAGCAGAGTCAGTGAACTGCAGTGTCAATAGGGGAATTCTTACGTTTACAAAGCACGACTATAGGGACGTGTTTCTCCGGAGAGTCACGCTCTTAACTGTGAAAATACCAGAAGTATGTTTCGTAAAGAAAGACCTTGGCGAGTTTGAATTCTTGTGAAGCTTATGGGGTATGAATGCTGCTTTGGACGGAAACTTAAATACATCAAACGAGCACTTTTACATCTTGCAAAATGCTTTGATTTGAAGAACAAATAAGTTGAGTCTGATGATGGCCAGTAATCAAATCTGGTTTCTTGGAAAGGTTAGTCAATTCAGTCGAGAGCTTCTCCTTGCGTTACTATATGCTGGTACCTGTGTTAACAACTACTTGTCCGTAACTAACAGAACAGCTGGAAGATCATTCGGGTAGATATAAAATAGGCGCTTCTTACATAATGAAGAGCACACTGTACGACAGGTCATGTATGAGAGAACGCTCTGATTTCCGAAAAGATAGAGACGCTATTAGATGGAAACGTTGTAGAAACACACGCCTCGTTCAGTGCTATTGGGCAGAGTTTACAGTTGGTAACAGAAACTCAAAGTAACAAAATTTGTGAAGTGAGCATTGAAGTTGACAGAAAACGCTGTGCATGCTGTGCCAATCATTGGGACGTAGATCCAGGCTGAACTCTCTTAGATACTGAGTGATGTGAGGAGAATTCACTTTGATATTTGTCTGAGCAATGTTCACATTATTGACTTGTGCTACGAAGAGTGACTAGATATTCTGTTTTCGATGCTGTGGGAAGACTCTGTTGGAGCTTTCTCTTATGGGCATCAGACTCTACACGTCCACTACCTTCCTTACTCACTACCTGGAAACCAGGCCACCCTTTGCATAGTATAATCACGACTACAGCCCACCCTTTGCATAGTATAATCACGACTACACAGTCCCAAAAGTTTGTTACAAAGCCGAATAGAATAATTCATCTAGTACAAATCGAATCTTTAAAGTTAAAGAAATATTAACTACCTTCAAACAATAATTTTTTAAAATGCTATTTGATTTTTTTTATGTTATTGTATACTTGTCACTCGTAAAATGAGTCTCAGAATAGAACAAAATAAAATTTTTGTCTTGGACCTTTGGCTGTTTGCTAGTGTTTCATTCTCAGTATAGAAACATCATCGCATTGCAGAAGCCTTGTGATTGGACTGACCGAGTCATGAAAGTCCATTGGGAATTGATTGAACGGAATCAGAAATCAGAGAGCCTTGGGTCAGACTCTCGTTTTCATCAGCTGTGGATCTCATCACTATTTCAGTTCATTCTCATATAATATTTTACATTCTTCAGACATCCTTTCATCTACTCTCAGTTTCTCTTTATTCTTTCTCCAGATCATTTTCCACATCTTACACTCTCATTGTTTCCATTTAACATTTTCCTTCTCAAAAAATCTTCTCCTGCAGATTCTTCTGCGTCTATGTCGTATATTCCTAAATCGTTTATAACTTCTTAGAATCCCTATTGTCATTTATCTTGCATAAATGCTCAAAATATATTTGTAACTTTTTCTTTGGTGTGATACATTTTAAGGCTTCAGCGCTGCTTATTTCACCGAAAATTTTCCTTAATTTTCCTATTTCTAATTTAGAATTTATTGGTACCTATTCATTTATGTAAAGCCATTTTAATATCGCTACCGTGGTGTAATACGTTACCTTTGCGTTTCTGGCGATGCACGTGTTGTATTTTTTGTTTTTGTTATTCCGTATATGCTTTCCATTTTGTGAATCCTTTCATTTATTAGCTGGTTTTTCTAATGCACTTTGAATCATCTCTTCTAGATTCTTCTCACTTTTGTCTTTGCCGATTGCGATTGTGTATGTTAACCTTATTTCTCAACACTGCTACAGACTATTCATTTACACTGACTTGAAACTAGATACCGTTTTTTCGTCATTTACATTCTCCCTCTATATGGAAAGGGTTGACAGCGATGGGCTGTCAGCGACCATGTTGCTTTTAATTAGAAATAAGGAACTTAATACCAATTTTAATGGGATGAAATAGTCTTGAAATCAGGACTAGATGCTGATGATGTGAGTTATTCCTGTTCTATGGAGATGAGATGGGCGCTGGGGGCGGCTCATCATACTAAAGGTAGGAGGGTTTGGTATGATTGTATTCTAGGAGATGGTATTATAGATACGGTTTTTATATGAGAAATACGTAATATACACTCCTGGAAATTGAAATAAGAACACCGTGAATTCATTGTCCCAGGAAGGGGAAACTTTATTGACACATTCCTGGGGTCAGATACATCACATGATCACACTGACAGAACCACAGGCACATAGACACAGGCAACAGAGCATGCACAATGTCGGCACTAGTACAGTGTATATCCACCTTTCGCAGCAGTGCAGGCTGCTATTCTCCCATGGAGACGATCGTAGAGATGCTGGATGTAGTCCTGTGGAACGGCTTGCCATGCCATTTCCACCTGGCGCCTCAGTTGGACCAGCGTTCGTGCTGGACGTGCAGACCGCGTGAGACGACGCTTCATCCAGTCCCAAACATGCTCAATGGGGGACAGATCCGGAGATCTTGCTGGCCAGGGTAGTTGACTTACACCTTCTAGAGCACGTTGGGTGGCACGGGATACATGCGGACGTGCATTGGCCTGTTGGAACAGCAAGTTCCCTTTCCGGTCTAGGAATGGTAGAACGATGGGTTCGATGACGGTTTGGATGTACCGTGCACTATTCAGTGTCCCCTCGACGATCACCAGTGGTGTACGGCCAGTGTAGGAGATCGCTCCCCACACCATGATGCCGGGTGTTGGCCCTGTGTGCCTCGGTCGTATGCAGTCCTGATTGTGGCGCTCACCTGCACGGCGCCAAACACGTATACGACCATCATTGGCACCAAGGCAGAAGCGACTCTCATCGCTGAAGACGACACGTCTCCATTCGTCCCTCCATTCACGCCTGTCGCGACACCACTGGAGGCGGGCTGCACGATGTTGGGGCATGAGCGGAAGACGGCCTAACGGTGTGCGGGACCGTAGCCCAGCTTCATGGAGACGGTTGCGAATGGTCCTCGCCGATACCCCAGGAGCAACAGTGTCCCTAATTTGCTGGGAAGTGGCGGTGCGGTCCCCTACGGCACTGCGTAGGATCCTACGGTCTTGGCGTGCATCCGTGCGCCGCTGCGGTCCGGTCCCAGGTCGACGGGCACGTGCACCATCCGCCGACCACTGGCGACAACATCGATGTACTGTGGAGACCTCACGCCCCACGTGTTGAGCAATTCGGCGGTACGTCCACCCGGCCTCCCGCATGCCCACTGTACGCCCTCGCTCAAAGTCCGTCAACTGCACATACGGTTCACGTCCACGCTGTCGCGGCATGCTACCAGTGTTAAAGACTGCGACGGAGCTCCGTATGCCACGGCAAACTGGCTGACACTGACGGCGGCGGTGCACAAATGCTGCGCAGCTAGCGCCATTCGACGGCCAACACCGCGGTTCCTGGTGTGTCCGCTGTGCCGTGCGTGTGATCATTGCTTGTACAGCCCTCTCGCAGTGTCCGGAGCAAGTATGGTGGGTCTGACACACCGGTGTCAATGTGTTCTTTTTTCCATTTCCAGGAGTGTAGGTACCGGATGCGTGAAAGCGTATTCAATTGCTGCTAGGTAGGAAACGACGGCCTCCACCTTCATTTGGGGTGAATGAGTAGAGTGGATTGTAGCTGGTTGGGAAGGTAGATCTCGGGAAATTTTCCGTGGTTTGGTACGCGGAGGCAGTTAAAAGTACTATAGGAAACTATATGGAGCGTTTGGAGTAATCCGGTAAGAGGCTCATAATGATAGACAAATCGCAGTATTCTAAGTTTCTCGAATAGTGAAGATACAGTAGGGTGTTGTTGCTGAATATACGTAATAACTTATGTGATTCATTTAGTGTCGTGCAATTCCGGAGAGCAAAAAGTAGTCTCAGGAAGCAAGTTGTGGGTTGTAAGCAATTTGTGGGTTGTCGATGCCACACTTAATTATTCTGCTCCAAGACCCTTAGGATACAGTATTGCAGTGTTATCGTTCTGTTACTGAGTGCACTGTCTTAAGGTCTCCCGTGTTTGTAAGCAAGACGATTAATGCCGGACTCAGGTCACTCCATTACCGAGTCAAGTATGCCCTGATGTGTCAGGAAGAGTCGATGAATCTATGTTCCTCAAATCAGGCTATGCGAAATATTATTCTTCGATTGCCCGCCTCTTCATTAGTTATACAAACTACCTATGCATGATTAGTATTCAGATTTACTTTTATTTTTGCAGTACTGTGAAGACAGCAAAACAGCAAAATGCTTTGATGTAGACAGGTCTGATTCATTGTGTTCATAGTTCAAGTATACCCACTTCGCTTCAAAAAAAAAAAAAAAAAAAAAAAAAAAAAAAAAAAAAAAGAAAGAAAAACTCGTTACATGTTTATATATCTGAACAAACCATATTGCTGACCAAGGAGCGTATTTTCAGTTTACTGAAACCTACTTTTGCCCAAAATAGCATCATGTGCACATAAGGATGAATTGTGAATTGTCACATAAAATTACAAAATCAGAAAGGTCAAATGAATGTGAAGACTTTCAACGTATTTCGTTTCGTGGACTTAAAATTTGGCTATGGGCTGCTAGCATAACCTGATTCAGAGGTACGTTGTACGAATTGTATGACTCACCCCCTGTTTGAAACTGCGCAACACATAACCTTCATTGCCCAGTATAATAAGGGTTAAACCTATTGCACAGTTGTACTTTTTCAAAATGGATGTTTCTGTATTTCATCACTCACTTGTGCAATATCAGCTGGTTATGACACATAGCCGATATTACGTGCTCGCAGATCCACATCTCTATCCACAGCACAAATACAATTCACTTCCCCTTATTTCCAGCTATCTCCTACTTTGAGAAATCGGGCAATGGTTGTCCCTTATTTAACAGATTCCACTATCGTTCCATAGAATATGAAAGAAACATGAAGTTATTTAAGACGGATAAGGGAGAGCAAAGCGAAACTTCATTACATGTCTTGGTGTTGCCTGTTGTAGCTATAGCTAACTGAATCGAGAAAAATGAAGCAGAGACGTTTAGAAAAACAGTTAATGTGACCCATGTTTCAGCTGAATGAGATAACAGTAATCTTCTTTTTTTGCAGGTCTTTCGCATTAAAGATCCGTGGTTCGTTATTTCGGAGCGGCAACTGCCGCATTCCACGACTCAGTTTTAATTTATGTCATCACAATGTCAGTACTAGTATTATTAAGTGTCCTAAGTCACCACGGGTTTTCCATCGAGATTGGGAGAAGCAGTGTTATCTGTAATTACTGACCATCTGATCAGTATAGCGCAGCATATTCATTCTGGAAACAACAGAACGAAGTTCACTTGTAGAAGCTTATTAAAAATGACATAACTTCATCTATAATAATTAACTAAAGTGGAAAATGTTTCTTCTTATCGAAGGAGGAAATCTTATTTTTTTTATTTTGAAATGTGGATATTGTTACATAGCACGGCAGCAAATGATCAACAAAACGTCCGGATAACGTACATGCATATATTTTTGGATCTCCAACAGTGTCAATGACTACCTTGTAAAAGATAATTACTTAGCTACGTACTGGCATTCGTTAGGTATTGCAAGATATGTACGTGTGTATGATGCTGTCTGCATATCAGTCAGAATGCAGAGTCGAAAATATCCGTCGTTTGAGGCTGACATGCATTTCTCGTAAGGAGCACGAAGATAAGATACCCTCGCTCTGTTTGCAAATGGAACACGGAATAAAATGGCTAGTAGTGGTACAAGGTACCCCGCACCACACAAAATTCTGTGGCTTGCGGAGTATACGTATAGATGCTGATGTAGATGAACTGTGGTCAGTGTTGTAAGGTACCTACAGCTTGGCTGATTTCAACAAGACTGAGCGCTTGGGATCGGGCCGGCAGCTCCGAAACAATTAGCGAACAAAGGCACACTGTTCCAAAGAATTAAGGGAACGTACTCGACTGAAGAATAATTGAAGACTGAGTATGTTACCAGATTATACCTTTCTCTTTGACAAATTAAATACACAGCAAAATATCGTTACTTGCTTGTTCATTTAATTAACAACAACGGAAGTTTACGGCTGTTGCAGACAGCACAGTAGAAACAGTGCTTTGAGCGCCTCAATAAGCGATTATCACAGCCTGACACGTACGTGACAGCTTCCGTATAAATCTACTTAGATCGGCCTGTGGTGTCCTGCCCCATTTTTCGATGAGAGCCCTTGAGTGTTCTCAGAGAGTCTGAGAGAGAACAGTAAGGCGACGAACACGCCCGTCAAGCATGTTTTTGTCGGGACTCACCGCCGGCCATCCTGTTATTTCGGTGTCTAGGCTTCGCAGGACAGCACTGGTGACGCCTGCCGTAAGGGCACTAGCAATATCGTGCACGAGAGGGAGTTTGGAGCCGCCACCATATGCAGCAGCTTTCATACGGTTTACCAAGACCTGTTCGAAGTACTGACTGACGGTGTGGCAACCACTGACAACGACAAGATCCGTACGGCTATCAACACTGATGCCTCCGTACACTATCACAGAAAGTACGCCGAATCAGTCGATATTCTGGGCAATATCCGACAGGAACCGCGCACCACGGCCTCTCCATACTCGAAAACTGCTATCACTTTGCGTCAGGTGAAACCTGGACGCCTCAGTGAATAACATGTATCGTCAGTGAAGAAGCTATCAGGTGACTCGACAGCAGAACTGAAGGCGTGCTACTAAATGTTGTGTCGAAGGAAGTACTCGAAAAGGACGTCTTGGTGTAAAATTCCTTTCTTCTAACCTGTTCGTTACAGGCCGATCGGACACAGAGGCTTCAGTGGCCCTTCTGAGAAAGTTTTGCACTGGAAAATTTTGGAAATTTGTGGTAAGTTACCATGGGACCAAACTGCTGAGGTCATTGGCCCAAAGATTACAAGCTTAATCTAATTTAAACTAACTTACGCTAAGGACAACACGCACAGCCGTGCCCGAGGGAGGACTCGAACCTCAAACGGGGGGAACTGCGCGAACCGGGGCAGGGCTCCACAGACCGCGTGGCTACCCCGCGCGGCTCTTATATTGCTCTGGCGGTAGCCGTAGGACGCGGCAACGCAGACAGGTCAGATATTGGTCTTCAGGTGGGACTGTAATGCATCGACGACTCCGTGCAACCTCCTTGTGTAGTGAAATGCCTATCTGTAGCGTATCCACAACCTACTTATCACATATGCAGAAACATCGGTATTTGCAGCAACAACTCGGGAAGTCCACGCTTTTTGGTTGAAAGAGACTGCCCTTGCGACTTGCGCTGCGTTAATGCGATAGCGTGACTTGTTCCTGGTTGAATACAACGTCCACGAATGACAACTGCCGGCTCTGAACGTCACTGGAGAACGCCGGATCACCGGTACTCACTTCCTTCTGAGGGGGCATCTGATATGTAGTGCATAACACAGTTGATAGGTGGCGAATGACTTCAGTTGTGGCGTACACTGAAACGAAAATCTCAGGCTTTATACCAAGATCACATGTACCGCCTGTATCAAAGCAGATTTAACATACCGGAGGCTGATAAGCGTGTTCCCCTAATTGTTTCTAGCAGTGTGCTTACAGTTAAGCGTATGTCGCTATTGAATTGTTATTTACAGCGGAAAATAAATATCTTTTCTATGGTCTGGATATCTGATATCGCTCTTATTGTACACGTTTTCAGGTACTTGTTGATGTTTGGTTGCATTCTTGTTGGTCATGTGGCAGCGGATGCCAATGATGCTGGTTTACTCGCTTCGAATAGTAATCTCGCCGGTCGCTGTGAACAATGTCACTTGTTCTCATTTCATGAGACAGTGCCATTGGTCTCAATATGGAGCCATTTTGTCTAGCTTTTAGCATCATATTAAATCACTATTCTACCCTGTTGTTGTAGTGATGGTCTACATATCGGTCTCATTTAATGCAGCTCTTCACTCTAGCATATCCTGCGCAAGCTTCTTCATATCTGCGTACCTACTGGAACCTACACCCACTTGAAACTGCTTGCTGTATTCATGTTTAGGTCTTCTCCTACAAGTCTCACACTTCCTCCACTCCAAAACACCCGTCAGTTATCGAACTGACTACCCGTTGATGCCTCAGGATGCATCCTGCCAACCATTCCTTTCTCTAGCCGAATTGTGGCACAGATTTCTGTCGTCCCCACTCCCCAACTTGAATTCAGTACCTCCTCATTAGTTACTCGATCCTAATAAACCTTAGCATTCTTCTGTACTGTCACATATAAAAAACTTCTATTCTTTTCTTGTCTGAAATGCTGATCGTCCACGTTCTATTTCCGTACGAGGCGACACTCAAGAACTGACCTTATAACACTTACATTTGAGTTAGATCTTAACAAACACCTCTTTTTCTTATATGCTTATCGTGCTGTTACCCGTCAGCATTTTCTTCACTCTCTCTATTCAATCCCCATCACTTATTTTGCTCCCCAAATAGTAAACTTAGTCTACTACTTTTACCGTCTTATTTTTTTCTGATCTAATTATCTCAGCATCACTTGGTTTAATTCGTCGACATTATATGCTCCATGTTTAACTTTGATTGGTGTTCTTTCTTACCTTTTGAATATACTAACCATTCCGTTAGACTGCTCTTCTACGTCCACTGGCATCTTGGACAGATGCACAACGTCGTCGGCAAATCTCAAAATCATTGGTTATTATTGCTGAACCTTACATTCCTGCCTTATACCCTTTTTAATCCCAGCTCTGTGTTCGTGCCTCCCCCCCCCCCCCCCCCCCACGGGCTCTTGTACAAGTTTAATATTACACTAATTTTACTCATAGTTTTCTCACAGTTTCGACCATATTGCACCATTTTGCACTGTCGAACGCTTTTTTCTAGACCGTGCCTTTATTTTTCTCTAATCTTGCTTCCGTTATTAAGTGCAACGTCAGAACTGACAGTCTCGTGCCTTTTTTTTCCAAGGCTAAACTGACCGCCGTGTAACGGAACCTCCATTCTTCTGTATATTATTGCTGTCAGCAACTTGGACGCATAATCTATGAAGCAGATTGTGCCATAGCTGTCTGATACTAAGAATAGTTTTTACTGTCCTGTGACACACACAGACACACACACAAAATGGCTCAAATGGCTCTGAGTCCGCAGCTCGTGGTCGTGCGGTAGCGTTCTCGCTTCCCACGCCCGGGTTCCCGGGTTCGATTCCCGGCGGGGTCAGGGATTTTCTCTACCTCGTGATGACTGGGTGTTGTGTGTTGTCCTTAGGTTAGTTAGGTTTAAGTAGTTCTAAGTTCTAGGGGACTGATGACCATAGATGTTAAGTCCCATAGTGCTCAGAGCCATTTGAACCATTTGAGCCAAATGGCTCTGAGCACTACGGGACTTAATATCTGAGGTCATCAGTCCCCTATAACTTAGAACTACTTAAACCTAACTAACCTACGCACACCACACACATCCCTGCCCGAGGCAGGATTTGAACCTGCGACCATAGCGGTCGCGTGGTTCCAGACTGGAGCCCATAGAACCGCTCGGCCACCCCGTCTGGCACACACACACACACACACACACACACACACACACACACACACACACACACACACACAGTGTGATCAAGAGTATCCGGACCCCTGGCTGAAAATGAATTACAAGTTCATGGCGACCTCGTACCGTAATGCAGGAATTCAGTATAGTATTGGCCCGCCCTTAGCCTTGATGACAACTTCCACTCTCGCAGGCATACGTGCAATCAGGTGCTGGAAGGATGTTTGGGGAATGGCAGCCGACTCTTCACGGAGTGCTGCACTGAGGAGAGATGTCGATGTGAGTGAGGTCTGGCACGAAGTCCGCATTCCAAAACATTCCACAGGTATTCTGTAGGATTCAGGCCAGGAATATGTGCAGGCCAGATCATTACAGAGATTTTATTGTCGTGTAACTACTCAGCCACAGCCCGTGCATTATGAACAGGTGCTCGATCGTGTTGAAAGATGCAGTTGCCATCCCCGAATTGCTCTTCAACAAGTTGAGGCAAGAAGGTACCTAAAATATCAATGTAGGCCTGTCCTGTGTTAGTACCATGCAGAACAACAAGGGAAGTAAGCCCCCTCCACGAGAAACTAGACCACATCATAACACCACCGTTGCCGAATTCTACTGTTGGCACTACATACACTGACAGATGACATACACCGGGTATTCGCCATACTCATACCCTCCCATCGGATCGCCACATTGTGTACCGTGATTCGTCACTCCACACAACGTTTTTCCACTGCTCAATCATCCAATATTTACGCTGCTTACACCAAGCGAGGCTTCGTTTGGCGTTTACCGGCGTAGTGTGTGGCTTATGAGCAGCCGCTCGACCGTGAAACCCAAGTTTCCTAGCCGGCTGCTGTGGCCGAACGGTTCTAGGCGCTTCAGACCGCAACCGCGCTGCTGCTACGGTCGCAGGTTCGAATCCTGCCTTGGGCATGGATGTGTGTGAGGCCCTAGGTTAGTTAGGTTTAAGTAGTTCTAAGCCTAGGGGACTGATGAACTCAGATGTTATGTCCCGTAGTGCTTCAAATGGTTCAAATGGCTCTGAGCACTATGGGACTTAACAACTGTGGTCATCAGTCCCCTAGAGCTTAGAACTACTTAAACCTAACTAACCTAAGGACATCACACACATCCATGCCCGAGGCAGGATTCGAGCCTGCGACCGTAGCAGTCCCGCGGTTCCGGACTGAGCGCCTAGAAACGCGAGACCACCGCGGCCGGCTCCCGTAGAGCTTGGAGCCATTTTTAACGAAGTTTGTTAACCTGCCGACTAATTGTCATAGTACTTGCAGCGCATGCTGAAGCAATTTGGGATTCCTATGTGATGGTCTGGCGGTCTCTGTCAGTGAAAAGACGAGGTCGGACTGTAAGCTTTAGTGCTGTACGTGTCTCTTCACGTTTCCACTTCACTATCATATCGGGAACAGTGGAGCTAAGGATATTTAGAAGTGTGGAAATCTCGCGTACGGACGTATGACACAAATGACACCCAATCACCTGACCATCTTCGAAGTCCGTGAGTTCCGCGGAGCTCCCTATTCTACTCTCTCACGATGTCTAATGACTACTTACGTCGTTGATATGGAATACCTTGCAGTAGGTGGCAGCACAACCCATCTAATATGAAAAAGTATGTTTTCGGAGGTGTCACTTCTGATCACATAGTAGACAGAGAGAGAGAGAGAGACAGAGAGAGAGAGAGAGAGGAAGAGAGAAAGAGAGAGAGAGAGAGAAATCAGTGATACTACTGATTTCTCATTTTTATACCGTCCTTTTACTCGTATGTTTGTTAGCTTATCTACGTCATAATTCTTGTTTCTACACTGAAGCCTGAAGATGATGCAATGGAACACCGAAACTGGTTGCATAAATAACTTAAATACAATATAAATAGCTGCAGGTGTTTTAATTTTGATTGTATACTGAACAGCCGAAGTTCTTGCAACCATCAGCTGCAACTCTTACAGTCTTCGGAATTGTGTGGATATTATTTTTCCGAAAATGTGATGATAAGTCGCCAATCTCATAGATTCTATATACCAACTTGGACAGTGTCCGTTTACCACTTCGAAACACAGTTTTTGAAATTCCATTGGAATGTTATCTACCTTTTCCGCCTGGTCTGATTTTAGTCTCCCAGAGCTCTGTAAATTTCTGACAATACTGCAGCATTACCTGTGTCTTCCAAATCAATTCAAATTTTTTCTTGTATCACATCACCAAAGAAGTCATCCCCCTCACAGAGGCATCCACCTTTCTCTCTGAAGCATTTATGTCAAATTATAGGTACTTACGGTTTCATAATGTTCTTTAGTATGTTGTCAGCGGATTGTGTGTGTGTGTGTGTGTGTGTGTGTGTGTGTGTGTGTGTGAGAGAGAGAGAGAGAGAGAGAGAGAGGGGGGGGAGAGAGAGGGAAGATAGCTTGGATATTATGCAACCCTCAGTGTGGCACCTTGGTGAGATGACTTGACGTGAACCACATAAGAGAACGCTATTGGCAGAGATAGGCAGCAATAAATATAGTCAGATAAAAATTTCTGCGGCTCTGATTGGACGCATGAAAGTCAGCAGGTCTCTAACCCGTCCCGCTGAGAGGTGGAAGGGTAGTGACGGAGAAGAGGCCATCGGCAACGGACGTCTGCCAGTTGTAGCTCCTACTCATTACTTCTGTTATTGAATTTACTTCTTTAACGGTCGATTTTTATCAATGGCCTAAGTAGTCAATATCTCAGAAGTGTTTTTCGATAAATGTTCTCAAGTTTATTGCTCATATTGCGTATCCACAGTCCGTGAATGTGAGGCCGCGTATGTGCGTCATACAAATGTCTTCTGTATAATCTGCCTACAGTTACATACTGGGTCTAACAGCCGGGCGGAGTGGCTGCGCAGTTTGAGGCGCCATGTCATGGACTGCGCGTCCGCTCCCGCCGGAGACTCGAGTCCTCCGTCGGGCATGGGCATGGGTGTGGGTGTTGTTTTTAGCATAATTTAGTTTAAGTTAATTTAAGTAGTGTGTAAGTATACGGACCAATGACCTCAGCAGTTTGGTCCCTTAGGTATTCACACACATTAGAACGTTTTTGTTTTTGTTTTTGGATATAATAGTCTGATGAAGTGTAAAGTGCCGCGTATGGTGAATGTGAAGACATTGCCACATGCTTAGTTAATCGTATGACATCACTTTTAAAATATTGTACCCTCTTTACTGACACAAAGAAACAGTAATCGAAGAATCCGTTCACAGTGCACCACTGCAGCTATACTCCCGCGACCAAATCTGGCGAGTCCACGACCCGTGTTTCCACTGCATCGAAAGAGATACCATCTGAAAAAAGCAGGTTAGTGGTATTGATATCAAACACCGCGATGTGTGATGGACTTGAATATCTCCAAAGACGACCTCCCCGTGTACAGTAGCTGTACTACAAACAAACTGATACCGGTCTTGCAAACACAAGGGGAATGTTGTATCTCCTAATGTTACCACCTGTTCTTTTCATTTCACTGAGGGTTGTTTTGAATTTTCTATAAGTCGAGTCAGTCCTCCCAATTACCATTCCTTTGTCATGCCTATCCTTGAACATTTGTGTACATCCTGAAGTATTTTTTCCTTTACCTGGGGCTTCTTCACAGTTACATTCCTTGTACCTCGTTTGTCTGTCCATCATCTGTGATTGCCCTTTTCAGAGGGTTCCCTTCGCTTCAACCGAAATGGTTGCTCTGGTATCACTTATGCTTAGGAAATTTCAAACGTGCCTCATCATTTTTCAGAACTTAACTATTCCACTTCGTTCCATGCTGTTTGTTGCGGACGATTCTTTTAAACTTTAACATGCTTTTCATTATTACTAGATTGTTGTCTGAGTGTATATCGGGACACTGGTACAGTCCAACATCTGATTTTGGAATCTTTGTCTGATTGTGGTGTAATAGAGCTGGATTCTTCCTATGTCTACATCAAGATCTACACATATACTCCCCAAGCCACTGTGCGGTGAGTGGTGGAGGATATCCTTTACCACTACTTGACGTTTCCTTTCCTGTTCCACTCGCAAATGGAGCGAGGGAAAAACGACTTTCTGTGTGCCTCCGTATCAGTCATAATTTCTCTCATCATATCTTCGTGGAACACGTGAGGCAATACTGACCTTACGACTTATCTTAGAAGAAAGATTAAGGAAAGGCAAACCTACGTTTCTAGCATTTGTAGACTTAGAGAAAGCTTTTGCCAATGTTGACTGGAATACTCTCTTTCAAATTCTAAAGGTGGCAGGGGTAAAATACAGGGAGCGGAAGGCTATTTACAATTTGTACAGAAACCAGATGGCAGTTATAAGAGTCGAGGGACATGAAAGGGAAGCAGTGGTTGGGAAGGGAGTAAGACAGGGTTGTAGCCTCTCCCCGATGTTATTCTATCTGTATATTGAGCAAGCAGTAAAGGAAACAAAAGAAAAATTCGGAGTAGGTATTAAAATCCATGGAGAAGAAATAAAAACTTTGAGGTTCGCCGATGACATTGTAATTCTGTCAGAGACAGCAAAGGACTTGGAAGAGCAGTTGAACGGAATGGATGGTGTCTTGAAGGGAGGATGTTAGATGAACATCAACAAAAGCAAAACGAGATTAATGGAATGTAGTCGAATGAAGTCGGGTGACGTTGAGGGTATTAGATTAGGAAATGAGACACTTAAAGTAGTAAAGGAGTTTTGCTATTGCCCGCATCTCGTGGTCGTGCGGTAGCGTTCTCGCTTCCCACGCCCGGGTTCCCGGGTTCGATTCCCGGCGGGGTCAGGGATTTTCTCTGCCTCGTGATGGCTGGGTGTTGTGTGATGTCCTTAGGTTAGTTAGGTTTAAGTAGTTCTAAGTTCTAGGGGACTGATGACCATAGCTGTTAAGTCCCATAGTGCTCAGAGCCATTTGAACCATTTTTTGAGTTTTGCTATTTGGGGAACAAAATAACTGATGATGGTCGAAGTAGACAGGATATAAAATGTAGACTGGCAATGGCAAGGAAATTTGTTAATGTCGAGTATAGATTAAAGTGTCAGGAAGTCGTTTCTGAAAGTATTTGTATGGAGTGTAGCCATGTATGGAAGTGAAACATGGACGATAACTAAAGATAAGGTGGGTAGATCACGTAACTAATGAGGTATTGAATAGGATTGGGGAGAAGAGAAGTTTGTGGCACAACATGACTAGAAGATGGGATCGGTTGGTAGGACATGTTCTGAGGCATCAAGGGATCACCAATTTAGTATTGGAGGGCAGCGTGGAGGGTAAAAATCATAGGGGGAGACCAAGAGATGAATACACTAAGCAGATTCAGAAGGATGTTGGTTGCAGTAGGTACTGGGAGATGAAGAAGCTTGCACAGGATAGAGTAGCATGGAGAGCTGCATCAAACCAGTCTCAGGACTGAAGACCACAACAACAACAATCTTCGTGGTCCTTACGAGCAATGTATGTTGGCGGCAGTAGAATCGTTCGGCAGTCAGCTTCAAATGCCGGTTTCTCCAAAACAACGACGCCTTCCATCCAGGGATTCCAATTTGAGTTCCCGAAGCATTTTCGTAACACCTACGTGATGTTCGAATCTACAGTGACAAATCTAGCATCCCGCCTCTGAATTTCTTCTCTGGGTCTTCTCCTAGTATATCTCCCCCTCTTGTGTTTCTGATCAAGATATTCATTATCACCATCTGAAATTTATTCAACAATTCAGTTAATCTATCTCCTCTCTCTTTCGTATGGGCGAGACCATATTCCCGAGTATTCCTTTCTTCTCGTCTTTCCCCTACAGTTACGTTTATTCTTTCATCTTATGTAGTGAATTACCCACTCAGTGTCCTCATATATTTCACCATTCCTTCTGCTTATACTTGCGACGTTGGCATGTATATCTGAGTTATCGTTGTTGGCCTTGCTTTGCTGTTGAATATGAATAGAACATTGCTTTCACTAAATTGTTCACAATGGCTCACTCTCTGCCGTACTTTCCTATTCATTACGAATCCTACTTCCATTATACAATTTTCTCTTGGCTACTTATATTACCCTGTATTCGCCTGACCACAAGTCCTTATCCTCTTTCCGTTTCACTTCACTTACCTCCAATGTGTCTAGATTCAGCCTTAGCAATTCCCTTATTGTAGATTTTCTAGCTTACCTACCACGCTCAAACTTCAGTTACTCTATGCCACGACTCGTATAACGTTATCCTTTTGTTGTCTACTCAATCTTCTTTTCATGGTCACGTCCCCTCGGTCAGTCATCCCCGCAGAGATCCGAATGGAGGAATGCGGGAGTAATCTGGAATCTTTTGCTAAAACAGAGACCATCATTACTCTTTTACAATGACAGATCATATCTGATTCTTCCGCCATTTAGGGGCAGTTTACCACCCCAAGGCAAGAGAATTAACCGTAGCTTTATCTGTTTCTGCGCAGGACTAGGGTGACTTCTTATGCCGGAAGTGCTGATGATATTTATGCTTAACTTATTTAGTAGATGGGTTCGAAGGCAGGTCCCAGCACGTTTTGATTATTAGTCAAGAATGCTATCCATAAATTTTCCTATCATCAAAATTTAAAACTTGTAGTCCAATCAAATTTCTCAAAGCCGTATCGAAATCGGCTAGTGCTATAAACGTAGGTTTGCTGATCTTCAACCTATCTTGTAACATTAGAGGTAGAGCGATTATACTCTCACGCATTTCTATATTTCTCCATAAGTCCTAACTGATCTTCCCTGAGGTGGATTTCTGCCAGCTTTCTATTGTTTTCTAAGTAATTCGTGTCATTGTTAAAGTGAAGATTCGATATTGATCACACGTGTCAGCAGCTGCCTTGTTTGTAATGGGAATTGTTGCATTCCTCGTCACGTCTGAAGTTACTTAGTCTGTCTCATAATCTTGAATTGGTGTCTGAATAGTTTTGTCACGACTGTCTCTTCGAAAAACCTCAGTAATTCTTAAAATAAGTCCTCTGTTCCTGGGATCTTATTTGGACTTACGTCCTTGTACTCTGTCTGATTTTCCTCGTAGTAACATATGTCTGATCTTCCCCTATTCCCTTCCTATAATTTAGCCTTCCAATTTATATTCCTTGTACAGCCCTTCTACGTATTCCTCCCTCACTTCAGCTGCCCCTTGTTTCACAGCACTGGGTTGCCTTCTGAACTGTTGGTAGTCACTGGGCTCCTTCTGTTTTCTCTCTCCTTCTGTCTGTAATTCTTTTTAATATTCCGATATGCAGCTTATGTCCCTTATTCATGTTACTTCTACAGCCTTGCATTTGTCTTCTATCTTTTCCTACTCACCCATTCCCCTACTCCCGTCAGTCTCACTTTTAGACCTCTGTCATTTTAGTTTTTTATCTTCATTCGTGAGTTAAATTCTCTCGTATTAACAAAATGTAGATACTGAAAGCACTGCATCGATTGAAGATTAAACATGTTATTTGTGACTCTCTCGCTGCTGCAGTAGTGTAATGCCAGGAAGATAAGTGTCTCATGTCCCATCAACTAGTAGGTCATCAGAAGTGGGAAACTATGTTTCTGTGGACAAGAATGGAGACGGAAATCGGCTGTGTCCTCTTCATTTAACCATAACGGCATTTGCCGTAAGAGCTGTAGGGAAGACATGGAAAGAATATTGATCCGTACGGCCAGACGGGGATTAGAAACTCGCTCCTCCCACCACAGAATCTAGTATCGTACGACTGCTCCTGCTACCTCCATCACTAGCGGTGTGCTGAAGTGTTGTAGGGACCTTCGTCTCTTAGACTCTTAGATAATATGGTGAACAATCTGTTTTGTGAAACTCGTTCTCAGCACCTAGTTACTAGCCCCACGTTCTAAGTTAACAGAAGTAATAATCGATTTTTACCCTACCACATTCCCAAACTAAATTATACTAATCACGTATATTATCTACAAAAGTTCTACTTCCAAGTATCAGTCAGTATAAAATAAGTTTTAAGAACGATAACTGATGGACGTTTCCTCGGCGGTAGTTAATGCTGTACCGATAATCAGAGAACTTTGGCCGACAGGATTTAGATTTTGTCACTGCGTTTCAGTACCAGGCCCGGACAGCGTTCAGCTGTCTTCGTATGACTCGTGTTTTATAGCGAGTCTGCAATGCGGCTTTTGTGGAAACACTCTTATGCAGTGTTACGACTAATGAGTCCAACCGACTCTCCGCTCAACATCAGTGACCTCCCGAGATACGTTGAATTGACTCACGAGGTACGCAGTAACAAAGTTCATCCAGCATCAGTGTCGCTCCCACCTGGAAAGGTAAAGCCGTCACCAAGCCGATGTCTGGTTTGAATACCTTAGGTGATATGCCATTGCCATCCTCTGATAGTCGAACAGAGGTGAAATAAATGAAAATTAACCGATGAAAGTCATTTCTAAGAACATTTCTTGTGACCAAAGTCAGTAGCGTAGCTAAAATACTTTAAAAATGCGTAAAAACAGTTTTGAGCACTACAAATAAACATTTCATTGGCCTTAAGATTGTTTTCAATCAGTTTTATATACATAAAAGTCCTAGACTGCCTGGGATTGAACAGTTTATCACTTTACCATTAGGGCACCGTTTTACCGGTTTCGACAAGTTGTTTCCATCTTCAGACGTTCTTCATCCTCAAAAAGTCTCGTATAGACAAACAAACATAGTCAGTCACTTTGAACATGATAAAGAGTTTGGACATTTCAATGATTGCACCTATGGTCACACGGTAAAAGATGATGCAAGCGATCATCGACGTTACAAATTGTTATACAAATGTAAAAATCCTGGTAAATTATAATCTTTATTCCAGAATGAGATTTTCACTCTGCAGCGGAGTGTGCGCTGATATGAAACTTCCTGGCAGATTAAAACTTTGTGCCCGACCGACACTCGAACTCGGGACCCTTGCCTTTCGCGGGCAAGTGCTCTACCAATTTTTTTTTTTAATCTAATGAACCGCTGCAGGAGCAGGACGACGGGTAGGGCAGGGGTCGACACCCGAAGCCTGGCCATCCCGCCGCCACGCCCAAGCAACGTGTTCGAGTTCGAGGATCGAAGGATCAGGAAGAGGATGTAGTGGGTTGGTCGATGTTGTTTCATTTATTTATTTCTTTAATTTTTATAACATTTTTTTGTATTATAGATTTATTTTTGTTTCATTACAAAGAAAGATCCTACAACTGCCGTAGCCGAGAGTCCGAGTCGTCTTCTCGTCTGTTGGCAGGGGTTCCCCCCTATTCCGTCCGTAGAGGATCAATATGCTCCAGGATTCTTCTTCATTTTCAGCGTCTCATACCCAGAACGCACCAGTGAGCAGGAGGATCCGCAAATAATGAACCTAAATAATTTGCGAAACGAGTTCTGTACTTCGGGTGGCGGCTGAAAGCTGCATGTGTCGTCATCAATAGGGACCAGAAGTCGAGTGTGCCTTTGGGAGCATCGCAATATATGTAGTATACGGCCATGCCTTTTAGCCAGTTAACGGCGTTCGTTCTGGTTGATGGAAAGTATACGCCGTCGGGACGCAATACGTCATCAGGGGAGATAGACTCCGGCAATCGCCGCAAGAGTAATGCCAGCATGCGCTGCGTCAGTAGCCAGCACTCGCTGGTCGCGGCACACGTCAGACGGTGTGCATCCGAGTCAGCGACTGAGCATGTCGGACACAAGGGGTCGTCCGTCAGATGTATGGAATGTAACCTCTGACGAGTAGCGAACTTCCCAATCACAACCACGTACCACAATGAACGCACCGTCGTAGGTAGAAAAGGCGTGTGTACCGCTCGCCACACCGTGTTCCAGGCAACTTCAGGATGTCTGTGGGTGACCGTATTTACAGGTTGCCGCGGTTGATAGAGACGATAATAGTCTTTTGCGCTGGGCTTCCGTGTCGTCGGAAGTTCTGACCGTAAGTAGCTGAAGTCAATAAAGAACTCTCTGATGTGGGTGAGTGCCGGTGAAATGTGTCCTACAGAAACCGGGGGATGCAGAGAGTGTGGTGCCACTTCCGCTATCAGTGTACCCGTCAGAGTGGCATGGGCAGAGGTCCACGTGCAACGCATAGTGCTGAGATAAAGCGATCGCGCGCGGTTATATACGTGAATTAAACCGATACCGCCCGCCAGCTGCGGCAGTGTCAGGGTGGCGTATCGGACTTTAAAAACCAGACCGGTGCTTACGAAATGTCCATATGCTGCCTGAAATCTGTCGGCCATCGTAGCTGTCAAGGAAAGGATATGCGCAAAATAGTTCAGTTTTGAGACAAGATGGGTGTTGATATAACGTGTTCTGAGGAGCATATCCAAGCGACGCAGTTTGTTGTCCTGCAGCAGAGCACGTGTCTGGTGTAGGAGCCGGCGGTACGTAGCCGCCGCCGTGCGGCAGACATTGCTATAGAATTGCACTCCTAAACACATCAGTACGGGCACCTTGTCAAAGGGCACCGCCGTTGTGTGGGAAATCCCCCCTCCGACATCCATGTATTTTGTCTTCTTCACGTTGATGACGCTCCCAGCGACCGCCCCGTACTGGCGTAGCCACTGTAGCGCCATATGCATTTCATCCTCTGATCTGGCCAGGAACACCACGTCATCGGCGAATGCACCACAACAAAAGGTCACGTCCCACAAGGAGATACCAGTTAATCGCTGCCGTAGACCATGTAAAGCTGGTTCAAGCGCTGCAGCAAATAATAAGCCCGACAGGGGGCATCCTTGTCGCACTGACCGTCCAACAACAATGTGACCAGACTGATAACCGTTGACCATCAAGCGGGAGCGCGTTCCGTGGACCAGTCGAAGGAGCACCTGCGCAGACTCCGGAGAGAGGCCCATGTGTTGCAAAACTGCGCGTAAGAAGCCGTGGTCGACGCGGTCGAATGCGTGGTCAAAATCTACGGTGACAAGGGCGCCTCGTATTTTGCAGGCCGCCGTCAAAGCAATTACGTCGCGGTATGCTCCTAACGCCGTATGAATGTTGCTGACACCACCTAAACGTGTCTGATCGGTGTGGATGGCTTTCCCGATAGCGGTGTGGAGACGCGCGCGGAGGATACGGGCGAAGATCTTGTAGTCGTTGTTGAGGAGTGTGAGTGGGCGAAAATCCTGCCACCTACAACCACCATTCGGTTTCGGAACTGGGATCAAGATGCCTTCTGTGAATTCTGTGGGGACAGTGAAACCAGGGCGGATCAGGTCTTGAAACATTTGGAGCCACTTGTCACCCATAAGGTGGTAAAAAGTGCGGTAGAATTCCAGGGGTAAACCGTCCGGTCCAGGCGACTTGTTCGGTGCTCCACGTGCCAAGGCCGATGTCAGCTCGTCGGGTGTAATGGGCAACAGCAGACTATCATCGGGTGCCACGTCCCGAGGGGCGGGAAAATCGTGCTACAGCTCGTCATAATCACGTACATTTCGCGGATCTTCCATGTACAAGGTCCCATAGTGTCTGGCGAATGTGTGCGCGATGTCCGTTTGTGTCACTGCGCGCCCGCCGTCCTCCGTGTTTACCGCCGTAATGAGCTGACGTTTGCGGTGGCGCCTCTCTCGCACAATGTGATACACTGACGCTGTTTCGTTGGGGATACAGTCTTGCACTCGCGCACGGATGCGGACACCGTCTAGCTGCTCTGTCCTGATGCGAAGTAGACGAGCTTTGATGCGTTGTACGGACATCTGACGTTCGGGAGACGGCGGTTGCATCGCCAGCTCACGTAACGCTGTATAGTAAAATTCCGATGTTGCCCTTTGCCAGTTCGATCTGTCACGCCCGTAGGCCATCAAGGTTTTTCGGAGTGCAGGTTTAACACATCCCAGCCACCACAGCAACGTGGAAGCATACATAGGCAGGCGCCTGATACATCGACGCCACGTTTCAGTGACTGCTCGCCGACACGCTTCCTCGCGAAGGACGGAGACGTTCTGCGTCCACGGGCCCATGCTGCGTCTTGTGAGTTGTCGGGGCAAGGTGACAGTGCAGATGTACGCGAGATGGTCCGTGAAGGCCGTCGGCCAGAGTTCTGCATCATGGGTTGCTGTGCGGAGGGCACGCGAGACGTATATCCGGTCTAGACGACTGGCAGAATGGCTGGTAAAGTGCGTATATCCACTCTGGCTCCCATGATGGAAGAGCCATGTGTCGTGGAGCGCGAGGTCACGTATCAATGCTTGTAGAGCCGGGCATGGGACGTAATGCGGTATCTTGTCCTCGGGCCGCAGAACACTGTTAAAATCGCCGCCCACTATGTAATGGTCCATATTTACTTGCAAAAGTGGGGCTACCTCCTCCGAATATAAGACATGCCTGTCACCACGGTGCGAATTACCGGAGGGAGCGTAGACGTTAATGAGGCGGACTGCACCAAGTGTGAGTGCGATGCCTCGCTCGTTCGACAAGTACGTCGCATCCGTCGCGTCTATGCCATCTCGGAGAAGGATGGCCGTTCCTCCTGCGCCATCAGCTACGGGTAGGCTGTACGTGGTGTAGCCATATAGGTCTAAACACAGCTCGGGACGGACCTCCTGGAGAAGGGCAATGTCCAAGTCTGCCGCTCTGATCATGTCGTGTAACATGCGGGTCTTGACAGTGGAGTGGACACCATTTACATTGACTGTTCCCACACGGTATGACTGAGACATATCAAGTGGCGGAGGCAGTGTGCCGGTGCAATCCCACGGTGATCTCACACACCACACACCACACAGCCATCCATCTGCATGCTGTGCATTACTGTGCCGTAGGAGTCCCTGACAGGCAGAGCCCTCCGGGCTCAATGTCAGCCATGGGCTCTGGTGGAGATATCGATGTTTGCTGTGCATCATCTTCCTCCATATCGTCTGCCCAATCACCAAGAGACGATTGTGATGTCATTGGGGGCTGGTCGCTTTCACAGGAGCCCACATTTTGGGAGTCGACGCAGTGCACCTCGTTTTCTGGGCCACCAGATTTAGGAGAGTGTTCCTTGTCTTCAGGCACCTTCTGGTGAATGATGCCACTGGAGTCCGTTGCAATTGTGGGCGAGTCAACGAAGTCGATGTCTTCCGCCGGCTTCACATCCCTGTCCTGTTCTTCAGCTGACAATCGCCTCTTCTTGTGTCGCTTGGCTGATTTTTGCTTTCGGGTCCGACATTCGACATCCACTGGAGGGCGGGACTCGACACAGTCTCGGTCGCTAGGAACCCCTGTGTCTGATCCCGACAGTGACGGTGGCTGGGTGCCCACGACGCTGCGGTGGGCAGAGGCTGTAGGAACCTCTGCATCGTTGGGCTGCGGCGTTTTCGACGGCGCTGACTCTCCAACGGAACTGGCAGCGGCTTGAGGAGGTAGCAGGTTTTGATCATCCATCACATCATGTCGTGCCGCCTCCACATATGTTAGCGGGAGAGAGGTCATAGTGGATCGTTGGGGAAGTTCATTGCTGGGCACCTGAACGAGGCGGCGCTGCAGACACTCAGTTCTAACATGGCCCTCCTGGCCGCAGCCCGAGCAGGTCCTCGGTTGTCCATCATATATAACAATTGCGCGGCAGCCACCAACGAAAACATATGATGGAACGTGCTTCTTAAGTTCTATGCGCACTTGTCGTACCCCGTTAAGGACAGGGTACGTTTCGAATGTGTCCCATTTCTCCTCTGTGTGGCTCAGAACTGTGCCGTATGGCGGCAGCGCATCAACGACTAGGTTGGCAGGAACTTCGAACGGTAGTTCAAAGATGCGCACGGTACGCACCCCCAAACCAGCATGGTCAACTCCTACCACGCTCACGTTACCGTCTGCGTGACAGAAGCGAAAGCCGTTTGCAGATCGTTGGAGTAATCTGTCGCAGGCCGCTTCGTCGATCAGTTTGAGGTACACTGTGCTGGTTACAATAGACAGATGAATTCCTATCAGTTCATGTGGTTCGATGTAGTTTGATTGTAGCTTTTCGATATGAGAACGCCATGTTGGGTCGGTACAGGTACTATACGGCAATACAACGACGCGACCGCGCGCTAGCGGGTAAACAACAACACCTGCGGAGCACTGCCCGGCGCGCCGAGCCCGTCCGCACGGTAACACGGCTGAAAGCCGACTGTCCAACTGAGCTACCGAAGCACGACTCACGGCCGGTACTCACAGCTGTACTTCTGCCAGTATCTCGTCTCCTACCTTCCAAACTTTACAGAAGCTCTCCTGCAAACCTTGCAGAACTAGCACTCCTGAAAGAAAGGATACTGCGGAGACATGGCTTAGCCACAGCCTGGGGGGATGTTTCCAGAATGAGATTTTCACTCTGCAGCGGAGTGTGCGCTGATATGAAGTAAAGCTGTGAGTACCGGGAGTGAGTCGTGCTTCGGTAGCTCAGATGGTAGAGCACTTACCCGTGAAAGGCAAAGGTCCCGAGTTCGAGTCTCGGTCGGGCACACCGTTCTAATCTGCCAGGAAATTTCATATTAGCGCACACTCCGCTGCAGAGTGAAAATCTCGTTCTGGAAACATCCCCCCAGGCTGTGGCTAAGCCATGTCTCCGCAGTATCCTTTCTTTCAGGAGTGCTAGTTCTGCAAGGTTCGCAGGAGAGCTTCTGTAAAGTTTGGAAGGTAGGAGACGAGATACTGGCAGAAGTAAAGCTGTGAGTACCGGCCATGAGTCGTGCTTCGGTAGCTCAGATGGTAGAGCACTTGCCCGCGAAAGGCAAAGGTCCCGATTTCGAGTCTCGGTCGGGTACACAGTTTTAATCTGCCAGGAAGTTTTATAATCTTTATTCTTTTTCGATTTACAGCTCTCTCCTTTATAGCTCTTAAAGTAAAATAATTTTCCTTCCCATTAAGATAGTAGCACCATTCACAGCGGAAAATTTGCAGAAGGAAGGTATAATTGAAATTACCGTCCTGTTAAAGGGTCAGTTTCTTCTCTTAAATTTTTGTTTGGAACTGATTGCAAGTGATGAAAATATTTGAAGAATAGAAACTGAAAATGAAAGCTAAGTCTTTTATCGCAAGTATAAAACTCAGTTATCACTTTTTGTGTTTCTACGTTGCTAACATAAAATTCTTTTTCGGTTAGGTGAGCTTCGTGTACGTACTAAAGATGAAATCCTAACAACTAAAAATTTGTGGAGTAAAGTTACTCCGCAATTGTAGCACTGTTGTTAATCTTTCCATTTGTTCTCTATTCTATAAGACTACGTATATGTATCGTTTATATTTTGTAGCCATTTTAGGATTTGTTAGTGTTTTCCAAATCTTTTTCCTTAGTTGGTCCCGTAAACCTTTGCGTATTATTAAAGTGCAGACTATGTTACACTGGTTTCTACACAGTCTATACCATTCTGCATCAGATCATCGTTACTCCCCATAAGGCAGTCGAAGTTACGCGTCAGCCGGTGTGCCCGGTGAGTCATCTGCCCGGAATACAATGATTTTAGCCTCAGCCATTTTTTTCTCGTGGCCTTCTTTGATATGCAACATCGAATTTAGTATGATTTCTTTGCCCTTCTTTTCTACTCGATGTCTTTCGGTATTTGAGACAGGACTTCGGATATCTCTTCTCGCTTCATTGTTGCTTGTCTTCTCTTTTTAGAAGATGTACTGCTGTCGTCTCTGTTTTGAAAATGTACTGATGTCAGTTTACACTTTCGCAATGAGGATTCTGAAGGCAGTGCAGCGTAGAATAATTTTAGTTACTGCTCCAATTTACCACCAGTTTTTCAGCATGGTGCCTTTTCGGTCATATACTCGTTGTCGTATGTGGTCTCGGAGTTTTCAAAATATATGTTTTGCCTTTATCAACAGTTCTTTTTTTTATTAATGCTTGCTGGCGCATTCTGATGTTCCTCGTCCTGTGAGTTTTCATTAACGCTGATATCATCCTCATTGACTGAGTCATGTTAACTGTCAGCTTCAGCAACTTGCATTGCGTTCCTTTATTCTCCGGTGATAGTTTCCCTAATTGCTTCGTCCACATTTTTCCCACTTCGACCCGGTTGAACAACTGAAAGGTCACTTTACCTTAGCACAACAGTTGCATGCGTCATTACTTTCGGTGTATTGTTTCCAATACACTATTGTCCAGGGTCAGAAATTTCTCACAGATGTTCACTGATCAGTTTCATTACCTATGGAGCATATATGAGAATGGTTTGAACACACGACAGACGTCCTACCCTGCATAGAGTCACATGAGTATGCGCGTTTGTAATTCTACACTGGCTTTTCGATTGCCACTTCATTTTTCATGCCAAAGGGCTTCAGACCACACTGCTTCTCTGATACCGTAAACTATCCCATATGAGCTAAGGACTTTAGTGACGTACTCGAGCGACATTTATTACTGTAAATTAGGGACTCTCGTAGATCGTAAGCCGATAACTGTGTGTGTAATTAACTTTCTGCTAACAGAGCTGCACCACTTGCATGCGATGCAGATAGACATGAGTATGCGGCGAGTAATGTATGCCTTCGTCCTGTGAAACAAGCACGGCATCCAGAGAGCTAAGCCCAGCCCCTGACACTTCGCTGACAGCGCCTGTTCACATACTCAGTAAATGGCTCAGCGGCTGGTAGCTTCTCATTTGGCGTCCCTGCCCGTCGGAGCTGATGCTAAACCATAGAGCAGGTGATCTCATAGCGTGGTGGTCGCTGATGATCTAACTAACGGAAGGCGGTAGAGTGACGATGCTTCTTCGGCCTCACGGAGGTAGCCCGTTCCATGGCGCCTTCTGGTTAGATGCGGTTCACTGGCTAGGCTGCCAGTACTTGTACGCTCTGGGCCAAGCGTGTTGACATCGAGAAGCCCCATCCGTCACGTGGTCCTCCTGTATAAATGCTATAAGTAATATTGCTAACACGACTAGTTGTCATCCAGCACTCTTAACTTGTATGAAATTGACATGAAAAGGAAGTATATGGAGCACCCAAAGGATGTATTATAGGGTCGTTAACGTTCACAATATATGTAGATGAGCTAGTAGAATATCGCAACATGAGACATTTTGTAGGCAGGAAGGAGGCAAAGAGAGGAGATGTAGGAAGAACTGTAGAGCAACGATGGTTGGTGCAGGGGCTGGCGGTTGACCCAGAAAGTAAAAAATAATGTAAAAAAATTGCGTAAACAAGCCTTGAGATCCATTACCGTACCTATAACGCTTTCCGTGAAATCTCGTTATGAACAACTACAACCATAAAATATATCGGCGCTGTCTAAAGCGGATGATGACATAGAATTAATTATCAGAAAAACAGATGCCGGGCTGATATATAGCAGAAAAATCTTAAAGACATGCAATTCACGAAACAAGTTGTAACCGCATTCACAATATCCATTAATATCAGTGCATCGATGTCTTTTTTTTTACGGAGAGTTGAAAAGGACCAAAACAAGTTGTAGCATCTTTGTAGAACGAACTAATTGCAGCGTTAAACTGGGGGAATAACAGCGGTGTGTGATCAAGTGACGCTAGAGACGTACTTACTGATAATATTCACTCGGTAATAGAGTAGCTTCGGTAGCGTTTGTAAGTTAACAATTTCTTCACGAAATGAAAATCATTCTGCTGCTTTTGTGACGCTAGTTATAGTATCTATTAATTTTTACTGCTGCGCTTTCATTGTTGTTGTTTATTGATAGAGTTTTTAGTGAATGCATTCAACAAACGAAATCCTGATGCACAGCAGGGTAACTCTGATATATAAAATCTTACGGCACTGTCAATAACGGGTCTTATATACCACGCTAATAATTTCATTCTCTCACATTGCAGGATAGTTATCTGTAATTGCCTATTAAAGCGAGACCTTAATCGTATTTCAGTGCCATATCAACGTCATTCGCATCGAGGTGCTCATAACCATACTGCAGAATATCCTTACAACGTCATAGCTCGGTTCAGGGTTATAACCATAAAAGAAAAACACTAAGGACGTAGTAGTAGCTGTGGCACAATCAACGATTACCTCTTTTATATTCTACTCTTATTTCATATCTTATCCGCCCAACCACATTTGTATTTGATGCTACAACATTACTAAGTAACAACCATTAAATGGAGAATATCCGTATAATCCGAAACTCTGTTCTACAGCAGACACCAAACAGCAACGTATTTACATTAATTCGTTAATACTATGTACTTTTTGTTAAGTAGCGTTTTTTACTGGGTTGAGAAGTCTATCGTGAGCCCTAATCGCACTGCTGTTGTTAAAAGTCGACAGCGTTTACCCATTAGTTCTCAAAATATGAATAGAAAAGCTATTCGTATCTACAGTAGAATTAGTTAATTTCAGGAATCACTTTAACTTCCTAGATATTCTCGTAATCTTCGATTTACCACATGCGGAGAAGACTGTTTGCACATTAATATTATAGAGGTTGACTTCTCCCTCAACAATATCATACGCTTCAGATCTCTATGCAGCGAGTTATGACCTTGGGGACTGGTTCAGACTAGTTAGCATCTTCATATTAGCTTCATTAATTAACTTGTGAGTGTCACATAGTTGCCTCTTGACTGAGTACCAGAATAGAAGAACATAAAGTTTTCCTGAGCCAATTATTTTAAATCTATGGCTTTCCTCTGTATATGTTTCCAAAAACTATTTGGAGTTACCTATGGGATTCCACTAACTCAATGAAACTACAAAAAATGACGAGAAATGGGTAATGTGCCACTGCTCTCGTCAAATTATTGGATGAAAATTATGAAAAGAATATTCCGTCGCTTATTGTTGACGCCAAATGATAGAAAAATTATGGGATAGTCACCCGAATCATTTTCTACCCAATAATAAGCATCGTTGCCACAATATCCAGATAATGATAATAATATCGTTTGGCTCAAAGAGCTAGCGCAACTCTCTGAAGAAATTATGGGATAGTCATCCGAATCATTTTCTACCCAATAATAAGCATCGTTGCCACAATATCCAGATAATGATAATAATATCGTTTGGCTCAAAGAGCTAGCGCAACTCTCTGAAGAAATTATGGGATAGTCACCCGAATCATTTTCTACCCAATAATAAGCATCGTTGCCACAATATCCAGATAATGATAATAATATCGTTTGGCTCAAAGAGCTAGCGCAACTCTGAAGAAAAGTGGCTAACCACTGTCCCCTACAACGTCTTCATACCAGAACTCTTAAAAGAGCCATGTTATAAGACGTAAGGGCTCCTGTCACGGGGATATCATTTGTTTAGATTATAATGAATAGGGTAAAATTGTTTCATACGCTCCATTTATCGACACGTCCTTTCACAAATTTATGAAATCAACAGCCTAGTAACATCTGTATAGAAAAATGAGTCCGTTTGAGGACAGAACATGGAATACGCTGCCCTCTGCGGTTGTTTTTCTGTAGTTTTAGCGGCTCAGCAATCGAGGTACAGTTGAATAATTTATCACTATTATATTGAGGAACCGATGCTGAAGAGAGTTCGAGTTCTCATATTCGATCAGAGAATCCCAGAAATTGTTAGCGAAACTTGGAATAAGTTCAGAGAGTGAAAAGAGCATGTTATGATTGATTTAATTTCTATCAGAAACATTAACGAAAAGGCACAGCATGTTAAGATTACATTAGCACCAAGCACCTTGCGACATAATTATGCAAGAAATAATTTTTATCACATACTTTCACTTCGGTACGGTGGTTGAATGACCTGAGAAATTGGAAAACTCATTCAGACTGTGTAAAATGCAACAATGATTGGAAACGAATTGCTGAAGTTCGACGACCTCAAGTAATGGGAGATTTTAAAGTCTGACATTTGCTGAAGCAAAATGTTTTGCAGTACCATTTGCTAATAGCAAAAAGGCTGAAATTGCAGTAACGAAATAAATCATTTCTACAGTCATCGGCGAATATGATGACCTTCAAAAAAAAGTGAACTAGTAAGTTATTTAGAAGAACTGTCATGCTGAATCCATGCCAAATAAAAACACTTTCCCCAAAGCAGAAATCCTGAGTCCTCACCTGAACTACTGTTTCAAGTTTCTGGTAGAATTTGTTAATAGTAATACGTCATAGTAACTTTCAATTCATCCCTAAGAAGCAAACAGTTTTCGGACAGAGGAATGCAATTACAACCTTACATTTTTACCGTAAACAATACAGTGTCTCTGATTACGTCTTTCGTTTGGTGGCTTTTATAATAAACACTTGTCGCTGCGGTACGTCATAGCCTAAAGCGATATTTTTATTCATCCTCACCGAAAAAAATGTTGTGCTATGTTAATGTCCAGCTTATTTTTAACATACTGAGAAGCAGAATGCCTTCACCCGTTGCACAGAAAATGAGCAAGCAAATAATTATGTAAAATGAGTAATGGTATGTCCATTTGGCTTCTGACTTAGCTGAAACAAACTCTCGAATTTACTGCTATGCAGTGAGCGTAGGTTACATCTAGTCAAGAGAGTACTAGGGGAGGAAGGAAAACAAGTGTAAAGTATGCAAGTTGTTATGGATATAATTTCCGTGGAAGACAACTTTAGCCGCTTTTTGCATACTGTAAGGTGTACTGTTTCCATCTCTATAATCTATTTCCTCAGAAAATGATATTTGTATCAGTCAAAATCTGAATTATCAAAACAGATAACTTCATGAAGGGTATGTGCACCCTCATTCATACAGTAGTTTCTCAAAGTTTCCGTACTCGAAACAGTATAAAATACATTATCTGACAAAAAACATCCAGACACCTGTTAACATACATCAATACACGGTGTTTCAACCCTTCGCCATTACGACTACTAGAACTATGCTGGAGAGATTTTCGGTTTGGTATCTGAATGCATGTCGAGAGTTTCAAAAGCTGAAACCAAAGAAGGTAGTGATAGAATGAAATTTTTCACTCTACAGCGGAGTGTGCGCTGATGTGAAACTTACTGGCAGATTAAAACTGTGTGCCAGACCGAGACTCAAACTCGGGACATTTGCCTTTCGTGGGCAAGCGCTCTACCAACTGAGTTACCCAAGCGTGATTCACGCCCCTTCCTCACAGTTTCAATTCCGCCAGTACTTCGTCTCCTACCTTCCAAACTTCACAGAAGCTCTCTTGCAGGTTCGCAGTAAGCAAAAAAGGAAAGAAGAAACCTGAAACCGTAGCTTTCTACAATGAAGCAACATGTCGAGCGGACGTTGTTGATCAAATGACCTATGAATATACTACAAAGGACATGTAGGAGACGCCCAATGCATGCCTTCTGCAACATCTTGGGCATAGTCTCAATAAATGCGTGGGTCACCTGCAACGTAGTAACGAGGAAGGAAATGGAAGGGAAGAAGTTCATACTTCAGCCGGCAAGTGAACTCAAGTTATCGAAACAGCAAGAACATCAGGCAAAGGAAGAAGATACGAGACAAAAAATCACCTAGAAAGGGGAAGAAGTGCAAAATCAGCCTCTGCAAAGGTAACAAGACCAGCGAAACCTCGGTAATGTGCCACAAAGATGTGTGCGGAAAATGTGCGCCTAGAACAGAAATCACCTGTGCTAGGTGCGTGTAGCTGATTCCAATGGCTTGCGTGAAAAGGTATAGAAAGCGGCGTGTAGAACACATGCGAGAATCATACGGACCAGACACACTAAAGTATCTAGAAGGTTGCACATACAGTTAATGATAATCTACAGTTTAGGAAAATTCTCAGCATTAGCAACAATAAATTTGTAAGATACTTTGTTGTAGAAAGAAATAAGTAATAATTAATTATCGTGTTAAATAATTATTGTGATTACTAGAAAAAATGTATGGGTTAACGAACACTAAACGAAGTACTTGTTCAAGTCAGATATGAAAATGTTTTATGTTGGGTCAGCTCCTTTCCAGCATTTTAGGAATGTCAGAAACTCCGCCGTTCTGGCATTACAGAACAAAAGGCTCAAAACATACGGCAGTTAGGGTACGTAATTTGGTCTCGCTTACAGGCTAGTAATTTAAATGATGCTCCAAACCGACTGCGTATAAAGGAATGATGATATTTAATAACACATAATGTTAGAAGCTAGACGACAGACTTGTTAATAATGCACCGGACTTTTCAAGCATCCAGTCGGTACAAAATTACAAGTAGTCTGAACAACACTATTCATATACGAAGATACAGTTTGCTCACAGGTCAACAGCATACACTGCTTACAGATCCGGATGTCCACCGCGCTACTTTACGTCTTACGCCGGTTCTTATTAACGATCGTGACAGCTCTCCAGAATGTACGCAAACTCCTAGCGTCGGGAACAGCTTACCTGGGACAATGTCATAGAAATAAATGCAGGCAGTATCGCTGCAAAATATTATGCGAAATAACTGTGTATTAAAATCAGCGTCACAGAATCATTTATTGCTTATCAGCTTATAGGTTTCATTATTAGAATATCAGCATAATCAAGATGATATTGTAGACCTTCGCCGATAGTACATTTCTTAAGGAATTACTACATTCTATTTGCATTATACTCTGTTGGAAGAAATTAGTACACACCTTTAGACGTATCGAATCCACTCAAGATGTATGGTTGCAACAGTGTATATGGAGTACATGAAATGATTACATTTACAGAGAATAGCACAGGCGGCTCTGAGGTTCCAGGTATTGACCTATGCTGAAACACCCATATTTGTACGTGGTGATGACTCCACGGGGAGCAGTCCTAGTACTCATCCGCATCCAGTTCATTGTACAGATGGCTAATACTGTCCTGTGATATGTCATTACACGTCTGCTCGACCTGATCACGTAGTTCTGTAAGACTTATTGGTTGACGAGTCGTACGAGCTTCTTCTCGTCCTGTCATATCCCTCACATACTCGATCGGAGACCAGTGCGGAGGCCGTGCCTGCCAGAGAAGTTGCTGCACTTCTTACAGACCACGTTGAGTTTCACGGGCAGTGTGTGGGCGGGTATCATCCTGTTGAAGAACATATCACCTTCCTGTTGCAGGAACAGCGACAGAACGGTCTAATAACATTCTGCAAGTGCTGAGCGCTGGTTACCTTCCCCTCCAGAAACACAAAAGGTAAACGAGAGTTGTCGCTGATCGCATCCACAGACCACAAAACCTGGAGTGAGGTTAACGTGCCCTGGACGAATTCACTATACGAGACAAATTTGAATGGCTCTGAGCTCTATGGGACTCAACTGCTGAGGTAATCAGTCCCCTAGAACTTAGAACTACTTAAACCTAACTAACCTAAGGACATCAAAAATGGTTCAAATGGCTCTGAGCACTATGGGACTCAACTGCTGAGGTCATTAGTCCCCTAGAACTTAGAACTAGTTAAACCTAACTAACCTAAGGACATCACAAACATCCATGCCCGAGGCAGGATTCGAACCTGCGACCGTAGCGGTCTTGCGGTTCCATACTGCAGCGCCTTTAACCGCACGGCCACTTCGGCCGGCCCTAAGGACATCACACACATTCATGCCCGAAGCAGGATTCGAACCTGCGACCGTAGCGGTCGCGCAGTTCCTGACTGTAGCGCCTAGAACCGCTCGGCTACTGCGGCCGGCCTCTACGAGACAGAACGGTCTAATAACATTCTGCACGTGCCGAGTGCTGGTTAGCGTCCCCTCCAGAAACACCAAAGGTAAACGAGAGTTGTAGCTGATCGCATCGCCGGACCACAAGACCTGGGGTGAGGTTCACGTGCCCTCGACGAATTCACTCTACAAGACAGCGCTCACAGTACGCACAGACGACCACTACTTGCTGGCAAGTAGAATAAACTTCTATCGCTGAAGACCACGGCACCAGCCGAGCCGTACACGTCAATGCTCTATAGTGAGTGGAAGACGGCCTATAGGTGTACGTGCCCTTCGTCCCGTTGCTAATAACTGGTTCACAACAGTTCATGTTGACATGCCTGGACTCACAAGCCCTGTTATCTGTGCTGTGGTAGCTGTACGATCTGCCACTGCTACGCTTAAAAAACGACTATCCTGGCGGGAGGCTGTGCTGCGTGGACCTCCGGAATCTCGTCTACGAATGGGATCATTAATACCAGCATCGCTGCACAATTGACGCAGCACGTCCAACTTGTGTGGCAATTCTCTGAAAGGACCATCCATCTACTCGGAAGGCTACAACTTGATCCTTTCAAACTTGCTTAGTTGGCTGTAGGAAGCACGAATGCGTCGCCGTGATATGGTTATTGTTTGTTTCACGCTTCTCTCCACAATGAGCCTTCCCAATTGAAGAGTAGACACAGATGACACACTGTTAGCTATGCCACTACGCTATCTGGAATTGCCGGTCTTGTTCCGAACTTTAAACCAATATTTTCATATGTGACCTACCTCATTTTATGATACAAGAAAATAAAAACTTTGTGTTTCTATTCACCCCACAGAGAGAGGTGAATAGAAACAACAGCGTTTATCTTACTATTTTCTTATATTACTCTTAACTGTTATTTGTGGTGGATTGAGACACTTGAATATGCCTTTTGGTTATAGCAGACTAAGAAGCAGAATTTATCTAGTCCGAAAATAGAAGAATTCAATACAAAAACTAAAAATGTTGCATGCATTGTGGTTTTTCTTCTACATTCCGAATAAAAATACTATATCTCTAATTACTTTATTGTAACTGAACTTCGTTTACTTATTAATACATTAAGTCACCGACAGTATGTTGTAAGATGACTTCTCTGAACCATCCCATCAGAATTAACGAAGGTCTTTCGAGCCACATCTCCGTCACTAAAAAATGACTCCTCACCTGTTAAAACGAGTGTGTTTAATCAGCATAATGTTTTTAATCAGGGTAATTTCTATGCTTCTAAATAACAAATTTTACGTGCGTACAATCAAATGACAGCTTAAATTTTCCATACACTTTAATGACATTATACTCTCCTGGGCTGAGAACAGTAGCAGGTGGTCTATTCCCGTAAAATTCTCGTTCTTTTTCTTCGGAAACACTGACGATTACTCTTTCTGTTCACCACACAAATTCTGAAGGCGGAACTGAAGATTTCAATTAGCCGAAACACAAGTCAAATTGAGGTAGACCTTAATACTGAACTTTTCGTTAGTGAAATAGGATTTTAAAGTTGCTTACCACGTACTTAAATTAAGACAACACAGTTTGGATCTGAGCTCACAAATAGAGTTTCCAGTAAGCAAATTCAGAAACACATCCGATGTGTCATAGAGTGAACGAAATATCAACTTATAAGTTGCCAGTTTTGATATTCATAGCTTTCCTGTTCGATTTGTTCACCAGAAGTAGGCAAACAAATATTCTACACGATATTCCCATTCATCTTCTGACATGGTAGTACAGAACATTATTGGATGTTTCATTTTATTCACAGCACTTTCATCAAATACTAACAAGCAAATCACTGTAGCGGCCTCTAAAGATGAAATCCTACCAACTTTTATCCTGGTATACCAAATGTTAGCAAACAAGTAACTCAGGTGCGATCCATATGATGATTTTTCTGACTGCCATATCTACACATACGTATCAGATGCTCAAAATATTTACCTTGAGCACTGGTACATGCCTCAAAGCGATTTTCGGCGCACAGAACTGCAAGCTGAATCTCATCTGGAGACATTCCAGCACTGGCCCGTATTCGACAGCATTTTACGCTGTGCCGTTATTCCCCACGTCTACCCACATACTATTTGATTTTATCATAATGTCTACAAAGCCTTACGCTTATAGGCGCCAGCTAGCAGTTAGGATTGGTGGCTGTCATCATCCGACAATACAACAGATGTTCACGGAACATGAGAAAAGAAACGCGAGCAGGAACCTTCCGCACTGAAGCGTATAGAGATTACGGTGATTCACACTGCGAGTAGTGGCGACAAACACATAAATTTATTTATGAATATTAACTGTTTAAATGTTTTTTTAAGACTCCCGCTAAACTGTCGACTTTAGTCACATTGACAGCGTTCTAAATTATATTCCAGTAAATCCAAATTCAAGCTCAAATTTGACTAGAGTTTTATTTAATGTTACCTATCATTGACCAATTAAACCGATCAGTCAGAAACGTGCCCTGCGTATGCAGGCGCGAGTGACTGAAGCTATCTCGCTACACAGTTGCGGATTACTTTTCGGGGAGATACCATATACAAACATTGAACCGAGTACGTTTTCGCGTAAAAGTAATTATTTGAGTTAAAAGTGCCTTGGAGAACGTTTATATGCGAATTTGCGAGTGTGCGACTTCGAACTGTTATTAATTCTTCTGGAGATGGTGCTGGGTAGGTGAAGGTTCAATTTTGTGAAAATTAGTTCAAGTATTACCACCAGACTCGCTCGAAATACTGTTTGTCCTCGACTTTTCAGATGGAAAGAAGAAGGCATCCCATTATTTCAAGGATTTCACCAAGGTAGCGCTGAGCTCTTCTCACTTGCCATCACATTATTCACAATAAATTGATAGCTTTTGTGGAGCCACTTCTAGTTGGTCAACATTGCCCTCAACACACTATGATTCGCAAGGAACAGTTTGCGGTGTTAGCGTGACCGAGGCTGTAATGTGTCACATCAGAAATAATCCATACATCGCTACAATTAATTAATTAATTAGGAATGGGTAAGGGATCTCTACCATGTCTTCCTGAGTCACATCGAAATCTTACCTGTATATTTCTTGTTTTACATTAAAATGGCATTTCTTGGGAGTCTGCAGACCATTTTATGTTGTATTAATGACCAATCAGACTACGACTAAATAGTTTGTTAGTAAAGTCTGTAACAATCTGTGTGGAAGGGTCGAAAAATCCGTCATGTTCGTACCACGCCGATAGTCTTATGTCGTTCAATAAATGCTGGAGTATATCTTCTCAGAACTGTACGTAATTATAGACGCTCCTTTAGAGACCCATCAATGCAAAAGGGACCAAATTTGTGGTTTCTGAAAAGTGTGTATAACATCAAGGTGGTTGTTTATTCCTTTCCGAAAGGTAATGTGGATATTCAGCTTACTAGTGGTGAACAGCAGCGTATTTTCAGGAATATTTGTGTTTAATTACCACTGTGTCTTATTCTTTCGCTTTCTTATTTTATTGCGTGGAATATTTACTATGGGTATAATGAAATTGGCAACGAACTGTAAATATTTTTGTCTGTGTATTCTCTGTATTCCTGTAAATTTCTCAAATGACTGTGTGTAATGTCTGACGCAAAGAGTTCTCTGTAATACGGTGTAATGCTATGACCCAGTTAGACACATGAATAGCATCTGTAGGGTTTTAGTAAAGCGGAAGATAAAACAGGAGATTGTGGGGATCTGCGCTGGCGTGTGAGCGAGGGCGTAAAATCGTGCGCGCTGATTTTGGAAACTTCAATCCGATTGTGTGGGAATTTACATTCAAGGCTTAATTCCAACCAGGAACTGTTATGAAATACGTCGGAAAGAAGAGTTGGGAATAGTTCTCTGTGTTTAACTCGATTGTGACTGACTCTTCTGTTACTAAAGGAGGCAAACAAGGGTAATTTCGATAGCCAAGGAAAACCGAATTTGATAGGAAGACCGGGTGTAAAAACTGGACTGTGATGTAGCTGCTTTGAACGGTGTGCGGCTATGAGCTGAGACGTTCACTTCTGTGGTAAAGGACAATGGAAAACGCAAACAGTTAATGATTACGATTGTCAGAGCAGCAGACTATGATACAAACGAAAGTATAAGCACTGTACGCAAGTTCTGTTTGAGACGAATGGCAGTAGAAACGTGCACTTACAGGAACGTAAACAGGAAGCGGGGAGCAGACGTTGTGTACAGATGTACAAGGTGAAAATTAATAAAACGGACAAATTGCAGAGATAGATTCCGGACGGGAACTGGAGAAAAAAATAGTCCTTTACACATGTGTCCGGAAATGTATATTTGCCACGGTAGATGGCGCTGATGAATGACAGTTCCTCATAGCATGTGCCATGTGTTTGTTGTATTTTGCAGGCTGTGTGATTGACGTAGCGTACTGTGAACAGGAGAATGGTCCGGTATTCACTTCTTTAATAAGCCGAGATAGTGTTTGTGTGCGGTCAAGCAGATTGAAACAGTCAACAGACAGCACGGCTATACCGAAACAAGTACCCTCACATACATCACACAACATTTCAAGCACTTTTTGGGCGTGCATGTGATCATGGGTAATTTTAGACAGACGAACTTGGAGGGAGGCGGCGGACTCAGCGTGTCCCAGATTTGAAGGACCTGGCTCGACAGGATATTGAGATGAATCCCAGTACAACCTCCAGGCAAGTGGCCCACAACATGGTGTAAATCAAAGTACGATTACGCGTATCCTGCATCACAACCCTACTATCCCTATCGACTACGGTCCCATTGAGGCCACTTTGAACATCTGTTGTGATGTGGAAGCGATGGAGCTCTGCACTGTGGGCCGGGACGTTTGTTGCCGTTGCGCCGTCCACTGTGACCGAGCGGTTCTAGGCGCTTCAGTCTGGAACCGCGCTACTTGCAGGTTCGAATCCTGCCTCGGGCATGGCTGTGTGTGATGTCCTTAGGTTAGTTAGGTTTAAGTAGTTCTAAGTTCTAGGGGACTGATAACCACAGCAGTTGAGTCACATAGTGCTCAGAGGCATTTGAACCATTTTTTGAACCTATTTTTTCCCACTGAGAAAGAGAAACAGAGAGCGAGAATGGTAAGTGAGTATGTCAATGTGCCACGTTTTATTGCTACGATAGGGTCAATATGTATAGAGTATTTTAAGGGACAACTGTGTATTTGATTTGTGAAATAAAATTACATGAGAGGTGACTAGTACCCAAGATAACACGAACGTTAATATTGGAACTACCACGGTTTAACGACATGATAACTAAAGATAGCTTCCTTCTTCCATCCTTCCAGGTCTTAGTGCAGATATAAGGACTAAAGATTTGGTCAGCGCTTATCAGTATGTCTTGTGAGGGCCAGCACCATATCTCAGGAGATTCTTATTATTACTGTTACTAATTTTATTATTATTAGCGATTCTTTACAAAAAACGTCAGCTTCTCTTTAAATTCTTGTTGTTGTTTCAGTAGGCTTTCATTCTTGAAGGCTTGTTCACGTTCCTACCACCACTTTGGTCTGTAATGTTTCTGCTTAGGTTGCTCCGACGTATTTTCCCAATTTTCTGCTTTGCGTCTGAAGACGTCTCTTTTTAAAATATCAGCTGGTCTCATGTTTGCGTTGTCGAGGTCCTTTCGAATTTCGTTCAGCCAAGGTTGTTAAGTTCTTAAGTGATATTACATAGCGTATTATCATTGTTGTCCATCGCATTTCTGGTAGCCTGCTGAGATGATCAAAGGATTTGCTTGCTGTCAGTTTAGATGTTTGATAAACTGTTCAGTTGCTTTCATTGTTTGTAGACTGTAACCGTCTTGGTACCTATTGCTTCTAAAATTTTCCTAATGATCTTTGTTTAAATGGTTTAAATGGGTGTGAGCACCATGGGACTTAACAGCTGTGGTCATCAGTCCCCTAAAACATAGAACTATTTAAACCTAACTAACCTAAGCACAACACCCACATCCATGCCCGAAGTAGGATTCGAACCTGCGACCGTAGCGTTCGTGCGATTCCAGCCTAAAAGCGCCTAGAACCGCTCGGCCACACTGGCCGGCAATGATCTTTGTCTCTTCTTTTTTCATTTCTCCCAGTTTTATGTTAAGCGTCAGTATTTAGTCTGCGAAGAGGACTGTTGAGTTTATGACTGTGTCGTGGTGTAGAATTTTTGTATGTCTTGACATGCATTTTTTGTTGTAGAGGTTTCGGAATAGTCCTAATTTTTTTACGTTTTGTTATGAGAGTTTTTCAAGGCCTGTCGGTTCTATGAATTCCCCGTGGTATTTAAGGTACGGGACCCTGCTGATTTTACCGTATTTGGTTTTCAACATGAGAATTCAGTTTTCTGAAATGAGATTTGTAGCCCTTTTTTCTGCACATTCTTTAAATGTCTCGCGCTGATTGACGGCAGTCTGTTCGTCTTCTGCAAGCATCATCGGATCACCTGCAAATGCGAGCTATGGTTTGTAGAGGTTGTTTTTGAGAAAGCTCAGTAGGATTGGCTTCGAAAGCAATTTTTCTTAAGTTATTTCTCCCATTCTCTCATAACCTGGTCTAGGACGACGTTGAACAGAATAGAAGAGAGGCCATCTGCTTGTCTCACACATGTTTGACTGTCAAAGAGTAGATTTCCCCCATTGATTTTATTTTAGATTTCTTGCCAGATAGTGCTTATTTGAAGAGTTTTCGTGTTCTGTGATCCAGTCCCCTCTCTTCTAAAATCTGGAGTAGTAAGGCCTGTCTAAAGAGTCGTATGACTTTTTGAGATTTACAGATTTGTATAATAGAGGTTTTTATCTGAGGGCTCACATTTTCTGTGTGCTTTTCAGGTTAAATATCTGTTCTGTGCAAGGCCAGTTCAGTCTGAAACCTGCTTAATATTCTCATAATTTTAGTTCTAATTGTCTTTGTGCTGTATTCAAGAGTCAAGCTGGTAGGATATTGCACGTGACCGGTAAGAGAGAGATCCCTCTGCAGGTGTTTACATCTCATTTGTAGCCTTTTTATGCAATGGATGGATTTGAGCAAACTTCGAGTCGTGGGGGATTTTTTTCAATTTGCTAAATACTTCACAGTATTTGTATACGCTCTTTGAGTGAGTTTGGGACTATTTTTTTCAAAAGTTGAGCTGCAAATCCACCCCTCTCTCTCCTTATGCATAGCCTCTTTATTCTTTAGGTGACTTGGTATGTGAATAAACCTTTTCTTGTGATGGTGGTGATGAACTTTCTGTTGGGATTTCTGTATGTATTTTCGGGACTCTCTTTTTGTGTTCCGGACAATTTAAAAGCTATGTAAAATATCTCCCAAATTCTTGGTAGTTTTCTATATTTGTCAAGGCTAATTTACCATTTTGTTTTCGAAAGCATCGCCTCTGTGGTGAGATCCCTCTTATTTGGTTTGCGAAGATCGTGTAGAAATTGTGTGCGTTGTAGTTTTTTAAGTTGTCTTCAGTTGACTCCAGTTATTCATTGACATATTTTCGTTTATTTTATCTTAAAATCTTGGTTGTTTGATTGTGAACCTTCAGGAATTTCTTCTGTTTTTCTTCTGATTTTTAGCAATCGTAATTTTGAAATACATTCTTCGTTTCTTCTAGAGCTTTTTTACATTCTTGATTACGCGAAGGGTGTTTTGGTTTTTTGTGAAGAGGTATCAGATCTTTCGCTGTTTTGATGATATACGTTTGAAATTTCTCTAAAATTTTGCCATCACCGGTATTTTCCTGTGCAATTTTGTTTCAGCTGTGAATTTATTTGTGATTATTGTCAAGTAATGGTCAGAATCAATTTTAGCACCTATGTGTACTTTCGCATCGTGAATTTCTTTTTGTAGTCATACGATGTTGCCACGTAATCAGTCTGAAATTCTCTGAGAAGTGGCTGGGGATCGCCATGTATTTTGGGCTTCTCTTGACGTAAAGCTTACATATTTTTTAGATTATATTTGCCAAGTCTCAACGAGTCTTGCACCATTCTCATTGCTGATCTTGTGATCAGGGCAATCTCCTAATGTCTTCTCGTATACCCTGGCAATTTGGGATTGGAATTCACCCACTCCCTTTCATGTCATTCCCAGAAACTTTCGCTTTTTTCGGGCTTTTTTTATTGTCTACATTCGTTGGTGCATACAAGTTAATAAAGATGCAGTTTTTGTTTGTGTCATAAGTCGGTTGTTGATGGGCGTCACATCTCTTACTGAATTCAAAAATTTTTTTTCTAGAATGGAGGCCATGCTAAATAGTGCTGCTCTTTTGCCAATGTTCTTCTCTGTTCCACTTTTGAAGATTATGTAATTATTGTAGCCTACCGTTTCTGAATCTGTGAAGTGTGTTTCTTATAGGGCGAGAATTATGATTTTCTGCTTCGTGTTTTCCGTTGTGAGATTGTGTAGTTTTCCTGCTTGAATGAGTGTCCGAATAATGAAAGTGACAATAGAAATGTGTGTTTCTCGTGGAAGTTCAGCTCAGCACTCCGACTAGGTCTCTTGTGTCTGTACAAGTTCCCCAGAATCCGAATGCTTGGTTGCCACTTGTGGGTGGGTGAATAGCCCGCCTGGGGTAATTCTGTCATGTCCGAGTTATGTTTGGTTGCCATCAATTTTGTAGCTTTTGTTAGTGGTGTAGAACGAGGGATTGTGAGTTCTAGATCACATGTGCTGCCGCCCATCCTGGTGAACTGCCGCTGGTTCCAAGATAATTATCAACAGCGTATTATATAAATACTTTACTCCAACGTTAGGGACGAATTCTACATTTTAAGTGCAGACTGCGACAAATTACCTGCATAGAAACACGTCATCACGTTACAGTTTTCGTGGATACCATTCTGAGAATTTTAACTCATAATGAAAGTTATCGCAATGACGCCACTGAGAGAACGAAATCAGGAAAGCTGCTGGAATGTAGTAGTCACAAAACACTTATTTGTCTGATCGCATCCGCGTATTATATCTGGTTCATAGTGGCATATATTACTCTTGCTAAAAGGTTAGTTGCATACCTCTTATCGTTTGCTGTTCTTTTTCACTGACGTATTTTAGTCTTCTCACTTTCTATTTCTTGATATTTTTATAGTGTTGCAAAGACAGATCGTGATGATTTGGCACAATCGGGAGGTCTTTAAACATACAGCCGGACCGCTGCCCTAGCAACTTGTTGAAATTCACCTTAATCAAATTCCATATCAACTTCTTTGCCTGTCAGATGCACTGTCAGAGTCTGAATAACATCACGAGCGATTTAATCACTGCAAAAGTAGAGCAAGGACTGATGAGCTTGAAGTGTAGAGAAAGAAACACGAATCCCACCTGATACATGACTTGATTAGAAGCCTCCCAGATCACGGGAGCGTTCTATACACCATTAGCAGTGTCCTGCTTGTATGTCTGGGCATAATGTTGGAAAGCAGTGTGAAATGGAACGAGCATATGAGGACTGTGATATGGAAAGCCAATGATCGACTTCAGTTTATTGGAGAATTTTAGAAAACTGGTTCATCTGTGAAGGAAACCCTTAAAGGACGCTAATGCGACCTATTCTAGAGTACTGCTCGAGTCTTTGGGATTCGCACCAGGTCGAAATAAAGGAAGACTTCGAAGCAATTCAGAGGCGAGCTGTTACAGGGTGTTTGAAAAATGACCGGTATATTTGAAACGGCAATACAAACTAAACGAGCAGCGATAGCAATACACCGTTTGTTGCAATATGCTTGGGACAACAGTACATTTTCAGGCAGACAAACTTTCGAAATTACAGTAGTTACAATTGTCAACAACAGATGGCGCTGCGGTCTGGGAAACTCTATAGTACGATATTTTCCACATATCCACCATGCGTAGCAATAATATGGCGTAGTCCCTGAATGAAATTACCCGAAACCTTTGACAACGTGTCTGGCGGAATGGCTTCACATGCAGATGAGATGTACTGCTTCAGCTGTTCAATTGTTTCTGGATTCTGGCGGTACACCTGGTCTTTCAAGTGTCCCCACAGAAAGAAGTCACAGGGATTCATGTCTGGCGAATAGGGAGGCCAATCCACGCCGCCTCCTGTATGTTTCGGATAGCCCAAAGCAATCACACGATCATCGAAATATTTATTCAGGAAATTAAAGACGTCGGCCGTGCGATGTGGCTGGGCACCATCTTGCATAAACCACGAGGTGTTCGCAGTGTCGTCTAAGGCAGTTTGTACCGCCAGAAATTCACGAAGAATGTCCAGATAGCGTGATGCAGTAATCGTTTCGGATCTGAAAAATGGGCCAATGATTCCTTTGGAAGAAATGGCGGCCCAGACCAGTACCTTTTGAGGATGCAGCGACGATGGGACTGCAACATGGGGCTTTTCGGTTCCCCATAGGCGCCAGTTCTGTTTATTGACGAAGCCGTCCAGGTAAAAATAAGCTTCGTCACTAAACCAAATGCTGCCCACATGCATATCGCCGTCATCAATCCTGTGCACTATATCGTTAGCGAATGTCTCTCGTGCAGCAATGGTAGCGGCGCTGAGGGGTTGCCGCGTTTGAATTTTGTATGGATAGAGGTGTAAACTCTGGCGCATGAGACGATACGTGGACGTTGGCGTCATTTGGACCGCAGCTGCAACACGGCGAACGGAAACCCGAGGCCGCTGTTGGATCACCTGCTGCACTAGCTGCGCGTTGCCCTCTGTGGTTGCCGTACGCGGTCGCCCTACCTTTCCAGCACGTTCATCCGTCACGTTCCCAGTCCGTTGACATTTTGCAAACAGATCCTTTATTGTATCGCTTTTCGGTCTTTTGGTTACAATAAACCTCCGTTGAAAACTTCGTCTTGTTGCAACAACACTGTGTTCTAGGCGGTGGAATTCAAACACCAGAAAAATCCTCTGTTCTAAGGAATAAACCATGTTGTCCACAGCACACTTGCACGTTGTGAACAGCACACGCTTACAGCAGAAAGACGACGTACAGAATGGCGCACCCACAGACTGCGTTGTCGTCTATATCTTTCACATCACTTGCAGCGCCATCTGTTGTTGAAAATTGTAACTACTGTAATTTCGAAAGTTTGTCCGCCTGAAAATGTACTGTTGTCCCAAGCATATTGCAACAAACGGTGTATTTCTATCGCTGCTCGTTTAGTTTTTATTGCCGTTTCAAATATACCGGTCATTTTTGAAACACCCTGTATATTTGTTGCGGTTAGGTTACGGGGATGCTTCGAGAACGTCAAGAACTCAAATGAGAACTGCTGGAGGACAAGTGACGTTCTTTTCGAGAAACACCACTGAGAAAATTTAGAGAACCGGCATCTGAAGCTGGCTGCAGAGCAATTCTATTCCCGTAAACATAACATTTAGCGCAAGGACAATGAAGGTAAGAAAAATTAGGGCTCATACGGGGGCATGCAGACTGTCGTTTTACCCTCGCTCTGCGAGTGGAACAGGAAGAGAAACAACTAGCAGTGGTACATAGTACCCTCCGCGAAGCACCGTACGGTGGCTTACGAAGTGTTTATGTAGATGAAATACTTATTTGTTTATGAAATATATGAATTTTTCGTGTTTTCTTGTAATTTATTTTCTACAAATAATAATACGAATGATGAGTGACTTACCAAATTTAAATTGTGGAGGTGCATTAACTGTGCGTTTCCTGCAGGAATTGGCAATCATTTGCGTTCTTATCCGTGTGCCTGTAGTCAGCTGCGTCCATTCAGATCGGATGTTCCCATATTAGGTTTACATGAAATTGATTGATGTCCCTGTCATGAACACTGTGACAATTATGCTACGGACTTGATCGTTGCTGGGATTCGCGTTGGGTGAAATGTATCTTTACAACGGACCTTGAGTGTCCTACTGCTTTAGATTTATTCCGAGTTGTCATGGACCGTATCAGTGATTATCGCACTTCATGCACATCACTTTGAGGGCAGCATTCAGCCTGTAAGGGCAGCCTAGGTTGATTGCAAGTAGAAAATGAAGCACTCGCTCCTCCCTCTGAGCTTCCTCGCACGAATACGGTCTTATTAATCAGATCTGGACTGGTCAGGAAGTTAGTGTAACCATCGTTTGAATGGGGAAAATGGTTATTATCTTATCGGTGGAGGAGGCTGTGTAAGATCTTCCCGATCCACTGAGAAAATAATGTCACACTATACAGGGTAAAGCGAAATTCGGGCAGTCCGGCTCCGCGGCGCGACTTCCCACATGCCAGCGATAAAAAAATGTCTCTCACAAAATTTCGTCCAGCGAGTACATCTGGCAGAAAAAGGACATTGAAGAGTGGCAGTCTGGTAACACTCTAACCGTATGTATGGTAGTTACCTCTGTCGGCACGTAGTAGATATGCTGTACAGTTAGTGCAGTGAATTGCGTTTTGCCGGCCGCGGTGGTCTCACGGTTCTAGGCGCGCAGTCCGGAACCGTGCGACTGCTACGGTCGCAGGTTCGAATCCTACCTCGGGCATGGATGTGTGTGATGTTCTTAGGTTAGTTAGGTTTAAGTAGTTCTAAGTTCTAGGGGACTGATGACCACAGCCGTTGAGTCCCATGGTGCTCAGAGCCATTTGAACCATTTTTGAATTGCGTTTTAGGTTAGCACGCATGAGGTTGAGGGTACGATCCTGGGTTAGGGCACATTTCTCTTATTTGTTAATTTCATTCTGACATTTCAAACTGTAATATTCACCGTTTCTTAGGTCAAAAATATCCTAAATTTACATTTTTAACGCTGAACATAATAAATAAGAAACATATGCCTCATCCCAGGATCGAACCATCGACCTTCTGCACAGTAACCCAAAACTCTACCCACTGCACCAACTATACAGCACAACGACAACAACTGACAGAGGCAGCTACCACACAGTGTTACCAGAAGGACACTCTTCAACGCCCTTTTTCTGCCGGATGTACTCGCCGGACGAAATTTTGTGACAGACATTTTTTATCGCTGGCATGTGGGAAGTCGCGCTGTGGAGCCCGAGTGCGCCAATTTCGCTTTACCCTGTATAGTGAGCTTGCATTAATAAAGCACTGTGTCCGCAGCTCGTGGTCTCGCGCTAGCGTTCCCGCTTCCCGAGCACGGGCTCCCGGTTTCGATTCCCGGCGGGGTCAGGGATTTTCTCTGCCTCGTGATGACTGGGTGTTGTGTGTTGTTCATCATTATTGACTCGCAAGCCAACTGAAAAGGACTTGGAATACGGCGGCCGAACTTCCCCGCATGGGGCCTCCCGGCCTGCAATGCCATACGATCATTTCATCTCAATAAAGCACTTCTACAATTTTTTATTTTAAGCCTGTGGCCACGCAGGATTTCCAAAGAGAGCAGGAAGTAGAGAAGAATAACAGCAAGTTAGCCTGTTGGGCTGTCGGCCAATACTGGAAATCCTCGCCTGCGGCAGAAGATGGAGCTTGGATTCGTGGAACTAAGGAATGCAACACGGAGTCTAGTGTTGTTGTCTGCGATATGTTTCCGGCTACGACAGTTTAAGATGATTGTAAAGGTTGATTTTAGAGCTGCCTTGTAGTGCAAAGGAGTGCATCTGCGTTCTCCAAATTAAGTTATCTGGATATCACAGCATTCAACTAAGGCGATGTTGCTCTAGAGCAGTGGTCGTCAAACTGTGACCCTCGGGCGTCCCGAAGTTATCAGCCGTATTTTACAAAGTAATCATCATTAGACACGGCCGCCAACTTACCAAAATTTCAGTGGGTGCATACCAATGGCGGGATGTAGCATATGTTTTCAGGAGAGTCTAGATTTTTTTTTCTAAAGATTAGCTTTCATTTACAATCGTTCATTAACACTGCCCGTGTCGTAAAGACCTGTGCTGTGATAAATTAAAATATACCGGTACTATAAGCATACGTTCAGACTGCCAGTCGGTAACATAGTTGACTCAAAAGCAACAGAAATGAGATCGAACTCGGGTTCAAATATACTAGGATGAATCCACAGACCTAGAGGAGTAAGGTATGCGATATGGGCCCGCCTAAAAAAATAAAAATCCTGACCCCGTAACATAAAATGTACAACCTATCATTAACTAACGTAATTTTCATTACAGCAGGTAGAAATAGAAATGTAATGGAGTGTGTTGTAAAATCCCATAAACTATAAACAAGATCATTCGTATACTATACTCAAAGTATTAATACCTATAAGTGTTATTAAAAATTAAGAACATTGTAGTGCTTGACGGGAAATATCAATAAGCACAGGCCTCTAGTTCTGTCTGTTGTTTCATTGATTTGTACTTATAAAACATCATTGTACTCACCTTCACCTCTAGTGAAACTCAAACATGTGGCAGACTTTCTGTGATCGTAGGTTTTGATTATTTCACTGGCATCGCTAGATTCCTTTGGATACTGTGGGGGCTGAGTTCACTAGTTCTGTCTCGGGCTACAGAATTCCACAGACTGTTCTGTATACGTAAGCAGTTCAAAAATAAGCGTTAAACCGAAGAAACAGCAACAGGAATGGCTACAAACAAGTAAAACTTTTTGCAGTAATCTGGAACGCTACAGCTACGATTGATTTCTCTGTTGCTAATAGTTAATGAGGCTACGTCCTTTTTCAAAGCTTTTTTCGCCTGGAAATTTACTGGGTAAGTCCTCCTACATCCTTCATCCTGTAGCCTGCCTGGCGGTTTCTAGATACTTCTTGCTGATGTACAATGTTATTTGGCTGATCATGCATTTTACTATTGTCAATGTTAATAATATCCCCCTGTAATAATGACGACAAATGTATGAAGAATTTATCCATAGCAACTAGGAAACTGTTCGAATTCGAAAATATGTATAGATGCAATACTCAACATCGTGTTTCAGCTTTGCACACTTGCCCAGTCAGCGCGCAACGTTTGAAAACTGCGAAACTTTTTGCCCGGCGAAGAGATTTTGTGCACATATCTCGTTAGCAGACCCCCTTCTTTCTACTCGCTATTAATGCGGTAACACCACTTCAGTCTACAAAATATGCTCCCGCGACCTTCAGAGCCATTGTCTCAACAAAGAAAACGATAATATCCAGATTACGTGAAAATAATTTCAGTGAAATCTTCAACCACACTGCTGTTATGTTTTAAAAAATAGCTACTGAGGCAGTTTGTTACAGTCGGACGCCTTGTATCTCCGATTTTCCTTTATTACTGCTCAGTATCGGCAAGCAGATATTTTAAAACAATTGTTGACGAATAGATTGGGCGTATTGCAGCGTGTCACTTGTAAGGAAAGATGAAAGCAATCCAAAAAGACTGGATTCCAATCACAGTACAGTGCGACTGTTGTTCTGGGCAGTGCCTTTGACTTGGACAGAGAAGGCAAGGAATGACGGAGTGTGTTGCTTGGTTACCTTTGCACAAAGACTTCTGAAACAAAGAGATATGTATTACAGGTAAGAAATTTTAATTTCCATCTCAGTGTTTTAATCTCTGTTTTTGACAAAGACAACTGAGAAATATTCATTTTATTTTATTTTTTAAAAAATAAAAATTCTGTGAATGCGGCACACCCTCAAGATGATACAGGGTGATTTTTTTCAATGTGTAAAAACTCTAGGGATTGATCGATGAGAGGATACGGAACAAAAAAATGTCTAATGAACTTATGACCGGAAATGCATAGTTTCCATGCTAGAGACCATTTACTCAATCATACATTGTTACGGAGACTGCGATCTATGCCCGCTTTACCATGCAGGCACAGTTACAGTATGTGTTGAAAATCGTTTCTATGTAGCTCAACACCTGCGTGTACGTGGCCGTAGTACGTTCTGTCTCACACGTTCACATCGGCCAGGCTGCATACGAACTATATCAGGGGCAGCATGAATTCGCTGCTCCAGTGTCTCCACATCTGGAATGGGCTCTCCATACACTATAGTTTTGACATGGCCCTATAACCAGAAATCGCACGGGTTGAGATCCGGTGAATGAGCAGGCCTTGCAACTGCACCCCCCTCGTCCGACTCATCGACCATGGAAGACACGATTGAGATGTGTACGGACGTTAACGGTGAAGTGGGCTGGGGCACCATCATGTAGTAGCCACATAACCTTTCGAATCATCAATGACACTATTTCCAGCTAGTGAGGCCAACTCATTCACAAGATAGTTCCGGGCTGTTAGGCGACGTTGAAGGAAGACTGGTCTAAAAATACGGTCGACAATTATCCCGACCCACACATTTCGGCTGTACCGATGCTGATGATTTTCTGTCGGCATCCGACAGATAACTGTTATGGAAGCTGAAGATTTTGCTTAGCGTAAAGGTGGACTCAACTGTGAACTGGATGGATGACACAAATCACGGAATCCAGTGACAAAATTGCTCCCGATGTGGAAAGTCTGTCGCTAGTAAGCCATGCACAGGCTGTAAGTGATAAGGGTAGTAACAAATGTCATGGAGAATGTTCATCACGATCTGGCTTACTCTGTTTTGCCTGGTATTGACGCGACGTCGCCTTCCTCAGTGTAAATCATAATTTCCTTCATATCTGGTGTCCGAACATTTCTGGTACGTCCTTCATGATTCCCTGCTTACTGAAAGTACCCTGTGTGATAAACAGCCGCGCGTTATAAGCCGAGCGGTCTAAGGCGCTACAGTCATGGACTGTGCGGCTGGTCCCGGAGGAGGTTCGAGTCCTCCCTCGGGCATGGGTGTGTGTGTGTTTGTCCTTAGGATAATTTAGGTTAAGTAGTGTGTAAGCTTAGGGACTGATGACCTTAGCAGTTAAGTCCCATAACATTTCACACACATTTGATTTTTGTGATAAACAGGGAAACACTGTTGCAAACATTGGATGCTGCCGGCGCAGATAGATCTCCTGATGAGAAACTTGCTGCCCGCCGTCCGTTGCCATTTACTTTTCCGTAAGTAAATACCATGTCGTCATGCTCTCGATCCCAATACGGAACCATTGCGTACAACAGTGTGTTGCATTCACTACAAGGTGAGTCAGCAAGAGAGGTGACTCGGACACATCACAAATTACATGGCAAGAGAGGGCGCTAGGCCATGGCCTGTGAGGAACAGTACCACCCTCTAGGAGGAAACCATGCATACTGTAACTGTGGCTACATGGTAGAGCCCGTATTAGACCGGAGTCTCTGTAACAGAATGTTTGAACAATTGGTCTCTAGCATGGAAACCATGTGTTTCCGGACGTAAGTTCATTAGACTTCATTTCGTTCCGTATCCTCTCATCGATCTGTCCCTAGGGTTTCCACACGGCGGAAAAAATCATCCTGTATATGTGACCGCTCGATCCCCGGCGATCCTACGTAGTCGGCGCGCATGCAATTAGTACAACACATTTCCGAGATCGGCTGTAAGGCTGGTGGGAACTGTTAGCAAACACTTCATGTGGCATCCCTCGAAGCACCGTGGTCACACGAAGCCCAAGCCTTTCACAGCTCAAAGAAGCCAGGGAGAAAAAAGAAGTCTGGGGGCGCCAAATCTGGAGAATAAGTAAAAGATTAAAGAACAATCATCTTCCACTGAGCTAGAAAGCTGAGCACATAGACGTTCTGGATAGCCAACAAAGCGTGACCATGGTGCTTCGAGCGATTCCACAAGAAGCCTTTGTTGACAGTTTCCAGCAGCTTTTCAGCTATGGTCAGAAGTGAGTTCTAGTTAATGACGACTACTTTGAAGGTGAAAAAGGGTATTTTGTTTGTAACTAATGCACATGCAGCAATTGTCAGCCGAATTCAATAACGTCTACCAACGTTAAGATAATTGTCAAAAGCGTAGTATTCCTGCTCAGTAAGAAACAAAAATACAGGGACACTAATAATTTAAGACTCGCCGTGAGCTAAGTTGGCCACTTACAACAAGGGCAGGAGAGGTAATTACAGCGGCCACTGTGGATTGGAAGATGTGAGAGGGGAAATGTTTTATTGTATGTCTTCCAGTACGAACAACTCAGTAGCAAAAGCGGCTTCTACCGGTCACCTGCTAGGCCTAAATTTTGACACGGTAGTATCACGGATTCGTGAGTATACATTACGGAAACGATCATCTTAAAATGAGGTAACATTTGCCGCTAAGAATACGAAATTAAATTATGGCTGTTGTATTGCAACACAATGAGTAGAAGAAAAATGCCATTCAAAACATTTCGTAAACATTTGTGATCGTGTCTCATAATACAAAAAGCATTTTAATGTAAGTACAATTAATGTTATTAATCTGTCATCCACTCAGACAGACAACACAACAGATTCGTCACCCACTTATACCATCACAACCTGCGGTGGCCGACGTTTGCAGCAGTGTGAAACAGAAAGCAGTCCATAGGATATGTCGACTTTTAATCATCAGTACGTGGGAGCCAGCGGCCAACTCATAGCGCCCTCGGTCTGTCGGCGGCTCATAACTTACCAGTTAATGTAGGATACCAGTCAGTAATAGATTGGTACACATGCAGCCCAAGGTGCCGCCCCGGAGTGTCAGTATTGGCTCCTGAGCAAGAAAGTCTGACGACCTTTGCTCTAGAGCCTTATGTATTACAATCCGAACATTTTATTTTATCATTGTTGCGTTCAGATAAGTTTTGATAGGATACCGTGTTTTCTTGTTCTACTTTTACTGTTATGTTATTATTTTGGCATAATATTTCTTGTTCCATCTTCCGTAAAGTAGGTAAAATTCAACGTGAATTACTCAATAAGTGTTAGTGTCGAGTGTAATTGTCTTGACTGCTTATGTGGGTGTTGTTTCTACGAGTTTGCATCACAGTGGAGGTCCCGCTCGGCTTAATAGGAGGCACCAAATCAGCAGGCAGCTTCCTCGCTGCAGGCGGGAGTGGGCTGGAAACATGAAACGAGGACGCAGGTAGCTCCACTGGAGTCCACAAGGTAGCGATCATGCAGAGTCTGGCTGGAAACTGCATAACGTGTGGGGTCCATTTTCAGCAGCACAAGGAAGATGTATGGTAGAAGGTGGGTTAGCGGGGAACGGTAGCCATTGAGTTTGATGGAAAACAAAGAGAAAGTCTCGCTAACTGCACAAACGAATGCCGACGTAAGTGTTCCAGTCATTTTTGATCATGAAGCCTCCAGAATTCTCGTGGTTAAAGTGCACAGGCAATGTCTGTGTTCTGTGCTGCACCCCTTGTTTCCAAGATTCTCGAAGGGGAATAGTCCTGTTTAGCTGACACTGAAATCGTTGTAGGTGCCATTCAGCAGTGCTTAACGTGGAATTGTGCTTTTTAGTTCACCTGGTGTAGTGTGTAGTTACAGAACATATTGCTTCAATTTCTGTTTTTCTCTATGTAATTTCACTGTCCGAATTTTATCCTTTGCGCATATTTTATTTTTGGTTATATTGCTGTCCCTTAACCCTTTCACGCCGGCGCCGTGATTGTTGCGTGATGCGCTGTGGACGACCGCCAGTCGCGGCCGGTCGTGCCCGCTATACGGGGCATTTTTCCCGTTCCCCGCTGCGCTACTCTGTCCTGCTTTCACACTCGTAGTGTTATCGCAATAATTGGACTTCACATTTGTTGGGGAAGAGATTTATACTAATCACAAATGTCTTTGATTTCATCTTGAATAAAAACAGTCTTCTTGGATCTTCGTAATTTTTTCGTTTGCCGGCCGCTGTGGGCGAGTGGTTGTAGGCGCTTCAGTCCGGAACCGCGCTGCTGCTACCGTCGCAGGTTCGAATCCTGCGTTGGGCATGGATGTGTGTGATGTCCTTAGGTTAGTTAGGTTTAAGTAGTTATAAGTTATAGGGGACTGATGACCTCATATGTTAAGTCCCATAGTGCTCAGAACCATTTGAACCATTTTCGCCGGCCGTAGTGACCGAGCGGTTCTGGGTGCTACAGTCTGGAACCACGCGCCCGCTGCGGTCGCAGGTTTGAATCCTGCGTTGGGCATGGATGAGTGTGATGTCCTTAGGTTAGTTACATTTAAGTAGTTGTAAGTCTAGGGGACCGATGACCTCATGTGTTAAGTCCCGTAGTGCTTAGAGCCATTTCAACATTTTTTCGTACATTCTGTAAGACCCGTGTTTTGGATTCAGCTCTGGTGTGTGGGTGCTTTATAATTTAAAACGTATATTGTATGAATAACTGGATTCTCACGCCAGTATTCAGACACGCTCAATTTCTTTGTTCTTGTCTTGGTAAACATAGAGGCAATAAAGATATAAATATCATTTAAACTCACGTCACTCCATACTCGTTGAATCCTTCCGGGAACGCGACCAGCAGCAACCATTTCAGAAAAGAATCTGTTAGTTTTCTGACGCAAAATGTTTATGATATCTGTGCTACAGAACAACTGAAATAAACTGAGCATGCTGTGATCGTTTACGATACCTTTCAGTCCAGAAGTAGCTGCGTCAAACGCATGTTTCTTTGGATTCAAGTTGTCGTTTCCCCAATTCATTTTTTTTCTTGTTCAGCGGTTCTGATGCCTCTTCATCACTCTCACTATCCGTCTCGAGCTGTCAATGGAACAGCTTTAGTAGCACGTGCACCTATTGTAGAAGCAGCTACAATAGGTGTTTCATGTTCATCGTCAGATTCGCTTTCATCTTCAAAGTCACTACCCAATATGAGAGAAAGAGCTTCTACCACAGTAATCGATTAGCTGGCATATCACTTCTAGAAAAACTAACTGAGGTTCACAACACGTCAGTTCAGATTAGAAGCAATGCGGGAAATGAACAGTGCAACTGAAGCAAACCGCTAGATGGTGCATAGGACAAACTTCCACTCTAGCCGAGCGTAGAGAAGCAGAGAAATATGACGCGAGGCGGAACTGCTACAGCAGCCCACCGGCTGGGCGGCATGGGCCGCATTCGACTACTGCAGCAGTCCACAGGCTGAGCGGCACATTCGCTCCCGACTTTTACAGAAGTCCACCGTAGCGAAAGGGTGTAAGTGAATTCCATTTATAGTCCAATTTTTTTTCTTGTTTCAATAGTGTTACCTGGGCAAATATGTCTGCTCACCAACAGCCCCCGGCACTTCCTCTATACAGCCCACTTCCGCTGCAAAACTACGTTATCAGATAACAAAATCGCAGTCACTTAATTCAATAAATAAAAATACACTGGCGGAAAAAAAATTCCCTTCACCAAAAGGGAGTTGTGCGAGATAAACAAAAGTTGGTGGGGGTGTTTCTGCATCTCAAAGATGACGTCTACCAAAACATCACACCAGTAGCATGAGAGTGGTGCTAGTAGCGCCACGAAGAGGACGCAAAGCAGGTTTGTTTAAATACGCGCCGTAGCAGCTTTGAGCGTTACCATTGAAATTTGGCATTGTGAGTTCATTATAGTCAAGAATGCTTTTAAGACGACGAAGACGTCATCAAAAGCTCACTGAGTTTGGACGAAGTCGTCTAATAGGGCCACGAGAAGCTGGGTGTTCCTTTCGCAATACTTGAGAAACTTGACAGCAGTGTAGCTGTAAATGATTCCTGGCGGCGATGGTCTCGAGAAGCACTGTCGCAAAGAGACGCCGCAGCGGACGACCTCGTGGCCCTGCCGAGATGGAAGACTTCGTGTTCGGCGTATGGCTCTGGCGCATCGCACTGCGTCTGCAGTAGTAATTCGAACCGCATTTGCCACCATAGTGACACAACAAACTGTTGACTGCCTGTTACTTCAAGTAGAGCTCCGACCCAAAGGCCCTGTAGCGTACCTTCCACTGTCCCAAAACCGCCGCCATTTGCGGCTTCTGTGGTCCCAAGCGTGAGCTCATTGGACATTGCAATGGAGGTCTGTTACGTTTTCTAATGAAAGCTGGTTCTACCTCGGTGCCAGTGATGATTCCGAGTTGGTTAGGCCATGCCAGCGCCTGCAACCATCCTGCCTGCGGCCTAGACACATGGACTTCACCTGGACTTATGGTCTAGGGTGCGAATTCGTACGACAACAGGAGCATTCTCGTGGCTATCTACACAGCCTAACTGCAAATTTGTACGTCAGTCTGGTGATCCGACCTCTTGTTCTGCCTTTCGTGAATAGTATTCCAGGGGTGTCTGCCAACAGGAGAGTCCATGGCCCAAATACCGCTATTGTAACTACAGTGTCTCGACATGTTGGCTTGGCCTGCTCGAACATCAGATCTCTCTCCAGTGGGACATCATTGAGCGACAACTCCAGCGCCATTCATAACCAGTATTAACCGTCGCTATATTGACCAACCAAGTGTAACAGGCAGACAACTCTGTCCCACAAACGACAACCGACACCTGTACGACAAAATGCATTTGTTTGCGTCCTTGCATTAAAAGTTCTGGCAGTCAGCCCGGTCATTAACGTGTCATCATTTCCTATTTGCGGTGGCGTTTCTTTCTCTTATGTTAATCTGTGATTAACAACTTTGATCTCTTAAATATGTTACTCAGAAAAATGCATTCCCGAAATTTCATTGCTCTTCGTTAATAAATTCTTGGTGGTGGGATTCTTTTTCCGTCAGTATGCATGAAACATTTTTCTACGTCAGTCATTTATTTATGCCACAGCGCTTCTCGATGGTTCACTCCATCACGTTCAAGTGGAGAATTGCTTAGTCGCGTAGCTGCTGTTAATGAAGAGCACAGTGGCCGAACCCCAACAGCAGACCAAATGCGAGGTGGTTTGCGTTGCTTTTTTTCTTAAAGGAACATAGAGTCGAAGAAAGTCTGCATTTTGCTACTTCTAGCACGTGCTCTCCAATGTACGTTATGGTTCGAATGGCTCTGAGCACTATGGGACTTAACATCTGAGGTCATCAGTCCCCTAGAACTTAGAACCACTTAAACCTAACTAACCTAAGGACATCATCCACATCCATGCCCGAAGCAGGATTTGAACCTATGACCGTAGCGGTCGCGCGGTTCCAGACTAAAGCGCCTAGAACCGCTCGGCCATATACGTTATGTTTACACTGTCAGTGTCACCGTCACTTGCCTTTGTGAGTAAACAATTTAAACAAAGTGTACAGTGGGGAGCACAGGCAACACCTGGCGGTATCCACCCGTGTTTTGACTCTACGTCGCTTCCAAAGACCCAATATAACCTACCTAGCATTTGGTCTCCTTCTGTGGAAAGGCGTCTGCACCCTTTATTAACATCAGCTGTGTAACTAAACAATTCTCGTCCTGAAAATGATGGTATGAAACATCGAAACGCGGTGTCGCAGAAATAAATGACTTCCTCTAAAACGGTTTTGTTTATATCTGTCAACAGATACAGCCTCATGGTGCTGTTCTTTATCGAAGAAATATCGCCTCTATACTGTTGCTGGCCGCTGTGACCGAGCTGTTCTAGGCGCTTCAGTCTGGAACCTCGTGATCGCTACGGTCGCAGGTTCGAATCCTGCCTCGGGCATGGATGTGTGTGGTGTCCTTAGGTTAGTTAGGATTAAGTAGTTCTTAGTTCTAGGGGACTGATGACCTCAGATGTTAAGTCTCATAGTGCTCAGAACCATTTGAACCATTTTGAATCTATACTGTCACCACACGGCCAAACAGTATGCCACAGCTGTCCTTCGGTATCTGGGATCTGACCGCGTATTTACTTAGTTGCTATAAATGGGCAGTTGGTACGACTGTTGGTTACAAGGTCATTTCAGTCTGACAGACCAAGGAGTGTTTGTTAGTAGGGGGAAAGGCTTGATACTAACAAGGGAACCTCCCCATTGCAGCCCCCTCAGATTTAGTTATAAGTTGGCACAGTGGATAGGCCTTGAAAAACTGAACACAGATCAATTGAGATAACAGGAAGAAGTTGTGTGGAATTGTGAAAAAATAAGCAAAATATACAAACCGAGTAGTCCATGAGCCACATAGGCAACATCGTGGAAACCGGCAGCTCAGGATCGCCGTGGTCCCGTGATAGCGTGAGCAACTGCAGAAGGAAAGGTCCTTGGTTCAAGTCTACCCTCGAGCGAAAATTTTACTTTCTTTATTTTTGCATTGTTATTATCTGTCCGTTCGTTCATTGACGTCTCTGTTCACTGTAATAAGTTTAGTGTCTGTGTTTTGCGACCGCATCGCAAAACCGTGCGATTAGTAGACGAAAGGACGTGCCTCTCCAATGGGAACCGAAAACATTTGATCGCAAGGTCATAGGTCAACCGATTCCTCCACAGGAAAACACATCTGATATATTCTATACGACACTGGTGACGGCATGTGCGTCACATGACAGGAATATGTTGTCGACCAACCTAACTTGTACACTTGGCGATTTGGTAAACAGATTCTTCTACCTTGCCCGATTTACGTTTTCTTGTGAATGTGATAATCACTTCCAAAAAAAGTGATGAAAACATAAGAGTTTGTCACATAAACTGAAAATAAAAAATTAAACTTTTCTCTCTATGCAAGATTTGAACCAGGGTCCTTTCGTTCCGCAACTGCTAACGTTACCACGAGACCACGACCCTCCTGCGCTGATAGTGTCCTTGATGTTGCCTACCTTTCCATAAACTATTATTTTTTCACTTTTCCACACAACTTCTTCCAGTTTTCTCAATTGATCTGTGTTCAGTTTTTCAAGTCCTATCCACTGTGCCAACTTATAACTAAATCTGAGGGGAGTGCGATGGGGAGGTTCCCTTGTAAGAATGCATAGAACTTAACTAGTGTCGCTCTTTATTTTTGACTTCAATCTGATGTCTTCTTTTCCTTCCAGGTGATACGTTTACTGTCGTTTTGGTAGACACAGTAATTTTCGTAGGTTTGGGAATCACTCAGATTTACTTTATTCAATTAATGTGTTTTATTCACTAGCATTGATACATGGCGCCGTTGGCGCCAGTCGCTTCTCTGTTTTCATGTAAGATCTCTGCGACCGACTCTGTATCGCGTGGCCGCGGTTTTCCTCTGTGGTCACTTTCGACGTTTTTAAGCGGAGGACGCTTTGGGGGGAGGGCTGGTTTTGGTCGGTTGGTTGGCGCTCCGGTGTGCAGTCTGATTGTCGGCGGTCGCTTTTTGCGCATGCTCAGCCTCTTTGTCACGTGGGTGGTGCGGCTGCGGACGGAGACGTGCGTGCGGTCGGCGAGTGTGTACGGCGTCTAGTGAGAGGGCTATCGTCTCGTCTGTGCTGCTAAACGATGTGAACATGTGAAAGTGGCTTTGGAATGTACCAGCCTGCAACCGGACACGCTACAGAATCAAACGGTGGGAATTATTCAGACTCTTAAGGTCCTGTTGTATATATGTGAATGAAATTTCGTGCCTTTTGCAGTTAACGGCTCTCCCAGTGTTTGGACGCCCGTGTTATCTGTTTAATGTTGACCACTCCTGCACAACCTAGAACCGCTCGACCACACCGGCCGGCATGTAATTATTATTTAGCATTATAAGGCAGGGTATGTGTTCTGGTTTATACACATTCTGCAGTGTTCTAGTGGTGAATTTTTTATCTATCGTGGTTCCTGTGCAAAGGGAGTGTGAACTGTTGTTGTAGACAGTGATTGCAAGTGGTTTAATATGGCTGCAAAGAGAAATTGTATTCCTGTTTTTGAAATTTTTCTCGTGTTTTAACGATTGTGTTACTCTGGATACTGCCCAGTTGCTGCGTGGTTTTATGTGGTTGTTTCAGTGCTATAATCAGCGGTGCGCATCATCCATTGCAGCTGGTCGTTTAACTGGGGGGACAACGCCTTCGCGGCGTCCAGTTTGAGTTGTAACCGATAGCGCGGTCGCTGTCTTTATCAGTAGGCTCCAGTTCTTCGGCGAACTGAAGTTGAGTATTTCATTACTTGTTCCCGGTGTTCAGTCTGGAACCGCGCGACCGCTACGGTCGCAGGTTCGAATCCTGCCTCGGGCATGGATGTGTGTGATGTCCTTAGGTTGGTTAGGTTTAAGTAGTTCTAAATTCTAGGCGACAGATGACCTCAGATGTTAAGTCCCATAGTGCTCAGAGCCATTTGAACCATTTTGTTCCCGGTGACGCTGAAGCGTCCGTCTTTCCTTCTTCACTGTTCCTTTCAGCTTTCATTCAGAGTCGATCTGAGTTGTAGTTTCCGCGCACCACTGATATGCCATTATTTGCAGCTGATATTTTGTAATACATGAAAGATGCCTTTCATTGTACTGGGTTTTTAGTATTTTCCTCAGAAAGAGAAATTGTCAGTTGTTTCTTTTGTTATATCGTGAAAGGAGTCCTACATCTTTGGGAGTTTTCTTCAGTAAACCATTTAGTGTTTGTGTGGTTCACAAGAGATGGAAAGAGGGTTTTAAAATTATTCATGGTTTGGGGTGGGTTTTGATGCCCGTAGACATTTTGTCTGTTTAGTAATGTTTCAAATTCTACGGTGTTATGTATGTTATTGTGGGGTAACAGCAGTTTGCTGTTGTCATGTAGTTGTTAAATAAAATCTGTTGGAAATTACAAGCCAGAGTTTGTGTCAAATTGGGAATTATTGTCTTGTCTTTATTGAAGTGAAGTGTCGTTGAGCGTGTGTCCCGCGTCTCAAGCATATTATTTATTTTTGCCTCCGTGTAAATGAAGTACTTTTTCTTATTTTTTCCCATAGAAATCAGAACTCGTAATTCTAAAAGTAGTATAAGAGAGGGAGAGAGATTGCTTGTAAGATTAAGGGACTCATATTCATGGGGTAATATTTCACCTTATCTATAACCTAGTTTCGACTGTTGCTATCTTCAGATCAAAGCTTACAACTTGAAAAAAACTACAGTCAGTTTCATACACGAATGCAAGATTTGGCCGCGATATCTACTCATAAAATACACTCGAGTTTCCTGCTGCGTCGAGTGGTTTAAAATCCACGAGCCACGGACGGTAGCAGCGACCAAAATACAGTCACCGCTTGACTATGACCAAGAAGTCCTCCACCGGAAGCTTGTAAATTTCAAACCACTTGACGCGGTTGGAAGTTCGAGAGAATTTTATCATCACATTCAGTGTCAATCACTAATACATATTCCTCAACAGCGATCCGCTTAAGCGTGGGTAAGCCTAACACTGAACGTTGTTTGCAAGCTCTATGCTTTGACTTGATGGTGGCAGCAGTCGAAACGACGTTATCAATAGTGTATTAAGTTATGTAGACGATTTTATTCACAAAATATCCACAATGAGTGCAAAATCATGCAGAAAGTTTAGTTTCTTTATCAATATATTATTGCATGACAGTTTTTCAACGTTCAGCTGTGTCCTTGTACCGTGACAAGTACTTCGATAACGAAATACACTCCTGAAAATGGAAAAAAGAACACATTGACACCGGTGTGTCAGACCCACCATACTTGCTCCGGACACTGCGAGAGGGCTGTACAAGCAATGATCACACGCACGGCACAGCGGACACACCAGGAACCGCGGTGTTGGCCGTCGAATGGCGCTAGCTGCGCAGCATTTGTGCACCGCCGCCGTCAGTGTCAGCCAGTTTGCCGTGGCATACGGAGCTCCATCGCAGTCTTTAACACTGGTAGCATGCCGCGACAGCGTGGACGTGAACCGTATGTGCAGTTGACGGACTATGAGCGAGGGCGTGTAGTGGGCATGCGGGAGGCCGGTTGGACGTACCGCCGAATTGCTCAACACGTGGGGCGTGAGGTCTCCACAGTACATCGATGTTGTCGCCAGTGGTCGGCGGAAGGTGCACGTGCCCGTCGACCTGGGACCGGACCGCAGCGACGCACGGATGCACGCCAAGACCGTAGGATCCTACGCAATGCCGTAGGGGACCGCACCTCCACTTCCCAGCAAATTAGGGACACTGTTGCTCCTGCGGTATCGGCGAGGACCATTCGCAACCGTCTCCATGAAGCTGGGCTACGGTCCCGCACACCGTTAGGCCGTCTTCCGCTCACGCCCCAACATCGTGCAGCCCGCCTCCAGTGGTGTCGCGACAGGCGTGAATGGAGGGACGAATGGAGACGTGTCGTCTTCAGCGATGAGAGTCGCTTCTGCCTTGGTGCCAATGATGGTCGTATGCGTGTTTGGCGCCGTGCGGGTGAGCGCCACGATCAGGACTGCATACGACCGAGGCACACAGGGCCAACACCCGGCATCATGGTGTGGGGAGCGATCTCCTATACTGGCCGTACACCACTGGTGATCGTCGAGGGGACACTGAATAGTGCACGGTACATCCAAACCGTCATCGAACCCATCGTTCTACCATTCCTAGACCGGCAAGGGAACTTGCTGTTCCAACAGGACAATGCACGTCCGCATGTATCCCGTGCCACCCAACGTGCTCTAGAAGGTGTAAGTCAACTACCCTGGCCAGCAAGATCTCCGGATCTGTCCCCCATTGAGCATGTTTGGGACTGGATGAAGCGTCGTCTCACGCGGTCCGCACGTCCAGCACGAACGCTGGTCCAACTGAGGCGCCAGGTGGAAATGGCATGGCAAGCCGTTCCACAGGACTACATCCAGCATCTCTACGATCGTCTCCATGGGAGAATAGCAGCCTGCATTGCTGCGAAAGGTGGATATACACTGTACTAGTGCCGACATTGTGCATGCTCTGTTGCCTGTGTCTATGTGCCTGTGGTTCTGTCAGTGTGATCATGTGATGTATCTGACCCCAGGAATGTGTCAATAAAGTTTCCCCTTCCTGGGACAATGAATTCACGGTGTTCTTATTTCAATTTCCAGGAGTGTATATTCCAGAGGAGCTCGAGAACAATAGGCTTTTGGACCTTCGGTTTAGTATGCAGATGCGCTGACCATTACGCCATCAACACACAGTGGTCATTGCAACTACACTTACTATCCTTGTCCATCTCGCTTCACCCCAAGTTCTCAACTTATCTAAACGCTGCTGACGTAGAGATCTTTGTCCATTATACACAAGGTTATCTATTGATAGTGACCGGGCCAAATATCTCACGATATAAGCATCAAACGAAAAAACTACAAAGAACGAAACTCGTCTAGCTTGAAGGGGGAAGCCAGATGGCGCTATGGTTCACCCGCTAGATGGCGCTGCCATAGGTCAGAGGAATATAAACTGCGTTGTTTTTAAATAGCAACCCTCATTTACTAATACATATTCGTGTAGTACGTAAAGAAATATGAATGTTTTAGTTGGACCACTTTTTTCACTTTGTGGTAGATGGTGGTGCCGGCCGAAGTGGCCGTGCGGTTAAAGGCGCTGCAGTCTGGAACCGCAAGACCGCTACGGTCGCAGGTTCGAATCCTGCCTCGGGCATGGATGTTTGTGATGTCCTTAGGTTAGTTAGGTTTAACTAGTTCTAAGTTCTAGGGGACTAATAACCTCAGCAGTTGAGTCCCATAGTGCTCAGAGCCATTTGAACCATTTTTGTAGATGGTGCTGTAATAGTCACAAACGTAAAAGTAGGTGGTATCACGTAAACTTTCGCCAGTGCGGACGGTATTTGCTTCGTGATACATTACCCGTGTTAAAATGGACCGTTTACCAATTGCGGAAAAGGTCGATATCGTGTTGATGTATGGCTATTGTGATGAAAATGCCCAACGGGCGTGTGCTATGTATGCTGCTCGGTATCCTGGACGACATCATCCAAGTGTCCGGACCGTTCGCCGGATAATTGAGTTATTTAAGGTAACAGGACGTGTTCAGCCACATGTGAAACGTCAACCAAGACTTGCAACAAATGAAGATGCCTAAGTAGGTGTTTTAGCTGCTGTCGCGGCTAATCCGCACATCAGTAGCAGACAAATTGCGCGAGAATCGGGAATCTCAAAAAAGTCGGTGTTGAGAATGCTACATCACCATCTATTGCACCCGTAACATATTTCTATGCACCAGGAATTGCATGGCGACGACTGAACGTCGTGTACAGTTCTGCCACTAGGCACTAGAGAAATTACGTGACGATGACAGATTTTTTGCACGCGTTCTATTTAGCGACGAAGTGTCATTCACCAACAGCGGTAACGTAAACCGGCATGATATGCACTACTGGGCAACGGAAAATCCACCATGGCTGCGACAAAAGGAACATCAGCGACCTTGGCGGGCTAATGTATGGTGCAGCATTATGGGAAGAAGGATAATTAACCCCATTTTGTCGATGGCAATCTAAGTGGTGCAATGTATGCTGATTTCCTACGTAATGCTCTACCTGTGTTACTACAAGATGTTTCACTGCATGACAGAATGCCTATGTATTTCCAACATCATGGATGTCCGGTACATAGCTCGCGTGCGGTTGAAGCGGTACTGAATAGCATATTTCATGATAGGTGGATTGGTCATCGAAGCACCATACCATGGCCCGCACGTTTACCGGATCTGAAGTCCCCGGATTTCTTTCTGTGGGGAAAGTTGAAAGATATTTGCTATCGTGATCCACCGACAACGCCTGACAACATGCATCAGCGCATTGTCAATGCATGTGCGAACATTACGCAAGGCGAACTACTCGCTGTTGAGAGGAATGTCGTTATACGTACTGCCAAATGCATTGAGGCTGACGGACATCTTTTTGAGCATTTATTGCATTAATGTGGTATTTACAGGTAATCACGCTGTAATAGCATGCGTTCTCAGAAATGATAAGTTCACAAAGGTGCATGTATCACATTGGAACAACCGAAATCAAATGTTCAGACGTGCCCACGTTCTGTATTTTAATTTAAAAAACCTGGCTGTTAGCAACTGTTCGTCTAAAATTCTGAGCCATATGTTTTTGACTATTACAGCGCCATCTATCACAAAGCGAAAAAAGTGGTCCAACTAAAACATTCAAATTTCTCTACGTACTACACGAATATGTTATAAAAATGGAGGTTCCTATTTTAAAAAAACGCAGTTGATATCCGTTTGACCTTTGGCAGCAGCATCTAGCGGGCCAACCATTGTGCCATCTGGTTTCCTTCTTGAAGCTAGACAAGTTTTGTTCTTTGTAGTTTTTTTCGTTTGACACTTATTTCGTGAAATATTTGGCCCGGTAACTATCAGTGGACCACCCTGTATAATTAAGGCTAGGACAGCCAGTGATGCATTCAGTGAAAATGTACAGTTCGAACTCCTACGGGGATCGGCGAAATGCCGCGAGTAATGAGGATAATGGGCGAGGAGCACTACATCAGTATTGTTTTAATAAGTTGAGAACTTGTGTCTCACGTGTGGCGTGCTAGCATATTCCATGCAGTGCGCTGACCCCTGTTTCCAGAGGCGTAGTGGTCAGCGCATCTACCTAGTAAGTAGGAGACTTGGATTCGAATGCCCATACAGGAAAATTTTCAAGTTTCCCCATTGATTTAAGACCATGTCCAGTGGCAGCTAATGTCTTTCATTCCTTTGTGTCTAATAGTTTCTTTAATTCTCCTTTAACTTCTCCAGTGGTCTCCTACATCTACAACTGGCATTCTACGTGGGTAAATAATACCAAAGATTCACATATCATAGTAGTGTTTTAGGTAGTTTATTTGCCAAAGGAAACGTACAGAACGTTGAAATCAAAAATAAGAAACATTTAAATAATGATATCTTCAGAGTCATCTGCTGCATCACTTACATATTCAGTTGTATTAACATGAGGATGGAAGAGTTTTTTCGCATTTCACTTGATATACATATGACTATATCATAAAATCGTCCACCGTCCACAATGTCTATTTTCGACAGTCTTACATACAGATAAATCTTTGTCGACAGTCGTACGTACAGATAAATGTTTGTAAATAGTATGTATGCTTCACCTCTTTAGATCCAAAAGTAGACCAGAATCGTTTTTCACTTACACTCACAGATTTAGTTTAAGCATTAGCGGGTAAATGTTAATTGCGTCCATGAACTGAATTGTCTTTAGTTCTGCGTCCTCACCGAACACAACGGCGACGGCGGCAATGAAGAAGATGGAACTATATAGATGGCGCGCAAACTTCTCACTGTCCCAGCCTAATCACTTCAGTCTGAAAGCGCCACAGCCAACGATGCGTCTACGAGGTTCGGATCCCATTTATGAAACTTGGAAGATCGTTGTAATTAAACTTAACAGAGATGTAATTACGATGCTATAGTGGGAAAGTTTGAAGTAAAACGTAGATTTAATGGCTATTCTTTTTTTCCAGAGATATGAGCGTTCTGTCCTCGTTCTCGATTTTATAGCTATCCCGAAAGTAAGTGTGTGAAACTTCTGCGGGAAACTTGACTGATTTTGTTCCTGTTCTGGAGAGATACCAGCAATTCATTTATGCGAATGTTCCTTGCCTTACGACAAACACAGTTAAAGGAATTAACAACGTCCGTTGTAGCCAGCATTTCTGGTGTAATTATCCCCTGAAGCCTATTTCAAATTATTTCTTTGGAATTCACAACAGAGGTCCCAGTCCAAGTTCTCCAACGGTGGTAATCATCGTAATATGTCATCTACAGTGATTTAGTGAAGTAATTTAAGAAATATAACATCTCTCAATTACCAGAAAATAAATAAAAATCTTACCTAACGTTGTCGTCAAAGGAAGATTACGAGAAACAAAATTCGAAACAGCAATGATTTTTATGACTATTAACCATTTTCAACACATAAAAAAATTCAGAATTGAAAGATGCTGACTTGGCCAGAGCGCACATGTGCCTCACAAACGGAAGAAAACGAGGAGTAACGGAAAAAAAGCTGCTGCAGAGGGTACTAGTAGGGCGTAAGTTGTAAGCAACACAACAGATTTTCAGTCATAAATGTAGAAACATTGAAATAAAAATATAGCTGAAAACAGAATACGCATTGAAGGTTAGGAAAAGTCTGAAGTTATAGTGTGTAGAGACAAAACTGAGAAGTTGAAAGACCAAAGAATAAGAGGAAGAAGAGAACAGTAGAAGAGAGGGAAGTAAAAAGTGAGCAAAATTTACGAGCGGATGTAAAATCGATTTAACTTTTGAAATGCGATTCTTTCGGAAAGAAATAAAGTACTGTAAAACTAATCAGGGGATTCTTAATATTTCTCTGTGGTTAATGATACTGAGAGAATAGTTTTTTGATGTACGTAGTAAATGATTAGTTCTCTTGTTTTACTCACTCAGTAAGATATGGGGATTCTTTGTTCTGATTCTCTAATGGAAAGATGTACATTTTCAGTGAAATGTCATGAGTGAAGGAAACCTTCATAGAGGAAATGGGATTTTCGATGTTTGAGGTTACTCCTTTAATAAAGAGAAGTCGGTAAATATTCCAAATAATGGAGAAACTTTGTTGATGAAAAATGCAGTTTCACCTCTCTTGTCGTGAATTTCGTATGCTTAAGCCCGTCAGTAGTGATCTATTAAACAGTCCTGCAGTTCAGAATATAGCTTATTGATCGATTTCGTCCATCATCAAATCACGTCTTTGATACTGTTCAATGGTGGCATCTCGTAGCCACAGCAGGGAGTGCCTCCAGCTTTGAAAAAAAATTGACACGACTCCTGTATGAATAAGTATTAAGCTACACGTTCGAGACATTAGCAAAGGTAACTACGATAAGTTACAGTTGCAACTGCAATGCCGAAACGTTACTTAGGCTTGAACATCGTATGGCATCGGGAGCCATAATAAAATACAACGTCGGCTAATAGAGTATCACCTCAGAATATTTTAAATACTGCACGTTGGCTCCTCTAGTCCCGGAGGGGGTATTCTGTTACGATACCGGTATCTAAAAATTTTCGTTGCATCGTCACCGAACGATGTAAGGAACAAAAACAGCAAGCTCCGCAGGTACCGGACAGTTTCACGTTTACGGCAGCTGACCTACAGATGCGCCAGCATTCTGCTGTCGGAAAATATCCGCTGAGAGTAGGAAGAGAGTTGACGATAGGACGAAAGTGAGAGCACCTTTGGTCGAAACACCGGCCTATTCCAGTCTCGGTTTCATCCACGAGGTGCGGGCAAGGCAGTACGTCTTCGTACTGCCGTCACGATGCCGAGCAGGTGTTGGCGTCCTTCAGCGGGTCAAACCGCCGCCCCCAGGCGTCGCAGCCGCCTCACGGCAGAGCAGGAGCGGCGAGGGCGGTCGCCAGCGCCCCCAGCAGCAGAGCCTGCCCCACGACACGCCGGAGGCCCTGCGGGGGCTGCACGCCGCCGGCGGAGTTCTTGTCGCGCTGCATCGCCGCCGGGTGCTCACCTGCGCAGAAGACAAGGCGGAAGTTTGTTTAGTAATTAAGAGTTCGGGGAGAGAGGATGGAAGGTGTGTGGGTGCATACGATACGATGTTTTGCTGCGGGTGACATTCTGCGGAGGTACAAGATGGGGGTTTGGTCACGTTGATCATAACCCCATGCACCCACAACGAAAGAACAGTTACACAAAAACTGATAATCCAAATTCAAATATCTAGTAGAAATCATTCAACTATCTGAATTTAATTTAATTGTGAAACAAGCAGAGAGAAACTCATTAAACTTCGAAAAACTTGTAAAATTACATGGAATGGGTACAATAAATAGTCAATACCTGATAAGTGGGAAATGTAAAAATTTCATCGCAGTATTCAGTTCCAAACTTTGTATGCATCCGATAGAACGCTAACAAAAGATATAGAAAAAGAAAGAAAACATCAAATAAATACAGGGTGTTACAAAAAGGTAAGGCCAAACTTTCAGGAAACATTCCTCACACACAAACAAAGAAAAGATGTTATATGGACATGTGTCCGGAAACGCCTAATTTCCATGTTAGAGCTCATTTTAGTTTCGTCATTCCAGCGTGATCAAATTGTAAATTTTCACAATCCACATGTGTGGGCTGACGAGAATCCGCACGCAATTGTGCAATCACGTCATCAACACAGATTTTCTGTGAACGTTTGGGCAGGCATCGTTGGTGATGTCTTGATTGGGCCCCATGTTCTTCCACCTACGCTCAATGGAGCATGTTATCATGATTTCATACGGGATACTCTACCTGTGCTGCTAGAACTTGTGCCTTTACAAGTACGACACAACATGTGGTTGATGCACGATGGAGCTCCTGCACATTTCAGTCGAAGTGTTCGTACGCTTCTCAACAACAGTTTCGGTGACCGATGGATTAGTAGAGGCTGACCAATTCCATGGCCTCCACGCTCTCCTGACCGCAACCCTCTTGACTTTCATTTATGGGGGCATTTGAAAGCTCTTGTCTACGCAACCCCGGTACTAAATGTAGAGACTCTTCGTGCTCGTATTGTGGACGGCTGTGATACAATACGCCATTCTCCAGGGTTGCATCAACGCATCAGGGATTCCATGCGACGAAGGGTGGATGCATGTATCCTCGCTAACGGAGGACATTTTGAACATTTCCTGTAACAAGGTGCTTGAAGTCACGCTGGTACGTTCTGTTGCTGTGTGTTTCCATTCCATGATTAATGTGATTTGAAGAGAAGTAATAAAATGAACTCTAACATGGAAAGTCAACGTTTCCGGACACATGTCCGCATAACATATTTTCTTTCTTTGTGTGTGAGGAATGTTTCCTGAAAGTTTGGCCGTACCTTTTTGTAACACCCTGTATATATTCTTCTTCGCGGATGGATCACTTAGGACCACGCATAATCAACATATGTTGACCTTCCTTTTTGCCCAGTATTCATTCATACGCTACGAATGAGCTCGCTTTCGTTGCTTAGACCGCGTATGTCGGTTAGTTTTTCTGTCTTATTCCTCAAAACCCCGTGTGCTTGTGACTTTTCTGATTTCATTTCTGTCATGTAGATTGGGAGCCCCTAATTCTCACAGATCCTTTATCGTCTGTTTGACCAGTTGAGTCTTGTAGTTTTGTTCTTTAAATAGTGTGGTTTTTGTGCGTTAACATGTTTGCGTCCACTCTTTCTAAATACCCCATGAAATGGATTCTTCTCATGCGCATTGTGTCTGTTATTTCGGAGATATATTTATACATTTCTGCATTGGGTTTTGGATAATGCACACAATCTTTAGTTCTTGGTCCTAAGATTTTCCACATTATTTTGCGTTCTTTCACTTCCAATTCCCCTTTTAGTGTTCTGTGTTGAAGATATGGTGTCTCAGATGCGTAGAGAGCTTTGGGTTTAATTACTGGAGTGTAATGTCGTATTTTGCAGTTCCACGAGAGACTCTTTTTTGTTGTAAACTTTTTTTCTAACTGAAACGCCGTCTCCATTTTCTGGACTCTTGATCTGACAGATTTCTTTTCATTACAGTTTTCTGCAATACATTCACCTAAATATTTAAATTCTTTTACTAAAGAGATGTAGTTATTACCAATTTTGAGATCAAATGGTGCATCTTTGATGTCAGTCATAATTTTTTTTTTTTTTTTCAAATGAAATTTCTAATCCTATTTTGCTGTCTGCTCTTTTAATAATTCTAGTTGTTTCTGTGCATCGGTTATGTCTTGGGCGATGACTGACATGCCTGAAGAGATACGCATGAAGTTCTTTGATGCAATAGGTACTGCGGTAACGATAAGTTCAGTAGTTTATTCAGTTGAAGAGGAATGGACATCTATGAAAAGCGCAATCATAGAAGTTCGAAAGAAAAACGCAGGAACAAGGAAGGTAATTGCGAGGAAAGCACGGGTAACAGAAGAAATACTTCAGCTGATTGATGAAAGAAGGAAGTGGAAAGATGTTCAGGGAAATTCAGGAACATAGAAATACAGTTCACTTTGAAATGAAATAAACAGGAAGTGCAGGGAAAGGGAGGCGGAATGGCTACATAAAAAAGTGTGGAGAAATCGAAAAGGGAATGATTGTCGGAAGGAATAAAACACGATAGCAAAGCCAAAAAACCTTCGGTGAAATTAAAAGCAAGGCTGGTAACATTAAGAGTGCAACGAGAATTCCACTGTTAAATGTAGAGGAGAGAGCGGATAGGTGGAAAGAATACATTGGAAGCCTCAATGAGGGGGAACATTTGTCTGTAGACGTGATTGAAGAGGAAACAGGAATTGATATAACAAAGATACGAGATCCAGTATTACGATCAGAATTTAAATGAGGTCTGGAAGACTTAAAATAAAATAAAGCGAAGGAACAGATAATATTCCATCGGAATTTCTAAAATCATTGGGGAAGTTGCCACAGAGCGAATACTGACGTTGGTGTGTAGAATGTACGAGTCTAGCGACATAACAACTGAATTTAGGAAGAATATTATCTACACAATTCCGACGATAGCAAGGGGCCACAGGTACGAGAATCATAGTACAGTCAGCTTAACAGCTTATGAATACAAGTTCCTGACAAGAATAACATACAGATGAATGGAAAAGAGAATTGGGTATCTGTTAGATGATCAGTTTGGCTTTAGGAGACGTAAAGGCACTAGAGAGATAGTTCTCACGTTGCTATTGAAAATGTATGCAAGACTAAAGAAAAACCAAGACTCGTTCATTGGATATGTCAATTTGGAAAAAGCGTTCGAAACTGTAGAATGGCGGAATATGTTCGAAATTCTGAGGAAAAACGAGTAAAATGCTATACGTACAACAGGGAAGACGGAAGAATAACATTGGAAAACCAAGAATGAATTTCTCGGATTAAAAATCAGTAAGAGAGTGATCTAGACTTTTGTCCCTACTCTTCAGTATATATATCGAAGAAGCAATGACAGAAATACAAGCAAAGTTCAAGAGTGGAATTAAAGTTCAAGGCGAAAGGATATCAATGATAAGATTCGCTGATGATATTATTATCCTCAATGAAATTGAAGAAGAATTACATGATCGGACGAATGGAATGAGGAGTCTAATTACTACAGAATAAGGGCTTGAGAGTAAATTGAAGAAAGACGAAAGGAATTAGAAGTTGCAGAAATGAGATCAGAGTGAAAATTAACCTCAGGATTGGTGATCACAAAGTAGATGAAGTTAAGGAATTCTGCTACCAAAAAAAATGGCTCAAATGGCTCTGAGCGCTATGGGACTTAACATCTATGGTCATCAGTCCCCTAGAACATAAAACTACTTAAACCTAACTAACCTAACGACAGCACGCAACACCCAGTCATCACGAGGCAGAGAAAATCCCTGACCCTGCCGTGAATCGAACCCGGGAACCCGGGCGTGGGAACCGAGAACGCTACCGTACAACCACAAGCTGCGGACAATGCTGCTACCGAACTAGCATAGTATCCATGACGGAAGGATCAAGGAGCACATCCAAAGCAGACTAGTAGTGGCAAAGAGAGGATATTTGGGAAAAAAGTCTACTAGTATCAAAGATGGGCCTTTATTTCAGAATGTGCGTTTGAAGTACAGCATTGTGTGTTAGTGAAACATGGACTTCGGGAACACCGGCAAAGAAGAGAATCGAAATCTATAATATGTGGTGTTACAAATGTAAGGAATGAGGAGGTTCTGCAGAGAATCGGTGAGACGATTTCCACCAAACTTGTTACATGTGTCACTTACTGTACGCAGAGAATCGCTGTGGAAGTAACAACCACCTACATACAAATGGGGTGGGGTGGAATGGAGGGGAAGCAGTTTTGCCTCAAATGAGCGAAGACTCGTACCCTCATGCACACATTATTTGAGATTAAGAGCACATTGAGGCTTCCATCAAACGTTACACATAATGGCAAATCCTTCCGAAACTTTCGTGTCACAATCTGAACAAAATGATGAAAGAGAAAAAGGTGAAACACTTAGTACATCTTCGCTGTGCATGCACAGTAACTGCAGCGTGAAGCTTGACATTTGAATTTATTACTTCTTTACAAATAAAGCTACTCGCGACACATTTCACACACAATATTCGTATATACCCCTGAAAGAATATACGAGCAAAACATTATTGTTATACAACACATTGATCAGGAGGTATGACGTTACAAATACTGAGACACAAGGATACTTCTGCATCACGAATGACTTTCTTATTTATTTTATTGTGTTGTATAGAACTGGGGATCTAGAAACGGCGGACAAGCTTCGTCCCCGCCGTAGTCCACAGTGGTACACAACCCCACAACAGGCTACAGCAGTCCACTCACCCCACCGCCGCCCACACCGAACCCAGGGTTATAGTGCGGTTCTGCCCCCCTCCCCCCCTCTTCACCCCTCTCACTCGAGAACTTCTCACACCAGACGAGTGTAGCCCCAATGTTTGCGTGGTGGAGTAATTGTGGTGTACGCGTACGTGGAGAAGTGTTTTTGTAGCAATCGCCGGCATAGTATAACTGAGGCGGAATAAGGAGAACCAGCCCGCATTCGCCGAGGCACATGGAAAACCGCGTTAAAAACCATCCACAGACTGGCTGACACACCGGACCTCGACACTAATCCGCCAGACGGGTTCGTGCCAGGGACTGGCACGCCTTTCCGCCCGGAAAGCAGTGCGTTAGACCACACGGCTAACCAGGCGGACTTTTATTTGTTACTTCGTTGTTACTAGCTGTATTTGCAACACGTTTTGTAGACAAGAACTGGACGTACCTGCACAATTACATCACGGTACGACATATATTTCAGGAGATGCGACGTCATAAACATTGTGCTGCGTGAAAATGAAACTACAAAGAGGATATCGCTTGAGATACAGGTGAAATATGTGTAGAAATAAGTTTGAAATATTCTAAAAGCTGTGGGTACAAATATGACCCTAAATCCGTGGAACGATTTCAGGCCAATTTGCTGCATATATTAGACAAGATCTGGACAGATATATCATGGGGTAAAACCACAAGCGTTGTGTTGGGATAGGGTTGATAACGTGGGGAGGGAAGAGGGGAAGAGATGTGATTCTTGAGTTTGGAGTATTTGATAATCAAAATATCCACGGGTGTACTGCCGGTCTATAGTGTCCAACGGGCACAATATTTCGGCGATCGTACATGTCGCCATCATCAGGTGAACTGACGGACTGAGCTCCTATTAACGTGCCCGCGCGGAGATCCGTAAGCTATGGCTGCTCAAATGGAATTGGGTTCGGTCGCGGCGGCGGCCGATTTAAATACCCTCCGCCTGCGACGCACTCCCTGTCTGCGCCCCGCACCACGGTCGCGTGGTGGAACAGATTGCGACGGCGTCTGATATGACGTCGGAGTGATGGCTCTGTCCGCTGTGGTCGTCACAACTATACGTTTGCTCGATTTTTTTCTTGATTAATCCAATCGCTGTTTCCCAAGCCTTGCTAAGATTATAGCCACAGTCACGGTTTATGAGGTCGTCATTGGTGGCCTCTCTAACAACGCTGTCCCAGTATCTCGACGTCTGAACCAGAATCATCGTGCGTTCATACTCCATAGCGTGATTATGCGACAAACAATGTGCAGCGACCGCCTACTTGCTCGGATACATCAGTCGAGTGTGCCTCTGGTGTACACGGCATCGATCCTCGACGGTACGCATCGTCTGACCAATATACGACTTCCCACATTGACACGGAATCTGGTACACGCCGGCCTTCCTCAAACCGAGGTCATCTTTGGCGCTCCCGACCAGTGCACGAGTTTTATTCGGAGGACACAGTTCCGACCCGGTGTTTCTTCAAAATGCGGGCAATTTTCCCTGAGAGTGCACCTGTATATGGAATAAACGCAGTGCCTACCTCCTCCCTCGTGTTTTCACCCACCTCCACATGTTGTGCTGTAGTGGTTGGGCGAAGCGCACGTTGAATCTGCCATTCTGAGTACCCATTTTTTCGAAAAACCGTTCTCAGATGTTCCAATTCCTGGGGTAGACTCTCTGCGTCAGAGATAGTGCGCGCCCTATGTACTAGAGTTTTAAGTACCCATTCCTCTGTGATGGGTGGTGGAAGCTGTCTGCGTGAAAATACAGATCAGTGTGCGTTGTCTTCCGATACACCCCATGACCTAGGGTGCCGTCAGCCCTTCTCTTGACCAAGACGTCAAGGAAAGGTAAATTACCCTCCGTTTCAGTCTCCATAGTGAATTTGATTTTGGGGTGTATGGAGTTTAGATGTGTAAGGAAGTCAAGGACTTTATCCATACCATGTGGCTAGATGACGAACGTGTCGTCCACGTAACGGAAAAAGCAGGTAGGTTTCCATTCGGGTGATGACAGGGCTTCCTCCTCGAAGTTCTCCATGTACAAATTCGCTACCACCGGTGAGAGTGGGCTCCCCATGGCGACTCCCTCCGCTTGTTCGTAGTATTCTCCATTAAAAAGAAAGTACGTGGAAGCCAAGACATGCCTAAGAAGTTCAGTGGTCTTCTCGTCAAACTTGTGACTAATCAATTCTAGTGACTGTCGCAGGGGTACCCTCGTAAACAAGGAAACGACGTCAAAACTCGCCATGATATCTGACTCATCAAATCGGAAGCTGTCAAGGCGTTTAACAAAATCCACGGAATTACGGATGTGATGAGGGCATTTACCCACATAAGGACTTAATATTCGCGTCGGGTATTTGGCCAACAAATATGTAGGTGCCCTGATGATGCTGACAATGGGGCGTAATGGTACCCCCTCTTTGTGAACCTTCGGGAGAACATATAGTCTAGGCGGTACCGGGCCTTGGGTAACAATGTCTTAGCGTCACACTCCGGTAAATCTGCATCCTTGAGAAGCGACCTCGTCTTGTTCTCCATCTTCTTTGTAGGGTCAGCGCTGATCTTCCGGTTTGAATCGTCATTTAGCAGGCTCTGCATCTTATCAGTGTAGTCCTTATGGGAGACAACAACTGTAGCATTGCCTTTGTCAGCCGGTAAGACAACAATTTCAGAGCGCTGCCTCAGATCACGAATGGCCGCCCTCTCTTTACTGGTGATATTTGACTTCATCGGCTTTGATTTCGTGCACTGGTGGGGAGCGCCAAAGATGACCTCGGTTTGAGGAAGGCCGGCATGTACCTGATTCCGTGTCAATGTGGGAAGTCGTATATTGGTCAGACGATGCGTACCGTCGAGGATCGATGCCGTGTACACCAGAGGCACACTCGACTGATGTATCGAGCAAGTCGGCGGTCGCTGCACATTGCTTGTCGCATAATCACGCTATGGAGTATGAACGCACGATGATTCTGGTTCAGACGTCGAGATACTGGGACAGCGTTGTTAGAGAGGCCATCGAAATTCGCACCAATGACGACCTCATAAACCGTGACTGTGGCTATAATCTTAGCAAGTCTTGGGAACCAGCGATTGGGTTAATCAAGAGTAAATCGAGCAAATGTATAGTTGTGACGACCACGGCGGACAGAGCCATCACACCGACGTAATCTCAGACGCCGTCGCAATCTGTTCCACCGCGCGACCGTGGCGCGGGGCGCGGACGGCGGAGTGAGCGCGCCGTGGGCGGAGGGTATTTAAATCTGCCGCCGCCGCGACCGAACCCAGTTCCATCTGAGCAGCCATAGCGTACGGATCTCCGTGCGGGCACGTTCACAGGAGCTCAGTCCGTCAGTTCACCTGATGATGGCGACATGTATGATCACCGAAATATTGTGCCCGTTGGACACTGTACATCGGCAGTACACCCGTGGATATTTTGATTAGGGGAAGAGATATTTGATAGACAAAAAGTAGGATGGAGGAGATAGGCTCTGATGGGAGAGGAGGAGATAGAGGCAGAGAGGTATAGATAGATAGTGGGATGATGAGGAGATGGTGAAAGTGATGAGGACCAGATGGAGAGACAGAGCGTAGGAAGAATTGGGCAGCGAGAAGGAGTGGAGTACATGTACAAAGAGAGGAGGAGAAAGGATGGACAGAGAAAAGGAAGAGGAGGAGATGGACTGAGATGAGACAGATGTATGGACAGAGAAAGGAAAGAGGAGGAGATGGAAGAGAGGAGGGAGTAGAAGCGAGAGGGAAAGAAGGAGATGTACAGGGAGAGGTGGACGAGAAGGTGAATATTAAGAGGGAGGAGAGAGAGAACTGATAGGAGGAGATGAACGAAGAGAGGGTGGGGAGGAGATGGAATCAGAAGGGGAAGAGGAGATGTATAGAGGAGAGGAAGGCAGATGGATAGAGGAGAAAAGAAACAGGAAGAAATGGACGCAGATAAGAGAGAAAGGAAAGAGGAGAAGATGGAACCGAGAAGGGAGTGTATTCCGTAGCTGTGCAGGACCGCACGCAACGGCTTTAAATATACGACCGAAACGCCATATATAACAGGTCTTATGACATGTGTGGTAAGTATGTACTTTTATTTGCTGAGCTCAGCCAGCCAGTGGTTCGACAACAATGGAGAGGAGCTCAATAGCTGGGAACAGTTACGGGCCGAACTGAAGAAAATGTTCAGCAGCAACCAGTAGCAAGTCCGCTTAGCGGGAAGACGACATACCACCAGGGCCCAACATCATGGGGAATGGGGAAATGATAGAATCTAGCATAAAGAATATTTTGGACCTATTCCATATCGTAAATTCGACTATGAAAGAAGCCGGCGAAATCTCACACTCTGTCAAAAGAGTCGCAGAAAACATGTTCCAAGCGCTTTATTTTACGGATGTAACAAAACAGAGGAATTTAGACGGTGACAGTGAGCAGAGGAAAGGCAACAGAAAACGTATCAAACGATAAAGGTATCACCGACTGCCGAATGTAACCCTTTGGCAGTTTTGAGAGGCTACATTGAGCTCACATCTCTCATACGCCAGATACTAAGGGGAGAGAAACTGGAGATAGCAGCTAGAAATGTCGGATCGTTTACAGAAGAGATAACGTGTTTGAATGTCGACACGATACATCTGAAACGAATAAGGAATGTTGAAGAACAGGTCTGTCGATTTTGGCACCAGTCTACACCACTAATTAACTCGAGCTTATTCCGTGTCACTCAAACGACAACAGAGAATCTAACCAAAAGCAGATACAGCCAACGTGATTGTCTCAATGTACGATCGCACGATTCTGAAAAAGCTCTTTAGAAGAACATAAACAATTATCTATTCTTATGGGACTGCTGACTAAAATGTATTCAATAACTTCTGTTATTTAAGTAATTTAAAATATAGGATGTAGTCTTAAGAATAATATTGGTACGTGTATCTGCATACCCTGCTATTAAAGCTCCTTATCGCCTCCTAAACAGCGTGTCCACTATTAAAGTTTCAATTTCACAACACTGTAGAAAGGGAACCACTGCTCCGAATTGGACTTGTGCGGCATATTAGTGACGCACGGGGTAAAGTATTGGAAAATAAAAATAAAAAGAATTAACGAAAATTTTTGCGCTACAATCGATTTAAAGTAAATGGAGTCGGCTGCAAATGACAAATGACACGTAATGCGACAGTAGTTGGACATAATATCGTCCGTACTGTTCAATGCACATGGCTGTTCAAGATCGGCATTCAACACTTGTGGCACTGTTAGCAATGTAGGCCCACCCACCAGAGCAAGTTCGTAACACATCGGATGAGAAAAGTCGGTTTTTAGATGTCCTGAAGCTAAAAACTGCATACAAAGGAAAATGACATTGGTTTTTTATTTTCCTGGGGCCAGAAACGCATAAAAACCAAAATGACATCGGTTCTGTCGTGAAACTGGAGCAAGACATCTTAAATATACTGTCAACCGTTTTCTGCCTCAAGTTGATAGCGAGAAACAGCATATTCCACAATATATCGCCGTGTCCGGGGGTTGGTGGTTGGGGAGCGGGTAGGGATAGCGGTCACATACAGGACGCGTTGGGCAACGCTTACCTTCAATCGAGCTACGTTCGTAATTGGATCAGTGAACATATCTTTCAGACAACCCCACAGCCAGAAGTCGCACGGATTAAGATATCTGGATGGCCAGGCTGTAGGGAAATGACGGCCGATAATTCTACCATTGCCGAAATGCCTCTGCTTCGCTGAATGTGCCCCATCTTGAATAAAAATGATCCTTCCCATAAATCCACGTTCTTGATGGATTAGACTGTCGTTGGTGCGTAAAAGACTCTCATAGGGTTTACCATTCACGGTAGACCTATCAGGACCCGCAGGATTCATCTTCTCGAAGAAATCCAGCCCTACGATAAAGTATGCCGTCAACCTGTACCAGACAGTTACCTTTGGAGAATGAAGTGATACCGGTTACGCCCGTGTGTATTTTACGTAGCCAATATTCTGAAGAAGAAGAATGGGTAGCTTTGAGGGATGAAATAGTGAAGGCAGCAGAGGATCAAATAGGTAAAAAGACGAGGGCTAGTAGAAACCCTTGGGTAACAGATAAAATATTGAATTTAATTGATAAAAGGAGAAAATATAAAAATGCAGGCAAAAAGGAATACAAACGTCTCAAAAATGAGATCGACAGGAAGTGCAAAATGGATAAGCAGGGATGGCTAGAGGACAAATGTAAGGATGTAGAGCCTTATCTCACTAGGGGTAAGATAGATACTGCCTACAGGAAAATTAAAGAGACCTTTGGAGAAAAGAGAACCACTTGCATGAATATCAAGAGCTAAGATGGAAAACCAGTCCTAAGCAAAGAAGGGAAAGCAGAAAGATGGAAGGAGTACCGGGCTATTACAAATGATTGAAGCGATTTCATAAATTCACTGTAGCTCCATTCATTGACATATGGTCACGACACACTACAGATACGTAGAAAAACTCATAAAGTTTTGTTCGGCTGAAGCCGCACTTCAGGTTTCTGCTGCCAGAGCGCTCGAGAGTGCAGTGAGACAAAATGGTGACAGGAGCCGAGAAATCGTATGTCGTGCTTGAAATGCACTCACATCAGTCAGTCATAACAGTGCAACGACACTTCAGGACGATGTTCAACAAAGATCCACCAACTGCTAACTGCATTCGGCGATGGTATGCGCAGTTTAAAGCTTCTGGATGCCTCTGCAAGTGGAAATCAACGGGTCGGCCTGTAGTGAGCGAAGAAACGGTTGAACGCGTGCGAGCAAGTTTCACGCGTAGCGCGCGGAAGTCGACGAATAAAGCAAGCAGGGAGCTAAACCTACCACAGCCGACGGTTTCGAAAATCATTGGAAGGATTAGTGCGATTTCTACATCAAAAATTAAGAAAATTACTGCAATTAAGAAGAATCGAAGTGAGAATGGTATTCGGAAAAGGGTAAAGCAGAAGCCTTACCGTTTACAATTGCTACAAGCCCTGACACCCGATGACAAAGTCAAACGCTTTGAATTTTCGGCGCGGTTGCAACAGCTCATGGAAGAGGATGCGTTCAGTGCGAAACTTGTTTTCAGTGATGAAGCAACATTTTTTCTTAATGGTGAAGTGTTTAAACCTCCTCTACCAAGAAACGTGCCAGAACTGCGAGCTCGCATCAACGATGCTTTCGAACTCATTGATGGGGACATGCTGCGCCGAGTGTGGGAGGAACTTGATTATCGGCTTGATGTCTACCGAATCACTAAAGGGGCACATATCGAACATTTATGAATGCCTAAAAAAACTTTTAGAGTTTTTGCATGTGTGTGCAAAGCATTGTGAAAATATCTCAAATAATGAAGTTATTGTAGAGCTGTGAAATCGCTTCAATCATTTGTAATAACCCTGTATATAGAGGGTCTATACAAGGGCGATGTACTTGAGGACAATATTATGGAAATGGAAGAGGATGTAGATGAAGATGAAATGGGAGATGTGATACTGCGTGAAGAGTTTGACAGAGCACTGAAAGACCTAAGCCGAAACAAGGCCCCCGGAGTAGACAACATTCCATTAGAACTACTGACAGCCTTGGGAGAGCCAGTCCTGACAAAACACTACCATCTGGTAAGCAAGATGTATGAGACAGGCGAAATACCCTCAGACATCAAGAAGAATATAATAATTCCAATTCCAAAAAAAGCAGGTGTCGACAGATGTGAAAATTACCGAATTATCAGTTTAATAAGCCACGGTTGCAAAATATTAACACGAATTCTTTACAAACGAATGGAAAAACTGATAGAGGCCGACCTCGTGGAAGATAAGTTTGGATTCCGTAAAAATGTTGGAACACGTGAGGCAATACTGACTCTACGACTTATCTTAGAAGAAAGATGAAGGAAAGGCAAACCTACATTTCTAGCATTTGCAGACTTAGAGAAAGCTTTTGACAATGTTAATTGGAATACTCTCCTTCAAATTCTAAAGGTGGCAGGGGAAAAATATAGGGAGCGAAAGGCTATTTACAATTTGTACAGAAACCAGATGGCAGTTATAAGAGTCGAGGGGTATGAAAGGGAAGCAGTGCTTGGGAAGGGAGTGAGACAGGGTTGTAGCCTATCCCCGATGCTATTCAATCTGTATATTGAGCAAGCAATAAAGGAAACAAAAGAAAAGTTCGTAGTAGGTATTAAAATCCATGGAGAAGAAATAAAAACTTTGAGGTTTGCCGATGACATTGTAATTCTGTCAGACACAGCAAGGGACTTGGAAGAGCAGTTGAACGGAATGGAAAGTGTCTTGAAAGGCGGGTATAAGATGAACAACAACAAAAGCAAAACGAGTATAATGGAATGTAGTCTAATTAAGTCGGCTGATTCTGAGGGAATTAGATTAGGAAATGAGACATTTAAGTAAATGAGTTTTGCTATTTGGGGAGCAAAATAACTAATGATGGTCGAAGTAGAGAGGATATACAGTCCTGGAAATGGAAAAAAGTACACATTGACACCGGTGTGTCAGACCCACCATACTTGCTCCGGACACTGCGAGAGGGCTGTACAAGCAATGATCACACGCACGGCACAGCGGACACACCAGGAACCGCGGTGTTGGCCGTCGAATGGCGCTAGCTGCGCAGCATTTGTGCACCGCCGCCGTCAGTGTCAGCCAGTTTGCCGTGGCATACGGAGCTCCATCGCAGTCTTTAACACTGGTAGCACGCCGCGTGGACGTGAACCGTATGTGCAGTTGGCGGACTTTGAGCGAGGGCGTATAGTGGGCATGCGGGAGGCCGGGTGGACGTACCGCCGAATTGCTCAACACGTGGGGCGTGAGGTCTCCACAGTACATCGATGTTGTCGCCAGTGGTCGGCGGAAGGTGCACGTGCCCGTCGACCTGGGACCGGACCGCAGCGACGCACGGATGCACGCCAAGACCGTAGGATCCTACGCAGTGCCGTAGGGGACCGCACCGCCACTTCCCAGCAAATTAGGGACACTGTTGCTCCTGGGGTATCGGCGAGGACCATTCGCAACCGTCTCCATGAAGCTGGGCTACGGTCCCGCACACCGTTACGCCGTCTTCCGCTCACGCCCCAACATCGTGCAGCCCGCCTCCAGTGGTGTCGCGACAGGCGTGAATGGAGGGACGAATGGAGACGTGTCGTCTTCAGCGATGAGAGTCGCTTCTGCCTTGGTGCCAATGATGGTCGTATGCGTGTTTGGCGCCGTGCAGGTGAGCGCCACAATCAGGACTGCATACGACCGAGGCACACAGGGCCAACACCCGGCATCATGGTGTGGGGAGCGATCTCCTACACTGGCCGTACACCACTGGTGATCGTCGAGGGGACACTGAATAGTGCACGGTACATCCAAACCGTCATCGAACCCATCGTTCTACCATTCCTAGACCGGCAAGGGAACTTGCTGTTCCAACAGGACAATGCACGTCCGCATGTATCCCGTGCCACCCAACGTGCTCTAGAAGGTGTAAGTCAACTACCCTGGTCAGCAAGATCTCCGGATCTGCCCCCATTGAGCATGTTTGGGACTGGATGAAGCGTCGTCTCACGCGGTCTGCACGTCCAGCACGAACGCTGGTCCAACTGAGGCGCCAGGTGGAAATGGCATGGCAAGCCGTTCCACAGAACTACATCCAGCATCTCTACGATCGTCTCCATGGGAGAATAGCAGCCTGCATTGCTGCGAAAGGTGGATATACACTGTACTAGTGCCGACATTGTGCATGCTCTGTTGCCCGTGTCTATGTGCCTGTGGTTCTGTCAGTGTGATAATGTGATGTATCTGACCCCAGGAATGTGTCAATAAAGTTTCCCCTTCCTGGGACAATCAATTCACGGTGTTCTTATTTCAATTTCCAGGAGTGTAAAATGTAGACTGCCAATGGCAAGGAAAGCGTTTCTGAAGAAGAAAAATTTGTTAACATCGAGTATAGATTTAAATGTCAGGAAGTCGTTTCTGAAAGTATTTGTATGGAGTGTAGCCATGTATGGAAGTGAAACGTGGACGATAAATAGTTTAGACAAGAAGAGAATAGAAGCTTTTGAAATGTGGTGCTACAGAAGAATTATGAAGAATAGATGGGTAGATCACATAACTAATGAGGAGGTATTGAAGAGAATTGGGGAGAAGAGGAGCTTGTGGCACAGCTTGACTAGAAGAAGGGATCGGTTGGTAGGACATGTTCTGAGACATCGAGGGATCACCAATTTAGTATCGGAGGGCAGCGTGGAGGGTAAAAATCGTAGAGGGAGACCAAGAGATGAATACACTAAGCAGATTCAGAAGGATGTAGGCTGCAGTAGGTAGTGGGAGATGAAGAAGCTTGCAGAGGATAGAGTAGCATGGAGGGCTGCATCAAACCAGTCTCAGGACTGAAGACCACAACAACAACAACAATATTCTGTAATTTTGTTTATTGACAGGCTCTTGGAGATAGAAATGAGCTTTGTCTGTCCATAGGATATTCCACGGCCATTCATTGTCCACTTCCATGGGAACAAGGATCCCGGAAGGAAAGTTTACTACCTGGCAGGTCAGCAGGAAAAAGCACCAGAAAATGAATGATTTAGTATGGATAGCAATACAGGATTTTATGCACCGTGCTCACTGGCTTGTTCAACGTTTGGGCACTCCCTGCCTGCACGTCACTCTCGACCTCTCCTGCGGTACTGTGGCCATATTTTTGACAAACGCCTGATGAACTCCTTTCCTCCCTCTTTCTCATAGTACTTCAGAAGAAGCTGTCTTTTCGGATTTTGCAATAATTTTCTCCAAACCTTTAGTAGACATCGAACCAACGCCTTTTTAAATACTCTTGAGTGTCCGCAACTTCTGTTGGGCTACTGGCGCACAGTCACCGTTCTTGTAAAAGAGCTCTGCCAACTGCCTGGAATATTTAAAGAAGGCAGTCATGTTGGAGGCAAGCTGAACAATAGCCGCGTGCCCTGCGTTGGTTGGTGTGCATATTCTGAGGCCTATAGTGGCATCTATTGGTCAAACTTAGTGTTGTTCAAATTTGACGTGTTCTACAGCGTTTTGAAACTAGATGTTTAATAGTGGACTCCCCGTTTAACATTTTCAGCTTAATATTTCAGTTGTTAATCCCTGATGGCTTCTATTTGTCGTTCACGCGGGTCGTCGTGCCCGCCTCGCCGTGGCCGAAACACACAACTCATAGCCCAACCGTAAACCGCAGTCCGCCAGCTCTTGAAGCTCTCGACGATAAAGTTTAATTCTGCGAAGCCGCTCGTAATGTCATAAAATTCCCCTCCCAAGTATCGCCAGTTGGAATTTCCTTTACCTCACTTCCATCCCTTTTCTAATGTTTGGCTCAAAATAACTGCAACTCTCGAACAACTCGCTCTGCTCCTTGGAGAGGAGATTGAAGAGTGGTTAAAGTAAACATTGCAAGTTTTCAAAAATAATGCGCCGTCTAAAAAAAAAAAAGTCATAATCCTTATCGCAGGGAGCACCATATGGCTGAACATAATGTTTTAAATAAACTGTACGCTCAACAGATGTCATTGTTCACTTGCATGAAACTTAATATGTATGTTATGAATGTGTCTCCAGTATCAAAGTACACATGGACAGCGAAGGAAAATTAGTTCAAATGTCTCTGAGCACCATGGGACTTAACGTCTGAGGTCATCAGTCCCCTAGAACTTAGAACTACTTAAACCTAACTAACCTAAGGACATCACACACATCCATGCCCGAGGCAGGATTCAAACCTGCGACCGTAGCGGTTCCAGATTGAAGCGGCTAGAACCTATCGGCCACAGCGGTCGACAGGAAATTAGTGAGGAGGTAAAATAAAGTAGAAGAAACAACAGTAAGTTATAGATGTAGCAAGTACTGTGGAGTCGCATATTCCAACTGGGGAGAAAAGAACCTTATAGCAGATCCTGACTGAGAGTAGGAATCAGTTTGAAGCCCTGAGACTTTTCTGAGATGTGTAACACTTGTGCAGATGCGTCAGCAGCTGTGCAGTTCAGTCCCATACACAGAAGTTTTTTAATTACGTAATAATCATGTTTTCGCTCAAGGATTAATACTATAAACTTAATTACGATTCCAATTATAGTGATCACGGGCTTACAGCGTAATTAATTGACGAGTCAATAAACTCAATCAGCAAATTAATTCATTATTAACAGTTTACCTCAGATATCTGAAACCATAAGTGTGTTTCCTAGGTAAACTACCATCGAATGATAAGGACGGATCATTTGCAATGTGTACCAATCATACTTCACGTTCTCCTGGGACGCTCGGTGATAAAAGTCTTGTAACCATATCCGCTCCTTCAACTGAATTTCTTTATTGCGATCGGCCTATTTCGGCTGCTATAGCCACTGTCAAGCTATCCATAAATAATACATAGAATTTTATCCTTACTTGGTTAAATATTTTGAATTTATATATTATGGCTATATGGTGTGTGTATACGTTGATACTTACGTATAGTTATTCTTCACATCTATTTCCCGTAGGTGGTACTGTCGCTTATTAAATTGCTGAATACGATTTTGAGATCTGTGTTTGTCTTTTGGCGAAATTGTGACAGCTTTTTGGTCATTTTTAGCATCAGTGGAGTTGTTCAAGTATTAAAAAGGCCAAGAGGCTGTCACAAATTCTCTAAAGTACAAATGCATATCACAAAGTCATAGACAGAAATTTAAAAAGCCACAGTACCCACTGATGTGATATCGAGGTCAACACCTTATACCCATAACATGTATATACAATAAATTAAGTTAATAATGGTAAAATAATATCTATTATTCTTAGATACCTTGAATGGCAAATTTAACCGAAATAAGCCTATCGCAGCAGAGAAATTCAATTGATGCAACGGGCTTGGGTTCATATATACATGGTGTAGCGGGCGTAAATGCAGTTATTTTTATATGTGATACCACAGTATGTATACACATCAGTGTGCTGGCTGTTTTTTTTTTTTTTTTTTTTTTGCTAAGTCGAACAGTCTCCCCACAAACACGTCACAAAGTAGTACACGACATGATGTTTTCTGCATGGTCTTACTGAATCACTAAGTAGGCTACGCCAGTCAGTATAGACTTCCAGTTTTGGCGTTCATGCGTCCACACGTCAACCACTGGCCTGCTGTCCAGGGGAAAACCAACCCTAACTGCTTGCTCTTGCAACATGCATTTGGTGATGCTAACCACTCTTAAAACACACGACTTGTAGTGGCTATAGTTATTGGTCAGAAAATGAACTAAATACGGATGTAATACTGAGTACACAGTCCTCAGTCACTATTATAAGTACCTGCGTTTATACGCATTACATCCAGAATGTATATAATTTTCCGATCAGTTAAGTCGGCAGCCGCTGTGGCCGAGCGGTTCTAGAAGCTTCAGTCTGGAACCGTGCTGCTGCTACGGTTGTAGGTTCGAATCCTGGCTGAGGGCATGGATGTGTGATGTCCTTTGGTTAAATCAGGTTTAAGTAAATCTAAGTCTAGCGGACTGATGACCTCAGATGTTAAGTCCCATAGTGCTTGGAGCCCTTTGTACCGATCAGTTAAGTTCAAAAAGTCACAAGACGACTATAAATCAGTAGGATGGGAGACACTGCGTTCAAATTTTGGCTGCAGATACGCAATGTCGCGCATTGAACTATTTTCTCCCATCGTAATGGTCGTATCTACATGACAGATTTCCAGACCTTAATGCCAGGATAAAGCATCGTCCAGCTAGACCAGAGCCCCAGCAACCGTCGTCACTACAACGACCGGTAAAGTTGACTATATTAATTACATGTTCTGGGAGAAGGCACACTGCTGTGCTATATCCGATTCCTTAAAACCACAGAGAAACGCTGTCTGGCCTCTACTCCACTGCAGATCTTACAAGGCAACACTTTCTTACATTTATTAGTCCGGTCATTTGCGGAAATGTTATTTGAGTTGAATTAGCTTCCATTACCAAGGAAACGATCCTGTGCTATAATTCAGATCAGTAGTGATTACATGGCTATGTGACAGTATGCTCGGGGCTACTTCGCTCACTTTTATTACGCGAGTGTGGCATTGTGTGATGCTCATGTGGCAAGAATGGTAATGATGTCCTTGTTCAATTTCAAATGTGATATCTCTCATGGCAAACCACATTCTCTCTTGATATTTACGTCCTGTAACTGATCTCATGGGAAAGAATACAGCTCTCTGGAAGATCTCATGTTTTTGTTGTACAGTGTTTATTACGTTATTAACTTTTGCTTTAGAATGACGTCATACCAGCGAGTAGCCCAGAATTTTGGTTTGATTTTGTTTCCATAGCGTGGAAAAGCTGTCTCCCATTTAATCTTCTTTGATTACCAGTATAAGACAAAAAAAGAAAATGCTCAGAACGGAGGAATTATCCGAAAAGGACGGAAATCAGTTTACGTGATGTACATGTACAAACGAACAAATTATTACAATTCCAGAAAAATTTCGCAGTTTATTCAAGGGAAAGAGCTTCACAAATTGAGAAATTCAATATCGTGTTGATCCACATGTGTCCCTAATGCAATCAATTATTCGGCCTGGCATTGATTGATAGAGTTGTCGGATATCATCCTCAAAGATCCCGTCCCAAATGGTCTGCAACTGGCATGTTAGATCGTCAAAACCTCGGGCTTGTTGGAGAGCTCTGCCAGACAGTGCTCCAACCGTTCTCAATTAGGGTGAGATCTGATAACCTTGCTGGCCCAGGAAGTGTTTGGCAAGAATGAAGACAAGCAGTAGAAACTCTCAGCATGTGAGGGCGGGCATTATCTTTCTTAAACGTAAACCCACAATGGCTTGCTATAAGGAGCAACAAAATGTGGGGGTAGAGTATCTTCGACTTACCGCTGTTCTGGAACGATGACGAGGATGCTAACCAAAGGGGGGCTGCTACGTTAGAAAATGCTACCCCAGGCCATCACTCCTGAATATCGAGCCGTGCGGCCAGCGTCAGTCAGGCTGGTATCCCATTGCTATCTGGCGCGTCTCCGGAGACGTTTTCGCTGCTCATCGGGTCTCATTTCGAACCGCGACTCATCGCTGGAGACAGTTCTACTCCATACAATGAGATTAGAGGCTGAATCTGCTCGACGCCACTGCAAACTTGATTGTTGGTGCACAGAAGGCAATGGTAGTCGGCGAAAAGGGCGTCTTGAATTTAGCCCTCTCCCTGTCAGCCGCCTGTTAATGGTCCTTGAGGTCCCTGAAGCACCAGTCGCACGTCGGATCGTTGATAATGATAAATGTTGGGCTCTGAATGCCTCCCTGATGATTGTCCGGTCCTCACTTTTGTCGTCTCTTTAGGCCGGCCGCTCCTTTTTGACACTGTGTTCGTCCATAATTCACCCGTTCCTCCCAATACCGTCAAATAGTGGCGCTGTTCCTATTCAAATTTCGAGCCGATTACTCCATCCGGCTTCTTTGAGCCCAACTACAAGTCCTCACTCAAATGCTGATATCTGCGTATACTGCGCACGCGCCTGCGTGCGATGCATAGTTTCTGACCAACTGAGTTCTTGGAATGACACTGGCATAGATTTTATGCCCTGGTGTCGACATGTCCAAGTTTACTGTCCTTGCCAGACGCCTGGTGAGATTTGGCTGCAGCGTCACACATTCATCCTTTGGTTGCCGAGCTTTACCGTTTTGCATTTTTCGTCACTGCCTATATGAATATCAGTTCGTGAGCTGTTTGCATAATTCCTTCGTGGTGTAAGGTTTGTTTCTTTTATCTTCGTATAGATTCCTTTAGCTTCTTGCCTATTACTTATTTCTGGCTATTCTCTTTTGTCCCCAGGTCTCACATCATTCTGCACGTACCGAGCCCTGGTTAGTGTCCCCTCCAGAAGCAACTAAGGTGAACGAGATTTGTAGCTTATTGTACACCGGATCACAAGTCTTTTGATGGTGTCAGTGTGTCTTAGATAAATGCACTCCACGAGACAGCGTTCACCAGGTTTACACTATATGCGCATACCACCATAAGTTGCGTGCTGGCAATATCTGGTTTCATCGCTGAAGACCATGGCGGCCCATACCATCTCCCAAGTGATCCTCTAACGCCACCAGTCGTGTTGTTCGTGTCGATGCAGTGGTGTGAGTGGAAGATGGGTTAGAGGCGTGCATGTCCATAGTTCCACTGCTAATAACGTGTTCGCCACGTTCGTGTTGTCACATCTGGGCTCACAAGCCTTCTTATCTGTGCTGTGGTACCTGTACGCTCTGCCACTCTTGCCATTACAATACGACGATCCTTGTAGCGTGGACGGCCACAACGTCGTCTACAAGTGTAAGAATGTTGACGTGACCATTTGTACCAGTATTGTTGCACAACGTCGCAGAACGTCCAAGTTGTGCAGCAATTCTTCGAAACTAGTACGCCGCCACTCGAAAGACCACAATTAGGCTCCTTTGAAGCTCGCTGATCTACATCTACATCCATACTCCGCAAGCCACCTGGCGGTGTGTGGCGGAAGGTACCTTGATGACCTCTATCGGTTCTCCCTTCTATTCCAGTCTCGTATTGTTTGTGGAAAGAAAGATTGTCGGTATCCTCTGCGTGGGCTCTAATATCTGATTTTATCCTCATGATCTCCTCGCGAGATATACGTAGGAGGGAGCAATATACTGTTTGACGCCTCGGTGAAGGTTGTTGTTGTTGTTGTTGTGGTCTTCACTCCTGAGACTGGTTTGATGCAGCTCTCCATGCTACTCTATCCTGTGCAAGCTTCTTCATCTCCCAGTACCTACTGCAACCTACATCCTTCTGAATCTGCTTAGTGTATTCATCTCTTGGTCTCCCTCTACGATTTTTACCCTTCACGCTGCCCTCCAATGCTAAATTAGTGATCCCTTGATGCCTCAAAACATGTCCTACCAACCGATCCCTTCTTCTAGTCAAGTTGTGCCACAAGCTTCTCTTCTCCCCAATCCTATTCAATACCTCCTCATTAGTTACGTGATCTACCCACCTTATCTTCAGCATTCTTCTGTAGCACCACATTTCGAAAGCTTCTATTTTCTTCATGTCCAAACTAGTTATCGTCCATGTTTCACTTCCATACATGGCTACACTCCATACAAATACTTTCAGAAACGACTTCCTGACACTTACATCTATATTCGATGTTAACAAATTTCTCTTCTTCAGAAACGATTTCCTTGCCATTGCCAGTCTACATTTTATATCCTCTCTACTTCGACCATCATCAGTTATTTTACTCCCTAAATAGCAAAACTCCTTTACTACCTTAAGTGTCTCATTTCCTAATCTAATTCCCTCAGCATACCCGATTTAATTTAACTACATTCCATTATTCTCGTTTTGCTTTTGTTGATGTTCATCTTATATCCTCCTTTCGAGACACTGTCCATTCCGTTCAACTGCTCTTCCAAGTCCTTTGCTGTCTCTGACAGAATTACAATGTCATCGGCAAACCTCAAAGTTTTTACTTCTTCTCCATGAATTTTAATACCTACTCCGAATTTTTCTTTTGTTTCCTTTACTGCTTGCTCAATATACAGATTGAATAACATCGGGGAGAGGCTACAACCCTGTCTCACTCCTTTCCCAAGCACTGCTTCCCTTTCATGCCACTCGACTCTTATAACTGCCATCTGGTTTCTGTACAAATTGTAAATAGCCTTTCGCTCCCTATATTTTACCCCTGCCACCTTCAGAATTTGAAAGAGAGTTTTCCAGTTAACATTGTCAAAAGCTTTCTCTAAGTCTAGAAATGCTAGGAACGTGGGTTTGTCTTTTCTTAATCTTTCTTCTAAGATAAGTCGTAAGGTTAGTATTGCTTCACGTGTTCCAACATTTCTACGGAATCCAAACTGATCTTCCCCGAGGTCCGCTTCTACCAGTATGGTATGAAGGTATGATCTCGAAACTTCAACAAAAGCCCGTACCGAGCTATTGAGAGTCTCTCTTGAAGAGTCTTCCACTGGAGTTTATCTACCATCTCCGTAACGCTATCGCGATTACTAAATGATCCTGTAACGAAGTGAGCTGCTCTCCGTTGGATCTTCTCTATCTCTTCTGTCAAACCTATCTGGTACGGATGTTACACCTGTGAGCAGTATTCAAGCAGTGGGCGAACAAGTCTACTGTAGCCTACTTCCTTTGTTTTCGGATTGCATTTCCTTAGGATTCTTCCAATGAATCTCAATCTGGTATCTGCTTTATCGACGATTAATTTTATATGGTGATTCCATTTTAAATCACTCATAATGCTTACTCCCGGATAATTTATGGAATTAACTGCGTCCAGTTGCTGATCTGCTATATTGTAGCTAAATGGTAAAGGATTTTTTTTTTTACATATTCGCAGCACATTACACTTGTCTACATTGAGATTCAGTTGCCATTCTCTGCACCATGGATCAATTCGTTGCAGATCCTCCTGCATTTCAGTTCAATTTTCCATTGTTACAACCTCTCGATACACTACAGCATCATCCGCAAAAAGCCTCAGTGAACTTCCAATGTTATCCTCAAGCTCATTTATGTACGAGGGCAGTTCAATAAGTAATGCAACACATTTTTTTTCTCGGCCAATTTTGGTTGAAAAAACCGGAAATTTCTTGTGGAATATTTTCAAACATTCCCGCTTCGTCTCGTATAGCTTCATTGACTTCCGACAGGTGGCAGCGCTGTACGGAGCTGTTAAAATGGCGTCTGTAACGGATGTGCGTTGCAAACAACGGGCAGTGATCGAGTTTCTTTTGGCGGAAAACCAGGGCATCTCAGATATTCATAGGCGCTTGCAGAATGTCTACGGTGATCTGGCAGTGGACAAAAGCACGGTGATTCGTTGGGCAAAGCGTGTGTCATCATCGCCGCAAGGTCAAGCAAGTCTGTCTGATCTCCCGCGTGCGGGCCGGCCGTGCACAGCTGTGACTCCTGCAATGGCGGAGCGTGCGAACACACTCGTTCGAGATGATCGACGGATCACCATCAAACAACTCAGTGCTCAACTTGACATCTCTGTCGGTAGTGCTGTCACAATTGTTCACCAGTTGCGATATTCAAAGGTTTGTTCCCGCTGGGTCCCTCGTTGTCTAACCGAACACCATAAAGAGCAAAGGAGAACCATCTGTGCGGAATTCGTTGCTCGTCGTGTGGCTGAGGGTGACAATTTCTTGTCAAAGATTGTTACAGGCGATGAAACATGGGTTCATCACTTCGAACCTGAAACAAAACGGCAATCAATGGAGTGGCGCCACACCCACTCCCCTACCAAGAAAAAGTTTAAAGTCATACCCTCAGCCAGTAAAGTCATGGTTACAGTCTTCTGGGACGCTGAAGGGGTTATTCTGTTCGATGTCCTTCCCCATGGTCAAACGATCAACTCTGAAGTGTATTGTGCTACTCTTCAGAAATTGAAGAAACGACTTCAGCGTGTTCGTAGGCACAAAAATCTGAACGAACTTCTCCTTCTTCATGACAACGCAACACCTCACACAAGTCTTCGCACCCGAGAGGAGCTCACAAAACTTCAGTGGACTGTTCTTCCTCATGCACCATACAGCCCCGATCTCGCACCGTCGGATTTCCATATGTTTGGCCCAATGAAGGACGCAATCCGTGGGAGGCACTACGCGGATGATGAAGAAGTTATTGATGCAGTACGACGTTGGCTCCGACATCGACCAGTGGAATGGTACCGTGCAGGCATACAGGCCCTCATTTCAAGGTGGCGTAAGGCCGTAGCATTGAATGGAGATTACGTTGAAAAATAGTGTTGTGTAGCTAAAAGATTGGGGAATAACCTGGTGTATTTCAATGCTGAATAAAACAACCCCTGTTTCAGAAAAAAAATGTGTTGCATTACTTATTGAACTGCCCTCGTATATTGTGAACAGGAAAGGTCCTACGACGCTCCCCTGCGGCACACCTGAAATCACTCTTACTTCGGAAGACTTCTATCCATTGAGAATGACATGCTGCGTTCTGTTATCTAGAAACTCTTCAATCCAATCACACAGTTGGTGTGATAGTCCATATGCTCTTACTTTGTTCATTAAACGACTGTGGGGAACTGTATCAAACACCTTGTGGAAGTCAAGAAACACAGCATCTACCTGGGAAGCCGTGTCTATGGCCCTCTTGAGTCTCGTGGACGAATAGAGCGAGGTGGGTTTCACACGATCGTCTTTTTCGAAAACAATGCTGATTCCTACAGAATAGATTTCTGCTCTCCAGAAAAGTCATTATACTCGAACATAATACGTGTTCCAAAATTCTACAACTGATCGACGTAAGAGATATAGGTCTATAGTTCTGCACATTTGTTCGAAGTCCCTTCTTGAATACGGGGATGACCTGTGCCCTTTTCCAACCTTTTTGGAACGCTACGCTCTTCTAGAGACCTACGGTACACCACTGCAAAGAGAGGGGCAAGTTCCTTCGCGTACTCTGTGTACAATCGAACTAGTATCCCATCAGGTCCTGCGGTTTTTCCTCTTTTGAGCGATTTGATTTTTTTTCCATCCCTCCGTCATCTATTTCGATATCTACTATTTTGCCATCTGTGCGAAAATCTAGAGAGGGAACTACAGTCCAGTCTTCCTCTGTGAAACAGCTTTGGAAAAAGACATTTAGTATTTCGGCCTTTAGTCTGTCATCCTCTGTTTCAGTACCATTTCGGTCACAGAGTGTCTGGACAATCTGTTTTGATCCACCTACCGCTTTGACATAAGACAAAAATTTCTTACGATTTTCTGCCAAGTCAGTACATAGAACACTACTTTCGAATTCGTTGGACGCCTCTCGCGTAGCCCTCCTCACGGTACATTTCGCTTCGTGTAATTTTTTTTTTGTCTGCAAGGCTTTGGCTATGTCTATGTTTGCTGTGAAGTTGACCGTAGGAAGGACGAGTGCGAATATATGGCATGGTTGCTGCCTGCTTCACACGTCTGCACCACACTGAGCCTTTAGGCAGTGAGGAAGCCTTTTTGAAAGTTAAAAACAGGTAGCGCTTTTGTGACTATTCCACTTCTCTATCTGCTGGCGTACGAGATTGAACCCATTATCAGTACATCTACTTTCCCCCAGGTAGCATATACCGTATCGGTTTAAAATCGACGTCGCCTTCTCAGGTGTACTAATATTTCTTTTCATGCAGTTTAGTCTACTGTGCAACAGAAATATCTGTAATAGGAAAATGGGCTACACCTGTTGTAGGAAAAGGGGTTATATGTGACCACAATCAGCGAACAAAAGTTTTTTCAGGTTCGAATTCTCTCATTTGTTAACAGGACAGCTATTTTATTTATTTATTTCTCATCTCCACAAATCACAAGGGCTGCGAGTTGATGGCCCATCCTGCGGCATCAAGGAATAGCCAGTTTGGTTATAAAAGGAAGGATGGGTGGCTGAGGATAGGGGACTGTTGTTGTTTGTAACAGTTATTTAGAGATGGACACTGTTTAACATTGCAGACAAGCGTGGAGAGATGCACGTTTCCGGCTGACGACTGTGGGACAGCAGCTCAGCTGCACTTGCGTGTGTGTGTACTGGAGGCTGGAGGGGATCCGGGCGGCAGACAATGCCGGCCACGTGTGGGCGGCGCGTGCGGCCGCAGACGCCATTAGCGCAGCGGGCGGGTCCCGCGGTCGCGCGCCGGTCACGTCGGCGGGCGGTCACGTCCCGCGCGCCGGTCACGCAGAACTGTGGGACGACCTGGTGGTGGGGTGGGGCGAGGACAGGTGGCGGCGGATCAAAGCCCGCGGCGGTCGCTAATGGTAGCTCAAAGAGGCCACCGGCGCAAACCGCCGCAACGCGAAGCGCCCCCCCCCCCTCCCCCCCCCCCCAACCCTTCCTACAGGTAGCCTCGATTCCGGCAGACAGCGGCGGCGTGAGCCGCATTACAGTGGAAGCCTGATACGTAAAGGGGCTGTATAGTGCAGGCGAACTAGGTACCTGTAGCACAGCTCGCCTATAAAATAACTGGTGCATCGGATGTATATTAATTGAAACCGAAGACGTAGCATGCGTACCGATTTGTTGATTTTTCTACCGCTACACCTGCATTCGATTTGTAGTTCTCCCAACCTGATGTACCAACAATACAATACCAATAGCCGTTATTTAGGTTTTATTTTTAGGCTACCAGTTTCGACTTCAACTTAAGTCGTCTTCAGGCCTGCTTAAATCGAGTAACTTTCGGTTACAGCTGACAGCTGTCTAAGAATCTGGCCTATAATCGGACTCCCTAGGTTTAGATTGTATAAACCCATAAATTTTTGTTGGTAGAATTTTGTCATTAGGTAAGCTACAGTCGCTACTACAGCTAAACGTAGCTATATTTACACTACTGGCCATTAAAATTGCTACACCACGAAGATGACGTGCTACAGACGCGAAGTTTAACCGACAGGAAGAAGATGCTGTGATATGCAAATGATTAGCTTTTCAGAGCATTCACACAAGGTTGGCTCCGGTGGCGACATCTACAACGAGCTGACATGAGGAAAGTTTCCAACCGATTTCTCATACACAAACAGCAGTTGATCGGCGTTGCCTGGTGAAACGTTCATGTGATGCCTCGTGTAAGGAGGAGAAATGCATACCATCACGTTTCCGACTTTGATAAAGGTCGGATTGTAGCCTATCGCGACTGCGGCTTGTTGTACCGGCGTATCACACGGCGTGAAAATGTACTGGGTGACCAAGAAGTCAGTATAAATTTGAAAACTTAATAAACCACGGAATAATGTAGATAGAGAGGTAAAAATTAACACCACATGTTTGGCATCACATGGGGTTTTATTAGAACTAAAAAAAAAAGAAAAACAAAGTTCACAAAGTGTCTGACAGATGGCGCTGAACAGCAAAACGTCAGTGACTGCGCATGACAATCGTGTATAAAAGGAGCTGTAATGAGAGAGAAAATCAGATGCGCTAGCAGTCGCAGCATGTTGACGTTACGTGAAAAGCCGCTTTTAGTGAAACTGTTATCAGAATGGGGAATGTGCTAGTTCAACCTTACGATCCTATCGCCATAGGAAGGGGATTCGAACGGGTAAAGGTCCGTTGATAAAAGCAGCTGTGGCGAGAATGATATCAAAGTTCGAAGCCACGGGTTGTTTAGACGATAGACGCCGTAGTGGCCGACCGAGCACAAGGCGTAATGCTGCTGAGACAGTTCAGGAAGAAATGGAGACTGTAGCGGGTTCGTCTATACATGGGGAAGTCAGCGCTCGTGCAGTCACACGTCGCACCGGCATTCCATACACTACGGTTTCGTTGCCACTTAGGCGTACCCTCCGATGCTATCCGTACAAAATCCATCGGTATCATGGACTGTTACCTGGCGATTTAGTGAGCGGAGGGCATTTGCGTTTTGGGCGTTTCAAAAGATGGCGGAAGATGACGATTGGTTGAGCAACGTGTTGTGGGCCGACGAAGCTCATTTCACGCTCCGAGGGTCTGTCAACGCTCAGAACTGCAGAATTTTGGCTACCGAAAATGCTAGAACTGTCGTGGAAACTACATTGCACGACGAGAAAGTCACGGTATGGGTTGGATTTACCACATCTACCGTTATCGCGCCTTATTTCTTCGAGGAAATGCCTGATTCTGGTTTCGTAACTGCTACCGTGTCGGGTCAGGGGTACGCCGATATGTTACAGAATCGCATCATCCACAGCCTGGCTGATAAACACCTGCTGGAACGTACGATATTTATGCAGGATGGCGCTCCATCCCATATTGCTAGACGCGTGAAAGATCTCCTGCACGCGTCGTTTGGTGATGATCGTGTGTTCAGCGGCCACTCTCGTCATGCTTGTCCTCCCAGGTGCCCAGACCTCAGTCCGTGCGATTATTGCCTTTGGGGTTACCTGAAGTCGCAAGTGTATCGTGATCGACCGACATCTCTAGGGATGGTGAAAGACAACATCCGACGCCAATGCCTCCGGACATGGTTTACGGCGCTGTTCACAACATTATTCCTCGACTACAGCTATTGTTGAGGAATGATAGTGGACATATTGAGCATTTCCTTTAAAGAACTTCATCTTTGCTTTGTCTTACTTTCGTATTCTAATTATTACTATTCTGATCAGATGAAGCGCCATCTGTCGGACATTTTTTGAACTTTTGTATTTTTTTGGTTCTAATAAAACCCCATGTCATTCCAAGCATGTGTGTCAATTTGTACCTCTCTATCTGCATTATTCCGTGATTTATTCAGTTTTCCAATTTATACTGGCTTCTTGATCACCCGGTAATCACATGTCAGTTCTAGTATAATATATTTGTCCAATGAATACCCGTTTATCATCTGCATTTCTTCTTGGCGTAGCAATTTTAATGGCCAGTAGTGCAGTAAACTACAGTCAATGGGATGCGATCAGTATGCTAGTCTGATAATCCTCAGTAGAGGCTGTACGCAGATAATCACTGATTTCCTATTTGTAACCAGTAAATTTTTAATACAAGTATTTTACACACTGTAGCTTGCCCATACACTGCTGCACTTAGTTGCTGTTAGTCAGCTACTTACAGTCTGCTCACAGCATCAGTCAGCCCACCTTTCATTATTGGTATATTTGCGTAGATTTAGACACCTTTTTCCATGGAGTGCAGCGATCTGGTGCTACACGTAGGTTAAAACAACAGTCTAGAACTAAATAAATTGTCAGTGTACGATCGTGCTGTCAGGTGAACAACCAAGGTGCCGCCAACACCAGCCACAGGAGGCCCAAAGCTCTGAGGTTGGGTTTTACGTAAGCCGAAACCGATCATAATAAACAAATGTTATTACAATTTGGACTGCTATTTTAACCTAAGCTTAGATACATTTGTTACAGGTAGTAAATTTTTAAACTTTTTTTCAGCTTTTTAGTGAGTTGATCATATATGGCAGCAGGTTATTAGGCATCTATAATTCTAAGTAGTGAAGCATTTCCCCTTCTAAGTGGTTAGTCACATTGCCAGATAGTTTACCATGTATTATTGCAGGTACTAAACCATCTGCAACCTACAGGTGATCATTTATTGCGCTACACGTGTTTATTTCTTCGTTAACAATGACCTATAGACAATCTATTCTTAAAGTTACAGATCATTTGCTCTACAGATAAGAGTAATGTTTACAGGCAATAAGCAGTTTTATGCTTTCGCGGTCAGGCAGTAAAAACCTGTTTTCCTTATTTCACACATCTTATGTAAAATGTCGTGTGACTAGGGCCTCCCGTCGGGTAGACCGTTCGCCTGGTGCAGGTCTTTCGATTTGACGCCACTTAGGCGACCTGCGCGTCGATGGGGATGAAATGATCATGATTAGGACAACACAACACCCAGTCCCTGAGCGGAGAAAATTTCCGACCCAGCCGGGAATCGAACCCGGGCCCTTAGGATTAACAGTCTGTCACGCTGACCACTTAGCTACCGGGGCGGACACACATCTTATGTGAACTTCGCTAGTTATATTAACTTCAAGATACATATTCAGGACTTTCTATACATACATTTATGAACTAGTTATTCAACGTTTCCTTTTCCCTACAGTTAATTTTTAGTCATTGTATTCATCAGGCTTTCTTACTCCGCAACTACTATGCATGTAAGCGTTAGTACTTTATTGAATTTTAACGTAATTTGTTTTGAGTAACGTTTAGGAAAGTCATGTTTAAGAACGTTAACGAAATAGACGACTGTACTGGTGGCGTAACATTCCAATCATAAGAGAGCAAAGAAGGTCGAATAACGGGAATAGTTCAAAATGGTTCAAATGCCTCTGAGCGCTATGGGACTCAACTGCTGAGGTCATTAGTCCCCTAGAACTTAGAACTAGTTAAACCTAACAAACCTAAGGACATCACAAACATCCATGCCCGAGGCAGGATTCGAACCTGCGACCGTAGCGGTCTTGCGGTTCCAGACTGCAGCGCCTTTAACCGCACGGCCACTGCGGCCGGCACGGGAATAGTACTCGGAGATTGTTGTACAGTGATAGGAAAGTGCCATGATCAACAAACCAGAAATCCTGATTTGTGAGGAATGACTGTGGGGCTGAAGGTGCGTTTGAAAGTCGCTATTGGTAACCGTGGCCTCCAACGAAAACGTCTCCCAGTACAAAAATTTTAACTACATCAAATTATCGACAAAAATATCCTGTTCACTTTTCTGTACGACTAATAGTATGCACGTAGCGAGCGAGAGAATGTGAAAATCACCGCTCGTGATCTTTGAAAGCCAGATACAACAGTGCAGGTTCCATAAAATGACATCCGTTGGGGCAGCTGAATCAGCCTATCTATACATTTACTTCGTACGTCTCCCGATCGGATGTACACCGTTTACATGACCCGTGGTCGTTTCCGTGTTGGTTTCTGCTGGAGAAAAGCGTTCACCTTAATAAGAGAAAAAAGGCGTAGGAACACCAGTTTAACGGAAATAAACTAACCGGTGAGTTTCTCGAATTCTATCAGACTTTACGCATGACTGTAGAAAGGCTTTACGACATTTTTCGAGACAAGAGAAACGTTTTAACTGATCAATAGGGCAGGTTTGAGGACCAGTTAATAAAAAGCGGCCATTTGGGGTGGCTTGCTGACACAGATGCCAGACACAGAATTTATGTTTGAAGTGGAAATTAATTAGTAGGGGAAAATAAGGCTGGTGAACGTGTACAGTGATAATAGCAGATTTAGATACATTGCAGTAAAATGGGGCACCAAATAAGCCGTATGCGAGATCATTGTGAATGTGTGGCTACAGGATGCCACAGTGAGATATTGTACTAATTAGTACAAACTCATTTGAAATCTAAATTTTTCGGTAATTTTCCCATCTATTTGGACCAGAGCTGCCCTAGAACTACCTCAATAAGAAATGTAATACCGATAGAAATTACTGCAATCCCGTACTTGTTAAAAGATGTGTTCTATATGTCGTCTTCACATTTCGAAGCAATACTGCACTTTGTCTCTGCAGTGGACTAGGAGATTTTTAATATATTCCCGTATGACCTGGTAAGTATTGATATTGCTGTCTGATTTGCTGCTCCAGTTCTACGCCCATATTATCGTGAGTGCTGTGCGTTTGGCTTTTGAGACGAATCAGTGCACAAAAAATCCAATTGATTGAGGTCAGTTGATCTTGGAAGCCAAAGTACAAGCTTTGTTTGACATATCCACCTTCAATCATTATGGAACTTGGGATGTCTTATATCAACAACGAATATGCCTGTGCCACATCATCCATGTATGACGTTCGCCAATGTTGTGCCGGTAAGGTAGGGGATGGGTGAAATCGAAAAATTTACATTTCAAATGCATTTTTATTAACTATGACAGTGCTTCAAATTGAAATCCGTGGCGACTCGTAACGTGGAAAATCGTGAGTTATCTTAATTTAATGAGTGTGAGACAAATTTGAGCGCATTGTTGGCATTATTGAATATGAGTGGAACAGTGCGAATTTGTCTTAAAATGGCACGCAGGAAAAATAAAAAGGCACTAGGTTTGTCTGGGCGATAGCACGACATGAATCCCATTTAACGAAACGAGGAATCCCGAACTTTGTGGGCAAGGTTAGTAACGTTATGTTCAGTACACCAGACGAAGATGAGGCCACGTAATTCAAGGCGAAGATAGATGTCTTAGAACGGGAACACAGACTGCTACTCTGGCGTTCAAAGGAGCAAGTGACAATAGTCAAGGTAACATTGACTCGTTTTAATCAAACGGTAAGCTCCGTAGTGAAAAGTGAAGAAATATTCACACATGGAATGCAGATTACATGCAGAAGCTAACTGAATTAAAAGAAAGTCTTTTGACACCGTTACGTGATAACGAATAGCTGTTTATTACCCCAGTAGACGAAGCCATCTATCATGACGGTAATCCCACAGAGATACAAGGAGTTTAGAACTTTTAGGTAAATGTCGTAAGTATACGGCTCAGATTGGTAAAACAGTATGAACATATAACATGAACAAATGTCATCAGTAGTGATATTGTGCCGAACTTAAGCACAAGAAGAGGTTGCTGCGTAGCGAATAATCATAAGAAGAATACGAGTAAACTTAAGTTCGAACTGCCAATAGAATCTACAATTAAGGAGACAGATGACCTAACAGCTACAGGACATAAGTAGGATGAGCTACAAAGTGAGACTGAATACCGGGAGAGAAGCGCCTTCAGTCACTTCTCGTTAAGTCTTTTCTCTTTCTGGAGTATCATGGGGTATAGTTAGTAACTGCAGCAATATTATGTTGCCTATGCAGATATTGAAACTTTTGCCGAGACTATTTTCAATTTGCGTGCAAAACAATGGGTAACGATTATTGCAGAAAAATGTGTTAAAAATGCAATGGTAATTAAGTGCACAGAGACGGATATAGTCAGGTACCGTCTCATACAAAGCACATCTAGAGACTGTGAAGAGATCATTTTTGACAAATGTCTAGTGCTTGCTAGACATGTTAGAAGTGAAGTTGGAAGTGCTGTTCATCGAAGTGTTAAGACAAAAGTGGACAAATGTTGAAGAATGGCAACACTGATAGAAAGTGTGAAGAACTAATTTAAAGTGTTTCTTCTTTCAAGTACTGAAACTGTAATTACTTTATGAAGCGTACATCGATGCAACAAGTTTAATTCATTGTAAAGTTAACTGCAATGTAGTATATGTACTCATTCTTCCAGAAAAGAGAATTGGTTGGCTGGTACGAAATTTCTCATGTTGTAAAATAAAATATATCTTTGTTCCAGGTATTAGGATATGTGACAATGACACTAAGTGTGAAATGTAAAAATGTATATATTTCTGTTAAGGATTTATTGTACTTGATTTGTACTTCTGTCGTGGACAGTTGTAATGCAATTGTGTGTGGCATTTGAACATTATTGTAAAGCAAATGTGTATTTTCCCCATTAATACTGAGGACAGCGCCTACAAACTTCTCCTTAAAAGGGGGGGGGGGATGGGCAGGTGCTGCATACTTAGAAAAAATAAGTTTTTGTAGAAGGTCCTCGATGTACAAATGCGACGACACAGGAAGTGCGGTGGCTGGTATTGGTCGGCAGTGTAACGGGGACTAACGAGGAATCACGTGAGCTCATGTGGAGAAGCCGTGGGGATCGGCAAGCCCGTTGGTAGGGACCATTTATGGTCACATACGAGGCCTCAAAGGCTCGTGGTCGGAAGCGCCAACGTGGAAGGGGCGACGCAGCCAACGGCACAAGTAAAAGGCGCGAGCGGGGTAGCCCACACCAGAGTCCAGTACAGACAGCGTTGCAGGAGGGACGTCTGTGTTGGTCGGGCCTGGGACCTGGGGTCTGGGTTTGTAGAATTCGGTTAGGCTCTACTCCCACTCATACTTAGCCGCAGACCCCCCTCCATTAGATTTTGCAATCAGGAAGAGTGTACTTTCATTCAAATCATTATCTAATTCTTGCTCAGACGACCGATTAAAGATTTTAGTTATTCAGGCCTTGTCTTCGTTCGATTATTTCCTTCATACTTCCAGTTAGCCATCTCCATGTTAGCTGACTGGATGGACCTTCTCGTCTCCAGTGTCATTGAGCGTGTAGACCGCTCACTGGACGTGACAACGGAAAGGGAAGGTATTACACCATCTAGCCACAGTCAAATATTCATTTACTTTCTTTGTGGGGATCTTCATCAAATAACGAGTGGTAAATGGAATCAACATTAGTATGAGGTGTAATTCCCCAAGGTGCGAATAAACTCTTGTATTCCTTGTGAAATGGAAGTAAGCAGGCTGCAGATACCATCTTGATGAATTTCTTGCCGCTGTTGTGTCAGTTGCTGGCTGGAGGCTTGGTATGGAAATTTGAATCATCCCCCCTCATTCCTGGAACATCCAGGGCGTTGAAGGACCCGCGCAATATTCATGACGTTTTTGGTGTGAACTCTTGTGTGGAACCGTGTATTTTCCTGCTCGAATATGCTACTTGCCATCGTGGTCATGATGGGTGTAACGATAGGGTTTAACGTGTGTAATCTAAAGATTTCCAGTCAAATCAACGGTATATACTGAGGATTTTGATTCGGATTTAGTCGTTTACGAAACGCTATTTCAGCAACTCCTGTTCCCCTCATTCTTCAGGTAATTCCTGTAGAATGAACACCTGTCTTACACAAGCCTGCTTTATGTTCTCATGTTTTACCAGCTATGGCAGTGGGACGAACTACAGCACGACCAAGGTCTGACGAACTATGGCAATCTGACGAACTATAGCACGATCAAGATCTGTACTGACGTATGCCCTCGGCATATCTCTCAACCTTCGTTAGTTGTTGAACCTCCTCACAACGTTAGGTTGGCCAGCGATCTACAAGATGCATTCTACTCTAGTCACCCGCGTAAACATCTACATTCGAAATACACAGATCTTCACTCATCGCTGAAATAAACCACCGGGACTGGGAAGTTTATCTATAAATGAACAAGTGGCCCATTCTTTCTGTCTGCTCAGGAGATTAATGTTCCACTAGAAAATCTGCGTAGCAAGTACCCAAAATGTGTCTGACTGACTTGTTTCACGGGCACATGAAGTGCGAACGCAGACAGAAAGCTGACGGTAACTTCAGGACGAAATGGTTATTTGTGGATAGGAGTCCTTACATTAACATGCCGTGTGCAAAATTATCTACATCTACTTTTATACTCCGCAAGCCACCCAACGGTGTGTGGCGGTGGGAACTTTACGTGCCACTGTCATTACCTCCTTTTCCTGTTCCAGTCGCGTACGGTTCACGGGATAACGACTGCCGGAAAATCTCCGTGCGCGCTCGAATCTCTCTAATTTTATATTCGTGATCTCCTCGGGAGGTGTAAGTAGGGGGAAGCAATATATTCGATACCTCATCCAAAAACTCAACCTCTCGAAACCTGGACAGCAAGCTACACCGCGATGCAGAGCGCCTCTCTTGCAGAGTCTGCCACTTTAGTTTGCTAAACATCTGCGTAACGCCATCACGCTTACCAAATAACCCTGTGACGAAACGCGCCACTCTTCTTTGGATCTTCTCTATCTCCTCTGTCAACCCGACCTGGTACGGATTCCACACTGATGGGCAATACTCAAGTATAGGTCTAACGAGTGTTTTGTGATCCATCTCTTTTGTCGATGGACTGCATTTTCTAAGGACTCTCCCAATGAATCTCAGCTTGGCACCTGCCTTACCAACAATTAATTGTATATGACCATTCCACTTCAAATGGTTCCGTACGCATACTTCGAGATATTTTACAGAAGTAACTGCTATGAGTGTTTGTAACGCTACCATATAATCATACAGTAAAGGATCCTTCTTTCTGTGCATTCGCAATACATTGCATTTGCCTATTTTAAGGGTCAGCTGGCACTCCCTGCACCAAGTGCCTATCCGCTGCAGATCTTCCTGCATTTCGCTGTGATTTTCTGATGTTGCAACTTCTCTGTATACTACAGCATCATCCACGAAAAGCCGCATGGAACTCCCGACACTATCTACTAGGTCATTTACATATTTATATATTTATATATATTACAACGATAGTGAGACGTGTCGCGAGTATATTGGTTGTCTTACGCTCTCAAAAGTATTATCTTTGGCCAAAGGGCGTGGTTGGTGGCATAATATACCGTGCTGGAAGGGAGCTCGCTGTCTTGAATTTCGGCGATGGGACACTGAAGTGCGACGAGGAGCAGAGGCGGGAGTGTGGTCTGTGTTTCACTCGGTGTTTGGTTCGGGTGGTCTCTTATTCTGGGTCTGGTTCGTCTCCGAAATCCTTCCTGGTGCTCGTATGGCGTGCTGGACGTTTTGATTTGGACGGATCAGAATGGGGCCGGCTGTGCGGAGCACGCCTCCTGATGACGTACATGGTCGTAGCAGTTTTCTTATGGACAACGGATAACAGAAAGTGAATCCTAACACTAGGGGAAGGCGGCTGTCACTCCGATGTCAGCATGGCTAGCAGCCTTCCCGATTCTTATTACGATAGAACACGTTTTGGAACTTTCCCGGTGGTTAACTTCGTTGTGTAGTACGTTGTGGTCTTGGGACAAGAAAGCTTACCGTGCAGACAATTCTTTCAGCCTCTTCTGTGGTGACCGACGGTGCTGTGTGGTCTGCTCCACGCGTTGCTTTCCGTGGCCGTAAAAGTATGTTTTATATTGTTAAATTTTTATGCGATGCAACTCAGCCACCCATAAAGTGAATTTCTGGTTTCCGGAAATATTATGTGTTTTAAGATCTTTTCCTTTTTAAAGTTTATGGTTCAGAAAAGAATCCTGAGATGCACTCCCGGATGGTGTTTCGTCTATATGGTCTATTTACTCTGGGTTGCTTGTGAAATAGGATGAATGAATTCTGTTTCCTTTTCCGTATTTGCAAGGAGCAGTCATCTTTTCTTGAGTCTGTAACCTAAGATGCTGTAGGCTCCAAGTATTCTTAATACGAGGAAGCTAGTGGGCGCATCCTGTTTCTTGTACTGCCTTGCCTTGGAAGCGGTATGGGTTCGTTCCTCTTGTTAAAGAACTCGATTCTTATTTAATTCAAAGCATTTTTTGTAATGGGTGCTTGTGTTTTATCTCCAGAGATTTGGTTCGATGTAAGTCAGGCTGAGGCCTCTATCTCAAGTCTGAGCGCATCTATCTTGATTGAAACTACTTGAGTTTGAAATGGATTTTATACTAATGGCTGCTTCGGAGCCGGTACGTTTTTTAACTACTCTCTATAGGACTGTGTTCTAAATTCAGGCCGAGACCTCTGTTTCAAGAGCTGGAACACCTGTGTTCAATAAAATTTCTACAGTTAGATATCACTTTTAACAATTTATTCTATGGACGTCAAAATTTTTGAGCAGTTTGAAGCGAGCGTTGTAACCCCTATTTGAGCGTATCTCCGCTCCCGAACTTTTTGATACAGTTGCTATTAAACCTTGTGCACATGTAATCCGCCTTCTTAGCTGGTTGGTGACTGGTTATGATGTGTGTTCGCCATTTGAACGTTTGTACGTTGTACAAAAACTTTTTGATGTTGATTGCAATCATGCATAAATCAGTTTTTTTTTATTTTATTTTTTTTTAAAAGAAGTGCTCTTACGATCATTTACAGTGTGTAAAGTATTAATTTCATCTGTTGCTACTGTATGCCTTTCAAGATTGTTTTACCTCTGTTTTAGAATGAAATGGCGTCTGAGGTCCTTGGCCATTCTAGCAGGTGACGCGTCCCGATTAATCCGTGGCATCGGAGTTTAAACTTATTCTTTTGAACCGCAGCTGGAATTTTTTTATTGCATTGTTAATTTTTACTGAAAACCATTCAAAAGCCAATATCAAACAAAATAGAGACAACCGGTTTCAACACTCAGTATCAGGTCTTAAACATTTTTTTCTAGTAAAACATGTTCATTTTACGCTGACCTTGTGCACAGGATGTCAAGTGGATAAAATTCAGCACATTATAAAAGTTTGTCACGGATAAAACTCAACACATTATAAATGTTGGTTTTAATACAATCATTTACACTGAAGCACCAAAGAAACTGGTCTAACCTTGTGTATTCAAATACAGATATATGTAAACAGGCAGACTACGCTTATATAAGAGATGTGTCTACCATAGCAGTTAGATCGCTTACTGCTGCTATAGTAGCAGGTTATCAAGATTTAAGTGAGCCTGAAAGTGATTCTATAGTCGGCGCACGAGTGATGGGACACACATCACCGAGATAGCGATGAAGTGGGGATTTTCGCGGACGACCAGGAATTCATAAAGGGTCAAAAATCCGACATCACTGAAGCTGGAAAAAGATACAGCAAGAACGAGACCAACAACGACCGAAGAGAACAGTTCAGCGGGGGAGAACTACAACCCTTCCGGAAATAGCTGCAGATTTCAATGCTGGGCCATCAACAAGTGTCAGTGTGCGAACCATTCAACGAAACATCATCGATAAGGGCTTTCGGAGCCGAAGACCTACTCGTGTACCCTTGCCTGGGCCCGTCAACACCGACATGGGACTGTTTATGACTGGAATCGTGTTCCCTGGTCGGACGAGACTTGTTTCAAATTGTATCGAGTGGATGGACGTGTACGTACGGGTATGGGGAGAATCTCATGAATCCAAGGACCCTACATGTCAGCATGGGATTGTTCAAGCTGGTGGAGGCTCTTTAATGGTGTGGGGCATGTGCAGCTGGAGTGACATGGGATGCCTGATACGTCTAGGTAGGAGTCTGACACGTGACACGTACGTAAGCATCCTGTCTGATCACCTCCATCCACTCACGTCCATTGTGCATTCCAATGGATTTGGCAATTCCAGCAGGACAATTTGACACCCCACACGTCCGGAATTACTACAGAGTGGCTCTTCTCTGACATTCTCCTCTGAGTCCAAATACATCCACTGACCACCGAGCTCCTCAGACATGAACTTTATTGAGCATATCAGGGATGCCCCGTACTATGCTACTGAGATGGGATCTCCATTCCATCACCCTCATACTGATTCATGGACTGCCTTGCAGTATTCATGGTGTCAGTTCCTTCCAGCATTGGTTCAGAATTATTCGAATCGATGCCACGTAGGGTGGCGCACTTCTGCTTGCTCGAGGGGTAGACAGGTGTACCAGTTTCTTTGACTCTTCAGTGTATAATGGGCTAAGTTATACCCACGTGACCTCTTGTGCATGAGATCAGCTTAAAATGTACACTACTGGCCATTAAAATTGCTACACGAAGAAGAAATGCAGATGATAAACGGGTATTCATTGGACAAATATATTATACTAGAACTGACATGTGATTACATTTTCACGCAATTTGGATGCATAGATCCTGAGAAATCAGTACCCAGAACAAGCACCTCAGGCCGTAATAACAGCCTTGGTACGCCTCGGCATAGAGTCAGACAGGGCTTGGATGGCGTGTACAGGTACAGCTGCCCATGCAACTTCAACACGATACCACAGTTCATTAAGTGACTGGTGTATTGTGACAAGCCGGTTGCTCGGCCACCATTGACAAGACGTTTAGAACTGGTGAGAGATCTGGAGAATGTGCTGGCCAGGGCAGCAGTCAAACATTTTCTGTATCCAGAAAGGCCGCTACAAATGGTTCAAATGGCTCTGAGCACTATGGGACTTAACATCTATGGTCATCAGTCCCCTAGAACTTAGAACTACTTATACCTAACTAACCTAAGGACATCACACAACACCTAGCCATCACGAGGCAGAGAAAATCCCTGACCCCGCCGGGAATCGAACCCGGGAACCCGGGCGTGGGAAGCGAGAACGCTACCGCACGACCACGAGATGCGGGCAAGGCCGCTACAGGACCTGCAACATGCGGTCGTGCATTATCCTGCTGAAATGTAGTATTTCGCAGGGATCGAATGAAGAGTAGAGCCACGGGTCGTAACACATCTGAAATGTAACGTCCACTGTTCAAAGCGAACAAGACGTGACGGAGATGTGTAACCAATGGCACCCCATACCATGACGCTGGTGATACGCCAGTATGTCGATGACGAATACACGCTTCCAATGTGCGTTCACAGCGATGTCGCCAAATACGGATGCGACCATCATGATGATCTAAACAGAACCCCGATACATCCGAAAAAATTACGTTTTGCCATTCGTGTACCCAGGTTCGACGTTGAGTACATCATCTTAGGCGCTCCTGTCTGTGATACAGCGTCAAGGGTATCCGCAGTCATGGTCTCAGAGCTGATAGTCCATGCTGTTGCGAACGTCGTCGAACTGTCCGTGCAGGTGGTTGTTGTATTGCAAACGTCCCCATCTGTTGACTCAGGGATCGATACGTGGCTGCACGATCCGTTACAGCCATGCGGATAAGATGCCTGTCATCTCGACTGCTAGTGATACGAGGCCGTTGGGACCCAGCACGGCGATCCGTATTAGCCTTCTGAACCCACAGATTCCATATTCTGTTAACAGTCATTGGATTTTGACCAACGCGAGCAGCAATGTAGTGATACGATAAACCACAATCGCGATAGGCTACAATCTGACCTTTATCAAAGTCGGAGACGTAATAGTACGCATTTCTCCTCCTTACACGAGGCATCACAACAACGTTTCACCAGGCAACGATGGTCAACTGCTATTTGTGTATGAGAAATTGATTGGAAACTTCCTCATGTCAGCACGTTGTAGGTGTCGCCACTGGCGCCAACCTTGTGTGAATGCTCTGAAAAGCTAATCATGTGCATATCACAGCATCTTCTTCCTGTCGGTTAAATTTCGCGTCTCTAGCTCGTCATCTTCGTGGTGTAGCAATTTTAATTTCCAGTAGTGTACATATTTTAATATAAAAAAGTGTTTAAGACTTGAAGATGACACCTCAGACGATTGAAACGATTTGTCTTAAATTAAATATATTTTGTGCGATTTTGGCTTTAGAATGGTGTTTATCAATTAAGTAGTCCGCCCTTTAGTATTCTCATAATGAGAAAATTTAAGTCACTTTTTACATTGTCAAAGAAGTTGTTTATTGTAATAAAGTGCACTTAAAATTTCTTTGTTCCCAATGGTGTTCGACCCCTGTTTGCCCAGCCCTCGATCCCCAAGGCAGTCAAGTGGCAGGCCGCGTTACAGATACCACGTCATATAACGATGTTCCAGCTGTTTTGTGAACACACTGGTAGATCACAGTCTGCGGTACGTGTTGAGAGTGGTGAACTCACCATCGAGGACGTGCAGGAAGACGAAGGCGGGGTCGAGGTTGCTGGGCCGGCACGAGTAGTTGCCCGAGTGGAGGCGGCGCGTGGCGCGGCGGATGAGCAGCGAGCCGACGGTGGCGTCGGGCGCGACGCGCTCCACGTGCATGTCCTGGTAGGCGAGCACGCGCCGCGACTCGTGGAACCACAGGATGTAGGCCGGCTCCTCGAGGGCGCGCGAGATCTCGCAGCGCAGCGCCACCGTGCTGCCCGCCTTCACGTACAGCTCGGGGCCGCCCAGGATCTGCACGCGCGGCACTGCAACACACACCGCGTTGTGTCCGTCACGTCCACGCTCCGGTCAGAAACACACCGGTGGGCAAAACATGACGACGAAAGTAGCTTACGGAAACTCCGGCGAATATCATTAACATCGGTTTGTTGCAGGATTCTCGAACAAATTCTCAGTTCGAATATAATGAATTTGCTTGAGAGAGAGAAGTAGCTGTCCATGCATCAGCACGGCTTTAGAAAGCATCGCTCCTGCGAAACACAACTCGCCCTATTTTCACATGATGTCTTGCGAACCGTGGATGAAGGGTATCAGACGGATGCCATATTCCTTGACTTCTGGAAGGCGTTTGACTCGGTGCCCCACTGCAGACTCCTCACTCAGGTACGAGCATATGGGATTGGTTGCCAAATATGTGAGTGGCTCGAAGACTTCTTAAGTAACAGAACCCAGTACGTTGCCCTCGATGGTGAGTGTTCATCGGAGGTGATGGTATCATCTGGAGTGCCCCAGGGAAGTGTGGTCGGTCTGCTGTTGTTTTCTATCTACATAAATGATCTTTTGGATAAGGTGGATAGCAATGTGCGGCTGTTTGCTGACGATGCTGTGGTGTACCGGAAGGTGTTGTCGTTGAGTGACTGTAGGAGGATACAAGATGACTTGGACAGGATTTGTGATTTGGTGTAAAGAATGGCAACTAACTCTAAATATAGATAAATGTAAATTAATGCAGATGAATAGGAAAAATAATCCCGTAATGTCTGAATACTCCATTAGTAGTGTAACGCCTGACACAGTCACGTCGATTAAATATTTGGGCGTAACATTGCAGAGCGATATGAAGTGGGACAAGCATGTAATGGCAGTTGTGGGGAAGGGGGATAGTCGGCTTCGGTTCATTGGTACAATTTCGGGAAGATGTGCTTCATCTGTAAAGGAGACCGCTTATCAAACACTACTATGACTTATTCTTGAGTACCGCTCGAGCGTTTGGGTTCCCTATCAGGTCGGATTGAGGGAGGACATAGAAGCAATTCAGAGGCGGGCTGCTAGATTTGTTACTGGTACGTTTGATCATCACGGAAATGCTTCAGAAACGCGGGTGGGAGTCTCTGGAGGAAGGAGGCGTTCTTTTCGTGAATCGCTACTGAGGAAATTTAAAGAACCAGCATTTGAGGTTGACTGCACTACAATTTTAGTGCCGCCGACTTATATGTCGCGGAAAGACCACTAAGATAAGAGAGATTAGGGCTCATACAGAGGCATATAGGCAGTCATTTTTCCCTCGTTCTGTTTGGGAGTGGAACAGCGAGAGAAGATGCTAGTTGTGGTACGAGGTACCCTCCGCCACGCATCGTATGGTGGATTGCGGAGTATGTATGTAGATGCAGATGTAGGTATCACCGACAGGTAACATAGCACGATGAAACTTGGAGCGTCCATAGGAAGACCTGCTACACTCCACTGAGGTGACTGAAGTCATGGGGCAGCGATGCACACATATACAGATGGCGGTAGTATCGCCTTCACAAGGTATAAAAGGGCAGTATATCGCCGGAGCTGTCATTTGTACTAAGTATATCATATGAAAAGGTTTCCGACGTGTTTGTGGCAGCAGGACGGAAATTAAAAGACTGTGAACACAGAATGTTGATTGGAGCTAGACGCAAGGGACATTTCATTTCAGAAACACGCTATTCCCAGATCCACAGAACCACAGTGCCGAGAGTACCAAATTTGAAAAATTACCAAAGACTGCGATTCATTGGCAGAACACTTGGAAGGTGCAACAGGCCTACCAAAGAGACTGCTTACACTACGCTTGTGCGCCCTATTCTGGAGTACTGCTGTGCGGTGTGGGATCCGCATCAGATGGGACTGACGGATGACATCGAAAAAGTACGAAGAAGGGCAGCTCGTTTTGTATTATCGTGAAATAGGGGAGATAGTGTCACAGGCATGATACGTGAACTGGAGTGGTAATCATTAAAACAAATGCGTTTTCGTAGCGATGGGATCTTCTTATGAAATTTCAATCAACAGTTTCCTCCTCTGATTGCGAAAACATTCTGTTGGCACCCACCTACATAGGGAGGAATCATCATCACGATAAAATAAGAGAAATCAGGGCCCGCACGCTAAAATGTAAGTGCTCGTTTTTCGCGCGTGCCGTTCTAGAGTGGAACGGTAGAGAGACAGCATGAAGGTGGTTCATTGAACCCTCTGCCAGAAACTTTATTGTTAATAGCAGAGTAATCACGTAGATGTAGATGTAGATCTCTCGCCACTGAAAACGCAGTGGCCGACGGCCTTCACGTAACGACCGGGAGCAAACGCAATGAAACTGAGCATATGTTTTAAGGTTAGGAGAAGCGGATAGTAAAGCAGCTACATGTTCAAGTAAGTGGTCGACTAGCTGGAACTTTAAAAAAAGAATTCTGTTAGTAAGATATTGTGTGTCATTTGAGGACATGCCATTTTTTCGCTGGATAGGTAGTGCGGCTGCCTCCTGTTTTCCTAAACGTATTTAGTAAAAATATCAACATTTCTGTCATCCCTTAAACAGCGCAGGAGCATCGTTTCAAAAACGTATTAAAAGTAGCCGAAGTCAAAATACAGTTTGATGCGTTTCCACTTAAATTCTGGTACGCTCTTTAACGCTGTTGAATACAATCAGGTCTTTCGTACTCCTTCTCTTAGCAGTTTGTTACTGAAAAATATGAATCTGATCATATAGTATAATGTACATTGCGGCCAATGGTTCGGAATATATTATGCTCAAGACATATTTTCCAGCCTGCATTATTAGCCCATTCTTATGCTGGTTGTTTCCACTATTATCATCTTGCAGCTCACGGTGTAGTATTGATTAAGTGACTGTGTACTTTGGATCACTGTGAATGGCTATTTGCCTGTGCGGGAGCGTTCGAAAGGAAGCAAAATGAAAATTTGAGGTGTGAAAACTAAAACACAACGTGAAAAGGAAGCTCAGTAAGTAATAACACCTGATATAGTTTACGAATGATCATTTTCAGTGAAATATATAATGCCATTGCATTGATGTGTTATCCGTGTGGGAAAGATTGCATAAATTCATGTTTTTATTATTTTTTGCTCTGTATTATATGTAATTGTGTTGTAAGAAGACCTATTTAACTTTAGGCACTTCAAGCGAGATCCACATTTAAGGAATTTTGAGCGACCTTGTAATCAAGTAGAATGCAGATTAAAGTGTTGAAGCATCCCTGAATTCTTTCTGGCGAAAGCAAGAAATAGAGTTTGTAGACTACCGAACAAACTGGAACAAGATCGTAGACTCAGTTATATGGCGTAAGTTACCTCTCCAAAACCACGTCGAACTGGAAAGCTTAATGCAATAAAGTGTAATCGATATTCCATTGTTGTGTTGTTTACAGAACTGCTACAAATGCGTTAAATTGTTACTCTGTTTTGGAATCGTCATTATCATTCTGCAATAAATACCCATGTAACCTATTATTTTAGAACAATAAGAGTCTGGCACGTGGTACTTCCCTTGCACCGGGAGGAAAGGACTAAGTGCAGGACTGTAACACGCCGATCTACCAACAGTAACATGTTAATAACTGTGGTTTTGCTATGTCGTCCGAACAGACATAGTCAGGGCAAAGCACCACAGGCGCTAAGGTGCGAGCTAGCGCCAGTGCCATAGAGACTCGCCACTTGCGCGAGTTCCACCAGCGCCACGCACGGCGCAGGGGATGTAGGCATCGACTTAGCCTCAGCCAATTGCGGACCGAGTACAATCCGCCAGTGACCGGACGACAATGGTCAGAAGCCTACTCGGAATATGTGCCAGACAGCTGTTATAAATTGCATTTGCTACGTACTGTGAAGTTTACCTAGGATTGTTTGCACTTAGCCATTGAGGGCTTCTTGTGTTATATTACATGCAGTATCGCAGACGGTAAAAAGGCTAGGGCTGCTAGAAATCCTTGGGTAACAGAAGAAATATTGAACTTAATTGATGAAAGGAGAAAATATAAAAATGCTGTGATGAAGCAGGCAGAAAGGAATACGAACGTCTCAAATATGAGATCGATAGGAAGTGCAAAATGGCTAAGCAGGGATGGCTAGAGGACAAATGTAAGGATGTAGAGGCTTATCTCACCAGGGGTAAGATAGATACTGCCTACAGGAATATTAAAGAGACCTTTGGAGAAAAGAGAACCACTTGTATGAATATCAAGAGCTCAGATGGAAACCCAGTTCTAAGCAGAGAACGGAAAGCAGAAAAGGAGTATATAGAGGGCGATGTACTTGAGGTCAATATTATGGAAATGGAAGAGGATGTAGATGAAGATGAAATCGGAGATATGATACTGCGTGAAGATTTTGACAGAGCACTGATAGACCTGAGGCGAAACAAGGCCCCAGGGGTAGACAACATCTATTAGAACTACTGATAGCCTTGGGAGAGCCAGTCCTGACAAAACTGTACCAACTCGTGAGCAAGATGTATGAGACAGGCGAAATTCCCTCAGACTTCAAGAAGAATATAATAATTCCAATCCCAAAGAAAGCAGGTGTTGACAGATGCGAAAATTACCGAACTATCAGTTTAATAAGTCACAGCTGCAAAATACTAACGCGAATTCTTCACAGACGCATGGAAAAACTAGTAGAAGCCGACCTCGTGGAAGATCAGTTTGGATTCCGTAGAAATATTGGAACACGTGAGGCAATACTGACCCTACGACTTATCTTAGAAGCCAGATTAAGGAAAGGCAAACCTACGTTTCTAGCATTTGTACACTTAGAGAAAGCTTTTGACTATGTTGTCTGGAATACTCTCTTTCAAATTCTGAATGTGGCAGGGGTAAAATATAGGGAGCGAAAGGCTATTTACAATTTTTACAGAAACCAGATGGCAGTTATAAGAGTCGAGGGACACCAAAGGAAGCAGTGGTAGGGAAGGAAGTGACACAGGGTTGCAGTCTCTCCCTGATGTTATTCAGTCTGTGTATTGAGCAAGCAATGAAGGTATTAAAATCCATGGAGAAGAAACAAAAACTTTGAGTTTCGCCGATGACATTGTAATTATGTCAGAGACAGCAAAGGACTTGGAAGAGCAGTGAACGGAATCGATAATGTCTTGAAAGAAGGATATAAGATGAACATCAACAAAAGCAAAACGAGGATAATGGAATGTAGTCGAATTAAGTCAGGTGATTCTGAGGGAATTAGATTAGGAAATGAGACACTTAAAGTAGTAAAGGAGTTTTACCATTTGGGAAGCAAAATAACTGATGATGGTCGAAGTAGAGAGGATATAAAATGTAGACTTGCAATGGAAAGGAAAGCGTTTCAGAAGAAGAGAAATTTGTTAACATCGAGTATAGATTTAAGTGTCAGGAAGTCGTTTCTGAAAGTATTTGTATGGAGTGTAGCCATGTATGGAAGTGAAACATGGACGATAAATAGTTTGGACTAGAAGACAATAGAAGCTTTTCAAATGTGGTGCTACAGAGGGATGCTGATGATTAGATGGGTAGATCACATATCTAATGAGGGGGTATTGAATAGGATTGGGGAGAAGAGAAGTTTGTGGCACAACTTGACTAGAAGAAGGGATCGGTTGGTATAACATGTGTTAAGGCATCAAGGGATCACAAATTTAGTATTGGAGGGCAGCTTGGAGGGTAAAAATCGTAGAGGGAGACCAAGAGATGAATACACTAAGCAGATTCAGAAGGATGTATGTTGCAGTAGGTACTGGGAGATGAAGAAGCTTGCAGAGGATAGAGTAGCATGGAGAGCTGCATCAAACCAGTCTCACGACTGAAGACCACAACAACAACAACACAGCAGAGCGGGGAGGCACCGCAGACAGTAAATAAAATGAAACAGAGGAATAGATTTTTGAACACATTGGATAACCCAATACAACAAGAAGAATACAGCACAGTAATACTTACATTTGTACACACGTGTATAGTGGACTGAGAGTTCTTCAACAGCGATTTGTGGTCATGTGTTGATTGCCAGGAAGGTAAGAGTAGGTTGTACAATTCCGCTAGAATATTCATGGAGATCAACCTAAGTCTTAGAGCAGAACGGATCTCTGTGCGCTGCAGTCTCCACATCAACATCTGACTGGAGGGCAGAGTTCCCATCCATGTATGCACGTCTTTCACCCTGTGCTTCAGTGAGCGAGTAGTAACGGCAACTCTGCGGGTCTTATGATGATAATTTACGGTTGTAAGTAGGCTGTTTAGGTTTTTATGTTGGTAACGCCACGTAGCGCTCTGTATGAAAATAATTGGCTGTGTTGTGTGTAGTCTGGGACTGGTTTGGACTGTTTGTTATTGTAGTGTTGGGCAGCTGCATGTTAACAGCGCGTAGGGTTGCGCAGTTGAAGGTGAGCCGCCAGCAATGGTGGATGTGGGGAGTGAGATGGCGGAGTTTTGATAGCGGATGATCTGGACAAAGACAGTACATTTGTAAGACTGGATGTCATATATATATATATATATATATATATATATATATATATATATATATATATATATATATATATACACTCCTGGAAATTGAAATAAAAACACCGTGAATTCATTGTCCCAGGAAGGGGAAACTTTATTGACACATTCCTGGGGTCAGATACATCACATGATCACACTGACAGAACCACAGGCACATAGACACAGGCAACAGAGCATGCACAATGTCGGCACTAGTACAGTGTATATCCACCTTTCGCAGCAATGCAGGCTGCTATTCTCCCATGGAGACGATCGTAGAGATGCTGGATGTAGTCCTGTGGAACGGCTTGCCATGCCATTTCCACCTGGCGCCTCAGTTGGACCAGCGTTCGTGCTGGACGTGCAGACCGCGTGAGACGACGCTTCATCCAGTCCCAAACATGCTCAATGGGGGACAGATCCGGAGATCTTGCTGGCCAGGGTAGTTGACTTACACCTTCTAGAGCACGTTGGGTGGCACGGGATACATGCGGACGTGCATTGTCCTGTTGGAACAGCAAGTTCCCTTGCTGGTCTAGGAATGGTAGAACGATGGGTTCGATGACAGTTTGGATGTACCGTGCACTATTCAGTGTCCCCTCGACGATCACCAGTGGTGTACGGCCAGTGTAGGAGATCGCTTCCCACACTATGATGCCGGGTGTTGGCCCTGTGTGCCTCGGTCGTATGCAGTCATGATTGTGGCGCTCACCTGCACGGCGCCAAACACGCATACGACCATCATTGGCACCAAGGCAGAAGCGACTCTCATCGCTGAAGACGACACGTCTCCATTCGTCCCTCCATTCACGCCTGTCGCGACACCACTGGAGGCGGGCTGCACGATGTTGGGGCGTGAACGGAAGACGGCCTAACGGTGTGCGGGACCGTAGCCCAGCTTCATGGAGACGGTTGCGAATGGTCCTCGCCGATACCCCAGAAGCAACAGTGTCCCTAATTTGCTGGGAAGTGGCGGTGCGGTCCCCTACGGCACTGCGTAGGATCCTACGGTCTTGGCGTGCATCCGTACGTTGCTGCGGTCCGGTCCCAGGTCGACGGGCACGTGCACCTTCCGCCGACCACTGGCGACAACATCGATGTACTGTGGAGACCTCACGCCCCACGTGTTGAGCAATTGGGCGGTACGTCCACCCGGCCTCCCGCATGCCCACTATACGCCCTCGCTCAAAGTCCGTCAACTGCACATACGGTTCACGTCCACGCTGTCGCGGCATGCTACCAGTGTTAAAGACTGCGATGGAGTTCCGTATGCCACGGCAAACTGGCTGACACTGACGGCGGCGGTGCACAAATGCTGCGCAGCTAGCGCCATTCGACGGCCAACACCGCGGTTCCTGGTGTGTCCGCTGTGCCGTGCGTGTGATCATTGCTTGTACAGCCCTCTCGCAGTGTCCGGAGCAAGTATGGTGGGTCTGACACACCGGTGTCAATGTGTTCTTTTTTCCATTTCCAGGAGTATATATATATATATATATATATATATATATATATATATATATATATATATATATATATATATATATATAATGACTTTTGATCACTATTAAGGTAAATACATTGTTTGTTCTGCATCAAAATCTTTCATTTGCTAGCTATGCCTATCAGTAGTTAGTGCCTTCAGTAGTTGGAACCTTTTATTTAGCTGGCAGTATTGGCGCTCGCTGTATTGCAGTTGTTCGAGGAACGAAGATTTTTTGTGAGGTAAGAATTCATGAAAGATATAGGTTATTGTTAGTCAGGGCCATTCTTTTGTAGGGATTACTGAAAGTCAGTTTGCGTTGCTCTGAAAATATTGTGTGTCACTTTAGTGAATGTCTGAGTACGTTCAGTTTTGATCAGCTGTTTGAAAATCAAATAACATAAGATGTTTATCAGCACAGTAAATCATTAATTTTTCTAAGGGGACGTTACACGGTGAGTATAATTAGCAGCTCACTACTTTCGTCAAACCTTTGTCGCAGCTTGCAGTTATCTGCCTGCATCCACCCGTGCGTTGGTGCATACACGCATTTCTCATTCTAACGATTAAGCAAACATTTACTGTTTTCGCTAAGTTAGAAACTCGCATGTCATTCCAGAACGTCAGTTTCTATCGATCACATTCTGAGACTTTTCAGCTACCTCTGGGAACCAGTAGATTCACTTGGTGTAAACCTTATAGTGCAGTATTGTGATATTAACTTATTCTCAGACAGTTAATTGCGCTTCATGTTAGTGATATATTTGGCTAAATTAACGTGTTCACTTGAATCGGTTTCTTTTGCCATTTTTAATTAATCAAATTTTCAATGTTATGTAAATTTACACCTTAGGATCCACAGGTAGGGCCTTAACATTTCTTTGTATTAATTAATTATTTTATGGACAGTAATTCAGTGTGGGTCTTAAAGTCGTGTCTGTTTCTTAATTAATTTTCTGAGTTAGGTCAAGAATTTCAAACGTCCATGGAGTTTTGCAACCCAACACCACAATATCGTAGAACTCTCCGAAACGTACGTAAATTCAGGTTGATGTGTACAGAAGTTTTAAATGAACGATTCTCTGTACATGCATACTACTGCTAAGGTTCTACAAGCACAGCTGTTGATTACAGCTTATGCTATAAGGCAAAATACGTTTCTCGTGGTGCAGGGTTTGAAAATACACAGTATATATCAGCACTTGCACAAGTTTTGATGTGAAATCTACATTAAAAACCCATTTAAGATTTACTAAATAGACTCTAATTCGGCACAAATGAAGTACTGGCAATTGGCTTGTGTAAATATGAGTAAATAACCGTGTGAATAGCTCGGATTTCAAACTCACATGTTGTTTTCGTGTCACCTTCAACAACTGTGTGCCAAAGAAGAACACAACAGAGTCACCATATCTCACACAAACGACGTAAACACTTTGAAAATTTAGTAATGTCTCAGGAAACGCGTTTTCGTAAACTTATCGTGTATTCACCCCAAAAGCATGTGCTGACTTTCGAAGCAGTTTGCGAGTTTGGGCGAACTGAATAGAATGCATGTTTGTGCGTGTGATCCATGCGGTGTACGACAACGCAGCTCCTCTACCTGTCTTTAACTTTAGTTTTCCTATAGAACCGTCTCCTGTTATTGTTTCAGTTTCTGTTGAGTATTTATTGTCTTCTCATTTCTCGTTAGTATTCTTTACATTGATACACCTAGCACAAATGGGCTAAGATTTAAATATGTAGAGTTTCAAATCATATCGGATTTGCAGCGTGAGTGAGAGATCAAGTGTTACATTATTTAGGTAGCAAACTTACGTATAAATCTACATCTAAATCAATAGCTTCTTCTGTTTCCACTAACTTTATCCTGCTTAAATTTTTGAGCAAGGCCTTAGTTTTTGTGGACTTATAAGCAAAACAAAATATTTGCGTCCTTTACAGAATTATATATTTCTTTTCAGGAATAAATAATACAAGTGAACATTTTCCCCTTCGGCGAAATCATTACGAGCAGATAAATCATATAGCTATATTTGGTTCAGTACCTACGAAGAGTGCTTCACTCAAAACTGATGTGGATATACCACCTGACTTTCACTATTTATCCTTATTACTGACGAACCTACACGTTGTATCACTGCGTGGACTTCAAAAATGGCTCTGAGCACTATGGGACTTAACTTTCAAGGTCATTAGTCCCCTAGAACTTAGAACTACTTAAACCTAACTAACCTAAGGACTTCACACACATCCATGCCCGAGGCAGGATTCGAACCTTCGACCGTAGCAGTCGCGCGGTTCCAGACTGTAGCGCCTTTAACCGCTTGGCCGCTCCGGCCGGCCGCGTGGACTTCGTTGGAATTCATTACGAGGTACTGTTCGTCACAGATAATCTACACGAAACATTGGAAGCCAAAGTAATTATTGTGCGTCACTCTCCCGGCTGTTAGAATGCAGCCGCATGACAGGCGAATGATGAATGCAACTGACATTTCCGTGTTACAGCATTAGTTTATCATAGTGGATGATATACGTTTACCTATAACATGGTAAATCCATCTGTAAGCTGCTAAAAATTTTCTCAAAATGTTAATGGTAATGATGCGAGGGTATTTTTAAACAGCTCTAAATTAATTCCGTCAGTGCAATTTACGGCTTTCCTTGGACACTGCATTTTAACAATGTTTTGCATTAAAGGTACTAAAAGTTTTTGTACCACAGTATAAAATCAGTAACTCAACACAAAATAACTTTGACGTAAAACAAGGCCACACCCAGTAAGTGAACATTACAGTCTTGAGGCGGAAATTTTGAAGTTTATTTCTCAAGTTGTGTCGTAAAGGAAGGGAAGCTGTTTACGAGCAAGTGGTTTAGAGTCAAGTTATCCACATGAAAAGTACTTTCACAAGCAGAAAATTATTATGAACGGTCTAGCATTATTCGCCATTCTGTTCCGAGTAAAAAGCCGATAAATTTGATACATCTGTAAAACCCATGAATTCATTACAATAATATGTACTGCTGCTATCAACACAAGTTATTCGGAAAAATCTGTTTTTAGCAGGTATACGTTTTTCGTGTCTGTTAACAGCAATGCACTAGCACCCTAATTTTGCTTGTTCGTTCTTTCTATAATGCTTCTGCTCATGTCGAGTGTCAAGTTCTCTTCTGCTCCGACTTCAGTATTTTCTCTGTTTTAAAATTTGCGTTTGTTCAAAACATGGTTTAGTGATGTTGGGGTTATGTTTGATGGGTTGTAAAATGAGAATGTAGCAAGATATTTGCTCTTAATATTAAAAAGGTAGAAAGAATGTTTAACGTAAAAAACAAAGCAGACTCTGATTCAACTATGCTGAGTTTGAAATCATATCGAATTCTTAGAGTGCGAGATCAGTCTTACGAATAAATATACATGTATATACATACTATATCAACCACTGTGTAACATATGAGAGAAGTTGCTTCACGTTGCACCACACGTTAGGATTTATTTACGTTTTGATCGCCTACGGAGGGCAGGAAGTACGCTGAAATATATTTGATTGCACTGTGTAGTCGAATCTTGTCTTTGCAGTCCCATACAGGGGAGTAGTTAGATTCTGCTGTTAATAACGGTTCTCTAAAGTTTACAGGACGGCTTTCATAGATTACTGAAAAATTAATGGCTATTGAATTTTATTAATCTAAGAAGCAATAACGGAATTTAAAAAATAGTTCAAAAGTGGAATCAAAATTCAAGGAGAAAAGATACCAGTGCTAAGATTTTCTGATGACGTTGCCGTCCTCAGTGAAAGTGAAGAATAACTGCAGGATGTCTTGAATGGAATGAACAGTCAAGTGAGCACAGAATATGGATTGAGAGAAAATCGAAGACAGACGAAAGTAATGAGAAGTAGCATGAGAAAAACGAGAAACTTAATATCAGGATCAGTGATCACGAAGTAGATGGAGGTGGGGAATTCTGTTACCTAGGCAGAATTCGAATTTCTAGGAGGGGACTGCCAAGGGGCAGGTTACTATTTACTATGAGGAAAAGATCGAATAACCACTGAAAGGATAACGTCCTACGAGTCGTGGTGCGGAATATCTGGAGCTTGAGCGTGGTAGGGAGGCTAGAAAATCTGAAAAAGGAAATGCTGAGGCTCAGTCTAGATATAGTAGGGGTCAGTGCAGAGTAATCAAAAGAAGAAAGGATTTCTGCTCAGATGACTGTAGGGTAATATCAACAGCAGCAGAATATGGTTTAACGGGAGTAGTATTCGTTATGAATAGGAAGGTAGGGCAGAGAGTGCGTTACGGTGAACAGTTCAGTGATTGGATTCTTCATATCATAAACGACAGCAAACCAACACCGACAACGATAGATCAGGTATACATGCCGACGTCGCAAGCTGAAGATGAAGAAATAGAGAAAGTATATGAAGATATGAAGATACTGAAATGGTAATACAGTACGTAAAAGGAGAAGTAAATACAATAGGTTTGGGGGGCGGGAATGTAGTTGCAGGGGAAGGAACAAAAGAAATTGTTGCAGGGTAATATGGGCTTGAGACAAGGAATGAGAATGGAGGAGGTATACTAGCAAAAGGCATGGTGATACAGGAAGATTTCATTTACATTACATCATGGTCAGACAGAGGTCCCGAAATCAGATACTGGATTGCAAGGCATATCCAGGAGGAGATACAGACTCTGATCACAACGTAGTGGTGATGAAGAGCAGGCTGAAGCTCAAGAGACTTGTCAGGAAGCATCAATACACAACGAAGTGCGATAGAGAAATACTTAGGAATGACGAGATACGCTAGAACTTCTCGAGACCTATAGAAACAGCCATAAAGAATAACTCAGTAGGCAGTAGCGTTGAAGACAAATGGACATCTCTAAAAAGGGCAATCACAGAAGTTGGAAAGAAAACCATAGGTACAAAGAAGGTAACTGCGAAGAAACCATGGGTAACAGAAGAAATACTTCAGTTGATGTACGAAAGAAGGAAGTACAAAAATGTTCAGGAAATTAAGAATACAGAAATATAAGTCACTGAGGAATGAAATAAATTAGAAGGGCAGGGAAGCTAAGACGAAATGGCTACGTACAGAAACCGAAAAAGCAGTGATTGTCGAAAGGACTGACTCATCATATAGCAAAGTGAAAACTCCCTTCGGTGAAATTAAAAGCAAGGATGCTAACATTAAGAGTGCAACGGTAATTGTGCTGTTAAATGCAGAGGAGAGAGCTGATAGGTAGAAAGAGTACACTGAAATTCTCAATGAAGGGGAAGATTTGTCTAATGTGATAGAAAAAGTAACAGGAGTCGATTTAGAAGAGATGAGAATAAAGTATTAAAATCAGAATTTAAATGAGCTTCAGAGGACTTGAGATCAAATAAGGCAGAAGAGATAGATAATCTTCCATCAGAAGTTCTAAGACCTTTTGGGGAAGTGGCAACAAACCGACTATTCACGTTGGTGTGTAGAATTTATGAGTCTGTCGAATTACTGTTTTACTTTCGGAAAGACATGCATTCAAGTTGCTGACAAGAATAATACAGAGAAGAATGGAAAAGAAAATTGAGAGTGTGTTAGATGACATTCAGTTTGGCTTTAGGAAAAGTAAAGGCACTAGGGAAGCAATTCTGACGTTACGGTTGATAATGAAACCAAGACTAAAGAAAAATAAGGCACGTTCATAGGATTTGTCGCCTGGAAAAAGCATCTGACAATGTAAAATGGTTGAAGATATTCGAAATTCTGAGAAAAATAGGTCTAAGTGATAGGGAGAGACGGATAATATACAACGTGTACAACAGCCAAGAGGGAATAATAAGCGTGTACCACCAAGAATGAAGTGTTCTGTTTATAACTGGTGTAAGAGTGCCTTGTAGTCTTTCATCCCTAATGTTCAATCTGTATATCGAAGAAACAATGCTGGAATAAAAAGAACGGTTTAGCCGTGGGACTAAAATTCAGTTCGAAAGGCTAACAGTGATACGATTTGCTGATGACATTGCTATCCTGAGTGAGAGTGAAGAAGAATTACAGGACCCCCTGAAGGGAATGAACAGTATAATGAGTACAGAATATGGACTGAGATTAAATCGAAGAGAGACGAAAGTGATTACAAGTAGCAAAAATGGGAACAGCGGGAAACTTAAAATCAGGATTGATGGTCACGAAGCAGATGAAGTTAAGGAATTCTGCTATCTAGACAGCAAAATAACAAGGGACGGACAGAGCAAGGAGGACATCAAAAACCTACTAGCAATGGCAAAAGGGTATTCCTGGCTAAGAGAAGTCTACTAGTATCAAATATAGGCCTTAATTAGACGAAGGAATTGTTGAGAAAGTACGTTTGGAGCACAGCACTGAAACATGGACTGTGGGAAAACGGGAACAGAAGAGAATCGTAGAATTTGAGATGTGGTGCTCCAGACTAATGTTGAAAAGTAAGCTGACTGATAAGGTAAGGAATGAGAAGGTTCTTCACAGAGTCGGAGCGGAAGGGGATATGCGGAAAAAACTGACAAGAAGAAGGCATAGCATGACAGGACGTCTGTTAAGACATCAGCGAATGACTTCCATGGCACTAGAACGAGATGCAGAGTGCAAACACTGTTTAGGAAGACAGAGATTGGAATACATCCAGCAAATAATTGAAGACGTAGGATGCAAGTGCTACTCTGGGATGAGGAGATTGGTACAGGAGGGAAATTCGTGGCGGACTGCGTCATAACAGTCAGAAGACCGATGACTCAGGAAAAAAAGGAAGCAGAATTACCCATGGCGGACAGAGCAAAGAGGATATAAAAAGCACAGTAGCACTGGCAGGGTGGTCATTCCCGGCGAATAGAAGTCTACTAGTATCGAACATATGCCTTTATTTGCGGGAGAACAGCATTTTATGGTAGTGAAACATAGACTGTGGGGAAACCGGAACATAAGAGAATACAAGCATGGAAGATGTGCTACTGAAGAGTGAAGGAAATTAGATGGACTGATTAAGGTAAGGAATGAGAGTTTATCCTGAGAATCGAGTAGAAGTATCGGCGAGGAAAGAAATATAATGGAAAATACTGACGAGAAGATGGAATGTGAAGGAAATTAGATGGACTGATTAAGGTAAGGAATGAGAGTTTATCCTGAGAATCGAGTAGAAGTATGGGCGAGGAAAGAAATATAATGGAAAATACTGACGAGAAGATGGAATGGCGTGATAAGACATCTGTTAAGGCATCAAGGAATAATTCCATGGTATTAGAGGGAGTTGGAGAGGGTAAAAATTGTAGAGGAAAACAGAGACTTGAATACATCCAGCAGGAACGAGTTGCAAACAGAGCACTCTTTTCTGATAGCAATACGTGAAACTCAGGAACTATGAGTTGCTGGGATTCTCTGATAGCAATTGGTGAAACTCAGGAATTATGAGTTGCTGGGAAAGACTAAGATATAGAGTGGTGAGGCGTACTCATTGATTTAGAAAGGTATAAAGCTTGGGTAAGACACCTCTCCGAATAAGGTTGAACTATTGGTAAATAAATTATTCTTAAATTGGATCCTCAAGTGTATGCACTCTCATTCACTTCCTACGAAGCCTACCACTTCTACGTTCGAAAATCACCTGTGCTAAGCTTCTTAGGAGAATTTCTCCCACTCACTACGTTAAAAGTAAATTATTAACAATAGACCGTAGCCACATTCATACCTTGAGTACACCACGCAGAACAAACCTTCGTCCAAAGCTGACGGTAGGACCTGCTCCAGGACGTGAGAGACGTACTACCAGTTCAGGTTTTCGGTACTTCTGTGGCACTCCCTAGCGAGTTCAATAAATTTGTGATCATGTGTTTTTCCCTTCTCTGTATACGCTGATTATCCCCTGTCAGTGTTATCTAGCATGCGTCCCACACAGTTTATCAGAGTTCTAGACTGGAACACACGAGTGTTTTGTAAGCAGCTTCTTTTGTAGACAGACTGACTTTTCCAGTATCCTACCAATGAAAAGAAGCATACCAACGGCCCTGGCTACGACTGAGCGTGTCTGACCGTTTCATTACATATTCCCAAAAACTGTTGATGCGCACCGTATTTTTGCATGAGTAGACCAAATCCGGTTGCAACTTATTAGGCAATGAATGTAACTTTTCTATATTTTGTCGACAACAAAACTTTACATTTCCGAACATTTCAAACAAATTACCAATCTTTGCACCACTCTGAAACATTATAAATTCCTCAGTAGATATCTGGGCACCTTTTTCTGATAATAATTGATTTTATGTAACATTAATTCAAAAAAGTCTTAAATTATCAATATTTTCTACCAGGTAATCAGTACACCACTTGAACAGCAAGGCACATAAGACACTTCCGTCAATGCGTCTAAGCTTCATCTTAGAACATTTCTGTCACAGTTATACCTTCAGACGTTGTAGCATAACCATCTCCCATGTATTTTATTCACAGCGTACTCGATGCTGGCGACAATGTAATGGATCGAGTGTAGGATTCCCTTTGTCTTGGAAGCAATATTGTCCATGACATAGGAAGCGAGGAGGAAAATCCAAGTGGAATAGCTAATGCAAAGAGGGCATTTCTCGCTCATGGAAGCCTGCTAGTGTCAAACATATTCTTCAATTAGGAAAAGCTAATTTCTGGGAAAAAGTTTCTTGAACATAGTACTGCACTGCAGCGGCAACTGGAGAAGAAGGTAACTGAATCATTTTAAACGTAGAGAAGCGTTTGAAATTTAGGTATACTAACATGATGTGAAATGTGGAAATTCATTGGAGAACCATTGAGAAAATGAATATGTGCAAAACACTGACAGGATGACAAGATACCTGTTAACACATCAGAAGATAACTTCCGATGGTATCAGATAGAGCCGTAGAGGAGAAAATTTGTAAGAAGAGACGGAGACCGAAATAAAGTATATGCTGCAGATAGGACGGTATTTCGAGACAAAGGAACTGGCGCAGGAGAGTATTTTGTCGGTTACGCCAGTATCGCTAAAGCATTGTGCGGGACAGCGAATCGGCAAAAGTCACTACACGAGGCTGCTAGGAGATTGCCGCAGTGAACCGTCAGAAATCCAGTAACAAGACAAAGTCGTCCCGATCCAAAATTTGTTACAATGTTGTTGCAGACTTCACTCCATGGACTAGTTTCAAGTAGCTCTTCACGCTAGACTATCCTGTGCAAACCTCATCTTCTCTGAATAATAACTGCAACATACAACCATTAGAATCTGATTGCTGTAGATAAGCATTTCTCTCACTCTGTAAACATTTTCTTAGCCTCCACTCATTCCTCCGTTAACCTATTGACAGTTCCTTGATGTTTCGATATCTGTTCTATTAACCAGTCTCTTCTTTTAATAAAACTATGCCTTTCAAAACCTTGTGTCCTCACCGCGGCTGAAGTTTATAGTTCACATTTTACTTCAAATGGATGTACGTTGCAATAGTCATGCAGAGATGAAGTGGGTTGCGTAAGGCAGACTAGCATGGATAGTCTCATCAAACCAGTCTTTGGGCTGAAGATCACAACAACACCAACAACAACATAATGATGACAAGTTCAAGCTAAAGTTTATATAATAACAGCAGTATGAAAAATTGCATTTTTGCCATTCAAATTTATTATTTACTAGGTGCTAAACGAGGCTGTGTTTCAGATCAGTTGTTTTTTTTAAGCTGTGAGATGGTGAGTAAGTAAGCTAGTGGATGTTCAACCACATTAGCTGCCTTTATCAGCCTGCCTGTTCGGCTAAACGTAACTCATGATACGCGGCCCACTCGAGCCTCTTCGAACGCACTGTACCAAATTACGATGTGTCGTTATGTGCAGGTTTGCTACAAGGTGTACAGAGGGGCACTGGATGAAGCGCTCATCAGTGCATCTTGCTATTGAAGTAACTACACGATATGTGACGTGTACATTATACTGTACATTAAGGAAGCATGTCGTATTCATAACTTTAAATCGTATCACGTAGCACTTACCAAACAATAAAGACATGTTCACAAATATGATCCGATCAAAAGTGAATCCTGTCTCGGGCATGGATGTGTGTGATGTCCTTAGGTTAGTTAGGTTTTAGTAGTTCTAAGTTCTAGGGGACTGATGACCTCTGAAGTTAAGTCCCACAGTGCTCAGAGCCTTTTGCACCATCTTGAGCCATCAAAAGTGAAAGAGTAAACATATCGCGCAATATTCTTCAAATCAGTAAATATCTTGCAACGCACGCTTACTGAAATAGCCTATGTTCGTCTGGGTTCAGTGTATCTCCATGTAAAATTTCATCGAAATCTGTTCAGCGGCATACCTCCTCAAAACGAAACAAACAGGGTTACTTTAGCATGAATAAAACTTTGAGTTACGACATCATCTTTTCCGTGATCTGATTTTGATGAAGTAAAGGCTATATGGGGCACCAAGCCATGTACTAGTTACCTTGGAAAACCCCGTGAAAGAGATTAGCGTGTTCAAAAAGACAGACAGATTTGACACTTTCAGATAAATCTTTAGCTTTCGATATTTGTTTCTGTGATTCGATTTTCATGAAATAAAGCCTATAAGTTTCCCCAAGCAATGCTCAAGTTACCTGTGTAAAGCCCCATGAAAATTGTATAGTAGTTTTGGAATTAGCCTTCTCAAACAGAGCAGGCTTTTCATAAATCTTCAATAACGATATTTTCTTCGGGATCTGATTTTGATAAAATATAGCCTATCTCGTTGTTGATGCCCACCTTCATATGGAGAAATGGTCACCACAAGAAAATAAGAGAAACCACAGCTCGAACGTAAAGATTTACATTTTCGTTTTCGCAACGTGCGGTTAGAGTGCAACGGTAGGGAAATTGCTTGAAGATGGTTCGATGAACTCTCTGCCGGTAACTTAATTGTGAATTGCAAAGTAATGATATAAATGTAGATCTAATTGTATGGAGCCGCGAGTTATGTTCAAGTTACCTGCGAAGACCCCATGAAAAAACGTCTTGCAGTTTAGGAGATTAGCGTGTTCACTCAGACAGACAGCATGCAAAACGGTTTTCGTAAAACTTTAAATCACGTTATTTTTTCCGTGATCCGATTTTGATAAACTATAGCCTTCAGGCTGTCCCAACCTAAGCTCACGTTACCCGCGAAAACCCGTTACAATCGTCTAGCAGTTTCCATCAAGCGTGTTAAAACACACAAACAGGCAGTCACGACAGTTTTGCTGATAGTTTTTTCTTCCCCTTTCGAGTCTTCTGACTGGTGTGGGGCGGCCTGCTACGGATTCCTCGCATCTCAGCGCTGCGCTGGATGTATTCCAGACTCTGCCTTCCTCTACAATTTTGGAAGTATTCCAATCTCTGTCTTCCTTTATAGCTTTACCCTCCACAACACCCTCTAGCAAAATTTCTTAACATATATCCTATCATCCTGTCCATTTTTCTAGTTTCCCATATGTTTCTTTCCTCGCCGATACTACTGACAATCTCCGCCTGCTTTACGATTGTCTTCTGATTTTCGATGTCTCACTAGCATACAGTGCTGTGCTCCAAACGTACATTCTCAGAAATTTCCAAATTTAGACCTGTGTTTGATACAAGTAGACTTTCTTGTACAGAAACACCCTTTCGGCGTTTTTTTTTCCTCCTTGCTCATTGGTTATTATGCTACATAGGTTGCAGAATTGTTTAACTTCGTTGACCTAGGGATCCCCAATTCAGACTTCAAGTTTCTAGATCTCATTTTTGTTACTTCTCGTTACTTTAGTCTTTCTTCGATTTACTCTCGATCAGTACTCTGAACTCATTGCATTGATCATGCCATAATTCTTCTCCACTTTCACTGAGGATAGCAGATTCATCAGCGAATCTTATCATTGATACCCTTTCACCCAGAATTTTAATGCAACTCTTAAACCTTTCTTTCATTTCTGTCATTGCTTGTTCGATGTGTAGTGTGAACAGTAGGGGCGATAAACTGCATACTTCCCTTATACCTTCTTAATTCGAGCATTATGTTCTTGATCTTCCACTTTTATTGTTCCATCTTGGTACCTGCAAATATTATATATTATCCGTCCTTTGCTACAGTTCACCCCAGTTTCTTCGCAGAATTTCGAATTCCTTGAATCGTTCTATATTTTCCAACACTTTTCCGAGGTCAACAGATCCTATGAATGTTTCACGATTTTTCTCTAGTCTTGCTTCCGTTATCAAACACAACGCCAGGACTGCCTCTCTGGTGGCTTTCCCTCACCTAAAGCCAAACTGATCGTCGTTTAACAGATTCTACATTTTCCTTTTTATTCTTGTGCATATTCTTCTTATGAACAACTTGGATGCATGAACTGTTAATCTGATTGTGAAATAATTCTTGCTCTTGTTGGCTCTTGCTATCTTTAGTGGTTGATGTTTTTCCGAAAGTCAGATGGTCAGACATGCAGTCTTCACACTAACATCAATGATATTCTGATGAAAAACTATCTATCGCTTCCGCTTTATCTGATATGTCTTCCAAAACTCTTTTAAATCCTGATTCTAATGCTGTATCCCCTATCTCTTTACTGTAGACACGTGTTTCTTGTTCTACCACGTCATCAGTCAAGTCTTTCCCAGTGTACTCTTTCCATCTATCTGCTATCTCCTCTGCATTTAACAGGTGCTTTCCCGCAGCACTCTTGATGTTTACTATACTTTCCTTTAAAGTTATCGAAGGTTTATTGATTTTTCCGTAGGCCGACACTGTCATTCCGACAGTCATTTCTTTTTCGATTTCTTCACATTTTTCATGCAGCCATTTTGCCTTGGCTTTCCTGGACTTCCTATTTATTTCGTTCCTAATGACTTGTGTTTCTGTATTTCTGAATTTCCCTGAACATTTTTGTACTATATTCTTTTGTCGATCAGCTGAAATACTTCTGTTACCTACAATGTTTCCACAGTTACCTACCTTGTACCTACAGTTTTCTTTCCAACACCTGTGATTACCCTTTCCGGAGATGTCCAATCCTCTTCAATTGAACTGAGTTCAAAAATGGTTCAAATGGCTCTGAGCACTATGGGACTTAACAGCTGCGGTCATCAGTCCCCTAGAACTTAGAACTACTTAAACCTAGCTAACTTAAGGACATGACACACATCCATGCCCGAGGCAGGATTCGAGCCTGCGACCGTCGCGGTCGCGCGGTTCCAGACTGTAACGCCTAGAACCGCTCGGCCACATCGGCCGGTTAACTGAACTGAGTACTGAGCTACATATTATCCAGTTATCTATAGTGTGAGACAACTTATTGCGTGTCTCAGTATTCCTTACTACTACCGTATATAACTTCCTTGTGCACTGATTATTTCTCAACAGTCTTTTAGCCTTCAGCCTTCTTCATCACTATGAACTTTTGATCTGGGTACACCTCATATCCCAGTCAGTAATCCATCATTAGATTTCAGAATCTCTGTCTGGCCATTATGTAATCCTACTGATATTTTCCTCTATCTCCCTGGCTTTTCAAAGCATACATCCTCCTCTTCTGATTCTCGAACAGAATGTTCCCCATTAGTAACTGATATTTATTGCGGACTCAATTAGCCTTTCTCCTCTGACGTTCCCAGTACCAAGCTCATATTGTCCCGTAACACTTTCCTCATTCCCGTACCCAGCAACTGCTCTCCAGTCTCCCATGACTGATACACTTTTACCTCCCCTTACATATTGAATTACCCGTTCAATATCGTCATATATTTTCTCTATCTCAGCCTCCACTGCTTGCGACATCGGTATGTACAACTGAACTACTGTTGTCGGTGTTGGCGTGCTGCCGGCCAAGGTGGCCGAGCGGTTCTAGGCGCTTCAGTCTGGAACTGCGCGGCCGCTACGGTCGCAGGTTCGAATCCTGCCTCGGGCATGGATGTGTGTGATGTCCTTAGGTTAGTTAGGTTTAAGTTGTTCTAAGTTCTAGGGGACTGATGACCTCAGATGTTAAGTCCCATAGTGCTCAGAGCCATTTGAACCATTTTTGTTGGCGTGCTGTTGATTCTGAAGAGGACAACCCTATCAGTGAACTGTCACGACTACCCTCTCTCTGCACTACGTTCCTATTCACAACAAATTCTACTCCATTTATAGTGTTTTTTACTGCTTTTTCTGCGCTGATATTACTCTAGACACTTCTGAGCAGAGATCCTGGTCTTTTATCCACTTAACCTCAGTGACGCTTGCTATATCTATATTGAGGCTTTGCCTTTCGCTTTTCAGATTTGCTAGCATGCCTGTCACTCGACACTTCTAATATTCCACACCCCAAGTAGTATAACGCTACGCTTTCATTGGTTATTCAATCTTTTTCTTATAGCCATTTCAACTCAGGAGATCCAAATGGGGCACTCGTCCGTAATCTTTCACCAATGGAAGGATCACTATGACACTTTTCCAATTACTGGCCACATGTACTGTGAATACACGTTATAGGTGTTTAAAGCGGTGGTTAAATAGTTCACTTGTTAGATGAATACAGGAAGTACAAGAATGTTCTGGGTAATTCAAGAATACAGATATATAAGCCAATTGAGAAATAAATAAATAGGAAGAGCAGGGAAGCTAAGGTGAAATGGCTGCATGACAAATTTGAAGAAATCGAAAATGAAATGATTGTCAGAAGGACTAAATCAGCATATAGAAAAGTCAAAACAGCCTTTGCTGAAGTTAAAGCAAGGGTGGTAACATTGCGAGTGCAATGGGAGTTTCGCTGTTAAATGCAGAGGAGTCAGTGGATAAGTGGAAAGAGTATATTGAGGACCTCTATGAGGGGGAGACCTGTCTGATGACTAAAGAAGAAGAAACATGAGTCTACATAGAAGAGATAGATGACCCGTCATCACACTAGCAGCTTAAGAGCTGATGCTTCCATATTGTTCACAAGAAGAATAAACAGAAGAATTGAAAAGAAAATAGACAGTATGTTAGATAACGATCGGTTTGGCTTTTGTCAAGTTAAAGGCACCAGAGAGGCATTCTAAAGTTGCGGTTGGTAATGGAAGAGAGACTGATGAAAAATCACGATATTTTCATAGGAACTGTTTACTCTGAATAAACGTTCGACAGGATAGAATGGTGCAAGGTGTTCTAAATTTTAAGGAACATAAAGGCAAGCTATAGAAAGATAGGTTAATATACAACATTTGCAAGAGCCAGAAGGAGCCAATAAGACCGGAAGACAAAGTACGAAATGCACAGATTAGATAAGGTGTACGACAGGGTGAGAGAGGACTTGTTAGTCTCTCACCTATTTTTCGCAAATGGAAAATTATTAAAGATTTCATTACAACCTGACACACCTTGAGTGAGTCTCTGCAATTGGCAGCGAGCCCATCCGTTAGTAAATCTTGCTGGACAGGCCAACAGCTGTACAGGGCAGACAGGGCAGCCCCTCATTGAGATAAGACTCCAGCAGAACAATGCCACACTATCTGCTGTGGCACCAGCGGAAGCCTGGGCTGGGGCAAAGGTCTGAAAGAACACGTATACAAAGTAGAGTCATAAACTGGGCATTATGTGCAGAGGCACATGTGTTAAAAATTCACCCATTTTCGTGGTCGCTGACAGTGCAAATAGGCCAGTGAACCACTTACATCGGCTGCCTTGGTTGTATAAGAAAAATCCGGCGTCTGAGAAACGTTTGTATATGGAATCTTTATTACACCTCATAGCTAGGACTGACAAGCGCCAAGGTACAGGCGACTCAGATAAAGATCTTTGAGACTGTATCTGTTCACTTGTTGCTGTGGGAAGAGACACGACTTTGGAAAAAATCATCTTCCACCTCCGCAAAAACTTAAAAAAGCCAGTAATTGGCGGTTTCTTTTTTCCCACGTAGGTTTCTTAATTCTTTCCCTGGTTCAACGTGCGTTTGTGCTCATGTTGTGGGACGGGAGACTTAGCGCCTCTAGAGCCCCGTGATTGGCTCATGATGAGTGAAGGCAGTTTCGTTTGTGCACTTTGCGGGAAAACACTTTGCGGTAAAACGGATTTTCTTCTGGAGAGGTGCGAGGCACTGGGGTGCGGGTCTTTGGTCTGGTAATCACTTCTGGTCGAAGCTCTGTCCTGTGTGGTTGGTACTTGGTACATGTCCTGATACTGACTTTATTTGTGAATAGTTTGAACTGGGGAGCTTGTGCTGAAGTTCTTACTGTCCCAACAGTGTGACTTCAAATGTTTCGTACTACTCATTTGCTGAGGGCACAGTTATTTGTTTTCGGTTCACCAGTCTTAACGTTTGGCATCCTTGTGCACTCTGTCGTATAAGTGAGCCTAAGTGGTCCTTGGTACGACCAGCGAACGGGTGTGTCACGCACTGAAATCTACCATGATTTCAGCACTCTGGTAGAGAGTAAATTGCGATCTGTCTGCCTGTTCACTAGACTGTGAGATTGTTGCATTTCTTACATGGCCACGATCGATTCATAGGTGCCGCCTCCACGTCTCAACTCCGGCGCTCAAATCTCGCCATCTACAAGTTACAACGCCACAAAAAGCCAACAGTGTAATGTACTGCTGCTCTGGCATTGACAGGGCGTACATATCTCAACTGCCACTTGCTCTCAACTGCACCTACGTAGAGATACTTGAGTAGACTTGAACAATAAAAGCCTGTTCAGTGTCAGATCAATTCACATTGCGTTATCCACATTTTCAGGACCAGAGTACTTGACTCACTCCATTAGTTAAACAGTCTCTGCCACCCAGGATCCTTGTCCAGAGCAGTCTTACATCACCTGTTAGTTGTTTACGGTATTCGGTCAATAACTTGTCTAGCATAATTTATGTCTGTTTCGGGAAAATAAATGTTGTTAGTACATTAACCTTTGCCTACATTCTAGCTCATTTAAATTGTCTCACCAGGGTTACCATTCAAGGGATGTAGTCTTTCTTCCATACTGTTCAATCTATTCATCGAAGATGTAATGACAGAAAGGAAAGAAAGATTCAAGTATGCGCTTAAAATTCTGAGTGAAGAGATGTCAATGATAAGATTCGCTGATGATACTGCTGTCCTCAGTGGAAGTGGAGAGGATTTGCAGGATGTTTGCTACGGGATGAACAGTTCGATGAGTCTGTACAGAGAATGGATCGGCAGGAAATCGAAGAAAGACGAATGTAATGAGAAGTAGCAGAAATGAGAACGACGAGAAACTTAACTCCAGAACTGAGAAACACGAGGTGAGTGAAGTTAATGAAATTATGCTACCAAGGTAGTATAATAATGAATGACGGTCGGAGCAAGGAGGACGTAAAAAGCAGACTAATACTGACATGAAAGGGCATTCCTGGCCAAGAGAAGTCTAGTGTCAAACATAGGTCTTAATTCGAGGAAGAAATTTCTAAAAACGTACGTTTGGAGCACAGAATAGTCTGGTTGTGAAACATGGACTGTGGAAAAACCGGAATATAAGAGAATCAAAGCCTTTGAAATGTGACGCTCCGGAACGGAAAAAAAACGGGAAGTTTCTCAGTAATACCGGCGAGGGAAGGAATGTCTATAAAAAAATAAAAAATTACAGTATTATATATCTGTTAAGAGATCGGTGAATAAGTTCCATGGCCCTAGAGGGAGCTGTTGAGGGTGAAATGTATAGAGTGAGACAGAGATTGAAATACATCCAGAAAATAACTGAGGGCGAAGGTACAAGTGCTACTCTGAGATGAAGCGGTTGGCACAGGAGAGGAATGCGTGGCGGACGGAATGAAACCAAACAGAAGACTGGTGGAAAGAAATGCAGTGGTTTCCACTGATTTCTGCATCCGCTTACTGTTGGTGAGTGCTGATTCTTCCGTCTTTTAGGGGCAGTTTCCCACTGCAAGGGCAAGAGAGTGCCCTGAATCTCTGTCCGCTCCTCTGCCCTCTGTGACATAGCCGTTGGCAGAACGAGGGTAATATGTTACGGCAGACGTCATCGGCCGTCATTGCTGATGATGTTTTTCAAAATTTAAGTAGGGGGCCGGCCGGAGTGGTCGAGCGGTTCTAAACACTACAGTCTGGAACCGCGCGACCGCTGCGGTCGCAGTTTCGACTCCTGCCTCGGGCATGGATGTGTGTGATGTCCTTGGGTTGGTTAGGTTTAAGTAGCTCTAAGTTCTAGGGGACTGATGACCTCAGCAGTTAAGTCCCATAGTGCTCAGAGCCATTTGAACCATTTTTTTTTTTAATTTTCCTGCTCGTGTTACCATATTAATGACTGCTCTCTTTAATCATAGTGAAGTATTTTATGTGGTTTGCCATATCATGATCTTTTCTAAGTGGTTTTGTAAACATTCACTCTGATGGGTTTCATTTTATGAAATGGTAATTTAACTGTATATCCCTGCTTTTACTTCCTGTGCAAATGGTCACGAGGGCCGAAACTGGTAGAAAACAATAGTAAATTTGTACAGCTGATGGAGAACGTGCAATTCTTCAACGACAATCGAGTCATGTCATTAATCTGGTGATGAAAATGATGGTGAAACCGACCCTCGCATTATTTATATTAAGAACCGACTAAAATGGCAATAAATTTTTACATGTATATATTATATGCTACGGTAGTTGCATGACGCCTTTGGCGTGTGCAATGAATAATATATTCATGCAAGAATTCTTCGGAATCGGTTCCTACTCGGTGGCGTGTGAAAGGCCGCGCCCCCTTTTGTGCAAGTGGGCAGCGCCATTCGCGGTCCGGTCCTCTCTACGGCCGGTGATCTCCTCTCCAGAGCAGAGCACAAGTTGCGGCTTCCCACGGGGCCTCACAAATACACCCCGCAAAGAAGCGCTCCGCTGCCCTTTCCCTCTCCCTCCCACCGGCCAGCACTCTGCGGCTCCCTGGAGACGGCGGGCCGGCCGCCGGCCTCGCAGGCCATCTGTCATCCCGGCCGGAGCGGCCGCTGACGTGTGTACTGCCGCGGCCCACCCCGGAACACCTGTTGGGGCCGGTGCTCCGTCTCCCCGCCGTCACTCGTCGCCCCCGGGGCCGCTCTTGTTTTCTCAAGTCTTGCGCCGCGAAAGCGATCTCCGCAGTCCTCGGAAACCCGGGTCGCTAAGTGCTATTCATCTTGTTTGCTTTTAAAGGAGCATTTTTGTGACGATATAGATGCTCCTCGGTATGACAAGTACTGTACAGGTTGACCCAAAAGTCTGTTAACATTAGGAAATGCAGTAATTCACGGATTGATGCAAGTAGTAGAGCGGAAGATTGAGTTTAACCTCCAGTCGAAATCGAGGTCATTAGAGACCACCATAAGCTCGTATTGCGTCAAGGTTGATGAAGGAAATCGGCCATGCCCTTTTTCCAAGGAACATCCCGGCATTTGTCTGGTACGAGTTAGGCAAATCATGTAAAACTTTAATTTGGTTGGCGGGACTCGTGTTTGAACCGTCGTCGTCCAGAATGCGAGTCCATTGCGTAACCACTGCAGATGCAGGTTGAGAGATAAACACTGACACACATGCATTAAATGACGTGGCCTTTTGTTGAAACCAAAAACCTACTGATAACAAACAGACCCGAACTTTTCCACTCTGTAAGCGCAGAACACGGAATCAGTGGTCATAAGGCCGTTGCAGCATCCCTGAATATGGAAGTAAATAGGAATATAAAAAAGGGAGGATGGTTTATCTGTTTAGCAAGAGTAATAGGAATAAGATTCAGACTACCTAACAGATCAAAACGAAAATTTCTCTTCCGACACTGAGAATGTTGAGTGTTTGTGGAAAAAGTTCAAGGCAATCGTAAAATGCGTTTTAGACAGGTACGTGCCGAGTAAAAATGTGAGAGACGGGAAAAACCCACCGTGGTTCAACAACAAAGTTAGGAAACTACTGAGAAAGCAAAGAGAGCTTCTCTGCAAGTTTAAACACAGCCACAACCGCTCAGACAAACAGAAGCTAAACCATGTCAAAGTTAGCCTAAGGAAGGTTATGCGTGATGCGTTCAGTGAGTTCGAAACTAAAGTTCTGTGTACCGACTTGACAGAAAATGCTAGGAAGTTCTGGTCTTACGTTAAATCAGTAAGTGGATTGAAACAGCATATTCAGACACTCTGGGATGATAATGGCATTGAAACAGAGGATGACACGCCTATAGCTGAGATACTAAACACCTTTTCGCGAAGCTGTTTCACAGAGGAAGACCGCACTGCAGTTCCTTCTCTAAATCCTCGCACTAACGAAAAAAATGTCTGACATCTAAATAAGTGTCCAAGAAATAGAAAAGCAACTGGAATCACTCAACAGAGGAAAGTCCACTGGACCTGACGGGATACCAATTCGATTCTACACAGAGTACGCGAAAGAACTTGCCCCATTCTAACAGCCGTGTACCGCAAGTCTCTAGAGGAACGGAGGGTTCCAAATGATTGGAAAAGAGCACAGGTAGTCCCAGTCTTCAAGAAGGGTCGTTGAGCAGATGCGCAAAACTATAGACCTATATCTCTGACGTCGATCTGTTGTAGAATTTTAGAACATGTTTTTTCCTCGCGTATCAAGTCATTTCTGGAAACCCAGAATACACTCTGTAGGAATCAACATGGATTCCGCAAACAGCGATCGTGTGAGACCCAACTCGCTTTATTTGTTCATGAGACCCAGAAAATATTAGATACAGGCTCCCAGGTAGATACCATTTTCCTTGACTTCCGGAAGGCGTTCGATACAGTACCGCACTGTCGGCTGATAAAGTAAGAGCCTACGGAATATCAGACCAGCTGTGTGGTTGGATTGAAGAGTTTTCAGCAAACAGAACACAGCATAGGCTACAATCCGACCTTTATCAAAGTCGGAAACGTGATGGCACGCATTTCTCCTCCTTACACGAGGCATCGCAACTGCTGATTGTGCATGATAAATCGGTTGGAAACTTCCTCATGTCAGCACGTTTTAGGTGTCGCCACTGTCGCCAACCTTGTGTGAATGCTCTGAAAAGCTAATGATTTGTATATCACTGCATCTTCTTCCTTTCGGTTAAATTTCGCGTCTGTAGCAGGTCATCTTCGTGGTGTAGCAATTTTAATGGCCAGTAGTGTAGATCAGGCGATAATCTGAAGGCATGCTGGCAACAGATTTTTTGGGTGTGTAACTAGATGAAGACTGGGCATTCAGTACCTACATAGAATATGTAAATTTGTAAAGCGAATGTAAAGTGAAGTTGTAAAATGAGTAGCTGAGTAATGTGGGACAAAAGAGGTTTCTTTTGCCCCTGAATGTAATTAGACTGTACCTCAAGGCTACAATGTGATTCTGTGGTAAAGATACAAACTTCCGGAGATGATCGATCAGTGCCGTTGTTTGAGTTTAAGGTACGTGACGATGAGACCGCCATTGGTTGCCACTTTCGTTGACTGACGGCGTTAGCAGCCCAGGACGAGGGGAGAGTCAGACCTCACAGAGCGAGTGTCAGAGACGCATACTGGAAACGTGCAGATGTAGTCGGGCAGATACCATTCCTCGCCTAAGAATGGATTTCTTGCGAAGAGCCGAGCGATAGTACGAAACGTGCAGATAACTGACTGAGCCCTGCAGGGACGAAGAAAAAGCGTGGACACAAAAACACCAAGAATTGGCAGATTGAGGGATGTGAAGCTGAACAACTGCGGAAGAAGTCAACCGCTTAAAAAAATGTTTGATGGACATAAGGCGGTTGCTTATAAATCACGAATGCCAGCAAATCATTACATGCACAAATATGAGATGGTCCATGCCTCATACTGAGAGAGCCATTACAAAGAAGTATTGTGTGGTTGCTTTTGCGGCAACTTAGGAATGCACAAAAACGTAGAAACAATATACGACTAACGCTGGGAACAGCTTTCACAGTGAAAACATGAGAAAGATGCCATTTTGCGAGTCGCACACCAGCTCACGCAACATAGAAAATTTTCCTACTGCACTCGGAGGCGTGATCATGAAACGGTGCATTGAGCTACATTGCAAGTTTTGTCCACGAATGACAACGTAGAGAAGTGGACAAATTCGACTAGTTTGTAATCATAGAAATGGACGAAAAGAGAGTCAGTACACAGCACGGAAGTAAGACGACATGGAGGCTCCTCTATCCACCACACACATCCTCCTCCTGACCACAAGCAAAACACAGCGAGCAGTCAACGCAATCAGATAGCACTTAATTATTCGCTACCAAAGTTGGGTAATATAATTAGTAATCTGCATGTCAGTTTATGCAAAAGAACAGAGAATATTTACAACAGGACCCAAGTCCGGAAACTAGCAAAGTTTTAAGCTAAGCTCTACTGCTGTTATAGCCATACAGCTGTTTGGAGTTCCATTATCTGGTAGGCTTACTTTCATGTGTGTGAGGCCAGGAGATCATCTATCAGCAGCATCCAAAGTGTTTCAAAGTTACTCTAGATAGGAACCGGTCCTTCAAAAGACATCTTGACAATATATCTCATAATACAAGATCACAAAACAATCTTATTCATAGGCTCTGAGCACTACCTGGGGGCTTCAGCAGTTACACTACGAACCTCTATACTCACCTTCGTGAACTCGGCAACTGATCACTGAGCACCATTGTGGTTAACTACCAATCGTGTAAAGAAGGTGTACAGCCAGCTGAGGATTATTGATGGACATATAAAAACTATGCCACAATATTGTCTCCCAACACAGCCATATAGCCGCTCCTTCCTTGCGGAGACAGGAAGCTTTAGTGACTGAATTTATGAAAGTAAAGAACAATCTTGTATTCTCCACGAAGATACTCCAGTTTTATAAACAGCTCGACTTAGCTCTAGAAACCAACCGCCGAAAATCACACATCAACTGGCAGCTACTAACTTCAGCAGGGGTACTAAATGGTACACGAACTGGAATATTAGTGCCTCCCCTGAGAACCGTGACAATATCAGTCCAGCAGAGAAACATAAGGGCTTCGAACTTCCACGACAGATACGGAAAACAGACTTCTAACAGGGCTAGGAATATGCATACGAAGTCTTCACCAGTGGAGCAAGCTATCCAGCCCTAGATGTGACTGCAGGGTTCCAAATCAAGCTCTCCAACACATCGCTCAGGGCTGTGGACTGAGATCCTACCAGGGTAGCCTGGCTGATTCATTCAACGACACATGGTCCTCTCTCGAACAAGTCACCAATCTGGATGTCAGAATGTAAGGATACCAGTTTATATGCTGTAATGCTATATTTTGTTTATTGTGTTATTGTATTCTACATTTCATCTCATTTTAACTCATTTTACTCTGTAAGTAAGGGAATAAAGCCAAAGTGACACTAGCATGCGTTGTTGCCAAATTTATTCAAATGGCTCTGAGCACTATGGGACTCAACTGCTGTGCTCATCAGTCCCCTAGAACTTAGAACTACTTAAACCTAACTAACCTAAGGACATCACACACATCCATGCCCGAGGCAGGATTCGAACCTACGACCGTAGCAGTCGCATGGTTCCGGACTGCGCGTCTAGAACCGCGAGACCACCGCGGCCGGCGCCAAATTTATTCAAGATGGCGACTGTCCTTAACTCCTCTCCCTGGAGTGTAGATGTAACAATGTCGATTATTGACGCCACTGCGCATCTCCCGCCACACTTTTTGCCCCTCCTGTCCCACACTTGTGAATTGGCAGGAAAGAGTCTCAGCCTGTGCTGGGACGCTGGAGAGGAAGGATGTAAGGTACTGTTTTCATTTATGTATATTATTTATTACTGAGGGTGTTATCCTGCTGCTGGATTGTCCTACAGCTGTGTCCCCACCCCATCCCCCTCGCCCCAATTTCTGCTGCCCCACATCCATATTTATGAAGTGGTTTGAAAAAGACTGGAGTGAAGGGTACTGTATTTTTGGAAGGAAATGTGTTCACTTGATGAGAAGTTGGTGTTGGACAGAGAGGAGGTTAGCAAGTGTATCATATGTCAGCAAACAGCTGACAGCATCCACAGCCTGCTGCATGACGAGGTCATAATGGATGAGTGTAGGGGGAACACTTTTTATCAGATAAGAGTGATGTGGGACGATGGACTGAGGATGCACTTCAGATCTCGGCAGAGGCTACTGCTTAGGCCGGAGTTATTAGTTTTTTTTTTTTTTTTTTTTTTTTAATGGTAGGTCAATCGACAGTGCAGAAGACAATGTCGGCCTGTTCCAGTACGCCAGTCAGAATAAACCAGATGTGCTCGCCTTAGTGTATGAGGCTAAACTCGGGACGATTGAAACGCATTTTCCTCCACTTTTCATTCGTGAGTGTGTGTGTGTGTGTGTGTGTGTATGAACGGCTGGCTGTGTCCATCATACCACTCGAAATTGGCGAGGACGTACCATACAGCTACTGCTGGAAGAAATGCCTCCTGCTGATCCAAAAGTGTATAGACGCTGAGGAATATTACACGGATACATGATAAGAGGGGATAGGACAGCCAACTATCACTTAAGTGTATGAAGAGTATCCTCCTGCTGGTCTACAGGTGAAATAGCTGCAGAGGAAGTTGATGCTCCGATAACTTATGGAAAATGCTTCACTGCTCTAATGACACATCGATAATGTCATGAAGAAAAGAAAGACACTACTCGCAAACAATCGGTTATAATTCAACAGGTGCACTGGGAACTGAGAACAATCTTGTAGTAACACAACTACCACAAAAACTGACACCAAAAGATCTCACCAGGAGACAGTGGCGGCAGCTGCATGTGTGTTTACTTCGATGCGCGGATACAGACAAACCAGCGTACAACCGGTCTCCCCTCCACCCTCTTCCTCCTTCTCCCATAGATAGTGATGCAGGCATTCCATGCCTCTTCTAGTCTGTCGCTAATGCTACACAAAGAGATCCATCTGCTTGTCTGTCTAAAGAGTTGTCATTCTTAGTAGCTCATCACTTGTAATGTCAGCACATATATTTTGAAAAAGTAGCTGAATAAACACTCATTTGTAGCAGGAATCACTACCATTGAGTATTCTCCAGGTGTGATTCTTATGCTTGTTACAATGAATATTGTACAGACAGACCACACCTCGCATCGCATAAATGTGTAGTCTAGTGCTTTTAAAAAGAGAACTGTGACACCACAAATAGTGAATACAGTACTAAATCACTGAAGTTCCCGGATAAATAATTGTAACCTCACTCTGCATGTGTGATTCTTACGCTTGCTCCAACGAAATATTGTACCGACAGACGTCACCTCGTATTGTGTAGAAGGTGTAACCTTACGCTTTTGAGACAAAAACTGTGAAGTGAAAATAGTGGATATAGTGCAAAATTAATTAAATCTGCCGCTAAATAAGTGCAAACTCACACTCGTAGTACGAATTTGTGCTTCCCTCAATGATTATTGAACATTCAATATTGCGTTGAATGAACTAAGAAATAAACACCTTTATGGACACTGGTTTTCCAGGCCTGCTGTATCGTGTCGCTGATAGGACACAAAGAGCTCCTATTCAGGACTCTGCTTGGGCGGTGTTGGGATGACAAAGATGTACTGTTTCCGGTCTGCAACTGGACCCTGGTGTATTATGAGTGCTTCCCGCCTGTGTTTCAACGGAAACATGAAACAGTGTAATAACATTACACAATAATTGAAAAAATGGTTCTGCACTTAAACATGCTATGATGTTAACGCTTTCGGGACGGAGCGCGTTTCCCCAAAGCGGAGCAATTCGGCGGCGCTGTGCGGGTTCCATATCCCTAAGGTTTCTTTCATCGCTTATAAAGTCTACAGTTTTTGACCTATCGGTGTAATTTTTTTTGTAAATGAAGTTTAAAACACGCTCTTTACTGGCATACTATTTTCATTATTCCATATCGCGCTCTTTTTGAATTGAGGGTGGTGTTAAATTAGAAAAAAAAATGAAAATTTAGATTTGTTGTTACTTTTTTTTTAATTGAGAGGTGAAGCATTGAATCAGACATATTAAAATTAGTTCTATCATATTCTTTAAAGTTATAGCTTTAAAACGACATATAAAATACAATTTTATCTCTTATGGGACGTCCGTGGGAAGAAAAATGAAATGTCCATTTTTAGGGATGAAAAATTTAATTTACGTCAATAAACTAAAAAATTTCATACAATTTGCTTTAAACAAACTTAAAAAACTTTGCCATATCGATTTTTCGACAGGCAACCACATTCTACAAGTACTTTGCTACTTTGTAATGCCCTTTGAAGCACTCGGGCATATGAAGAAAAGGTTAGGACCGACAAGTTCGCAAGAAAAGGGGGATCGTTCTCGCTCTCCTGGCTTGGAGCGATCACTGCAAACCACACAGTCACCCTGTTTTCCGGAGTCTATTCTTGCGATAGCATGGTACAGGCCGTCCATCCTGTGTGGGTCACCGTGCTCAGAGCGTGGCCTCTTCCCCGATGGGTTGGTTGAGCCCTGACGTCGTCCACAAGCTCTTTGACGTGACTCTTCCGAAACTGCAAATGAATCTTTGGTGTCTCTCCTCTTCTATTTGCTATGATGACATATAGCAAGAAAGCGTTGACGATCGCCATCCGAAATTAGCCAGAACAATTACCCTCTTGTCAGGATGCGCCCCGTCCCGTGTCGATACTCAAAGCCAGACCCTAGATACAGCGCTGGGTGTGTAACGCGACAATCGGGCCACGTATACGGGCCTCGCGTCCCGAAAGAGTTAAAGCAATGTGGTTTCCGATATATTGGTCGTGGATGCAACGTTGTTAGTGCCCCAATTCCGGAAATATATTTTCAACACCTGACATACACTCCTGGAAATTGAAATAAACACCGTGAATTCATTGTCCCAGGAAGGGGAAACTTTATTGACACATTCCTGGGGTCAGATACATCACATGATCACACTGACAGAACCACAGGCACATAGACACAGGCAACAGAGCATGCACAATGTCGGCACTAGTACAGTGTATATCCACCTTTCGCAGCAATGGAGGCTGCTATTCTCCCATGGAGACGATCGTAGAGATGCTGGATGTAGTCCTGTGGAACGGCTTGCCATGCCATTTCCACCTGGCGCCTCAGTTGGACCAGCGTTCGTGCTGCACGTGCAGACCGCGTGAGACGACGCTTCATCCAGTCCCAAACATGCTCAGTGGGGGACAGATCCGGTGATCTTGCTGGCCAGGGTAGTTGACTTGCACCTTCTAGAGCACGTTTGGTGGCACGGGATACATGCGGACGTGCATTGTCCTGTTGGAACAGCAAGTTCCCTTGCCGGTCTAGGAATGGTAGAACGATGGGTTCGATGACGGTTTGGATGTACCGTGCACTATTCAGTGTCCCCTCGACGATCACCAGTGGTGTACGGCCAGTGTAGGAGATCGCTCCCCACACCATGATGCCGGGTGTTGGCCCTGTGTGCCTCGGTCGTATGCAGTCCTGATTGTGGCGCTCACCTGCACGGCGCCAAACACGCATACGACCATCATTGGCACCAAGGCAGAAGCGACTCTCATCGCTGAAGACGACACGTCTCCATTCGTCCCTCCATTCACGCCTGTCGCGACACCACTGGAGGCGGGCTGCACGATGTTGGGGCGTGAGCGGAAGACGGCCTAACGGTGTGCGGGACCGTAGCCCAGCTTCATGGAGACGGTTGCGAATGGTCCTCGCCGATACCCCAGGAGCAACAGTGTCCCTAATTTGCTGGGAAGTGGCGGTGCGGTCCCCTACGGCACTGCGTAGGATCCTACGGTCTTGGCGTGCATCCGTGCGTCGCTGCGGTCCGGTCCCAGGTCGACGGGCACGTGCACCTTCCGCCGACCACTGGCGACAACATCGATGTACTGTGGAGACCTCACGCCCCACGTGTTGAGCAATTCGGCGGTACGTCCACCCGGCCTCCCGCATGCCCACTATACGCCCTCGCTCAAAGTCCGTCAACTGCACATACGGTTCACGCCCACGCTGTCGCGGCATGCTACCAGTGTTAAAGACTGCGATGGAGCTCCGTATGCCACGGCAAACTGGCTGACACTGACGGCGGCGGTGCACAAATGCTGCGCAGCTAGCGCCATTCGACGGCCAACACCGCGGTTCCTGGTGTGTCCGCTGTGCCGTGCGTGTGATCATTGCTTGTACAGCCCTCTCGCAGTGTCCGGAGCAAGTATGGTGGGTCTGACACACCGGTGTCAATGTGTTCTTTTTTCCATTTCCAGGAGTGTATATTCACCCTGCAAATTTTCTATCCCACTCACTATCATGCCTAACGTAAAGATGACGAAACTACTACCTTCAGCCGGCCGCGGTGGCCGTGCGGTTCTAGGCGCTTCAGTCCGGAACCACGCGGCTGCTACGGTCGCAGGTTCGAATCCTGCCTCGGGCATGAATGTGTTTGATGTCCTTAGGTTAGTTAGGTTTAAGTAGTTCTAAGTTCTAGGAGACTGATGACCTCAGATGTTCCATAGTCCTTAGAGCCATTTTTTTTAACTACCTTCAACTCTAATAGGTGCTAGCTTATAAGACGATTATGTCTCTCTCCTCCTAAGACACGCTAGTACTATTCACAAGAAAAGAGCGTCTATACAACCCGAAATGCCTACCAGCATTACGTTATTGGTGTCTACTACTTTCCATACTGTGTCGAACTTCGTAGCTGAATGTATGTTTAAGGACTGATGGATTGTGTTAAGTGCTTGTTTTGTAGTTTATTCAACGCAAGGTCCAATGGTCTCAGCTCAATTATCATTGTAGCAAGTTCATACTACAAGTATGCGTTTACACTTATTTAGCTGGAGATATCATTGATTTTAATACTATATCCGATATCTGCACTTTTACAGTCACAGATCCACTTCAAATTTGTAAGGGTATATCGTTTACACGATGTGAGGTGAGGTCAGTCGGTACGATATTTTGTTGTAGCAAGCATAAGCATCACAACTGAAGAGTGAGATTACCCTTTTTTAGATGGGAATTTCATTGATTTAGTACTACGAGGGCAGTTCAATAAGTAATGCAACACATTTTTTTCTGAAACAGGGGTTGTTTTATTCAGCATTGAAATACACCAGGTTATCCCCCAAACTTTTAGCTACACAACACTATTTTTCAACGTAATCTCCATTCAATGCTACGGCCTTACGCCACCTTGAATTGATGGCCTGTATGCCTGCACGGTACCATTCCACTGGTCGATGTCGGAGCCAACGTCGTACTGCATCAATAACTTCTTCATCATCCGCGTAGTGCCTCCCACGGATTGCGTCCTTCATTGGGCCAAACATATGGAAATCCGACGGTGCGAGATCGGGGCTGTAGAGTGCATGAGGAAGAACAGTCCACTGAAGTTTTGTGAGCTCCTCTCGGGTGCGAAGACTTGTGTGAGGTCTTGCGTTGTCATGAAGAAGGAGAAGTTCGTTCTGATTTTTGTGCCTACGAACACGCTGAAGTCATTTCTTCAATTTCTGAAGAGTAGCACAATACACTTCAGAGTTGATCGTTTGACCATGGGGAAGGACATCGAACAGAATAACCCCTTCAGCGTCCCAGAAGACTGTAACCATGACTTTACCGGCTGAGGGTATGGCTTTAAACTTTTTCTTGGTAGGGGAGTGGGTGTGGCGCCACTCCATTGAGTGCCGTTTTGTTTCAGGTTCGAAGTGATGAACCCATGTTTCATCGCCTGTAACAATCTTTGACAAGAAATTGTCACCCTCAGCCACATGACGAGCAAGCAATTCCGCACAGATGGTTCTCCTTTGCTCTTTATGGTGTTCGGTTAGACAACGAGGGACCCAGCGGGAACAAACCTTTGAATATCCCAACTGGTGAACAATTGTGACAGCATTACCAACAGAGATGTCAATTTGAGCACTGAGTTGTTTGATGGTGATCCGTCGATCATGTCGAACGAGTGTGTTCACACGCTCCGCCATTGCAGGAGTCACAGCTGTGCACGGCCGGCCCGCACGCGGGAGACAGACAGTCTTGCTTGACCTTGCGGCGATGATGACACACGCTTTGCCCAACGACTCACCGTGCTTTTGTCCACTGCCAGATCACCGTCGACATTCTGCAAGCGCCTATTAATATCTGAGATGCCCTGGTTTTCCGCCAAAAGAAACTCGATCACTGCCCGTTGTTTGCAACGCACATCCGTTACAGACGCCATTTTAACAGCTCCGTACAGCGCTGCCACCTGTCGGAAGTCAATGAAACTATACGAGACGAAGCGGAAATGTTTGAAAATATTCCACAAGAAATTTCCGGTTTTCTCAACCAAAATTGGCCGAGAAAAAAAATGTGTTGCATTACTTATTGAACTGCCCTCGTATATCCACTATTTGCATTGTCACAGTATTCGTTTTAAAAACCTAAGACTACACTCTTTATATGATGTGTGATTAGGGTTGTCAGTATAATATTAGTTCTACCACGCATAAGAATCACACCTAGAGAAAATACTGTGGTAAAACTACATACAAAAATTGAGTGTTCGTGGTTATTCAGTCAGAGGATGTAATAGGTAGCCAACTAGTAGCAAAAATGGTGGTATTCAAATAGCTTTTACCATTGTATCCACGGATTTAAACCTATCTGCCTCAGAAGGTTGAAAATGTGACGTTGGTTTGTCCTTTTGAGGAAGGTTTTAAATCTGTCGAAACCATCGCATCGAAATGCTATTTGATGATCATTTATTGCAACAGGTTGGCTGCCTACTACATCTGCTGTTTTGTAACCATTGGTGTAGCGCAACCGGTTCGAAATATCAATTCAGTCACTTACTTTTTTAAATAAATGAGCTGACATTGCAGCGGCTCAGCTGTTAAGAGTGCCAACACTTTAGGCAGACACGCTGTGTGTTACTCCATGAGCAGCAACTGACCTGTGCAGAATTCCTCCATTGTCTGCGCAGCAGGAATCTCATCCCTCCACAGTGTATGAGAAGACATTCTAACACTCTCTCTCTCTCACACACACACAGTTGACACAACTGAATGTCTGACACTTTTATTGGACAGCCTTTGAACTGTTTACCTGATGAATGAAAATAAATGCGAGTGATGATGGTTTATAACCACATGCAGTGGAGGAGGCTAGCGAGTGTTTACACTGCTCTCCACCTGTCTGTGACAAAGTGGGTATGGGTCGGCGAAATGTGAGACGACTAATATAAACATCCATATGTATCTCATTTACTCAGGAAGTGTTATCTGAATGTTTTTCATGGATGTGACTGATTTTTCTGCTTAGCCGAGGACCACTTTCAGACTGTTGGTACATCAACAACGTTTAAAAGTACTCTGTTGCTGTTTAGCTCTTCATCCATGACGAACAGTCAAGTATTTCGCTATTTTTCCTTGGGGAGGGAATCAGTCTTCTCGAGAAATACATTTAACGACTTGCACGAAGCGTCTTGTTCTCGAGTCTTTTGTCTATTTGTGACAGATTCCGCAAACTAGCAGTTGGATTTCCTTGTGTATCAGGCTTGGCAAACTGGTATCCGTACCTACAGGACGAGGAGAGGCAGAGAGAAGGTGAGGAAGTAAGGAGCTAAGACAGGTTAAGGGCTGGTTAGTCTGTATCTGCACATTGAAGTGAACACACGCGCTACTGCCACCACTTTCTGGTGAGACCTTTTGGGATCAGTTTATGCGGTAGCTGTGTTATTACAATAATGTTCCCACTGTGTATGTTGCATTTGACTTGTTGTTGACACGTGGTGGCTTTTTCCACGACAATCTCAATATGCTATTAGAACAGTACAGTAGTTTTCATCAGTTATGCCAGTATTGGGCTTTATACACTTCAGTGGTATATTGCTACCCTATCCCTTCCTACCATGTATCTGCGTACAACTTCCTCAGCAGCTACACATTTGTAGATTGGTAGGAGGCTACACTTCCTACTCTACACTGATAGTTTGCTGTCCTGTCCCTTCTTACCAAATTCCTCATTTGCTACTCACTTCTAGAATTGATTGGAGGCAGCTCTTCCAGCAGCAGCTGCAGAGCAGTCCCGCCGCCAATTTCAAGTGGTATAGTGGACCAGAGCACACAGCAATGTTAACACATTCATACACGCTAGTGGACAGAGGAGAAAAAATTGTTTCAAGCTTTCTCAGTTAGCTCATTTAGTCCAGGGTAGTGGAATAGGACGAAATCCTGCACTGTTGATTGACTGGCCTTTTCAGAATCTTGAACAGCTCCAGAACAGGCAGTATTCTCTGTGAGTTGCGAAATGCCTCTGTCCATCTTGCTAGATCAGACTTTTTTGGAGAAAAGTATTCCGCTATGCTCATCTATTGTCACCGTCCACCATTCCTTGGCAGGAGGCTAAGGACACAATCCTCGGTTGTATGATTAAAGGTAATACATTTATTAAAGTCCTCCCTGTTCAGAACCAACATCTCGTTAATTGCATATGTTTCCCAACAAAAGTAAAGTAAATACCTTAGACTCCGGCCTTTCTACCGCCAGTTCGCTAGTGGGGGGAAAGGGGGGCGGCGAAACGTGTGAGCAGTTGTGGGCAGCTGTCGGACAGTTTAGAGCATCCTGTTGTGGCGGTAGCGTGAACTAGAGCAGTTCGTCACCAAACTCTGAGGCGGACATCCACAAACGCTATCGGAAAACAAGCAGGAGGTGGGTAGCAGAAAGTGAGAATGGGTGACGGCAGAGTGTGGAGGAAACGGTAGGACAATTCAGCAGCAGGATAGCACACTCAAAAATAAATAAAGTTAACAAATGACAACAGTACCTCATGTACTACTTCTCCAGCTGCTCAGCTGTGGGAGGGGGGTGAGAAGTGGAGGTGTTGACGTCAATAACGCAACGTTACTACATCTACATGCCAGGGAGAGGAGGTGAACACACAGTCGCCATCTTGAATAAATTTGGCAACAATGCAGACTTGACTTAATGCTACTACTTCGGTATCTTCACCGATGTGTTTTATAGTATATTTTATCATTGTTCATATAACCAGTGTGAACCATGTGTGTAGTATCATACGCTAAATAAATTTCTGCCTCAGTGTCAAGCATCACTCAAGCTGAGGGCTACGGTTTCCGAATCCTGATCATGATGTTCAGAATTCCCAGTGAATACTCTACAGCATCCAAAGATAAATCCTCCTGTTGATGGTGTAACGAAAGGCTTCAGAGAACACATTCAGTGCCACATACGGGACTGGTCCATTACCTTTACAGACACGGGCCCTACGCTACATATCGGAATATAATAAAAACAAGGTATCGACAAGCTGTGACCGTGCCGAAATCGGCGTACCAGATCGAGGTCTATGAGAGTGTTCGCCTGTGGGAGTATCCCGTAGTTGAAGATATACCAAGGGCTGTTAGGCAGGCTTTAAGTACTAAAACAGTATACAACACTTGTGAAAGTTGATTATGATACCCTAATTCTTTTAGTTGTCCCAGAAAAAACAAAATTCAACTGCACCCATTACACACAACAAGAGAGGTGAACGTGCAGATGAGCTTAAGGTACGAGAATGAAACCCGATAAATTAATAGGAAGGTCAGCGTTGGCCGTAATATTTATGGTTTATCGACAGCAAAATCGATTTTCAATCACATAGTGACCATCTTCGGTGCTGTGGTGTACAAATGAAACTCATAGACACTGGTATTAATTTATCAGTAACCAAAACTGAGAAGCGATTAAATGGCTCAAATGGCTCTGAGCACCATGGGACTTAACTTCTGAGGTCATCAGTCCCCTAGAACTTAGAAATACTTAAATCTAACTCACCTAAGGACATCACACACATCCATGTCCGAGGCAGGACTCGAACCTGCGACCGTAGCGGTCGCGCGGTTCCAGACTGTAGCGCCTAGAACCGCTCGGCTACCCCTGCCGGCAGAAGCGATCACAATAACTCTATTGTTACCAGTAACCAAAACTGAAAAGCGAAAACAATAGAATTATTGTGATCGCTTCTCAGTTTTGGTTACTGATAACTTAATACCAGTGTCTATGAGTTTAATTTGTACACCACAGCACTGAAGATGATCACTATGTGATTGAAACCATCAATATTACGGCCAACGCTGACCTTCTTTTTAACTGAACAAATATGGTTGCTGTGCATATAGCACTCCATGGAGTCGCCAATCAATGAAACCCGATAGTTATACGATCGCTGATAGCAGTAATGGAAGAGTGAAGGTAATGGTTCCAAGTGCACATAGGAGGTACGAGAGGAACGTTGATAGATAAATGATGCGCTCTGATCTGTCGCCATGCTTCTGGAGGCATCAATTTATTGCTGTACCCGACAGTGGGCAACCTGATGTGGAACGTCCACAGATACTAAATACATACCGACAGTCTTAAAATATTGTTTGTATGTTTCTCCCTCTACAATGATTAGAGAGACACACGAGATGTTCTAGTTAACTGTTTTTCGAGGTTTAGTGACTCTAAACTTGTCATAAGTACCACTGCAATGCGGGGACAAAGGAGCAACATATGACTTCACGACCGCCGGAAAAGGTGAAGCGCCAACCATTATCGGGGAAGGTAACACCGAGGGTTTTCGGGACTGCCATTGTGTGGTACTAACAGACTGCACTCGTAAGGAACATACCGTCACAGGAACACCACAGTGCCTCAACCCAGCCAGCACAAGTCGTGCCTCCGCCGCAGGCCCCTAATGCACGTCTGTGTGGCAATCCTCGACTCGGAGGTAGCTACAACTAATGCTATAGGTGTGTGAAATTTTCACTGCCAGCATTTGGCTGGCTAGAGGTGGAGAGTTGGTTGTGTGAAGTTCCTGTCACCAACTTGGCGCCATTATCATGCTTTAACTTACAAAAGTCTTTGCAGCGCCTCACGAAGTAAGTGCATGGGACGATCTTGATAACGATCCGTCCGTCGGATGTGGATGCTAAGCTCTGTTTTTCCCTTGGTGCTGCTCTAAAGGAGAAGGCTGTACGACTATGCCGGCAGCAAGTTCCACCCTCTCACTTCTCTCCACCATCACACCATACAAACATTACACCTCACTCTACACTGCTATCACATATCGGTAAGGAAAGTGCTAGTTAATGCAGTTATGAAGTTGTAGGTATGATGCTGACGAACCCACAACATCGAAGCAGAATCCGTAGCTGTACTTTTCTTACTGCAGCAGCAGATCTTCCTAGTTGTAAATGGCACTGTGGCCCACATTGCCGTTAACAGTCAGAGTGATTCCGTGATGATGTTACAAGCTTTGGACAGAAATACTTTCCGACTAGATGGCTGAACCCATCTCTTGCGGTCTCGTAGCCACCAATTCCAAACGACTTTACTTTATGCTGCACAGGACGTATACTTCTTGGAGGTATCTAATTTTGCCCTATCCCTCGTGCTGTCTTGATATGCCACCGAGCATTTTCTTCCTCTCTCCCGGAATAAGAGGCCATTGCCTGTCAGACACTTCCCGAATGACGATGACATAATTTTCGAACTCAAACCTTATGCTGAACAGGCAAAATAAGGAGTGCTACAAAGGTCTCCGTCATGTCATCAATCGTTGAGCATAGTGTGCAGTATTCTACTCTTCGTAGACAAAAGATGAGTGAACCACGCGTATGCACAATGACATACTACCCACATACTACACACACACACACACACACACACACACACACACACACGCCCGAGCGCACGCGCGCACTTGCGCGCTGATATATAGAGAAAAAACAAAACTGGAGTGTCAGAAATGAAAAGTGTTGCATCATGAACGCGCTCACCGAACACTAGTAATCGGATACTTTAGCATTTCTATGTATGTTGCACATATACTGAAGCGCCAAAAAAAGAAAAAAAAACTGGTGTATGGATGCGTATTCAAATACAGAGATATGTAAGCAGTGAGAATACGGCGCTGCGTTCGGCAACGGGTATACAAAACAACAAGTGTCTGGCGCAGTTGTTACATCGGTTACTGCTGCTACAGTGGCAGGTTATCGAGATTTCAGTCAGTTTGAACATATATTCGGCGCATGAACGATGGGACACAGCATCTCCGAGGTAGCGATGAAGTGAGGATTTTCCCGTAAGACCATTTCACGAGTCTTTCATGTATATAAGGAACCCGGTAAAACAGCAAATCTCCAACATCGCTGCTGCAGGAAAAAGATCCTGCAGCAACGACACCAACGGCGACCAAACGGAATCGTTCAACGTGACAGAAGTGCAACCCTTTCGCTAATTGCTCCACATTTCAATGATGGCCCATCAGTAAATGTCAGCGTGAGAACTACTCAACGAAACATCATCGATATGGCTTTCCGGAGCCGATGGCCCACTCGTGTACCCGTGATGATTGCGCGACACAAAGATTTACGCTCACCTGGGCCCGTCAACACCGACATTGGGCAGGCCGCGGTGGTCGAGCAGTTCTAGGCGCTACTGTCGCAGGTTCGAATCCTACCTCGGGCATGGATGTGTATGAAGTTCTTAGGTTAATAAGGTTACAATAGTTCTAAGTTCTATGGGACTGATGACCTCAGTCCCATAGTGCCCAGAGCCATTTTTGAACCAACATTGCACTGTTGATGACTGGAAGCATGTTGTCCGACGAGTCTAGTTTCAGAGTGTATCGAGCGGATGGACGTGTGCGGGTATGGAGACAACCTCATGAATCCATGACTCTGTATGTCAGCAGGGGACTGTTCAAGCTGGAGGAGGCTCCGTAATGGTGTGGGGCGTGTGTAGTTGTAGTGATATAGGACCCCAGATATATCTAGATACGACTCTCACAGGCAACACGTACGTAAGCGTCCTGTCTGGTTGCGTGCATCCACTCATGTGCATTGTGCATTCCGACGTACTAGGGCAATTCCAGCAGGACAACGCAACACCTCACACGTCCTGAACTGCTACAGAGCGGCTCCAGCAACAGTCTTCTCAGTTTAAACACTTCCGCTGAGAAACAAACTCTCCAGACAAGAACATTATTGAGCATATCTGGGATGCTTGCAACGTGCTCTTTAGAAGAGATCTCGATCCCCTCGTACTCTTACAGGTTTATCGACAGCCGTGCAGGATTCATGGTGACAGTTCCCTCCAGCTCTACTTCCGACATTAGTTGAATCCATGCCACGTTGTGTTGCGGCTCTTCTGCATGCTCACGGGAGCCCTGTACTATATTATGCAGGTGTACCAGTATCTTTGGCTCTTCATTGTATTTCACTGAAAGAACGCCCTTACCGTTCAGTATTTTCAGTACAGAAGCCAGCTGTTACCACAGATGAAGAAATGATAGTTTACTGCAACTTTTCAGAATGAGTGCGCATCAGTCCATCCTCAAATGGGACGAAGTGCACTGTATCCTTCGCACTTTTATGGGTGTTCATTCATGGATATGAGGGACATGCGAGCATCACACAGATTGCATCGACAGGTGGCTTTACTGCAGTGATGTGTACTGCAGCGACTGCAGAACAAATGGTAAACAGGTTCACTCACGGTAGCAGTGCGGCTAATAGAGTGGTCACGGGACCTGGTTGAAAGACTGCACTACGGGAAGATTGAACGTTCGTGCGACTGGCTCTGAGCAATAGATGGATGAAAACAACTGATATCCGTGCAGAGGTTACAAGCAGAATGTCAGCGTGAACTGAAAGATAGGGTTAGATCTTGAGCTGACATGCGCCACTTAGCTCTGGCCCCACACAACCGACAACAGAGACTTGCAGTTCCAGTGGACTGGGACACTGAGTTGCACTTTAGTTTCTCAACAACTCTCGCTTCTGTTTGTGACGGTCAGATAGAAGCTAAAAGTCCGTAGACGGCCACATGTCATTGCAAGTAAGGATATTGAAGACCCATACCACACCAACTCCTTGAAACACTGTATGAGAAGGTACTGGATGTCACAACAGGATTGATGGGTAACTGTTGAAGCAAGACTGAATTCTCAGCTGTATTTTGCAAGATCCTGTTGTCATACCATTAATGATCAGGGTGCCAAATGTCCTATTGCAATAGGATAATGTAAGTCTCCACTGTGCAATTCACATCACATACGCTTTAACAATGATCATAACTGACTGGCCTGGTTTCTTGACTTACAACACATAGATTACATCTGGGATGTAATGGGGAAGGTTTTTTTTTTTGTATCAGACTCCAGACTCTTTTGTATCAGACTCAGACTCTTCATAAACTGGCGCAGTGTGTGTTTTATTCAAGGCAAGAAATTCGTCATGTTAAAATTGGAAGGCTGTTTTATTCCTTGACGCAGACAATACAAGACTGTATTTGTGCCTGAGGAGGGGAATTCTCATTCTGACTTTGATAACGGAAATCAGTTTTGAATGGAAGTCCAACATTTAAAACCCGCTCTATGATATACATCTACACAACTTATGATAAACATCCGACTGCTGCTTCGTAGCGTAACACTTTCCATTTGTCTACATTCTGGGGCGAAATCTACTCTAAAGGGGACTCCAAGATGAGGAAAGTTTCGCGCCTTTCATTTGGTAAAGAAGCAGAATGAAATATAGTACCTGTGTCTCTCCTATATTCGTGGTAAACAGCCAGCCAAACTGTGCTTGCACCAAATGTACTGCCACATTTCGACAACATTTTCAATACGTACCTGCATTCGTGATCATAAAACTTTATTGTCATTTCAAACAGTCACTAAACGTTTCCCACCTTTCAACGATATCGGCCTAAGTGGCCATAAAGAAAACCACAAAATAAAAACAACAGATGGTGATGACAAAGACACGTGGTGCTTTGTATAGCCCAATCCCTACATACAATTGGGATCAATATTTGTTGTTCTCATTTCGTGGTTCTCATGAAGGGCAGCGTCGGCCGATATATTATAACGTTAAATTAAGAGGTTCCGAATTTAGTCAATGGCATTCTCTGAAGAAATTATAAATTATAAGCTAATTATCCATTCATCCTGACTGGAAGGAATGTAAATGTACGTGCAGTGGTTTATTACGTCTGTGTTGCCTAATTACTATAATATTCATATTATCAGTCATTGTCACCTTCGGGTATTATAATTTAAGGTGTTTAGAAAGATTTTTTATACGTTTTCCTATTTTTATCTCATTATAAAATCTGCATTTCTCTTTACAAAACCCTAAATAAACAAATTATAATCTTTCGTGCGAATCATTTTATTTGTCTCTTGAAATATCCTCTGTACCTGCTTAAAATACTGAAAATCTTACACGTGCAGCTTCAAGAAGAAATGGAATCAGTAAATTTTTATACAGAAGGCAAGTGGATCGCAGTATCACAAAGGCGAACTTATGTCATTTCTATTGGTAGCACAGTCGAAAACAATATTGTAGCATTACATAATGTAAACCCACCTTATGTGTAGAAGTTCTGACAATTCTGTTGCTATGGTGACCAATGTGGATACCAAAATGATAATCGACTTTCAGATTCCAACAAAATATTGTTATAAATATAAATCAGGGAAACAAGGAGACATTATCTGTGAGAGGAAATATGAAAAAGCAAGTGGTGCAATGGAGTCATGTGTAGCTACTGATATTTGGACTTGGTTTATGAATAAAACCGGTGTTTGTTACACGAAGTTTTTAGATGATGGGGACTTGGAAGCATGCAACGTAGTAGCAGCTTGGCCTTATTGTGATAAGATTATCACGAAACTCGAATGAGAAGGTGATGGAAATCATGCTGAGGATGCTGAAACTAAGTTTGAGAAACAAGCTGTCTGATGCGTAAACAATAAATGAAAATTATTGATGAATTACAGCAAGGCTTTTGGATAGCCAACACAAATAACACCGAAGGCGGTCAGAACGAGCTACCTCTTCCATGAACTGTCAACGGATGACAAACTAATACATATACGTTTTCCTCTCAGACCAGATCCATTGTACAAATATGGAAGGCCCTCACACAACCATAGACATTCAATCCTAGCAGTACTCATGGAAGTCATAAAGGCCATTTACAGAGACCTGGCTCATAAGCCTTGTTGAAGTATCTACTTGAGCAGACGCAGAGTCGAAATATCTTTGAACAATCTCATATGGACTCGCATCGCAAAATTTATTCTTGTTATGGGGAGGGGTGGAGGAGAGCGAGGCGGGGGTCAGTTATGCTGTTATAGCCGTTAACGCTGGTAAAATTGGTAGGGTGAAAGTACAACAGTCGGTGGGAATTAATACTGGAGTAAACAGAACCAGAGAATTTCAGCTGACGGACAAGGCTCACACCGATAAATCACAGTAAAAAGCAGAAATGAACAGTACAAACGCTGAAGGGAGAAAAGAATGAGATCTTTGGAAAATGATCAAGAGGATAATACACAGGATTGTTCTGGGTGCTTCTGTCAAAGTAAAAGTAAAACAAGCATAAAAAAGTTTTAGTTATTTCAAACTTTATTAGCTGTTTCTGAAAATTTAAATTTTCATATGGACTTTCCCCTGAATCACAGAAACACTTACAACAGAGCATACAGATATCCAGTTGCAATATAAATACACTGAGTCAATGCAACTAAAATAAAAATTGGTTCAAATGGCTCTGAGCACTATGGGACTTAACTTCTAAGGTCATCAGTCCCCTAGAACTTAGAACTACTTAAACCTAACTAACCTAAGGACATCACACACATCCATGCCCGAGGCAGGATTCGAACCTGCGACCGTAGCGGCCGCGCGGTTCCAGACTGCAGCGCCTTTAACCGCTTGGCCACCACGGCCGGCAACTAAAATAAAAACATGACGTTAGGTATAGCTAAATTAATTTGGAGAAAGTACAAATAAATATGCAAATTTCAGCCATATCGTTAAAGCTTTTATTTCACAAACAAATGGCTGCAGTTCAATGATTTTAGTTGAGTCCTTAACAACATAACGTGTAACTACTGTAAGAGTTTCATGCCCATTGCTACAGTGGTTTCTGAAATACTGAGGAGACAAGTAATAAAATGTAACATATTCACTGTATCCCAGCGCCTCTTATTCCTCCAACAGGGTCGTCATGATGTATAAAAACTCAAGGTTAGCACTCTGAACATTGTGAAATGATACATATCAATGGCTTGTACATGAAATCACCACCTGGTAAAACTGTGTCTATTACCAACTGACACTTAATGTATATGTCCCAGACATAATTTATAGCAATTTGTGAGAAAAAGTTTGGAAAGCGTGCGATTGCTGGACAGCAGTGTATGGACATGAATCATTTGCGGTCTGTAAACCTGAAGAGGTGGGGATCGAATCATTTGAGATGTTCTGCTGTAGAAGGCTATTGAAAATTTAGTGGAAGGATAATGTAAGAAATGAGCAGATTCGTAGAATCGGTGAGCAGTGGAACCACTGGAAAACATTGACAAGAAGGCACAGAAGATAAAAACTGTAGAAGAATTCAGTGTAGGGTCTAAATTTAACTCTTAGATTGTGTGTAGGCACAGGAGAGGAATTCGCATAAAGAGGGAGACAAAACTGATGCAGCAAGGAATGACGTACCCATATCTGTTCCTCCCCCCCCCCCCCCCCGCAACCCAAGCTCAGTTCTACTAGATAGCTAGCCATTTTTGCTGGCAAGGTTGGCACCTGAGAGTACCAAATTTCAACTCCTGTATACCTCCAAATCCTGTAGAAAGCTAATCAGTTTATCATCGTACAACGCTGTGTACAAACAGTAAGTGATTTTTTTTTTTTAATTTGGCGTCCATGGTGGAATACCTTTAATGGGCAGCAGTGTAGTTGTAAACCATACTCTGTCTTAACAGCATGATTTTGGCAGTGTAATGTGGTCTCTCATACTATTTTACCGCGGATCTGTGGACTGCACGGTGACGCACAATTTTTTGCTAGCCTTGGTTCTTGCTCCTGTCCTGCGTACCCGTTATTACCACCATATAAAGTCCAGATGAATCAGATATTTAACCCGTTTTCACAGATATTTTTGGAACAATGTGCTATAAATTCCGGAATAAAGGCGAAGTCATCTCTGTGTACTCCGTTCTTCAGAGGATTCGTGTACAACGAGCCAGCCATCGCGTCCGACAAATGCCAAGCGTCGCGTGCGGTGCGGGATGCCGTTAATACCCCTGCAGTTTCATTGCGGTCTCCGCCGTCACAGGTGACTGCGTGCGGCGTTTGTTTGGCGCTGCCGCAGCAGCCTGTAACAGGCCTGTAGCGGCCGCTGACGAGTGTAATGCACAAACGGCAGCTGTCGGCCGCCGGCTCCGCAACGCCGTCCCCCGGGCGCGTTTGAGCGCCTGTCGAAACTCAAAGCTACAGCCCGACGTGGCGCTCTGTTTTGCGGGGCAGCCTGCCCGGTAGGGGCTACCGCTTTGTTGTCAAAACTGTGGTGTGTGCGCGTGTGTGTGTGTTTGGATGGAGGGAGAGTATGACGAATGTTGCCACTTTCTCAGTGAGGCAGGCGCATGAAAGTGAGCTGTGAGTACAATATTTACAGGGTACAAATACTGAAAGAAAAGAGAATTAAAGGATGCGTTTACAATGTTGTAAATAGCGAACGACACCATACAGAACTGAAAGTAAAGTGTAGCTGTACTATTATCGATAGGCTACTGAAATTATTGATATCAGCAGTTAATTTCATTCAATAACGTTGGTGCTCTAGAAGGTCAGAAGTTAAATATAGGAACCAGTAGTAGCGCAAACCTGAGGAGACGGCGGTTTTGCATCGTGAAGGTGAGTCGGTGAGCTGCAAGCAACGAAGGTGGTTTGTTTATGTTGCGATCCAGAGAAAAGGGGTTATGTTGGCAATTAAATATTTTAAAAAGTAATTTTTGAGAGAAAAGTGAGGTACTTGATGATAACTGACATCTGTGGCTAAACGAGTTGACTGTCCTTATGGTCTGATAATGGAATATCAGTCTGTGAGTGAATTAATAGTCTGTATTTGATTGAAAGTCTGTTAACATTTTACGAAATTCATTACCCCTTTCGCTACTTCTGAAGAGTACTTTGCATTTCGTGCTGAGGCTGTTTTGTTATGGCTGTACTGCTCTCTAAATGCTGGCGGGTCTGCTTAGAGCCGGCGTTTCCGACGACATGAAATACTTAGCATCCGATTGTCCGAAAACTATTGAATGAGGTAATTTGATTTTTGCACGTCTTACCGTCTGATATCTGCAATCGGTAAAGAACTGTATTTCATTTCGTAATCCATCTTACTTGCTGCGCTGCATCAAATTAAGTAAAACAATGCACGGAGTTTTAAAGATTTTGGAGGGGTGAAAATGCATATCATAAACTTTGCGTGTTGTTGACTTTAGTTCATACACTGCAATGAATGAAATGTAGATAAGGTAAGTATTTTTTTTAAATTGACAGCAGAAGGTCATCTCATTTCGTTATCGTGTTACTGGGTTTTATATCCGAGGAGCGGTTCCGTGCGATGCGCCCATTCACGTCTTTGCGCATCGCGTATATCATGTCATATCAATCGTCATACACCACAAAGGATTCTAAACATCGAAGCGATGTTTTCTGTAAATGATAGCGCGCATAAGACACATATGTTGCACGATAAATACTCGAAACTTCTTTATTGACAGAGATAGGGAAGTACATCGCCCATAACAGTGAAAGGTCGGCGGGTCAGGACGCATTCAGATATCCAAAGCACTGCTGAAAAATCCAAACGAGGCGCGTGTACACATAAAAACACCTAGGGATCAGCTTATCAGGACGTGCATACACGCCCACAGCAGTGAAATGGTTAATTTTAATTTCCCGGCCTCGAAGTTGGATTAGGCACACAGTTCAAACAATAACCGCTTGCATAACTGATGTGACGAACTCCTCTGTACTCGTCCGATAGCCATAAAATGGAGTGAACCTAACTGTAAATACAAGGAAGACAGAGGCTAAGAGCTGGCATTAGTATCAAATCATTTTTAGTTAGAAGTAGTAGTAATTGGTTGGCAGCTGACGCTGAAAATAAAGAAATGTAACATATTGCACCTAAAAAGGCATAGATCCTATTATTGTATGACTAAACGATTTTTCAACAGTCACTGGATTCAGTCACACGCATTAAATGTCATATACCATGCACATGGGGCGATGTAATGCGGAACGACCCATTGACACCATAGGAAAGAGAGATGCACGACTGACATTCATTGTAAAAATTATCACGGAAGACCGATCTCACAGAAACCTCGTTCGATCAATACCTGAATATTTCTAGTCAAAATGGGACTCGTACAAGTCAAATATGATTGAGGAAAGAGATAAAACCCAGTTAAAAGCAACGCGTTTCGTCACAAGTTCGTAAATTATCACGGGAGCGTTGCAGAGATACTGACTCAATACCGGTGGGAGTTGCAAAAAGAAAATTCTCTATATGGATTACCTGTGAAATTCTGAGAGAGGGCGTTTCCTCAACACCGGACCAATAATAAAATATTACACATAACTGTCTTAAATCGCATAAGAACACATTTACTTTAAAATCGTGACCGGTTTCTACCCGATGGGGAGGATATTCGGACCATACTCAGTGATGACGAGTGGAGACGCTGGTCACGGAGCACGAAACGTAGGTACCACCTACTAATATCGACGCAACCTATTCACTGTTTTCTGCTATTTACGTTATGCAAAAAGGCCACGTTGCCTAAACAGAGACACTACAGATCGCTCGTACACTTACGGGATGGGTCAGGAAATGGAGGAAGTGGCGGTCGTGAAACTTTCACCACACATCACAAGATGACTAGCGGAGTATAGATTTAGATGTAAGGTGTGCATCCAAACGTTGTCCGTGTGCTTAATATCATCTACATCTATTGTAAATGCAACATACACACCATCCCTGATTTTATGACCTTTTTTGAACGTATGGTTTTTGCGGATGGTTTATACCAAAACGTGTTCAGTACTCCCCGTTGGCAATATTGAGATATGAAGTTCATCAGGAAGCGACCTCCTCTTGCCTACTCACGGTGTAGATGCGGACATAATGAACACCTCTTTCACGTTTTGTTAAAAACAGTACTCGGACGATTTCCGTGAGCAGTAATGCATAAAGTGCACTTCCTGCTTAAAACTAAACCATCAATTCTGCGATGTAGCCACTGCTAAAGAAATGACGTATGTTTGCTTGCGACAATAATTTATTTCATGTTTAAATAATTAGATGATTTAATATAAACGTGTGTCACATAAAAGATTTTTCTATACACCCCTAGGAGTAGTATGGCCGAAATTAATGGCTAAATGTCCATCGAGACTTGGTGGCCAAATTAACTTCTCATTTTGTAACAGTTGTCACTGATGGTGGCTTACCGTCCACACTTAGTATTGTTTGTAAACTAAGACGCATGAACATCGCGGATCCTGAGAGTCATGGTAGGTAAAGACTCTAGATGGCTTCTGATTCAGATACTAATGCCAAATAAAATCCAATGTCGAGATGAACGGGCACAGGCTAAGGAATTCGAAGTTCAATTCCTGGGGTGGGCGAAACATTGAAGCGCTTATTACGAAGAGGCGGTTGTAAAGGCAGAAGAATGTTTAATGTATTTCACAAATTAATTGGTGAAATCTGGCAGTCTTACACAGTCAGGAGTCAACTAAACGCTTTCCAGTTCTCAGCCATAGCAAATTTTCAAGAGATTTCTCTTGATGTACAACCTAATTACGGCTTGATCATCGAACTCATGTATCAACTAGAATACCACACAGCAACCTACTTCACTTTTTCCTTGCAAACTGACACAGTGCTAAACACATGGGACTCTTTTACAGGTGGAATGCAGTCCAGTCGTAGTGTGTCACAGTATAAAAATTTGATTTGTAATTTATCTACCTCTTCTTACTCAGTTATTTCTAGTATAGTCTGCTGCAGCCAATTTCAAATCTGAAAAACATAATTTCCTATATCCTTCTTGTTTAATGCTGTTGATAGCTGGAAACTCCACATTCTTAAAGACACGGTACAGCAGGAAAGTGTAGTACCTTAATATCGCTCGTTTTTTAAACATATTTCGTTTACGCGCTAGTCTTACTAGTTTTGTATTGTTTATCCTCATACTATTTATCATACGAACGATAATCATAATTAGAAATTGCCTTCCACGCCACCTCACTGGCTGAACTGGATATCACTCCAAGATGTCGTTTGAATTAGTAGTTGGAATATTAAACAACAATTTGGGCTTAAATTATTTGTAAACTATAATTTAAGGTTTGTCTACAATTTTTTTAACTTAACACATGGCACTGGATGTTAAGGAATCACTTCCGACTTGTATTTTACAGAGAAAATTCTGTTCCTGGCAAGCTATGACTAAAGAATCAATATATTTCTGAAATATCTAATACTTTGTTAAGTAGCGTCCCTGTTCATACATATGTTAGAAAAGGCAAGGGCCACTCATTAACGTCTCATACCTGACACTTAAAAAAAGGAAATACGTTATACGAACTTCGTTCCGGAAATGTTTCAATTCCATGTTACAGCTATTCCTAAGCTCTTTCACTCGGTCTCAGTATACAAATTTACAAAGTAAACACTACCTCATCTGCTAGAAGATGTTCTGTTATTAGCTAGACGAAATATAGTTACGGATCTCCTCTTCAAATCATGGCATATGGCCGTCGGTTTCTAAATAAAAAATTCTGTGATAGAATTATTGGGACAAGGGGACTAATTCGCCGAATCCCACATTCTTCCAACGGAAGTAAACTTCCCTTTTGTCTGTGAGGGTAGTTGAAAGCTCTTTTGTACTAAACCCTACTCCGGAATGTTGCGAACTCACGTGCAATACTTTCGGGATACGTCACCTTGTTCCAGGTTCAGTTCATACTGTTACGAGAGTTTTTTATAAAATCTTAATCGTCTCCTTCAAAATACAGAGAAGCGTCAAAAGTCATGGGATACTTCCTAATACCAAGTCGGACATGTTTTTGCCCGGCGTAGCGCAGCAAGTCGACGTGGCATGGATTCAACAAGTAGTCTGAAGTTTCATCCACAACTGCTGCCTCAATAGACATCCATAAATGCAAACGTGTTGACGGTGCAAGATTATGTGCACGAACTAATCTCTTGATTAGATCCCACGAGTGATCGATACGTTTCATCACTGGCGATCTGAGTGGCTAAATCATTTGCTCGAATTGTCCAGAAAGTTTTTCAGACCAATCATGACTAACTGTGGCTCGCTGACATGACGCTGTGTCATCCATAAAAATTCCGATGTTGTTTGCGAATATGAATTCATAATGGCTACAAATGGTCTCCAAGCAGACGGCGATAACCAGTTCCAGTGAATGATAGGTTCACTTGGACCAGAAGACACAGTCCATTCCATGCAAACACAACCCACATCATTATGGAGCCACCACCAGCTTGCACAGTGCCTTGTTGAAGTCTTGGCTACATAGCTTCGTGGTGCCTGTGTCTCACTAGATCCCTATCATCAGCTGAAATCGGGACTCATCTGACCAGGCCATGGTTTTCCAGTCGAATAGGATCAAACCGACAAGGTCACGAGCCCATGAGAGGTGCAGCAGGCGATGTCTTGCTGTTAGCAAAGTCTCTCCCATCGGTCGTCGTCTTCCATGGCACGTTGACGTAAACTTTTACCGCGATGTCCTAACGGATACGTTCGTGTGCATCTAAATCTACGTTATATTCCACATGCCACTTAATGGTGTGTGGCGGAGGGCACTTTTGATACTACTATCTAAGATCTCCAACCCTGTTCCACTCACTGATAGTGCGTGGGAAGAATGATTGTCGGTAAGCCTGTCAATCGCCTCTAATTTCGCAAATTTTCTCCTCGTGATCAACACGCGAGATGTGCGTGGGGAGAAGTGATATGCTTTTCCGACTCCTCCTGAGAAGAGCTGTCCCGAAATTTCATTAGTAAATCACGCCTTTATGCACAATGTCTCTCTTCTAACGTTTACCAGTGGAGTTTTTTTAGCATCTCCGTAACGCTCTGTCGCCAGGTGAACGATCTCGTGACGAAATGCGCCGCTCTATGTCGGATATTCTCTATCTCCTATCAGTCCTACCTGATAGGGATCCCAGATAGATGAACAATACTCAACAATCGTGCGAACAAGCGCCTTATAAACAACTTCTTTCGTGGATGAGTTACATTTCCTTAATATTCTTTCGATGACTCTGAGTCTGGTATATGAATTTTCCACTATCTGTTTATGTGGTCATTCCATTTAAGGTCGCACGGGATGGTTACGACTAGATATTTTACGGTAGACGCTGTTTCAAGCTGTTTGTCATCATTAGTGTAGCTGTACAGTAGTGGATTTCTTTTCCCTTGTATGCGCAATATGTTACATTTATTTACGTTCAGGGTCAACTGCCAGAGTCTGCACCATTCATCAATTCTCTGTATGTCGTTCTGAAAATTCTTACTACCTTCTGGCGTTGCTACTTTGGTATAAACGACTACATCGTCTGCGAATATCCTTAAAGAGCATCCGGCACTTTCTACTAGATTATTTGCCTATATTATAAACAGCAACAGTCCTATCACACTTCCATTGGGTACTCCGCATATTACCTTTACATCTGTCGAGTTTGTTTCGTTAAGAGAGGCTTGTTCTATCAGCAAAAATGTCTTGAATCCAATTGCAAGTCTGCTCCTATACTTCGTAAGCTCCTATTGGTTTTTCAAATGCCTTACTGAAATCAAGGAACACGGCATGTACCCGAGCGCCGTTCTCCACTGCGCTGTGGATCTCATGGAGGAACAGAGCGAGCTGCGTTTTGCAGAACCTCTGTTTGTGATATCCATGCTGATTTTTATAGAGAACACGTTCATTTTCCAAAAACGTCATAATTCTTGAGCATAAAACATGTTCCACAACTCTGCAACAGATTCACGTCAACGATACAGGTGTATAATTAAATCGATCGGTCCTACGGCCGTTCTTAAAAATGGGAATGACATGTGCTTTTTTCTAGTCGTTAGATACCTTTCGTTGCTCAAGCCATCTACGATAAATTACTGCTAGAAGGGGAGCAAGTTCTTTCGCATAATCTTTACACAATCTTATAAGATGTCTCATTTGGTCCTGACACCTTTCCACTACTATGCAGTTGTAGCTGCTTTTAAATTCGTCCTGCATTGATTGCAGGGGTTATTTCATTCAGTGTTGAATGTCTGTTAGCACTGACACCTCAACATAAAAGCCGCCGCTCTCGGTCATTAATTGTTTCCAGTCGGCCACTGCGATGTCCGCGGTGAGAGCTGATGAATAAAAACCGGTATTCTTGACACACTGTTGATCTTGTGTATCTCGGAATATTGAATTTTTCAATGATTTTCGAAATGGAATGCCCCAAATAACTACAATTCCGCATTCAAAGTCCTATAATTCCCGCCATGCGGCCACGATTAAATCGGAGTCGTTTTCAAATGAATCAAATGAGTACAAATTACAGCTCCGCCTTTGGACTACTCTTTTATAGCTTGTACATGCGATATTACCGCCATATTTATATGTGCAAATCGCTATCCCATTGCTATTGTCTCCTCACTGTATACAGTTAGGCAGACAAATTTTTCAGCGTTTGCAGGTGTAAAGCTGCAGTCCAGCTAAACATGAATATCACCGTGCCACAGTGCCGTATACCGGGGCAAGTGGAGCCAAAGGAATTGGTGTAGCCATTCTTCACTTTGGGAAAAAGCTGCTTCAGTTTGTCTCGGCTCCTCTAGTGGCGTTCTACGGTACTGTGGCACGGTGTTATTCATGTGTAGTCACGACTACAGACTTTCACCTGCGAACATACACAAAATTAATTACGAAACTTTAATTTTTCTAGGCGGTAGTAAAAGCTTTATTACTACCCTTCGGATCGGTGCTAACCAATGACGTTTTAAATATATTTCATGTAGGAACGATTTCTGTACGTTTTGTGTTTGTAGTAGATAATACAAGAGTAAAGGTTCTTTTTCTGTTTCCCATAGTAAATACAGTATTAAGAAATCTAGAACATTAGTTGTAATACTGAAATGCAGTGTGGCTGGAGCCATCACATCCCTGTATCATACTTTCTCCTGTGGGGTTAATGTGTAGAGAAATTTTGATCATTCCACTTACACACAACTTGGCATATGTCACGTGATAGCATAAATACACAGGTAAATGAAATAACAAAGACAATGGCAATTAACTTGCGTTGCTGAGATTATGTTTTCCTTATTGCGCATGTAATTATTACTCTTAATCCATTTGGCGTTAATAGGTATAATGCGAGCAACTCCAGCGGGAATTTTAACTCAATAGTGATTTTCTGAGTGTCACAGCGCTGTGCGAAAAACTCAGTGAGAGAGAATCCATTTTTCATTCAGTGACTTCCGATACATCATTATCCGCCAACAAGCGCAACTTCCATTTCACAGAACTAGCTTCATCAATCATCTCTTCAACATAATTACCATATCAAATTATTTTTGCCATGAGCCCATTGTAATGTAATGACTCAAGCTAACTTTATTTTTCAGCCGAGTATTAATTCTTCCAAGAGATAGACAAAGTAAGGTTTGAAGATGAAAATATTTTCCCACTTCTTGCGTTATTGTTTGATTTCATCACTGTACGGTTCTGGAAATAAGTTTACCATACTTGCATCTGAGTGATGAATTCTGAATCGTCAGGTCTTTTTACAATTATATATCTCTACTCATCAGCTGTGTAAATATTACGAGTATTAGTCAATCATGTAATCAGTAACAGTACATGTGCGTCACTACAACTCGGAATTGTGGACTGCATCATAATACAACGAAAGAACAGACACCAAACATATAAATATATGCACTTTGATGACAAAATGGTCCAAATGGCTCTGAGCACTATGGGACTTAACGTCTGAGGTCATCAGTTCCCTCGAACTTAGAGCTACTTAAACCTAACTAACCTAAGGACATCACACACATCCATGCCCGAGGCAGAAATCGAACCTGCGACCGTAGCAGTCGCGTGGTTCCAGACTGAAGCGCCTAGAACCGCTCGGCCACCGCGGCAGGCCTTTGACGACAAATAAATATCATTAATTGCATGTGCACTCTTCGTTCGACCTTTTGCACGAATCAGTGCGAGGCTGCTAACGATCAGAGTAATGAACGGGGGACACTGCGTATGCTGTGTGTGATAACATGGGCAATTGAATTGGACGTGAAGTGAGTTCGGATAGCCGAAGCTATTAAGACGACCGCTCGTTTGAAACAAAATTTCTGGATACGCCTCCTTGTCCGGCCCAAAGTTTTACTAGGCACCACTGAATTTATTTCAGTGCCAAATTGTGGCTAATGTCAAAATCTCAGTCTCTTGAAAACTGCGTGTCTGCAAATCTGACGTAACCTATTTAAATGCCCATATATGGATACAAGTCTAAAAATAGCAACAAAAGCAAATTTTGGTATCATTTATCGAAGATAACCCCAAAAATAATTTCAAAACTTCTCTAGATACACGAAGTCTGTGAATTCGAACTGTATTGCCTTACTTCTTCACATAGCTACGCTATTCGTAAACTTTCTGTAGCATTTGTTACACTTATTTCCGTTCTCCTTTTCTTAGGTTTCCCAGTAATTGAAAATGATATGTCAAGCGGAGTAGGCAATCTCACGTTTTTCTGCGAAAATGTGCTGATACTTTTAATTAGTTTGTCTCTGCGGTATTGCACTACATATCCTCCATAATTCTTGTAAGATATGAATTCATTTCTTCTTCCACATAGGCTGCTTTATCTTGTATAAGTTAGTCTACTATTTAGTCACGGCTATTTAGAACTGAACGAAATTACATTGAAGTACTGCCAAATGATGACTTTTTTCGAATTTTACCGAGGCTGTCGATACTAGAATAATGTAAACCACTGTTGGTTAAGAAGAAACAGTCATCATGCAAATTTAAGCGACAAAAAGAGGTGCAATGACCGTATATGCAGAGAAAGCTTGTTATGCAAGAAAAAGATTGCATTTAAACGACGAAAGAAGAATGTCAAGAAATTCAGGAAAAGAAAGTAAAGTAGCAATGTAAGGCACTTCTGAATGAAAGCAGCAGAATAGACGGGTAAGGAAAAAAAAAAAAAAGAAATGGCTACAGGAGAATTTATGCAGAGAGAGAGGAAAAAAACGAGGACTGTTCGTCGGTTGTGTTGGTAAACGGAAAAGTAAAATCAAAGTAAAATTCTCGTCGCTACTCTAATCATCACACATTATTTTTTAAATTGGAAACTTATGTGACCTTTAGGAATACATAAATGTTCCAGAAAATAGAGTAAATGTCGGTCTGTAAGTACTCAGGACACATCCATACCTAGATACGAATTGTGTTAAATAATGTGTTCAGTCACGTCACTATGATGTTTCGCTGTAGCCGCTGAACACCGAACTGAACAGATTGTTTCTGGGTGTCTACTTGATAACGTAAGTCTCACGCAGCACATAACTGTCATTCAAAGAAGTATTCTCATCTGTATGACACAGAAGGGGAATAGATTTTGAGACCACAATAAAAAAAGGCAATGAAAGGCCTTTAAATGCTGGGGGCTACCTAGAATGTGACACTATGGAAACTAGACCGTCATCAGTAGAGTTAAGAAGCAGATACTGTAATGGATCTGGTTAATGGTCCATTTTCGATGTTATTGTAATTCTCGATACACTCAAGTAAATGGATTACTTGACAGATAGTCATTCTTCAGCATTGTTTTTAATAGTTAAATAAATTGTAGAGTATTATTTTTTGCGTAAAAAATACAAGAAAACGTGTAATGTTATTTGTGATGAACAGAATTGTCCAAATTCTTATAAGAAGTTTCATGTTATAATTATTGGACTCAAATGATATTGTAATGTCTACATTTTTTCGATGATAATTTGAAAGCATTTGTAAAGTACAATATTAATTATGTATAACATTCTCTGAAGATATAAATTGATACCTTTAACATATTCGTACTGTGAGGTTCGCATCTTTAGTCATCTTCATGCGCATGTTAATGAAGTTGTGTCGAGGATGTGATGCCCTGTATTGCCAGTGATGTTTTATTGTAAGTTTGAGTGTGATATGTTGAGACCGTCTGGCTAAAGCAACTGAAAATGAGCATGAAAAAAGGTGCATAGTATGTTATTTTAAAACTTAATGCATAAAATAACAAACAACTGGATGCCTTCTTGTAAAGTTGGAACTTAAAGAAATGGTCACTTCTAGAAGACTACATAGAAGATGCAAGCTAAGTAATATTACTTTTCGTATAGTATTCTCTTTAGGTTTATAATCACACGCCATGTCGTTTGTGCTATGTCACATGCATATACAGCAATGCAAGTCATTAAATATCTGCTGAAGAACTTCATTCATGTGACTTTAATAATTAGAAAAACTAACGGAGGAGGTCAGAATACGCACTGAAAGGGGTATAAAAGACTCTAAACACATCGGTGAGACTAAATTTGCTATCTTTGGTATTAACAGGAGGAAGATTTTCAGACCAAAATAATGAAACAGGCAACTACTACGATCCAAAATTATTGCCATGAAGTTCAGTATATTTCGCAACACCTGTGTCAACGAAATTAAAATAACGATTTTGGTCTTAATTCGATTTTCTTTTATCCGGGAATTCTTACAGGTCCTGTGACGCCCACGTCATTGCGTCTCTCTTAATTTCAGTGGGCTATGCTGCGCTAAATAAAGTGGTTTACACGTAACAGGGGAGTGAACTCGACTGGAGCTATGACTGCTGTTTCCTACGTAGCGCGCGTGAGATGATTTCATTCCAAACACTGACACAGGAATAACATCAATCGCATCCTCAGAATTCACTGCGTGTTTTGAATCCGTTATTTACACTGCACACTGGTCCTTCTGATATATGATATTCAGTAACAAAATGTTTTTGTGTCTCAAATTTCACATGAAATATTATCATCCCTTATGAAAATCGTCCCGGTCAACGGCTTTACAGATTAAATTTATAGTCTATGTTTCACCGCGTCCTCTGAAAGCGAAGCTCTCGCACCTGTCGGTTCTGATTTACGCAAAGGCCGGTGTTGACTCCGATCTCCGGTTTCGAAAGCCATTTTTTTATATGCTCAGTGTGTATTCCACATCGAATCCAAAACGCCGACAACGGTATCTCGAGCGATTACAACAGCAGAAAGGTAAATCCTCGAATTGCGGGCCTGAAAAAAATAAAATAAATTTTTAAAGATCTGTTCATCCTCATGTGCTCACTGAATGCTGATTCTATTATGGATAATAATAACAAGTACCCTTCGTTTACTTTTGAATGATATAGTTTTTGCGGCGAATGGTTTCTAAGTGTGCTACAGCAATTAACAGGTATCTGATACCGATACTATAAAAGAAATTAAAAATTTACGCTTCACCTGACAGGAATTATTACGATCCTAGAACATGCAGAGGTCGCAAGAGGAATGGCTGACATTCAGAGATATGACAGCAACGACTATTCCAAGCAAAAATGTCTAGTAATCTTTTGTTCTAAAACGCATACCGTAAGAATTATCAGCACATCATCTTCCATACTATGAAATAAGTCTCTTATATCCACAGCTGCTTGCTTTCCATGTTCGGAGATACGGTAGAATGGACCAAAACAAGAAGCAAATTCCAGTAAGGACGGGCTCTGAAGGGCCAACCTTAAGAGCTGTGGGTAACTGTTCGTCTTCACTGATGCGAAACAGAACTCTTAGCCGCGGGGTCTGAGGCGTCTTATCCGGTCCGGGTGGCTCCCCCTGTTGGTGGTTCGAGTCTTCCCTAAGGCATGGGTGTGTGTGTCTTCCTTAGTGTAAGTCAGTTTAAGTTAGATTAAGTAGTGTGTAAGCTTAGGGCCCGATGACCTCAGCAGTTTGGTCCCATAAGACTATACCACGAATTAAAAAAAATAATAAAAATAAAAATAAAGAAATAAAATAAAATAAAAAGAAACACAGAACTCTTCTGCTGAAGAAGTAATCATAGCTCTTAGGTCATGCACTTTACACCCCATATCTACTAAACAAACTTTTATTCTTTTGGTGCACAAAACCGTCTCCCAAATTATGGGAAGAAAAGAGCCTGTAGTACAACAGATTTGTTTCACAGTACCGAAGAAGTGCTCATAACTCTTAAGTTACAAATTTTCGAGCTGTTGTTTACAAGGCTTCGAGTGATCGTTCCTACCATGTCTCAGAATATCGACAATTCCTCCTGGGACAACCTGTATGTCTCTAGTGTATGTGTCTGTTGCCTACACTGGGTGATTAATGCATACGTGTGCCCAGTTTACCAATTACCGATGCAGTAGCTAAGGCTTAGCTGTAAAACAGCAATATACGTATAGAGCCTTTATCTTTGAATGTATATCTTTAGAAGATTTTAATAAACCTGAGAAGCAAAGATCTGACGTTCGTCGAAGCGTAATGTAACATTAGCGCTTACTTTAGTGAATTTCTTTAACTACTGAACTACGAACAGTATGTATATTATTTGACTTCACCACCGTATATCTGGGTCACACCAACAGCAGTACAAATGCCAATAAAATATTAAACTTCAAAGGCTCCATATAGGAGTGGCAGATCGCTGACTGTATCGCCAGTGGTATCGCCTGAAATCGCTCGCTGGTTTCTGCCCTACTACACACGACCACTTAACAAGCAATTTCAGTCTCTATTTGGAACGTCACCGTTCGAAGTTCTGCAATGGTAAGCGAAATTTTGTGTTTAGCTGTAGCCGCAGTTGATCTCTGTGTGCCGGCTAACATCTGTCAAAAATAAACGTTGAAAGTAATAGTGGTAATTATAAACGCAATCAAAATTCATTAAACTTGTTTCTTAATGATTTTGTTGAGAACTGCGATCTATGTTACAAAACCTATCAAATTTTTCAGTGACCCCACGTGTATCGTGTACACCTTTCCTGTCTGCATTTTGCTAATACATATCAAAGTTTTCCGTTCTTTTTCATGTTTTAATCTTGTGATTTAACTATTAGCATATGAAGAATGGCCTCACAATTTCGATTTCTCTACAGGAATGTTGTGATTAGCAGCACTGTTCGTTTCCATACCTTTTTTAAACTGTATGAGTGGCATTACACATGTATGAAATGTAAAAGGAATTATATTTGCCTTTCAGTAGGTATGTCCTAAATATTTAAGTTGAAATGTTTGCGTCTGTTAAGAAATTACGCTTTTTAGCAGTGCGTCTAGTTGCTCATAAACAACTCAGAATCACAAGCTGAATCTCGATATACTGTAACTTCCCATGAATTTCTGCTTCTACAGCACACGTTTCAAAATGCTGTTCGCTGCAAAATATAAGAGTTTTTAGAGTTGTATTCTTTCATAATATTAGTGACGGCTTCGTCTTCAAATTCACTTCTAAGAGAATTCGTTTCCCTCCGATAACTATAATTTCCAACGTAACTTCTTATTCCATGTGGACACAGAGAAGCTGAAGAAAACTGCACTGTCATGATTAGTAATAAACAAAAGACATGCAGTCATGCAGTCATGGTGTCAGACACGGCTAATTCGTAGCAAGCGATTCAACAGATTTCTCGGACATTCGAGCGAGTTATCGCTGCACACTGTGATTTGTCAACAAACGAGCAATCTGCGGACTGCTCGCGCGATTTGGAGACGAATTCCAGCGAACCATCTGTAGTATTTATTGTCCTTAAAATACCCAATAACAAATTCGGAAGTTAAAGTGATGAGCATAATGCCATTCATGTGCAAGTATTGGCCTAGACCTTCCATTCCGTTACTTTTGTGTTTTACTGGTAATATTTAACTGTCGTTTTTAGAAAATCCAGTTGCAAGGAGACCTAACCGATTGATCCTCTTAGAATTCCTTCATACGATGGGATTCACATGTCAGTGGCTGGACATGAGTTTGTTTATGCATTACGACACTATGCCATCTCCCACCCTCACCCCAATCCCGACTCCTCCCCCCCTCCCCGTCCCCATCGCCACTTTCGCTAAAAATAAGCAAACTCGAAGGTTCGTCTTTGAAGATTAGATTTCCAAGTGCTGGTATGTGGGTAATAATTGCATTTTATTAAGAAGGAGTACCTAATTTTAAAGGCTTCGCTAATCGTGAGGTTGCTTGCTCGAATCTCGCTAGTAGCAACTTTATTTGGCTTTTATTCAAATTTCATATTTATTAACAAGTGAAAATGTTAATTACAAATATTGAATTAGACACTTTTAATAAGTATAGCGCCTTTTCATCTTTAATTACTGGCAGCATAAAAATAAATTAAAACGTGATACAGATATGCGAATGGCCTTTTTGTTACATGAACCAATAGCTTTTTTGCAAAATAATACTGTTTAATCTCCAGAAATGAAAATAAAAAAGATTTTATGTGCTATTTGATGTTCCGCATTTTTGTACCAAGGTTTAATACAATGTGAATACTCCCATTTTAATGCAACATAGCAATGAAAAATAAAAATACGTTATGTTCATTAAAAAATGTTATTCAATATTTGCTGAGTAACGTTTTCATTTGATCATAAATGTGGAATTCTAATAAAAGTAAGCAAAATGAGGATGCTTCTAGCGAGTTTCGAACTGCTTTATGCTTACAGGCCTTCTCCTACTACCGAATACGCAAATATTCCAGTTACTCGTATCTTGCGTATTTGTAAGTCTTTTTTAAGCAGCGTCGCGCTCCGTTAGGAAACAGATAGCCAAGCACTGACCTTTAAAACTTATAAGTATTAAAGACGGCATGTGCAGTATTTAATGAGAGAAATATTCATTACAAGTCGTTATTTGTTACAACTGTTCAGATATAGAGCGCAGCCGACATATTTTATTGCAAAGTAATTATTGGAAGTAAACGGCTGTAGCAGTAAAGAATAGCGTTAAACAGATAGGTCTACGTAAATGTGCGTGAATATCGGATATGAGTGCTGATACATGACTGTTAGTCGTTCTGTTTACTGTCTTACAGCTTTCATAACATAGGACCAACTACTTTCTTAAATTGTGCAAAATCAGCTCTGATTTTACGGTTTAGGTACTTCTGAATCGTAAGTTTGTATTTAATGCTGAGGACATAATTTCTATAGTGTTTTACTTGATTTACACTTCGTTTGAATGTGATTTTTTTCTCATATTTTGTGGTCTTGCTGACGATTACTCAATTATCATATACAAATCTTCGATTGCCAGCCATTCACCTAGCTCTACATGTGTTCACTATATGCCACCCTACGGAATGTGGTGAAGGGTACTTCTGCTGGCGCTACATTTTCCACCTCTCCGTTTACATTACCGAACAGAGGGTGAGACGAACTATTGTTGATACGCCTTCGCACTGGCATTAAACTTTGTTAATTACTTCTTCATGGTCATTTCACCAGAAATATGTGCGGCAAAACAAGCAAAGCACTGCGTTCGGTCTCGATGACCAACAAGAACGCACCGACTGCCGTGTCATTATCTGCCAGTGGTACCATTGGATGCGGTATGGAGAGGTGTGAAGTCATCAGACCGTTCTACCGGCCGTTGTCGGCCTTCTTGACTTTGGAGCCGCTATCTCTCACACAAGTACCTTCTCAGTTGTCATGATGAAGCCGAGAGCTCCTCGTTCCAGTCTTTCCATGAGGAAAAAATCATTGCCACTGCCGGAAATCGAACGCAGGTACTCCGCGTAGCAACCAGACAAGCTTACTACTCAGTTACGGAGGCGGACTCGACAGATATGTGCTAGGAAGTATTATATGCCCAACTCTTAATCGAACGCACACATTTAGAATTTTATGAGTAAAGCTCTGAGGAAGTGTGTGAAACTTGAGTTTGTTGAACATTTCCCTAACGCTATTGAGCTTACATAGCATTAGCGTAAGATAAAAATATTATGCTGGCCGTAACCCACCGCATGTAAATATTCAAAAAAAAAAAACCATTCTCATTAACATAAGCTTCATACTGAATAACTTTTTACTACCATTTTCTGTCGCACAGTGACCTGTCAATATCTAGAGTGCCATGACAGCTTTGACAGCTAAACTGTGTGATCAAAAGTATCCGGACTCCTGAAAAAACCTACTTTTCTCATTTTAGGTACATTGTGCTACCACCTACTTCCAGATACTCCACAACAGCGACCTCAGTAGTCGTTAGGCATCGTGAGAGAGTAGAATGGGGCGCTCCGCAGAACTCACGGACTTCGAACGTGGTCAAGTGATTGGGTTTCACTTGTGTCATACGTCTGTATGCGAGTTGTCTACACTCCTAAACATCCCTAGGTCCACTGTTTCCGAAGTGATGGTGAAGTGGAAACGTGAAGGGACACATACGGCACAAGAGCGTACAGGCCGAATCCGTGTGTTGACTGACAGAGACCGCTGACAGTTTCGAAATGTCTAATATGCAGACATATATCCAGACAATCACACAATAACTCCAAACAGCATCAGGATCCACTGCAAGTATTATTATAGTTATGACGGATGTTAGAAAACTTGGATTTCATGGTCGAGCGGTTGCTCAAAAGCCACACATCACGCCGATAAATACCAAACGACGCCTCGCTTTGTGTAAGGAGCGGAAACATTGGACGATTAAACAGTGGAAAAGCGTTGTGTGGTGTAACGAATCACGGTACACAATGTAGCGATCCGATGGCAGGGTATGGGAATGGCGAATGCCCGGTGAACGTCATCTGCCAGTGTGTGTAGTGCCAACAGTAAAATTCGGAGGCGGGGGTGGTATAGTTACGTCGTGTTTTTCATGGAAACGGCTTAAACTCCTTGTTGTTTTCCGTGGCACTATCACTGCCCAGGCCTACATTGATGTTTCAAGCACATTTTTGCTTCGCACTGTTGAAGAGCAATTCGGAGATGGCGGTTGCATCTTCCAACACGATCGAGCACTTGTTCCTAAGACACGGCCTGTGGCGGACTGGTTACACGACAATAACATCCCTGAAATGGACTGGCGTACACAGAGTCCTCACCTGAATCCTACATAACACCTTTGGGATGTTTTGGAAGGGCGACTTCGTGCCAGGCCTCACCGGCCGACATCGATACCTCTCCTCAGTGTAGCACTCCGTGAAGAATGGGCTCCCATTTCCCAACAAACATTCCAGCACCTAATTGAAAGAATGCCTGAAAGAGTGGAAGCTGTCACCAAGGCTAAGGATGAGCCAACATCTTACTGAATTCCAGCTTTACCAATGGAGAGCGCCACGAACTTTAAAGTCATTTTCAGTCAGTTGTCCGGATACTTTTGATCACAAAGTGTAAGTTCGCGAAATGGTACATGAAAGGAACTTAATTCCCGATCACAGTCGTATATGTAGTACATTTTATCATGTTCATGACTGTCCCGACGCTTCTTTGTAGAACATGTATCGTATGAGAAATTTTGCGATCAACCTCATTCTTCACAATTTGTGACGACACAGTATGTCTGTTATAGCTGTCGCAACATTCTTAAGCCGGCCGGAGTGGCCGTGCGGTTCTAGGCGCTGCACTCTGGAACCGAGTGACCACTACGGTCGCAGGTTCGAATCCTGCCTCGGGCATGGATGCGTGTGATGTCCTTAGGTTAGTTAGGTTTAATTAGTTCTAAGTTCTAGGCGACTGATGACCTCAGAAGTTAAGTCGCATAGTGTCCAGAGCCATTTGAACCATTTACATTCTTAAGTTGTATTTGTTCTTTTGGGCATTTTTGATAGCTAATTGTCGATGCTGGTCGTATGTAAAATATATTTTGGCTGTGCACTTTGTATTTGTGAATATCACGTCCTTTAATTATTAAATATGTTTCCTGTCTCCAAACTTGACAATCACTTACAGTATCTCACTTTTAACAGTGCCTGAAGAAACAGACATTGGTGACGATCTCGTAGCTGGAATAAATTTATTAAATGTATTCGAAAATGCGAGATCTTGCTTAAATCAGCCGCATTAAGTACGAAAATACTACTGTTGGTACATATGAAAATTTGTGGCGCATTGACGCATGTAGCAGCCGTAACGACTTCGATTATCTGAGCACGCTTCCGGGATTGTGCCCCGCTGAGAATAAATTTCATAAATTTAGTGCAGCTGCAAGTTCGCCATCAATGTCTGTTTCTTCAGACATTGTTAAAAATTAGTATTGCAAGTGTCGACGACCGTAATACTTACGTTGAATACGTTTGTCCCGTTCAAACCCTGTGACGGAAATCCAAGTAAAGTTGTGAGTGATGGATCGATCCTGGAAGCATGCTCATATGGCCGAAGTGAGTAAGGCGACAGCTATCTACAACCGGGAAATCTGGTTTCGAGTCCCAGTCCGGCTCAAATATTCATGTGTCACCAATAGGTAATAAATATCTTCATACCTAATGCAGTCGTATCAGAACGATTACGCAGTTGTAAATTAATTTCCCTTTTGGGATCTCTTCGAACTGCATTAAACGAAGATGACTGAGCCGTTCGTCTCATTACTGTTCAGAAAAAATAAATCATCAGCTCGGTAGGATACCATTAAATATGGGAGACATCACGCTAACTCATTCTGTAGTCATGATAAAGGCGTCAGTTCGATGAAGAGGAATGACCGCAAGTCTTAGGTATTCCATATCCAGCTAAGTCCACACATTGGTGATTACGTGGCTTCGAGCTACCAATCCGAGGGGATTCTGACATACGTTTCACCCGCTATTAGAAATACACCATGGTACTTACTACGGGATTAAGATATGGTGGTTTGGTGCTCCAGTCGAGATGCTGAAAGGTGTCTGAGTGTTGATGAATCGAGGAACATACGCGTGTACCTCTGGCAAAACGGCTGTTATGATATCGGAAGATAGAGTCCACGGCACATAAACCGTGAAGATGTAGAAGAAAGAGACAGTCTTTAACTCGTTATGCTGGTTCATGCTCCGACTTGAATGTATGGGACCGAGTCACGGTACGAAAAACCCCCATAAAACCAACTCCAGCCTGAACTACAATCTTCATGCACTGCAGGTGAACCTCCGCAGTGGGTCGTAGATAAGCTGAACGCAGACAATAACTCGAAACAAAGCAAAATCGCGACTCGTCGGACCACACCACACGCATCGAGTCAGCTATTGTCCAGTTTCTGTGTTCAGTTAACGTAATTTCATTTTGGAATTATGGAGTGTGAGGCCACGGCTGGTCTATTAATTGTAAAAGTAGCACTACTACAGCGCTGATTTTTAAGCTGTTAATTTAAGCTACCAGTTCCGATTCATCTTTAGACTCATCTCCAGGGCCTGTAGCATGAACGACAAAAACCATCCAGTGGTATATGTATAAGTTTGTAGTAACTAACGGAAAGTCATCTAGTAAAACAGAAGTGATTTCTGTAAACTTCGTTTACACAGTAAATCAGTCAAATATAAAGGCCGAAAATTCAACTACGAATGAACACCTAGGAATTACAATTACGAACAACTGAAACTGGAGAGGACACAGAAAATGTAGTGGGGAAGGCAAACCAAAAACTGTGTTTTACTCTCAGGACAGTTAGAAATGTAACACATCTACTACACTTGTCCGTCGTCTTTTGGAGTATTGCTGCGCGGTCTGGAACGGAGTACATAGAGAAAGTTCAAAGAAGAGCATTGCGTTTTGCATTATCGTGAAACAGGGGAGACAGTGTCACTGTGTCACTGACATGATACGGGATTTCAGGTGGACATCAGTAAAACAAAGCTGTTATTCCTTGCGGCGGAATCATCTCACGAAATTTCAATCAGCAATTTTCTCTTCCGAATGCGAAAATATTTTGTTGACGTCGACCTACATAGGGAGAAACGTTGATCATCAGGGAAATCAGAGATCGCACGGAAAGATATATATGCTCGTTTTCTCAGCAAGTGAATGTATTCGTTCTCTTCTAAACATGCTACTCACCTCTCACTCCCACAAGTTCCCCTAGCTATAACTCTCCCAAACTCACTAGTCGATCGCTGTAAGTCGCTCTTAACCATCAACTCCCACTTACCTCATTTAGTCATTCATCCCAACCATAGTCATTGTTTCTTTGTGTCACTTTGTCACTGCTTCTTGTCTGCCAACGACAGTCTCCTTCGTTCTGCCCTACTATTACTACTGTCTCCTCGCACTGTCACTGTCCAACCTTGTTCTCTCTTACTACTGCTACTACCTCATTCATTCCCTCCCACTGCTGCTGCCCCTTCTCACTGCCACTCTCTCTCTTTTCCTCGTTGTCACTTTCATACACTCTGCCTCTCATTATGATTGGCCTCACCCACTTCCACTTTCTCCTTGTCTTTATTCCTATCCCACTGTTTCCTTCAGACGTCTCCTAGCACCGTCCTGTCACTGTCAACTATGCTCCACAGCCACTGTGTCCCTCTCTTTCTCTCGCACTGCCATTGTTTTCTTCGCTTTTTCTATAACACAACAACTGTCGACTATTTTACAGTATTTATTATTTGTGCGTCTCTTTGACACTGACGTTGTCTTCTTTTCCCTCAGCGTAAAAAAGAGCGAATATGTTCGCAAGGCAAAAGTTTTGTTTAAATTTTTGTAATTGCTGAGGAATATAGACTGAAGCATCTGGTTCCCCTCTTCTCTGTCAGAGTTCTTCTAATAAACGGGAACATTTTGCATTCCTCCGCTGATTCCCTTATTTCCCCTGCCAGAGCAGGGCATGTCAACCCTATGAAAATAACCTTGTGGTCCGTATAATTCTCATAGTTTAGTTGTGTTAAATTAGAACAACGCAATATTAAACTGAGACCTTTGGACGGGTTTTACGTGCTCAAAAGTTTTACATGTACTTCAGTATCAGAGCATGGGGTTCCCAGAACCATTATGGTGATAACGAAGAAGACACTTTACAGCACATTTCTCGTGCTACGTCACTTTTTAAACTATGTTTTCGCCTCACACTGCATTTTACGTGCGTATTTTGCTTATACATTAGGGTAACTTTTAACCTCTACGTCTCAGAAACGGATAAAGGTGTCAGTAAAATTGTCCACATTGTTCTAGATCAGGATCTTAGAAATATATCGTTTAAATTTCAGCCATTTTCTCTTCATAGCTGTCTTTGAATCAGAAACTCGTATTTTGTACGAAAAAATCGTAAAGATACCCTTCTTTTTAAGTTTCGTAAGGAGCTTCCCAAGAAATTATGGTGCCTCCATAAGCTACTTTAACGGTAACCGTAGACCACAGCAAATTCAAAATAACCGACCGATTTGCACCATTTGCCTTAGCTGGAGGAAGTGTGTAACATTCATACTTTGGCTCTGTGCTGTAGGATGTGACACTAAAACGATCCTTTTGTTGGATATACAAATGGTCTACCGCAAGAGCTACCCAAATCAGACGACCCTATCTTTCTATCACCAAGAGCACCCGAGGTATGAGCTCCGGAAGAGCCCCGGTTTTACCCGAGGTTTTTTGGAACATATTTGTTAGCCTACACAGCCGCATGCGTGCTGATAATGTAGGAAAATTTGATGATGACTCAAAATGGATTCGTCAGGACCTACTTCGAACGTTGGTCTCTACGCCACTTCTACAGCTGTTAACTGTTTGAATGGAATGGAGATATTACGAGGGTCTTGCAGAGAATAAGCGTAGACCCCGCTCCTACTTAGACATTTGTCGTACCAGCTTTACAATACCCTCGTCATAGAAGGCAGCCGCCTGTGCTTTCCGCCACTTCTCTGCGTTGGTCTACAGCTCGTTGTCTGCTCCAGAATGTAGACAGCGGTTCATGTGAGGAGAGATGAAGCAAAGGGGGAGCCAATTATGGACTTTATTGTGAGCGATCAAACCCTTCCTATCGAGAACGCTGCAAGAGCTTCTTCATTGGCCCTTCATAGTGCGACCGAGAATTGTCATGTTGAAGGAAACCCATGACAGTAATGTTAACCAGGCTGCATGACGTAAGGCGAAATCCCTCACCAGGCCTTCGTACATGGCGGACGACACTATTTTCTAGGTATCTTTACATATTCACCGTCCGCTAAGAACTGAAAAGAAGTGCGTGACGCGGCCAACGTGCATACTACAGGCACCACCCAACTCGTCTGTGTAGAGCTAAGTCGGATTTTCACTGTGATTTCCATTTCGTGTCCGATCGAACTTTACTTTCCCTATAACCATTGTACATTTCGTTGTTGGTGACCCTGTTATAGAGATGGAATAATTAGAAAGTTACAAAGTCAGTGAAACATATTAAACATACAGCCACTGATCCAATACGCTCATTACAAACCGGCAGTTCAAACAATACACTTGTGTAGACATAATGAAACATGAAGGCGCGCAAGACAGCTGGTATTGGGTGTAGAAGCACTCACCGACGACGTGCAGTGTGACGAAGTGACTCATCTTGGGCGCGGCGCTGACCTGGCACTCGTACTCGCCGGCGTCGCGCGCCTGCACGTACTTGACCTGCAGCGTCCACGTGCTCGTCGCCTCCACCAGGAACGCCTGGAAGCGCTCGTCCGCGATGAACGTGTACCGGTCCACCGTCAGGATGTGCGCGTCTCGACGCCGGATCCACGAGACCTGCGTCAGTCAGTGGAAAGCATTACTGTGCATCTGTCCCACATTTACATGTATTCTCAGCGAGGTGCTTTGTAGGGTGTACAGTAGGCTATATTGTCCAATTTACTTAGTGTATCACAGTTTGGAGTCCAGGAAGCGTCCTTCACTGAGAATGCTGTTTACACATTCAATGATCATATAGTACATGTCTAAACAATAATATGTCGCCAGTTGGTATTTTTTGTGGTCTTTCCAATGCCTTAGTTTCTGTATATCACGACACTCTCTTAGAAAAACTCAAGTTTTACGGAACTAATGGCTTTTCACACAGCTGATTTCCATCATAATTGACAAACTGAATGCAAAATGATTTGTTCAATAATTCAGGCAATGCCGGAAAGACATACAGTTTTAATGACTGAAGTAGAATCATAAAGGGCTTCCACAGGGTTCAGTTTCGGGTCCACTCCTTTATATAGGTGAATGACCTCCCACTTAACATTCAACAAGCAAAACTGATAGTTTTTGCACAGTTGTTATAAAAAATCTCATTAGGGGGAAAGTAACAGAAGAGTTAGTATATAATATTTTCCAAAGAATTATTGTGTAATTCTCTGAAAATGGGCACTCCCTAACTTTTGAAAAAAAAAAAAAAAACACTGCACTGAGTTCTGCGAAATAAACAGAGTGATACAAAGAAATGATGTAGTAAATAAGAAGGAGTCAGTAACTACGATGATTTGCTACTAATTTTTGGATGCACATATTGATGAAAACTTGAACTGGGAAAAGGATTTTACTGAGCTTTCAAACAATTAAGTTCACCTACTTTTGTTCTTCAGAATGGTTCAAATGGCTCTGAGCACTATGCGACTTAACTTCTGAGGCCATCAGTCCCCTAGAACTTGGAACTACTTAAACCTAACTAACCTAAGGATGTCACACACATCCATACCCGAGGCAGGATTCGAGCCTGCGACCGTAGCAGTCACGCGGTTTCAGACTGAAGCTCCTAGAACCGCTCAGCCACCGAGACCGTCTTTTGTTCTTCCTATAATTATTAATCTTGGAAACAAACGTACCAACCTCCTGACATATTTTGCGTATTTCCACTCAATAATGTCGTATGGAGTATGGAGTAATATTCAGGGGTAACTCATCACTTAGAAGAAAGGTATAGATTACACAAAAGCGAGCAGTAAGAATAATATGTGGTGTCCACCCATCGACGTCACGTAGGTATCTCTTCAAGCAGCTAGGCGTTTTAAATGCGCCGTCACAATAGATATTTTCGAGTGTATTCAAATGAACAGGAATAAAATGATAATGGGTCCACTAAAGTTAACACAAATCATGTATAGATATCCTGAAACAGACTCCTTCACAATAATTTCGATAAAAGAATCGTTCAGATGATCTACGGAACCTGTAACTAACCCACAAGTTAACTGTATCTTCTTTTTCTTTATGAACCTCACGCTGCTTATCTTAAACTTAGCAGCAGAAGTACAGAATCGTGCAATAAGGGTGATGTGCGGTGTCCAACCTAGAAGCTCTCTCTGTCAGCCCTTTAAGAAGTTGAACATCAGACTACATTTACTCCCTTATTAAGTTTCAGAAGAATTAGTTAGGAGAACATCCGCAACTGAACTTCGTATCAGAGGCAGATGGTCAACCGCTGCTCTTGTAAACTGTTTTATTGGTATCAAATCAGGAGCGATTTGGAACAATTATAAGACCATTTTCAGGTGTTCAAGCCTACAAACAAGAAAATGAAGAAGGTATAACAAGAGATTGTGTAAGCATTAAAATTGTTTTTATAATAATAGTGGGTATTCACTGTCCAACTACAAATATGAGGCTCATACAGTGGGGCTAGACCGATTGAAAGCAAGAAGTCGGCTCCAGATATCCACTAAATAATCTAGGGAAAGTGAGAGGTCGAAGAAAGAAAAAGCTAGTGAAATACTAAGAGAACATCACCGAACAACGTAAGATAACTTACAGTGCGGCGCGTGACCGCGATACGCTGTGAATACTGAGGTGAGGGCTGGTGGCCCCAAGATAAATCACGAGAGATGATTTCGCTTTTCGTTGTAGTATACGGATTACCAGTTTCCGCACGCAGCTGCATTCTACCACCGCGTGATTCTGTATCCTTGGCGCCACCTGCCCGCAGCTCAGTGTATACAGCTTACGGCGGCGACGCACCCGCGCTGGAAGTTGTCTAACGTTGTTCGGTGATTATTTTTTTTTTTTAGTATTTCTCTGCGTTTGTCTTCCTTTGACCTCCGGATTTCCTTGGGTTATTTTGTGGCTATCTGATGCCATATCCGTTTTTACATTCTGACTAATCCGACAGTATCAACCTCAAATTTATAGTCGGTCAGAAAATACGCACTATCCTTATAACAACAAATCTTAAATGTTATACGTCTTATTACATATTCCTCATTCTTTATTTTGCAGTCCTGTACGCTTGAGGACGAAGATGAGATTATAATTGTCCGACTTCATACTAATAAAACAATTTACAGCTGAAGCTTTTGATTATTTGGCTCTACTTATTAGTTTTGTTGCCAACAATCAATAACAGTTTGAAAACAAAAGCAACACCCGTACATATAATACTAGTAGGAGAAATCGTTTAGGCCGGCCTGTGTGGCCGAGCGGTTCTAGGCGCTTCAGTCTGGAACCGCGCGACCGCTACGGTCGCAGGTTCGAATCCTGCCTCGGGCATGGATGTGTGTGATGTCATTAGGTTAGTTAGGTTTACGTAGTTCTAGGTTCTAGGGGACTGATGACCTAAGAAGTTAAGTCCCATGGTGCTCAGAGCCAGAAATCGTTTACACTATCATTAAGCCTTTCTGTGGTGCAGAGAGAAGTGGGGTATTCGGCTGTTAAAATCTTCGATCACCTACTGACTGATACAAAGAAAAACTGGATAGTACAATTAACTTCAAACACAAACTGAAAGCATATGTGCCAGGTAGGTCTCTTCTATTCCACTGAGGAATTTTTGAATGTATCGTAGTATTCTGTATGTGTGTGTGTGTGTGTGTGTGTGTAGGTATATTTTCCAAAGTCTTTATTAGCATTTTCAGTAACATGATAAGTCCTATGTGCGATGATATCACGGTCGACAAAGCTCTCAAGTCCAGTTACATTTGGAACACCAGAACCACCTCGTACAATAGCAACTGTCAACCATCCGTTGCCATGTGTAAAGGAATCATTAATGTCAATGCTGAAGTTCAATCTGCATCCACAAAAGACTGATGGTCCATCAAGTAGCGAGTGTGCAGCGACAGACTTTATAGTATTCTTCTTTTTATCAGCTGCAGATGTAGTCATTTCAACATCTTCTATGGTTTTATACATTGTATATCGTGAACGTCGACGATATCTTCTGTAGGGCATCTTGGCAGCGTTCAAAGCAGTTGCCTGTGCAGCAGCAGCAGCGCGAATGATCCGCTGCGCGGAGATCGCTCGCTTATATAGTTGCACCACAGCGCGTCAGCGATAAGGGACTTAGAATTTGCGCGGGACTTAGTCTCCGCGCGGTAGCGTCGTTATCCCGTACGCGTGCAAAAGGAAATCTAGTAGCACGCGTACGCGTGGCAGGCGCAGCTTGCGCGCTGCCAAGATGACGTCATGCGGCATTATCAAGGGTCCAAGGTCACGCGGCCAAAGGCGGCCGCTGCCGCGGCTGCATTCCAAAAAAAACCTCCCAACCTAACCTCAAGTGGGCTACGCTACAGATCAATGGGTCTTGTAAATAAGTTTTATTTATGAAAATACACAGTACAATCACCAACAAACTTTAGATATTCACATGTATCTTTGCCTTTGATCCACTTATCGTCGACGTTCACGATATACAATGTATAAAACCATAGAAGATGTTGAAATGACTACATCTGCAGCTGATAAAAAGAAGAATACTATAAAATCTGTCGCTGCACACTCACTACTTGATGGACCATCAGTCTTTTGTGGATGCAGATTGAACTTCAGCATTGACATTAATGATTCCTTTACACATGGCAACGGATGGTTGACAGTTGCTATTGTACGAGGTGGTTCTGGTGTTCCAAATGTAACTGGACTTGAGAGCTTTGTCGACCGTGATATCATCGCATATAGGACTTATCATGTTACTGAAAATGCTAATAAAGACTTTGGAAAATCTACCTATATGTCACCCTCTCCTTTTACCTTATATACACGTGGTAGACGTAAGTTATCAACTAATGAAACTGTGTGTGTGTGTGTGTGTGTGTGTGTGCGCGTGTGTGTGCGCGAGAGAGAGGGAGAGAGAGAGAGAGAGAGAGAGAGAGAAAGAGAGAGAGAGAGTGAAAGGTCATTGAACATGTAAATGACTAACCAGCTAACAAGCAACGTGATTTGTATAACACTGTAAACCGGTTGCAACAAGATTTTTCTTCAGCTTTATTTCGACACCGCCTAATGGTGTTTTCATCAGAAAGTCCACACAGTTACATGTAGTAGCAGACGAACGCATTTGAGAGCAAGATATTCTCGTCATACCATTCATACCATTCATAAGAAGACAATATTTAAACCATAGTTTAATACTGGAGTCGTCCCTCTCGACGAGCAGTCTCAGGTAGTACTTGATGAAGATGACGAGTCACGTTGTCGAAATATCGTGCAAGAACGTCGCTGATATCTGGCAAAATACATGACACAGGATGTGAGTATAATTTACTGGTTATCCACGATAAGGAAGAAAACGTACTTCACTCTCCCGTTGTCACTATTTGTATATAATTCCTTTAGCAGCATTAGCTATAAGTGATCGAGCTTTTCTTATGAATAAACATCGTGCACATGCGCATTCCTTATAAACTTTACAGTTCGACTCCGTCTGTCTGCGCTCACTTTGCAACACGTTTCAAACCGGTAATTAATTCATAGCGTCCTCTACTGTAACATTCAATGATCCTATTTTTCAGCCAGTGAAACCAAGAAACAACACTACTAGTCTTCTAGGGCAAACTTTTTCGACTATCTTCAAAAAATGGTTCAAATTACTCTGAGCGCTATGGGACTTAACATCTATGGTAATCAGTCCCCTAGAACTTAGAACTACTTAAACCTAACTAACATAAGGACATCACACAACACCCAGTCATCAGGAGGCAGAGAAAATCCCTGACGCCACCGGGAATCGAGCCCGGGAACCCGGGCGTGGGAGGCGAGAACGCTACCGCACGACCACGAGCTGCGGACACGACTATCTTCATTTTCCAGTACCTCTGAGTGTACATATCTATTAAATCCTCTGAACAAAGTACTCATACAATAAAAAATAAAACTCTACAACATTTTATACACAGACTTGTTATGTAACACGTATGTCGTTAATGAAAGAAAGCAAAGAGAGAAAATAACCAATGAACATTCCGTTTCAGCTTGAGTACTCCTCTTCTCGCCCTCCTATTCCCAAATTGTTGTTCGATACGCGAGTGCTACGCGAGAAGAAAAAATTAGAATTCCCTTACAATAAGGTGAACTTCCCATTTACCCCTTCCATCCCACACTCTTTACCGGTATGCAAGTGGTGCACTAGAAGCAAGAATTGGTGGTGTCTCTCTTTATACACCAAATCTGTCTAATATTATCATCATGTTAATTGCATGGGATGCAAGTAACTAATCATCATCATTTCATTCCCATCGACGAGCAAGTCTCCGAAGTGGCGTCAAATCGAAAGACTTGCACCTGGGAAACGGTCTACCTGGCGGGAGGCAATAGTTACACGACATTTAAGTAATAAGATGGTTTTCATGGGTACTGGAATGTGGATTCTCGGAATTTTTAGACTAACAATGTCCCACTGAAATTTATTCAGCGTTTTTGTATAGCTATCTCGCTAAGAAATCTGTGATGAAATTTTAGTGGCGCACGATCATACTAAATCTTATGGACATTTGAGGAAGTGTTTCGATTTTTTATTACAATGTTATCAACTTATTTAAAACTATTTCGATGCCGTCACAGTTCGCATAGAGCGCTTGGCACTGCAACGATTTAGTGACGCTCTGCTCGTTATTTGCAGCCACACCGAACATCTCTGTAGTGAATTTTGAAATTTCGCGCCCCGGACAAGGTGACTATAAAACTTAAGTAATTCTTCCACTACATCGAGGAAACACTCCTCGTCTGGCTACGTGGATGAGAAATTCTGGAAGAGAATACGTGTATCATACATCAATTCATTACATTCACGATTAAAATGAAAGATAGGAATGTAAAACATCTTGCTTATGTCTCCGAATTATCAGTCAGCAGCAAAAGTATAGTAGTCTGATGAAAGCTAGTTCGCCCAACGAGATTGTGAAAGTCCATAAAATTGCCCCAGTAAGTTTGGCTCAAATGGCCCTGAGCACTATGGGACTTAACACCTGAGGTCATCAGTCCCCTAGAACTTAAATTACTTAAACCTAAGAACATGACACACATCCAAGCCCGAGGCATGATTCGAACCTGTGACCGTAGCGGTCGCGCGGTTCCAGGCTGAAGCGCCTAGAACCGCTCGGCCACAACGGCCGGCGCCAGTAAGTTTCTTATCGGCAATGAAGCAAGTGAAGACGTAAAACTTCAACGCTAAAATTCGGTATATCCAAAAAACTTGTTGTGAATTTCCAAAGTTATATGGCTATCGAGAATTAACTCTAAGCTTGGTAATCAAATTTTAGGCAGTGCCTGCTTCGCATTTTCATTCGTGACTCGAGTTTATCATTATTTCCCTTGGTTCTTTAAATAATGTGTAACTATTAGTTAGCTTTTGCCTTCTTGTCCTCCTTTCCGTTTCTGAGCTTCTTCATTCTATCAGTATGGGTCCGTCGCTGCTCCAGTGTCCATGGGCTTTTAAGACTGAAATTTCTTTCCTTTAATTTTTTAGATGTGAACTTATGGGACTCGACATTCTGTAAGTATACAGTCCTTGTACTGGGTCAACTGCAACTGCCTTTAGGGCCTTTGGTGTAGGCTTTTAGAATCCAGTTTCAATTTGGAAGATTTTCTTGGTTAAATGTGGGCCGTCCCTTTGTGCTACACGTCCGTTAAATGTCAGGCGTCGTCTCCGAACAATGTTACACCATGGAATACTTTTTGCATCGACACGCTATCTTCGATACTGGGTCCAAGTATTTCCGAAATCACTTTATTCCATTTTCACAATGACATTGTAGTTTGTGGTTAAAGATGTCACGACTAAACAGATTTCTCTGATCTTACGTATAATATACAACATGCAAAATTAGTTCTCTTTGCAGACGACACTAGCTTTGTAATCGTTCCAACCACATACACTGAAACCGAAGAATGGTAAACAGTGTCAATAAAAAAATAGGGTGCAAACTTCAAAATTCTTCACTGTGCGTATTGACGAGATTTTAAACTGAAAAAAAAATCACTTATGTGAACTCCTAAAACAACTAAGTTCAGCCACATTTGTACTAGGAATCATAGGAAATCTTGGGGGAAGAAAAATCAGAAAGTTGACGTATTTTACATATTTTCATTCAATAATGACAGAAGGCATACATTCTGGGTTAACTCTTCTTTATTGAAGAAAGTCTACATTGCTCAAAAAAATGCTGTAAGACTAGTATGTGGTGCTCACCCTAGAGCATCCTGTAGACATCTGTTCACGCATGTGAGCATTCTGATTCGAGCTTCGCGGTATACTTATTCTCTCTTGAAGTTTGTTGTAAACAATCCACTGCAGTTCAAAAGGATCAATGATGTACATAACTGCAATAGCAGAAGGAAAAATTACATTCATTACGCCCTATGAGGGTTGTCTTTAGCATAAAAAAGTGGTGCACAATTATGCATCTAAATTATCTGATTACTGAGCCAGTAATAGAAAATATTTAACCGATAGCAATCAAACTGAGAACGTTTCGACGTAACAACTCCGATTCTATAAAGGAATTTCTATTACCGAAATGTGCAAGAGATGATGGGTAGGAATTACAAACTCCTAGCATCCGTTTATTTTGAAACTAAATCTTTTAAATGATTGGAATGTAGCCATATTTAACCAATTCGCGATGCGAAAGTAAAATTACTCGTTCCACACCGTTACGATTTATCGTATAAAATGACCCATGGAACGTGAAACTAACCATCTAACTAACCTGGGAGAACGACTGTTTGATGTAGATTTAGTTAGCCGTAGGAGGGACTTATTGTTATAAGTATTTCAGATGACTAGAACAACTTCACCCAAAATTTTCTGCACCGGCATTATTGATTAATTGGCACAGGGGAAGTTATCGACAATTTCATCCAGGTACCTAAAATGCTGAATCTGAGTGCTGTTGCCACATCTCGTCAGAAGGGACTACAGATATACATACACACTACATACATACTAAACTGTCAGTAGAGACTTGGGAGCCAGTTAGGGCAGCGATCTCATGCCGGTTCTCTGGGGCGTGCCTGGCATCGTTAGTAACCCTGGTAATTGTTGCTAGGTGATCGCGAATGGCAAGAAATTCGCTGTTGATTGTTGTAATTTTTGTTCGCATGTTTACTTGCGGTATTTCTTCCCGCCATATTTTGATGATATTAACCAGTACCGGATCTAAATGTAGTGTAGATAATTCATCATTCTTTCTTATATTTATCTTTATTTCAAAATATTCGGATCTTTAAGAATTTTATTTTGCAAGTAGAGTTTGTGAGGGTCATTCGGATTGCGTTAGTTGCTTTGATATCCAAGCCTCTGCATATAGCCTGTTAAATAGGTTCCTTTGATCAGTCGAGTCATAGTTTTTTATGTATATACTTTCCTGTCATAGTTGCATACATATTCCTTAAAAGTGGCTAGTTTCGAACGATTCCGCTCATCTTGGAAACTAGTCTCTATGATCGAATATGAATGCAACTGTGGTAGAAAACTAAATTAATAATGAAATGCATTTGGTGATTCTTAATGCCAACGCAGCGCATACACTTGGCATTTTTTATTTTTATATTTATACAGGGCTATTACAAATGATTGAAGCGATTTCATAAATTCACTGTAGCTCCATTCATTGACATATGGTCACGACACACTACAGGTACGGAGAAAAACTCATAAAGTTTTGTTCGGCTGAAGCCGCACTTCAGGTTTCTGCCGCCAGAGCGCTAGAGAGCGCAGTGAGACAAAATGGCGACAGGAGCCGAGAAAGCGTATGTCGTGCTTGAAATGCACTCACATCAGTCAGTCATAACAGTGCAACGACACTTCAGGACGAAGTTCAACGAAGATCCACCAGCTGCTAACTCCATTCGGCGATGGTATGCGCAGTTTAAAGCTTCTGGATGCCTCTGTAAGGGGACATCAACGGGTCGGCCTGCAGTGAGCGAAGAAACGGTTGAACGCGTGCGGGCAAGTTTCACGCGTAGCCCGCGGAAGTCGACGAATAAAGCAAGCAGGGAGCTAAACTTACCACAGACGACGGTTTGGAAAATCTTACGGAAAAGGCTAAAGCAGAAGCCTTGCCGTTTACAATTGCTACAAGCCCTGACACCCGATGACAAAGTCAAACGCTTAGAATTTTCGGCGCGGTTACAACAGCTCATGGAAAAGGACGCGTTCAGTGCGAACCTAATTTTCAGTGATGAAGCAACATTTTTTCTTAATGGTGAAGTGAATAGACACAATGTGCGAATCAGAGCGGTAGAGAATCCTCACGCATTCGTGCAGCAAATTCGCAATTCACCAAAAGTTAACGTCTTTTGTGCAATCTCACGGTTTGAAGTTTACGGCCCCTTTTCCTTCTGCGAAAATACCTTACAGGACACGTGTATCTGGACATGCTGGAAAATTGGCTCATGCCACAACTGGAGACCGACAGCGCCGACTTCATCTTTCAACAGGATTGTGCTCCACCGCACTTCCAGCATGATGTTCGGCATTTCTTAAACAGGAGATTGGAAAACCGATGGATCGGTCGTGGTGGAGATCATGATCAGCAATTCATGTCATGGCCTCCACGCTCTCCCGACCTAACCCCATGCGATTTCTTTCTGTGGGGTTATGTGAAAGGTTCAGTGTTTAAACCTCCTCTATCAAGAAACGTGCCAGAACTGCGAGCTAGCATCAACGATGCTTTCGAACTCATTGATGGGGACATGCTGCGCCGAGTGTGGGAGGAACTTCATTATCGGCTTGATGTCTGCCGAATCACTAAAGGGGCACATATAGAACATTTGTGAATGCCTAAAAAAACTTTTTGAGTTTTTGTATGTGTGTGCAAAGCATTGTGAAAATATCTCAAATAATAAAGTTATTGTAGAGCTGTGAAATAGCTTCAATCATTTGTAATAACCCTGTATATCCACACGTGACTCCTGTATAAACGGACTGCCGGTGCTATACAGGGTGTTCTATTTATCTGGTGACGGTTGTTAGTTGGCCACCGGCGTTGCGCAGGGCGGTCGAGTGCGTCCGCTTTTCCCTGTTAATGCCGCACTGCGCGCAGTCTCGGCCAGTGTCATTCGAAAGTGAAACAAACAACACGAGTGTAACACTGAAGATTGCGATCGCAACAGTAACAGGATCGAATTATTACATTATAAACCTATTGTTTATTTGGCATTCGTTTGTGCGTACGGAGTCCTCTCGTATTGTCAGGAGGTTGTCTGAACGGAAGTTTCCTGGTGTTCGAAGTCCGAGTCATTGTACAATTCGCCAATTAGTGAATAAATTTCATAAAACAGAGAGTGTTCTTGACAAAAATCTTAAACTACGACGTACAATGCTCACAAAAAGCTCACCTCGATGACACTGCATACTGCCTGAAAAATCCTCCTTAAAGTCTCGTAGAAGTGGTTAACAGTAAACACAAATTCCTTGCACCTCTGAAATGCAGTTATCGATAATTTCATGCAGGTACCTGAAATGCTGAGCCTGAGTGCTGTTGCCACATCTCGTCAGTAGATCTATTTGGATCCGCTGTGTCAAATTGTTTATGTAGAGAGTAAATCAAAACAGTTTTCAAAAGTGTACGAATAACATTTGCTATGTTACTTGGGCTAAGGCCGTATAAAGTAACAGCAGTGCAAGAGCTTAAACCTTGTGATCTAACTTAGGCGGTAGGTTTTTGAGAGTGCGATTTGAAACAGGTTCCATTTACCGGGAATGTTAATTTCCAAAGCTGTCGACAATGGAGCCCTGATAGTTCCTTCTCTGGTTGTTGAGATACCCGTTCATGGTCTGAAAATAAGGGAGTGGTGCACAGTTAGTGGTGACAGAATATTTCTTAATGACATACTCAACAATGGAAGACAAGTGCAAAACATTTTGCAACAGTTTTCTAATTACTTGAGTGAAAGAGGACAAAGTTTCGCGCTTTTTAAACAGTATTGGGGGAAGGATCATTCGGCCAATGTTCCTTTGCACGAAATTCATGATGTGTTCCATGGCAAAGTCAATGGCAACAAAATCAGGCCGCGATTGAACCCCGTGAGATGTCCACTGTTGCGGAGCACTAAAGGATAAAGAGTACCCAACAAATGGGTGCACGTTACAGATACTACAGGATGATTTCCGCGAGTCAGTTAATTTAATTTATCAAATAGAATTGAAAAGTGTGATGAATAATTTCTTGATTATATGTCAGAAATGGGTGAAAACTATGGCAGGTAGTTCCAACATTTCCTTGCGTGACTCAGGTGAGTACAAAATGTATTTGTATATATTTTAAATTTAGCACTACATTTTAAATTTGCAACACGACATCTGATTCGCGAGGTAGTGGAGTGCTCGCTGCCTGGCAACAACTGCTCTGTTCGAGCGGTCTCCAGATCTGTTCTGTTGAAAGTGGCTTGTCGAAAATCCTGCCTGGTATTCACTAATCTTCCATTCCGTCAGTTGCAGTAATCTGAAGAGATCGATACAGAGAATGCTCTGTAAGCCACTAACAGAAAAGAAACGCCTCAGTAATAGTTTGGACCCGCTGTGCCACCTTGTTTATGTGGAGAGTAAATCAAAACCGTTTTAAAAGTGTACGAATAACTTCAGTCTCAAATAGTCCGCCCCGGTAGCTGAGTGGTGTGCCGGCACGGTAGCTCAGCGTGTTCGGTCAGAGGGTTAGCTGCCCTCTGTAATAAAAAAAAACTGAGTGAATTGACCAATAACGAACTTCAATGGGCGTCAGGGAACGTCCGCCACGAACAATTGCAACGAACTATAACGAACAAAATGAGATTAAAAAAAAAAGTGGTCAGCGTGACAGACTGTCAATCCTAAGGGCCCGGGTTCGATTCCCGGCTGGGTCGGAGATTTTCTCCGCTCAGGTACTGGGTGTTATGTTGTCCTAATCATCATCATTTCATCCCCATCGACACCCAGGCCGCCGAAGTGACGTCAAATCGAAAGACCTGCACCAGGCGAACGGTCTACCCGACGTGAGGCCCTAGCCACACGACATTTCCATTTATTACTCTCAAATACATTCTCAGTCATAGCTTGTAGTCTGCCAGTCGTCAGTTTTCCTCCAATGTCCAGCACCTCGTTAAAAACACCCTCTTTTCCCATGTTTTGGGCTAGAATGTAATGGTACAAATCTCATTGTCCCTCGTCTCTCTCATGTTTGAATAGTTATTTTATGATTGATGACCTGTTTACTGAATTTATTTCGGAAGACTTATGTCCTATTATTAACACGTATAGATTCTCCGTAGATTAAAGAAATTGGGGAGACATGCACTGTAACAAGAACAGATCATAGAATTTCGAGAGGACACTGGTGGGAAACGTTCCAGAATTTCCCACAGTGTCTGGCGCATCACATTAAAGTAGGATAACCAGTGTGGTTGCCTTCGCAGACCGCGTAATCAATTATACAGATAAAAGCAGACTAATCTAAATGGACTGTAATGTTTTGCGGTTGTTCACGGTTTGCCGGAGCCGTATGACGCAGCGCTAACAATTAGTCTGACCTGCAGCATTAATTTCGTTCCGCTATTGCACCACCTGTCAGCGTGCACTAAATCGCGCACAGCGCATAAATTTGTTTAATTGCTCGCCGTATCATCACGCCGCCGTTATCGTGCAGTACGCAGTATTTGAAATAGCGGCACAGTGCACATACTCGGCCCAGTACAGCGGGAATTCCGTCCTCTGTTGGGGCTCTACGTCACTTGCGTAGGGCGCTGAAAGACGTGTCAAGTGACATTACGTATGTAGAGACATGTTACTGGAAAACCGCGAGTAAAATGTAGTCATTCATAATGTTTAACGCTAATCTAAAGTTTGGATTCCACAAGCAAGAACGACGCATATATGTTGCAAGGAACTTTCAGTTTTCTAAATTTGTGATTAATCAGATATGGAGATGCATATTAAACCTGGTCGAAAAAGATATCGAGTTTCACTATGTGCATCTTACAAGGAGAGATCCCCAGGGATGAGGTCGACTTTTTGAAACCTAATATACCATGATGTAGGTAAGGATCTCAGATATCACACCCTGCAGCCATTCAGTTTGGTGGACCCCAGTTTGCGAGTAACTGACAAAAAATTTGGGGACTTAGCGCGATGCTCAATAACGTATGAGAAGTCGTAATCCATAAACCGGTTGCGTATTGTAGTGTATGGAATAATAGCTTCACACACAGGAGGTTGTGGGTTCGAACACACACGCACGCCAGCTCAATGTGTTCAGTCAGAGCTTTAACTGCCCTCTCTAATAATAAAATAAAGCTGTGAATTTATCAATGGTGAACTTGAACGGGTGTCCGTCCTGAACAATAACGAACAAAGTGATAAAGAAAAACTTCGACAGGTGCAGTAATTTCTTTATTCTTAAATATTTAATAAAGTAACTATGGATCTTTTAAATTCAGTTAACTGGTTTAATTTTTCGTTTTTATTCGTTTGTGACATCATTTTAGTCACTGTATGAACTTTTTCATTTGTTACATTTTCCTTTATATCACTTTTCTTCCGATCGTAATTTCTGTGAACTGGAATTTAATTTTATTTACGTATTGCAGTATTCAATTATTTGAAATTTCCGCTCTACCAGTTAAAAAAACAAAAGGCGTAGTACCCTCTTTATATTGATGGGTAATTGTGTGAAAATGTAATTTTCGTTACCAGATACCATATTAATTTTTTTTTTTTTTTTGTTTGCACGATGATCGTCATACAAACATTTGAAACATAGCTGTTGATATACTTTCCGGGATGTGAGGTCGTGGTCCAAGAACTTTTCTGCTCCTTACGTTTCGTCCAGGACTGCGCTGGACTTCCTCAGAGGCGCTGCTCTGCTGAGTCTTGCCGACTGACTGGTCGGGTGTCTGAGAGCGATTTATATATTGTGAGAAAGGGGGGCGTGGTTCAGGTGACACGTGAAGAGCAGTGATAATCCATAGCAAAGATAAGGTTGACTATCGATCACCACCTTGTCAAAGATAAAAATTGTTAGCAATTTTGTAGAGCCACTGTCCATATATCGCTAAATTTTTATAGCCTCCTCTTTCCTATTAAAAATATAGCGATGTTTATTAATTTCGATAGCTTTTCTATATAGCCGTGGATAGTAATTTAACGTTGTAGATAAAACTTCGGTATCCGAAAACTTCACTTGGTGGTTGCCTGGTTGAAGAGCATGTTCCGCTACAGCTGACTTTTCTATTTTTCCAAGTCCACAAAGACTTTTATGCTCTTTCAGTCGCGTGTTTACGCTTCTTTTGGTAGTACCAATGTAAACTTCACCACAGGTACATGGAATTTTATACACACCACATGTCGGCAGGGGAGGGCGTTTATCCTTCACAGATCGTAGTACTTGACTTATTTTCTTTGTCGGTTTAAAGATCGGTTTTATATCATGTTTTCGTAAAATCTTACCGATCCGATCTGTTACTTTTTTAATAAAAGGGAGAACTACTATATTTTTCTGTCGTTGTGGTTCATTCTTATCTTTTGGGTTTCTGTTCCTTGGACTCAAAATTCTATTTATCTCTTTTCTTGAATAGCCGTTTTTTTTTCAAAAGCCTGCTTCAGATGTTTCACTTCAGCATCCAAATGTTCAGGTGTACATATCCGTTCCGCTCGATGGACAAGACTTTTTATGACACCTCTTTTTGTTGAGGATGATGATTAGAATTTTTATGTAAATATATGTCCGTATGTGTTGCCTTCCGAAAAACTTTATATTCCAAACTTCTATCGGACCGTCTCATAACTAAGACATCCAAGAAAGATATTCTGTTATCCTTTTCTATTTCCATGGTAAACTGTATTTTTGGGTGAATTTTATTTAGATAATCAAAGAAATCGTCCAAGGCCTTTCTGCCATGGGACCAAACCACAAATGTGTCATCTACATATTGATACCAACGAGTTGGTTTGTTATTAGCTTTGTCTATGGCTTATTGTTCAAATTTCTCCATATAAAGATTGGCAATCGCAGGGCCTAATGGATTACCCATTGCTACTCCATCAAGTTGTTCATAAAATTCATTATCCCACTGGAACTGACTTGATGTAAGACAATGTCTGAAAAGAATAGTCAAATCTTCTGGAAAAATATCCGCTATGAAAATCATAACTTCGTTAACAGGAATCATTGTGAATGAGGACACAACGTCAAAACTTACAAGAATATCTTCAGGGGCCAGAGTTAGTCCCTCTAGTTTTCCAATAAAATGACGCGAGTCTTTTATATATGAGTCAGTTTTTCCAATGAATGGTTGTAAACAAGTTGTTAAATATCTTGCTATTTCATAAGTGGGAGAATTGATGGCACTGACTATAGGTCTTAAAGGAAAATCTATTTTATGAATTTTAGGTACACCATACAATCGAGGACACATAGCTTCACTTTTCAATAAAGTTCTTTTATCTTCTTTTCGGGTTGAGGTAGATGAGTTAATCAAATTGTTTTCCTAAGTACACTGGCTGTAGGATCCCTCGCAAGTTTTTTATACTGTCCTGACGTTAAAAGGTTGAAAATTTTTCTTCGGTAATCTTCTGTATTCATAACAACAGTAGCGTTCCCTTTATCTGCGGGAAGAACCACTATTTCTTCATCTGCATTCAAATCCTTTAGAGCCTTCCTCTCACCTTTTGTTAAATTACTTTCTAGAGGTCTGCTGTGGCTTAAAACTCTAGTGGTTTCAATTCGAATTACATTCGCGCTTGCCTTAGGGATATTTCGTATACCTTCTTCTATATTCGCGATAATATCTTCAAGTGGTACTTTTACAGGTGTTATAGCGTAATTTCCTACTTTTGCAAGGACGGAAATCTCGTCTTGAGATAACACTTTCTTTGACTTGTTTATAACAGTATCAGTCATCATCGTATTACTTGTAGTTGTTACATTAGCTTGTAACTTTCCGAACTTTTTCTTATGTCTACTAGTAGTCATTTCTATCGTAGCTTCCATAGTTGTAGACGTAAGATAATCAATTTTATTCCACAGGTCATTTCTGTATAATCATTTATGATTATCATTTCTGTATAATCATTTATGATTATACAGAAAGAGCATTACTTCGAGAAAAAATACATCACACAAGACGAGAAATGGATTCTGTTGACTGTGAATTACTGAAGCTTCATTTATTCTTAGCTTGTAAGATACAGATAGACCTGTGGAATAAAATTGATCATCATACGTTTACAACTATGGAAGCTACGATAGAAATGACTACTAGTAGACATAAGAAAAAGTTCGGAAAGTTACAAGCTAATGTGACAACTACAAGTAATACGATGATGACTGATACTGTTATAAACAAGTCAAAGAAAGTGTTATCTCAAGACGAGATTTCCGTCCTTGCAAAAGTAGGAAATTACGCTATAACACCTGTAAAAGTACCACTTGAAGATATTATCGCGAATATAGAAGCAGGTATACGAAATATCCCTAAGGCAATGGCGAATGCAATTCGAATTGAAACCACTAGAATTTTAAGCCACAGCAGACCTCTAGAAAGTAATTTAACAAAAGGTGAGAGGAAGGCTCTTAAGGATTTGAATGCAGATGAAGAAATAGTGGTTCTTCCCGCAGATAAAAGGAACGCTACTGTTGTTATGAATACAGAAGATTACAGAAGGAAAATTTTGAACCTTTTAACATCAGGACAGTATAAAAAACTTGCGAGGGATCCTACAGCCGGTGTACTTAGGAAAACAATTTGATTAACTCATCTACCTCAACCCGAAAAGAAGATAAAAGAACTTTATTGAAAAGTGAAGCTATGTGTCCTCGATTGTATGGTGTACCTAAAATTCATAAAATAGATTTTCCTTTAAGACCCATAGTCAGTGCCATCAATTCTCCCACTTATGAAATAGCAAGATATTTAACAACTTGTTTACAACCATTCATTGGAAAAACTGACTCATATATAAAAGACTCGCGTCATTTTATTGAAAAACTAGAGGGACTAACTCTGGCCCCTGAAGATATTCTTGTAAGTTTTGACGTTGTGTCCTCATTCACAATGATTCCTGTTAACGAAGTTATGATTTTCATAGCGGATATTTTTCCAGAAGATTTGACTATTCTTTTCAGACATTGTCTTACATCAAGTCAGTTCCAGTGGGATAATGAATTTTATGAACAACTTGATGGAGTAGCAATGTGTAATCCATTAGGCCCCGCGATTGCCAAACTGTATATGGAGAAATTTGAACAATAAGCCCTAGACAAAGCTAATAACAAACCATCTCGTTGGTATCGATATGTAGATGACACATTTGTGTTTTGGTCCCATGGCAGAAAGGCCTTGGACGATTTCTTTGATTATCTAAATAAAATTCACCCAAAAATACAGTTTACCATGGAAATAGAAAAGGATAACAGAATATCTTTCTTGGATGTCTTAGTTATGAGACGGTCCGATAGAAGTTTGGAATATAAAGTTTTTCGGAAGGCAACACATACGGACATATATTTACATAAAAATTCTAATCATCATCCTCAACAAAAAGAGGTGTCATAAAAAGTCTTGTCCATCGAGCGGAACGGATATGTACACCTGAACATTTGGATGCTGAAGTGAAACATCTGAAGCAGGCTTTTGAAAAAAAAAACGGCTATTCAAGAAAAGAGATGAATAGAATTTTGAGTCCAAGGAACAGAAACCCAAAAGATAAGAATGAACCACAACGACAGAAAAATATAGTAGTTCTCCCTTTTATTAAAAAAGTAACAGATCGGATCGGTAAGATTTTACGAAAACATGACATAAAACCGATCTTTAAACCAACAAAGAAAATAAGTCAAGTACTACGATCTATGAAGGATAAACGCCCTCCCCTGTCGACATGTGGTGTGTATAAAATTCCATGTACCTGTGGTAAAGTTTACATTGGTACTACCAAAAGAAGCGTAAACACGCGACTGAAAGAGCATAAAAGTCTTTGTGGACTTGGAAAAATAGAAAAGTCAGCTGTAGCGGAACATGCTCTTCAACCAGGCAACCACCAAGTGAAGTTTTCGGATACCGAAGTTTTATCTACAACGTTAAATTACTATCCACGGCTATATAGAGAAGCTATCGAAATTTATAAACATCACGATAATTTTAATAGGAAAGAGGAGGCTATGAAATTTAGCGATATATGGACAGTGGCTCTACAAAATTGCTAACAATTTTTATCTTTGACAAGGTGGTGATCGATAGTCAACCTTATCTTTGCTATGGATTATCACTGCTCATCACGTGTCACCTGAACCACGCCCCCCTTTCTCACAATATATAAATCGTTCTGAGACACCCGACCAGTCAGTCGGCAAGACTCAGCAGAGCAGCGCCTCTGAGGAAGTCCAGCGCAGTCCTGGACGAAACGTAAGGAGCAGAAAAGTTCTTGGACCATGACCTCACATCCCGGAAAGTATATCAACAGCCATGTCACCCGGTCGTGACAGCCTTCATTCTACAATTTGAAACATAATACTTTTTGCACTATTTTCCGAATAATTTATATCAAGATATAAATGAAAGGAGGGCTTACAAGTAAAACGAAATTCAAGCAAAATGTGGACGAAAAATAAGAATGACTCAACAAAAGGAACTAAATCGAAATTAATACATAAAATTAAGTAAAAACACAAAGATTTCAAGTTGGCAAAGAAAGACAGGAAGAGAAATGAGAGCAATGACAATATTGATATTACGAATAAAATTATGTGACAAAGGAATGAAAATAAAAAATTACAGTTAAATCAATTAGCTGAATAAAAATTATGATCAAAGTCATTTCGATAAAGGTTCAACAATAAAAAAAATTTACTACACTTCATGAGATTCAAAGCACTGCGTGTGAAGCTATCATCCTCGCCATTAAGCCACGCAACCACGCTCTGCAACGTAAATTTTTTAACGCTATTGAGTGTAGCACACAGTTCCGAAATCTTTTTTCGTCAAGTTACTTGCAAAAGAGGGGCCACCAGGGTTAATCGCTCCAGTGTGTGGTATCTGGAATCTTAACCTACATAACTGTATAGATTGTTAAGTCGATACCACCGCTGGGGACTTCTCCTTGCTAGACTGTTATTTTAAATATTTAAAAAAAATTACAGTTGCGGTATCTCTCGTTACATTATATATTGGAATGTTTCTTCCGTTTAAGGGGTTTCGAAGAATATGTGCTATGAGACAAATGTGATAACTAAACGATTAACATGACACGACTGGTCTGTAGTACGAGGTGTGACTATAAAATAACGTAACTACTGCCGTCAAACTTTTTTTCAAAAAAACACAATCAATATTTATCTACAGTCACCCTCAATATAATACGCTCCGCTGTCCCTGCAACGTTCCATAGAAATTTACCGGTGATGGGAACAGTGGTGGAAGTGGTTCCCTCAGAGCTCCTAGATGACGCGTGAAGTTTTTTCAATCCAGCGCTGACAGAATACTTATTCCTTTTAATGCAGATTTGACCTTGGGGAATCGACAAAAGTCGCATGGTTCTAGGTATGGCAAATAAGATGGGCGGTCTAACAATGGGGCGCTGTACTTCGCTACAAACTTCGTAACAGACAATTCTGTACGAGCTGGTGCGTTGTCTTGCTGAGTAATCCGCGACTTGTTCTTCCACAGCTAGGGTCGTTTTCTTTTTATATTCTCACAGAGTCGAGCAAGAACCTCAAATCAGTAATGTTCATAGATAGTACGACCTTCAGGATCCCAGTGAAGATACACAATTCCATGAATATCGAAAAATTAAATGACACGTAACAGCTATCAGGTATATTTCACTGTAATTTTATCGTCACTTGGTACAAAATAAAAAAAATTACAAATGTGCTGTCACTCGGGTGATTGACAGGTGCTGAATAGAAGGGAATGGCGATCGCCGTTACGGAAGACGGACTGTTGTTAGAAATGATCCCTTTGTTTTATTTTACGACTGTAAAATCGTAAAACAAGTTGTGCACACACGTGCTTTGCTTTAGTGTATGTCATACCAAATCAAAACAGTTCGTCTAAAGCTATAACCATCAGCCATAGCTTATAAAAAGTCCGCAATAGTTTCTCTAGCGTTACGACTTTCTTTCTCGTTTCTGTGCACATACGCCAACAGCAAACAGTGGCTGATATTGAAAACATATACTCTTCACACTTCTTTGTGTATTTGAACTTCTGATTTCTCCAGGTTTGTAGTTGTAAAGCTGCTGTTCCACGATGGCCTAAGAGCTTGTTTCCTTTATTGACACACATCGTTCCTCTTCCGCCACCCAGTTTTTCGTGCAATAGTGGAGCCGAATCTAGCGGAATCACAATTCGCGACACGTCATAATTTATGTCAGGGCGTTGGATCACAAATTATTCGTAAGGACACACGGACAATGTGGTCGCCGCCTGCCTAATCATCCCTGTTTAGTAACCATAGCCCTCCATAAATCAGGAAGCTCTGTAGGAAGACATGAGTAGTCGTACTGACGTATGATTAAATCTACTTTTAGAATTTTGTATGTAATTAAAAACGGTCTAGACCGCGTGCAATAATTTTAATTAAAAAAATCACCTTGATGGCATGAAGCATCCGAGAGCGCTTCATGCTGTGTGCCACCGTCTCCAACAGCCAGCATGGAGTAGCGGACCGAACGCGATTAAACACTGATAGAAACATTTCACCTTTTTGAAAATAAAACTGTTGCATGCGGCTTAGACTGTTTTTATTATATATAAATTGTTAATAGCATTTTACGACGGCTGTTATTGCCAAGAACTATGTTACAAAAAATTGTAAATTACGTTTAGAAACTCTACGACAACAGGAAATGCCGTTATTTCCCATCACAAATATTTTCAGTACGTGAAAAAATTTATGCAAATTAAAAGTGATGAGTTTCTTTAAACAAACATGTTCACAGAAAGACAAGTTTTATGTGACTCATCTTGGCTGGCCGACGAAGAGAAATTTAATGTTCTCATCAACACTAAGGTATTTCGAGACCAATCACCCGCTAAATTTCAGAAAAATAATGGAAGGAACCATAAGCGTTTTGTAGTAGGAAAGATCTCGACATCTGCATATTCTGATTTACAGAAATACAGGAATCTGTGAATGTGAACAGCCGGGTGACGGCTTAAAATCTGCTCCTCCACAATACGAGTACACAGCCTACAAACTGAGTAAGATTCTTCTGCTCTTCATCTCATCCTGTAATACTGAAATCCAAACCCGAGGTCAGTGACTCGTAAGCGACCTGTACGCACGAAACCATCGTGCGACGCAGTTTACTTACAGTTTCCGCACGCTTAGAAAACAGTTCGAGCGGTGGTGGTTCATTTAACGGGGGCTTGACGTACGTTTCACCTCAGTACCTGAGTAAACTTTTCTCGGTTTACAAGGCGCGAACAACAAGCAACAAGATAGGACGTGAGCGGAAAAGACATGGACTGAGACCAATGTGCCGGTCCTCTCCAAAATATGAGATTTGTGATACCCTGTTAAACACGACGTAGATCTAGAAGATCTGTTCTGTGTCCCCTGCAAATGCGTCAAAAACTCGTGCTGGTGTGTGGAGGTTTGTACCAAGCACAACTGGCCTATTAAAGAAAACTCGGCACTGCCTGGGAAAAGGAAATGAAAATACTATTTGAAAAGACGAGTCTTGGCTTACGCAAGCATCATCATACTGATTCTTGTATAACGAACACTACCCATATCAGACTAAACAGCAAAAATTTTAACAGAGATACAAATTTTGTAGGCCGTGGGGACGGTTTCTGGATATCGAGTGATTGCAGACGCGGATGCTTAACGCTTTTAGGAGGCAGGAGCGGCAGTTTCAAACGTGGCATTGACCCCTTGCAGCACGTGACGTCACTGGTAACGTTGCAGATAGGAGCTGTTCCGGGCTGTGCAACTCACCTTCCACGTTGGCGTCACTTCAGCCCTCTTTGATTGTTTCCAGATGCTGCACTCGTGCCCATGTAGCGGAAAACCTGCAGTCTGCGGTGTTTTACTCCAGACAACGATGGTGGAGATAGCTGTCGAAAGCTTGAGTGTTGAGGTTCTCCGATTAAATTTCAGTAAGGATGGCTTCTCTGAACGTAACATTTCCCTGCCTAATGGTCGCCAGTGAAGCTGTGTCACAAAAGCCTAGGGAACATTGCATATGTATGTAAAACAAGGCTGTGGTATATGTGGCGTAGTTATAGAATCATACCGGCTCCGTGATCTCTGAGACTATTTATGAACACCAAACAGGTGTGAATTATTGGCTGATAAGTGTTGCTTTCCTTTTGGAAAGTAATATTTGAGGTAACTGGACGACGCCCATACTGGAGAACAGACTTGAAAGCTGGGCACGAAGAAGGTGAGTCACCAGTGGAAGTCTGGTATCACGAACCTCTACGAAACAACCTATCAGAAGAACATATAGGCAAAACTTGTGTCGGAACACTGGGGTATGTGGGGAGTGCTGGCAGTCGATATTCAGTAGATACGGTCTGCCTGAGTCTGGAGGGCAAGTGCACTGTGTAAGGCAGTGTGTAAGAAGTTGACAGTTCTGTGGAGCGCCTGAAGAGAAGAGAGGAATGATGTCTTCGCAATGCAAGGTTAAATGCCGAAGGCAACGCTTCGTAGATAATTTACGCGTGGAAGGAAGGTCTCCTGTGAGGCAGAATTCTCAAGGCCAGATAGTTCTCCAATGGGCTTGTTTCAAGAGGAACTCGAAGTTTATAAGGAGAGTACTGAAACTTTTACAAGTCTTACACACCGATGGCTACAAAGTCTTAAATCTGGCAGCAAGGCAGTGAAGTGCTGCAGAGGTTCATCGAACGTACGAGCAGTATGCATCCAAGCATAATGGTTCAAATGGCTCTGAGCACTATGGGACTCAACTGCTGAGGTCATTAGTCCCCTAGAACTTAGAACTAGTTAAACCTAACTAACCTAAGGACATCACAAACATCCATGCCCGAGGCAGGATTCGAACCTGCGACCGTAGCGGTCTTGCGGTTTCAGACTGCAGCGCCTTTAACCGCACGGCCACTTCGGCCGGCCATCCAAGCATAAGATTTACCGTCGGAATGGAGAAGGACTGGAAGTTGCCCTTCTTAGATTTGTTGATGGAGCGGAACGCAGATTGATGGTCATTCTATGTACACCTACAGGTCTCTAGCTCCATAGAAGAAGCTAGCTCTGCTGGGAACCCTGGTACACGGGATCTGGGTTATTTCAGACAAGAGTCAACTCGGTTACGAGTTTTATCATCTGACGACGGTATTGAGAGCGATCGGGTATTCAATCTGTAACCTTACGTCATCTCAATCTAGGTAACCAAAACGCAGTGCGATTCAAATAGTCCAAGAGGACCGACACGTAGCTCGGCTTCCGTTCTGCGGTGCAAAAGCGAGTACGATAGAGTGTTAAATAGGCAAGGAGTCACATCGCTCTTCAGGCCACTCAGGAAAGTTAAATGTAGCACCCTGTTAAAGATATACTCTGCCTAAGTGTGCCACGGGTTTATAACATTACATGCATGTTTGCGGGGGAGGCGGGGGGGGGGGGGTGAGCAGTTACATGGGGCACCCATTACACACTGTCACCGAACTTCGTGTTGAACATTGACTTGGCCTTAAGTACAGATATTTTAAAATATCAGAGGTGGCCGACTTGGGCCTAATGAATAATAAACAACAGACAAGATTATGGCTCACTCTTCGAACAATAGGGACTCGGTGACTACGGAACAAATGGAAATTACCCTGTATGATAATCACTATATCATAATAACTTCGACTGAATCACTGTAATGCACTTGGCAGAACATGGAAGCGTGCTCTTCGCAAAGAAAGATCGTGTAGGAATACTTCTCATCCTCTAGCCCCTGATACGTGGTGGCACTGCAAGTGACACTGTACAACGACCACAAACGTAATCTATTAATGTTGAGGACACTACATCAGCAAACACCACCTGCGTCACGTCGTAATGATGTAATCTAGCGAGTGAGATGCCCTCCTCTGGGCATAAACGTGAGAACCTCACCAGTTTGATGACTGTCAAACTTATCTCCTCACGACTATGATGGAGAGAGAAACAGACAGATTTGTATTTTATTCGAATTATATGCGGCAAGCTATTCTTGAAGTTATATCGCTTTCTCACTGCTAGTGAAGGGACTGAGTCGGGAATTACTGGAGATAATGTAGTTAGCAGTTAGCCTGTTTCTCTTTAAGTGTTTTCAGCGATTTCATGTTGACGGTTTGTTCTAGTGTGTGGCCTAATCTTTACATATGCGATGTATAGAGAAACACCGCGAAAATGAATACTTTAATATATATGCACGTGCTAGCAATGTGTGATTGTTGTGCTGTTGCATTTTACGCTAACGGAACCTGTAAATGTCGGAGCTAAGTGAATTCGGACGTGGGCAAATTGTTGGCTCTGAGCACTATGGGACTTAACTTCTGAGGTCATCAGTCCCCTAGAACTTAAAACTACTTAAACCTAACTAACCTAAGGACATCACACACATCCATGCCCGAGGCAGGATTCGAACCCTCGACCGTAGCGGTCGCGCGGTTCCAGACTGTAGCGCCTAGAACCGATCGGCTAACTCGGCCGGCACGGCAAAGTGTTGGTGCTCTTATGGTGAGTATGTCCGTAACCAAGAGAAACGAAGTGTTCCGTGTTTCAGGAGACACCATATTGAAGATTTATATCCCATACAGTGAATGGGAGAACTATCACCGCTGGTGTAGCGGATCTAGGCGCTCAGTCCGGAACCGCGCGACTGCTACGGTCGCAGGTTCGAATCCGGCCTCGGGCATGGATGTGTGTGCTTTTGACGTCGTTGTCGTAATACGAAATGAGGACGAGATAGGGTTCATGAAACGAGATACTGATGGATGTAGCGGTGCGTTGATAGCACAACTCAATGGCCGAAAATATATAATCCTAAAAGTCAGGAGCTGCGGCAACCTGGATACACCGTGGGCACAACTTGTGGGCATTCACAAAACGCTAGGAGTCATCTTAGACAGGTGACGCCTAAGGATGGAAGTTAAACATTTGAGATCTGTCACAAAGAGGATGCAAGGGACAGCTGTGGAAAACAACTAGAGCGCTGTGAACCTAACTGAAGGAATCAGAATCAAGTACACTTACGTATTTTCCAAAGACTAACATCTCGCGAAAGTCTTTATATTTCCAAAAGCCGAAGGCAACATTAACGGGTCTCGTGGATTCGAAAAATGGTTAAAATGGCTGTGAGCACTATGGGACTTAACTTCTGTGGTCATCAGTCCCCTTCCCCTAGAACTTAGAACTACTTAAACCTAACTAACCTAAGGACATCACACACATCCATGCCCGAGGCAGGATTCGAACCTGTGACCGTAGCGGTCGCGCGGTTCCAGACTTTAGTGCCTAGAACCGCTCGGCCACTCCGGCCGGCCGTGGATTAGAATTTGTTCACGGCCAGCCGATGTTGCCTAGCGGTTCTAGGTGTTTCATCCTGGAACCGCGGGACCACTACGGTCGCAGGTTCGAATCCTACCTCGGGCATGGATGTGTGTGATGTCCATAGGTTAGTTAGGTTTAAGTAGTTCTATGTTATAGGGGACTGATGACCACAGATGTTAAGTCCCATAGTGCTCAGAGCCATTTGAACCATTTTTGAAGTATCACCGCTAAGTTACATCCAGGACGAAAGTATATATAACATAATCGTGACAATCGGACTTTGAAGAGGACTGTGCAGAGAAATTTTAAGACGCAAGCTGCAGACGTCACTGCAGAGCTGAATGTCGCATTCGCGAAATCTGTCAGCACCAAAACAAAACGAAGGAAGCTCCATAAGAAGAGAATTACAGGACGAACTGGAACTCCAAAGCCTTTCTTCAGTGATGGCAACGCCAGTAACAGGAAAACTCGGAGCCGCTGCCTTAAAACCTGGACTATGGAACGGAATAAAATTATTTGGCCGAATGAGTCTTCTTTCACACAGTTTCTGACCTCTGACCAAGTTTACGTACCAGAAGGGAGTTAGTTGTATAGAAGCTAAAACCATCAGTAATACAGCTTGTAACACTCAATAGCTCGTGTTTGGACAAGAATGGCGTTCCAAACAGGTTGTATAGACCAATGAACATTACACATACAGACATCACGTTTAGCTTAGGTTTGTACTTTAATTTTTTCCTTACAGTTTTCATCAGATAATTAAAATATGTTGATGTCAATCTCTTTTACTGCTACTCCCCTATAAATATTGTTAGGGCAACTATAGCCAAATGCAAATCTGCCACACATTCTCGATGAACTCACAATAGATATTTTGCAATTTTACATTTCTAGTGTCGTCGTTAAAGAACAAATCACAAATAACATTCATACCCAAGATGAATTAATATTAACAGAAATACATTTGCAGGTATTAATTGCTTTGTACGTTCGTTGTTTAAGAAATAAGGAAAAAAAGTGCCTCATTAGCCAGTCTGTTCACAAGCTATCTGAATGTCTGCACTGAGAGACTGAAAAGTTCCGTTAGCCACATGGCAAGTACCAGTGTTAGATACGAAATATGAAATGATCGTATGACTTTAGTGGGCGGGAAACACCGTTGGTTTGGTTTCTCTGACTGTTTGAAGTTATTCTACTTTACGTCTCTTTGACTACTTGCGTGTCGATCGAGATGAGACATAATGATGAAGACAACGCAAGACACCCACTCCCTGAACGAAGAAGTCTCCTATCTGGCGGGGAATCTTATCCGAGATAACAGGATCTAGAGATAGCTTCTATAGACACTTGTTTTTTTTTAATTTTAAATAGATCAGTCTATTAACAAATAATAATCTTATATGTGAAAAATCATAATAAAAATAGTTTAAATGATAAAAATATAACAAAAAAAACGTTCTTGAGCATTACCATTAATTTGTTTCCGGGCATAAATTTCTTCTTGTAGTGTAAACTGCCCTCTTCCGCGTCTTGATTTAGTCGTGCAATGGATTACCCTATTGTAAGTTTGTCAAACGTCATACACTTACCTAATAAATTCTCGTGTTAGCGACCCTTTTGGTTTTCCAGTAGACCATTTGTATCTAAGTAATGAAGTTGGTAAAGTTAACATCCGCTCTTACTTTAGTTATGTAATTCCTTAATGCCACAGTAACAAAATTAAAGTGAAATTTTTTGTAGTAGGATATAGTTTAGCTGCGGGTTGAAATAAGAAGTCTGTCATATGGTTGGTTGCGGAGCTCCTTGTCAGCAAGGCAAACCCTCCTCTAGTTGCGTAAACGACAACCGCCGTAGATGGACAATGGAGACTCTGGACCAAGTCTGACGTTTGAAATTTGAGCTGCCTACATTCAAGGGCAGCGGGAAATGCGACTGGACTACCTTGACCATGAATATAGGCAATCCAAATGTCAAAGACAGAGTCGCTGGTGTTAGAAGAAGAAGGGAGTGAAGAAGGGCGTCAACTTATCCATATGAGGGATATTTATCCTTGTCACTAAGTCGTGTTCTGTGAAGCTCTAGATCTGTAGAAATTTTAGCGTATGTCGATATACTGTAAGATGAACATATAGCTATGTTTGCCCGCACGTCTCCCAGTCGGTGGTTGCATTCTGTATACTTGCGTTTTCCTTCTGTTTCCATTCATGTAGAAAACCTCTTCTTGACACGTCGTTCCTCTTTAGAAGAGGCTTCGAGGGAGAATTCTCCAGTGAGTTTTAACTCATAGTTAATTTTGCATGTACCGATAGGGGAATACGTACTAGCTGGTTTGCATTAGTTTTCTTGTGATATTGCCTGTTATCCCGTTCAGCAGTGTTATTATTTTCATGAGGGAAAACGCCGTTGCATTACTGTTGACGTCAACAAATTCAAATGGTTCAAATGGCTCTGAACACTATGGGACTTAACACCTGAGGTCATCAGTCCCCTAGAACTTAGAACTACCTAAACCTAACTAACCTAAGGACATCACACACATCCATGCTCGAGGTAGTGTTCGAACCTGCGACCGTAGCGGTCCCGCGGTTCCAGGCTGAAGCACCTAGAACCGCTAGGCAACATCGGCTGGACGTGAACAAATTCTAATCCACGAGACCCCTTAATGTTGCCTTCCGCTTTTGGAAATATAAAGAATTTCGCGAGATGGTAGTCTTTGGAAAATACGTGAGTGTACTTGATTCAGATTCCTTCAAGTTGGTTCACAGCACTCCAGTTGTTTTCCGCAGCTGTCCCTTGCATCCTGTTTGTGACAGATCTCAAATGTTTCACTTCCATCCTTAGACGTCACCTGTCTGAGATGACTTCTAGTGTTTTGCGAATGCCCACAAGTAGTGCCCACGGTGTATCCAGGTTGCGCTATATCCATCAGTATCTCGTTTCATGAACCCTATCTCGTCCTCATTTCGTATTACGACAGCGACGTCAAAAGCATATGCTTTTACGACTAGTGTTTCATCAGACTTAGAAATACTTGATAACGTTTCGTTAAAGAGCTGTAGCAACGACTCCAGCACCAGCACGAAAAGAAGCATAAAGAGCTACCTTCCCATTGGAACACCCCGCTGAATATCAAAAGAAATGGCTAACCAAAACCTAACGGATATGCCGGTGCGATATTGCGAACGATGTTTAACACAGTTTCTTCCTGATCCACTCTCTCCATTATTCTCAACATATAATGATGGCCGACAGGGCAAAATGCCTAATTTAAATTGAGGAAATAAGGGTGCATTTGATATTAACCACAACAGCTATTAAAAATAGTGCCTCTAATTTCAGAAACAGCTGATGTAATACTCCTTCCGCGGACGAAAACTTGTTGTCTCCTTTTTAGACAACGGGATATTTCTGTATACAAAATTCAGCAGTGTAATAACCCGCTGATTTTCGATGTTTTTCAGTCCACTCCTGTTTGGTAGGGAACAGTTTTACCCTCTTTCATCTCGTTACGCACAATCCCACCACTAATTACGTCATTTAAAATATCAGCGAAAGTAGTTCGTATGATATTTCAGATATTGTCATAAGACTCTGGGAGTTTCAATAGGGACTGGAGCTTTATGAGCTGGTGATTTAACAATGACGTTGCACACTTCGTCCAAGCTAAAATCTGCTACACATTCTCTATGGTCGTCTTCAGTGAGTTCTCTGTTTGTTGATTGTTGGGCTTTAGCTATCAAATCGTTATCCGTGTGATTCACGAAATAGGGGTTCTGGTAATGGCGTTGTATATCATTCACAACTCGCTTTGATGAGTAGTAACTTAGCCGGGTTTCGCCGGAGAAGGTTAACTATTTTATCTACACCTACATCTTATCCACAATCCACCTAGTGGTGTGTGACGGATGGTACTTTTTGTACCACTAACTGAGCCGTCCAACCAGGCTCCATTCGCCAATATCGCATGGGAAGAATGGCTGTCGGTAGGCCTCTGTATTGGCTCTAATTTCTCGAATTTTCTCCTCATGGTCATTCCTCGAGATATATGTAGGGAGCAGTAATATGTTGTGTGACTCTTCCCGGAAAGTGCTTTCTCCGAAGTTCAATATGAAATCGTTCCCTTATGCACACCGTCTCCCTTGCAACATCTGCCAATGGAGTTGTTGAGGATTTCCGTAATGTCCTCGTGTCGACTACACGATAACGTGACGAGACGTGCCGCTCTTCCTTGGATCTTCTATATCGCTTCTATCAGTCCTACTGGAAGGGATCCCAGATAGATGAACAATAATCAAGATTGGGTGGAAAACGGGCCTCATAAGCCACTCCATTCGTGGATGAGTAACATTTCCAAGTTCGTCCTATCTGTGTCTGGCATCTGCTTTTCCCACTCTTTGTTTTATATGGTAATTGCAGTTAAGATCGCCCCGGATAGTTACTCATGGATATTTTACGGTAGCTACTGTTCCCAGCGGTTTGTCATCAATAGTGTAGCATGCAGTAGAGGACTTCTTTTCCTATGTACTGCAATATGTTACATTTTACGTTCAGGGTCAACTGATAGAGCCTGCGCCGTCTATCAGTCCTCTGGACGGTACTCTACAAATCGTTACTACTTCTGGCGTTGCTACTCTATTATAAACAACCGCGTCATCTACGAGGAGCCTTAGAGAGCTTACGACGCTTTCTACTGGATTTTTTTCCCTTTTTTTTTGAGTCGTCAGTCTTGTCTTCTGACCGGTTAGATGCGGCCCATTACGAATACCTCACCTGCGCAAACCTCTTCATCTCAGAGTAGCAATTCCAATCTCTCCCTTACTCTGCAGTTCTTGCCCTCTACTGCTCCCTCTAGTGCCATGGAAGTGTTTCCCTCATGACTTTACAGATGTTCTATCATCCTGTCCCTTCTCCTTATCAGTGTTTTCCACATATTCATTTCTCCTCCGATTCAGCACAGAACCTCCTCGTTCCTTAACTTATCAGTCCACCTAACTTTCAAATTTCGTCTGTAGCACCACATATCAAATGGTTCGACTCCTTCCTGTTCTGGTTTTCCAAGAGTCCATGTTTGACTACCATACAATGATGTACTCCAAGCGTACATCCTCAGAAATTTCTTCCCCAAATTAAAGCATACGTTTGATACTAGCAGGCTTCTCTTGGCCAGAAATGCTCTTTTTGCTAGTAATAGTCCAGTTCTGATGTCCTCCCTGCTCCGTCTGTCATTGGTTATTTTACTATGTAGTAGAATTCCTTAACTTCATCTACGTCTTGGCCATCAATCCTCATGTTGAGCTTCTCACTGTTATAATTTCTGTTACTTCTCATTATTTTCGTCTTTCTTCGATTTACTTTCAGTCCATATTCCTTACAACCCTGTCTTACACCCTTTTTAATCGAAACATTCGTTCTCGGTCTTCCACTCTAACCATAGCCTCTTGACTCTTGTGCATGTTGTATATTACCCGTCTCTTCATCTTCAGCCTGCGACGTCGGAACTGTAATTGTCGTTGCTGGTTTGCTGTCTATTCTGATACGAACATTCACAGTAATACACTCTCTGCCCTACCTTCCTATTCGTAACGAATCCTACGAATCTCACTCCCGTCTTTGCAGTAACAAGCGATTGTAGTTGTTTTTCTGTTCCTCGATCGGTTATCTCAATATCAGCCATTATGACCTTCGTACAACGATAGAAAAGAGGGTCCGTGTTACGATCTTTTGCTGTGGAACAGTTTTTGAAGACCGAATTAACTGTTTCTGTCTTCTCTCTGTTATCTTCCGTTTCGGTGCCAGAACGGCCACTGAGTGAATGAATACTTACTGATTTTACATACGATCAAAACTCAGATCGGTTGACAAATATTTACTTTCAGAGTCATTGAACGCTTCTCTCATTGTTCTCCTTACGTTCATTTTCGCTTAGTTCAATTTTTGTTTGTCATCTAGGTTGTTACTTCTCTTGAATCTGAGATGAAGTTCTCTTTGTTTTCGTAACAATTTTCTAACCCTTCTGTTATACCTTGGTGGATCTTTCCCGTCCCTTGATACCTTATCCAGAACATATTCGCCCGGGCATATTGACGATTCCTTTGAATTTTTTCGATTTGTTTTCCACATCTTCGTCCTCATCACCGAGTCTTTGATACTGACTGCTCAAATAGTCTGAAGTTTGTATCCTGTCACTCTTGCAATGCAAAAAAAGTCTTTCTACCTTTCATAACATTCTTTGTCAGACCGGTTGTCATAGATGCTATCACAGTCTTATGATCACTTACACCACCCTCAACGTTAACTGATTCGATAAGTTCAGGTCTGTTTGTTGCCAAGAGGCCTAAGACGTTACCCTAACTATCTGCTCAAAGTAAATTTCGGACAAGACGTCACATGAATCCTGTCTCTGGCACCAGTTTTAATAACATGACACTCGCAATGTATATGTGGTAATTTGAATTCATCGCCTATTGTAACGGCAAGGTCAGGAAATTTACTAACGACATTCTGCAACTTCTGTCTGAAGCGCTCTATCACTAGAGCGCCTGACCCAGTCAGCCTGTAAAAGCATCCAGTTACCATTTTTGACCCATCTTTTATTCTTCACCTAGATTAATTCACAATCTGAATCCGTAATAACCTCGCTCGATTTTATAGAATAAACTCGCCGCCACCACTGGCGATTAATCTATGCTTAATATTCATACTCCAATCCGAACTTAGGATTTCATTGTTATTAATGCCCAGTTTCAACCAACTTTCTGTCCCTAACACTATCTGTGCTTGATAACCTTCAGCAAACGACACTAATTCTGGGTTCTTTCCTTTACTAAAATTATCTGTGCTCCTGGATTAGATCTTCCACTCTGCTCCAAACTAGAGGACCCCGTCAACCCTGGGAACACCGCTACAAATAGACAGTGCGATGCTAGTTGCGTTCACCAAATCAGCTAGCTGCTGTAAGGAACCGAGGATGCCCACAGAATCGAAGCGGGAGGCGCCGTTTGTGCCGACATGTGCCCACTATATTGGGCCGGTTGCACCCAGTGCGCTCGACCGCTGCCGGCAGGGCCTTTTCCATATCACGAGCGAGAGCCCCAGGCAAACATATAAAATGGACGCTGCCATTCTTTCCAGCCTTGCCTGCTATTTTCCTAAGGGGCTCCAGCAACCAGCTAACATTGGAGCTCCAAATCACAAGCATATCCACCCTCCGCACTTTCCGGACTGAAGAGGAGAGGCATCCCGTCCTGGCTCAGAGTTATCATCAACACACGGTAGCGCCACGTACACGTAGCTAAAACATAGGGAGCCAGCCGAGGGACCCCTTTCGCCTTCCGTGCAGTGACACGCGAACCCACCACTGTCTGCCACCCACTGTCGAGTGAGGACGAACCAGTAAGGTGTTGCTAATCAGAAGATGCAGTGACTTGTGGGTCAAAATTTCGCCGAGCACTATGGGACATGACTTCTGAGGTCATCAGTCCCCTAGAACTTAGAACTTCTTAAACCTAAGGACATCACAAACATCCATGGCAATGACAGGATTCGAACCCGCTACCGTAGTGGTTGCGCGGTTCCAGACTGTAGTGCCTAGAACCCCTCGGTCACCCTGACCGGCGACATCTGGGTCACCAGGGGATTCCAAAGACATCAAAGGTGTCGCAGGTCTCGACCCCCGTTCCCCGATGCCGCCGCATCTTTGAACACTAACCGGAAGTATGTCGACAGTAGTCAACGCTTCTTCCAGCTTCACGGAATCCAGCCATTTCTCCTTGTGTACACTAGCAACAAGCACAGTTCTTAGCAGTACCGTAGGGTATATCAAATGGCGCTACTGAGTTTAGAACGTGCGCAAAATATAACGAGGAGAATGAAGAAACACTAAAAGATGCTCCGCAGATATCTCACTGAGCCCTGAGACGGCTAACTCTTTAACAGAAATAGACAATTCAGCGGATGTATTTACATTCACCTTTTACTAGGAACTCTGCTTACCCGAAAGCTATTACAAGAGATAAGGAAGCTAACTAGAATGCACTGATCTAAGCTATATGCTATGCACCAGTACGAGATTGAAATGTAGCTGGCTGCTGTGGCCGAACGGTTCTAGGCGCTTCAGTCCCGAACGGCACTGCTGCTACGGTCGCAGGTTCGAATCCTGCCTCGGTCATGGATGTGTGTGATGTCCTTAGGTTAGTTAGGTTCAAGTAGTTCTTAGTCTATCGGACTGATGACCTCAGATGTTAGGTCTCATAGTGCTTAGAGCCATTTTTTAGCCATTTAAATTTAGTGACGTGAAATGCCGGTCTGGCGACGGGGAAGTTACACTTTTTCGTGTGCATATCCTTACACAAGGATATGCACACGAAAAAAAAAATTACAGTAATTTGCTAACCTCCAGTCTACACAATATAACACACAGGTACCGTTCACGTATTTGCAGAAGCACGTGAAAACACCAGAAAGTAAACTAAATTACTGTGTACCAAGCAAATGTTCCTGCTGCTACCGTTGCTGACGCGTCCGCCGTTTCGTTGCGGTCTGAAGGAACGTAAACATCTAGAGGAGTGAAAATGTAAATTTTGCACGCGCTTCCTCTCCCGGATTCTAGTTTCTCAATATCGCCGACTGAGATACCTTCACATAAAAGGATGTCCGTGCCTGTGGTTGCTTCGAGTGCGACGTTGTGTTATTTGGAACCCAGGCATATTTAAGTCTGGTTTATGAAGCCTAGGTACAGTTTAAATATGTCACTTCTTGCAAGTGGACATCAGGCTGATATACGAATTGCTGCAGTGCAGCTACGTTCAAATCAGACGTTATTCTTCTACCGTTGAGAGTAAGAACTGTACATGCTGGCGACATAGCTCAGTTAGCTTTTTTCGCATCCAGTCGAATTACTTTAAGTTCTCGGACCATTGTAGTTATGTATCTTTCGTGCTGTAGGATTCGTGACTTTCATCAATTTTAGAATTGGGTGTTTTAACGAAGCTCTTCTTGGGTGATATTTACATTAGCTTCTACTTTTGTACTGAGTGTGCTGATGCTACCTCACTTTGCAGGTGAAGGCGGCTGGAGGACCATACTGATGGTCTGTTCTATTTGTTTTTATTTTTATTTACTGGCTTTCGGGCCGTGGCCATACAGCCATCTCAATAGCATAGTGTCAATTATAGCCATACGAACGGAAGGACAGAACAACACCCAGTCCTCGAGAGCAGAAAATCCTAGAACGGCCCCTGTTCCTGTACCTCATCCATAATTTCACGTGCATGCAATTTCCAACTGATCTCTATTTACAATACGACCGTCAATTTCTCCCTGTTTGTATGCACCGACTGCACTGCCGGAAAGGTAGATGGTACAGGGTGTTTCTAAAATGACCAGTATATTTGAAACGGCAATAAAAACGAAACGAGCAGCGATAGAAATACACCGTTTGTTGCAGTATGCTTGGGACAACAGTACATTTTCAGGCGGACAAACTTTCGAAATTACAGTAGTTACAATTTTCAACAACAGATGGCGCTGCAAGTGATGTGAAAGATATAGAAGACAACGCAGTCTGTGGGTGCGCCATTCTGTACGTCGTCTTTCTGCTGTAAGCGTGTGCTGTTCACAACGTGCAAGTGTGCTGTAGACAACATGGTTTATTCCTTAGAACAGTGGATTTTTCTGGTGTTGGAATTCCACCGCATAGAACACAGTGTTGTTGCAACAAGACGAAGTTTTCAACGGAGGTTTAATGTAACCAAAGGACCGAAAAGCGATACAATAAAGGATCTGTTTGAAAAATTTCAACGGACTGGGAACGTGACGGATGAAGGTGCTGGAAAGGTAGGGCGACCGCGTACGGCAACCACAGAGGGCAACGCGCAGCTAGTGCAGCAGGTGATCCAAGAGCGGCCTCGGGTTTCCGTTCGCCGTGTTGCAGCTGCGGTCCAAATGACGCCAACGTCCACGTATCGTCTCATGCGCCAGAGTTTACACCTCTATCCATACAAAATTCTAACGCGGCAACCCCTCAGCGCCGCTACCATTGCTGCACGAGAGACATTCACTAACGATATAGTGCACAGGATTGATGACGGCGATATGCATGTGGGCAGCATTTGGTTTACTGACGAAGCGTATTTTTACCTGGACGGCTTCGTCAATAAACAGAACTGGCGCATATGGGGAACCGAAAAGCCCCATGTTGCAGTCCCATCGTCCCTGCATCCTCAAAAAGTACTGGTCTGGGCCGCCATGTCTTCCAAAGGAATCATTGGCCCATTTTTCAGATCCGAAACGATCACTGCATCACGCTATCTGGACATTCTTCGTGAATTTGTGGCGGTACAAACTGCCTTAGACGACACTGCGAACACCTCGTGGTTTATGCAAGATGGTGCCCGGCCACATCGCACGGCCGACGTCTTTAATTTCCTGAATGAATATATCGATGATCGTGTGATTGCTTTGGGCTATCCGAAACATACAGGAGGCAGCGTGGATTGGCCTCCCTATTCGCCAGACATGAACCCCTGTGACTTCTTTCTGTGGGGACACTTGAAAGACCAGGTGTACCGCCAGAATCCAGAAACAATTGAACAGCTGAAGCAGTACATCTCATCTGCATGTGAAGCCATTCCGCCAGACACGTTGTCAAAGGTTTCGGGTAATTTCATTCAGAGACTACGCCATATTATTGCTACGCATGGTGGATATGTGGAAAATATCGTACTATAGAGTTTCCCAGACCGCAGCGCCATCTGTTGTTGAAAATTGTAACTACTGTAATTTCGAAAGTTTATCTGCCTGAAAACGTACTGTTGTCCCAAGCATATTGCAACTAACGGTGTATTTCAATCGCTGCTCGTTTAGTTTTTATTGCCGTTTGAAATATACCGGTCATTTTTGAAACATCCTGTACAATGGCAGGAAAACGCTTTGTGTACTGCCGCTAAGTTTCGTGAGTTGTTTGTCCGTCTTTGACCTATACGTTGGGGTTTCTGGCGGCGAGCAACGAAGATGATGCAGAAGGTGAGCGGAAGGCGAGGCCGCGACTTCACGTTGTGGTTCAGGAAACTGAATTGATATGACAGAGTCACTGAAAACTTCATATTGCAATACTGAGTCAGACGCAGGTTCTTGAGTGTCCTTTTAGAAGACCATTCCTTCGTCAGAACTGTTCCTTTCGTACATTCGTCTTTTCTTAGTAGCTGTCACTGAAGCAACATCTTTATGTATAAATTGCTCCAAGTCGGGTTCGCTTGCAACGGTGGAAGATTCTCGTTACGTAATATCTCAGATTTTCGTTCGTTTCCAAATGGACTTGAACGAACCTCGTCAGGTAGTTGATTTTCTGATACTAACTAGGTCTGCTAAGACTAGTCTCTTCCATCGCTGCAAAGAATTTTGCAAAACTAAAATAAAGCAAGCAAAAAGTCAACCTTAGTATTAAACCCGCATCTTCTACCCTCCAACCGTCATATGTGGCGGAACACTGTCTTTTATCTCCATTTCTACAGTCCGAACGCCACTGAAAAATTTCAACCTTTGTTGACTGGGTTGGTGTCCATTTCTCATGTCTTCAACTTCACCATAGTTGGTTAGCACTTCTTTTAGATTTAAGTTTTTTACTCCAGGCTGGAGATTTAAAACAAGATCAATTTTACCGTCTGCATCTGCGCTGGTAACAGAAACAGTACTTCCAATTCCGTCGAATGATGAAATTCAGTTCCGCCTCCGTGCTTCATCATTAGCCGGTCCGGTAACACACGATCCAGCAGTTTTGGGAGAAAGCTGTACTGTTTCTGATATAAGCTTCACATCCAAAAGCCGCCTTCATAGTATGAGATGTCTTCGTCTACCTGCTTCTATAGCTTATTATGAAGCGCTTAGGAAAGAGTCCTGTATGTATGTGGTTACAGTGATATTCCTCCGTAGCTGTTGACATCACATTTATTTCCTTTCCTATCTGAAGGGTGTACTAATGCGCAAAACCAATAATTTGAACTCATTCTGTTAACCATATATTATGCGGTACTATTTATAGCGTCTGAAATAGGTTTCAATCACCCATTTCCCACTGTTCTGCTCTAATCCAGTCTTTGTAGCCAATAATTTTTTAATAAATGATTTTTCACTGAAACTACTTATGCACCAGAAACGTGTTGTAAATTTTTGTTACAATATAGTCTCATACTTAAGGACAGAATACAAGGACGCACGCCCTACGTAATTGTGACTCTGGTCTTCATAGAGGCTCGTGACTCTGTTTACAGATTATCTCTGCTTTAAATGCTGGAAGACTTTGGCTTGGCTCTGAGCAATATGCGACTTAACTTCAGAGGTCATCAGTTGACGAGAATTTAGAAATAATTAAACTTAACTAACCTAAGGATATCACACACATCCATGCCCGAGGCAGGATTCGAACCTGCGACCGGAGTGATCGCTCGGCTCCAGACTGTAGCGCCCAGAACCGCACAGCCACTCCGGCCGGCGGAAGACTTTGGTATGGATGGTAAAAGAAGAAAAATAATTCAGTGAACACTAATTTTTAGAAGAGATATCTAAAGTTTTCGAGATGTTAACAGGTATTAGACAAGGGCATGGCCTCTCGGTGTTTCGGCCAACGGAGTTCTCGCAAAGGTAATTCGAGTAGGGAAAGAAGACCTGAGAAAGAGTGGGGTAAAGGATCTGGAGCTATTAGGCTGTAAAAACAAGAGACAAAAACATTAATTATCTTGGTGATGTAATTGAGAGGAATGAACATCGCGGCTGGGCCAGTAAATTGACAATAATTAAGATGAAAATGGCCTTTCAGCTAACTACAGACATTTGCAATAAGATAATTATCTCCTGTCAAGTTAGCCGGCTATGTTACAGTAATATAACCAAAATTTTTCTACGCAACTGAATTCCTGGATCTGATACTAAGACAGGAGAAATAGAGAACTTTGGAAACACAGTGAGGGAAATCCTAAGAAGAATATTGAGGTTAATAAAACAGAGAAAGTGATGTCTAGCTTGTCAGGCGTTGTAACTGGAAGATAAGTGCATGAAGGAAGTTATATCAGAATTAAAATGTAATGAAAACTCAAAGCCTAGCACATCAGCTGTTATAAATCGAGTAATTTCTTCACGAGGAACAGCATAAAATCTTATCAGTTACCATTTATGATTTTATTTAAATAAAACATTTGAGGGTGTCTTACCGGGTCGTATGTGATAAAACTACCGACGTCTCTTGATCAGCGTGACTACTGTGGTTTATGGTTGTTGCGTTTCATTTATTTTTTGAATGTTGGCTTGGCGTCTTGGCATAGAACAATTCGATTCGTTCACAGGACCAGTCTCAGCGATATCAAATGTTTCCTTGTTTGGAATATCTGCTATTATTTTTATTACTTGTCATCAGAAAATCCGGTGGGTACTCCCATTGTGACGTTTGGGCTGCTTGCATAGTGGCTGCTCGCGTCTGAGGTTTGTGCTTCCTGTCGGCTCCAGTGTGGTGTTTATGTCGAAAATTGTGGCAGTTACACTAGCCCAGTCCGCCTACTGGCCTTCTATTAGTAATATAGATCAGGTGAGCGTGTAGTCTTTGCCGTTCACGTAGGATAAAAACATTGCTATCTCGACATAGTCTTTGACAATGGTACGCGTACTTATATACTTCGTGCGCTGTCTGGTTCCATGGAGTCACCAGCCCAGAGAATGTGCTTAGTTTTCGTAAGCTTGAAATCTTTGCATCGAATCTTGCTGCTGGTACTTCTTTCGTTTCCACGTTATCCCAATAGCAGATTTATTATGACTCTAATTGTTATCAATACATAATGAATCATCCATTATTTCCATACCCTTCATCGTGAGGAAAGGAGAAATATTTCTGAAGCAGTTTGGAAAATAAGTAAGCGATACCCGAGATCTATCAATCAGATAGTATATTAATTTTATTAATGTCATTATACCTATCTTTCTGACAAGCACTGTGACTAAAACTTTCATTCAAATCAGAATACTCATTTTATTTATATTAGTGTACCTACATCTGTAACAAATTCTTTGACCGAATCAAAATGACAGGTCTCAGAAACAAGGAAAACAGTAATTACTGCGAACCCTAGAGGACTTGAAATGAAAGACGAATTTTTGTACGTGAGTGCTTTTTACAATGTCTGTATTGCAAAACAAACTTATGTCGCCATCACGCAGTTTCATGGAGTACAAGCGTGTCACCAAATATTGGTACATACAACTGTTGGTTTACGAATCTTAGAATTTTTATACAATCTTCTCTAGACTTATCCTTCTGTTCTGCTGGATGACGTACACGCAATTTTGTTTTCTTTTCATAAGTTTATGCACCTGCCTGTGCCGGCCGCGGTGGTCTCGCGGTTCTAGGCGCGCAGTCCGGAACCGTACGACTGCTACGGTCGCAGGTTCGAATCCTGCCTCGGGCATGGATGTGTGTGATGTCCTTAGGTTAGTGAGGTTTAAGTAGTTCTAAGTTCTAGGGGACTTATGACCACAGCAGTTGAGTCCCATAGTGCTCAGAGCCATTTGAACCATTTTTGCACCTGCCTGTAAAAATATACGTCGCATGACTGCACCAGCGGGCCACATCCATCTGGAAATGTTTACGTGGGACTGCAAAACAAATACAGTGTCGGCAGCGATATTCGATCCACAGGCCTTGCGCTTAAGAAATTAACTGCTTACACGCTCTGTTGCTGACGCCCTGAATGTCAGCGACTATACACAGTGCGAGTACATACGTACACCTAAAACTTTCAAACTCCATTTTCTCGAAAACGACTTAGAGCTGCGTGTTCCTGTTAGCACACTTTGAAGTCCTAGTCTCGCTTTACACATCTTGTCAGTTCAAAAATGGTTCAAATGGCTCTGAGCACTATGGGACTCAACTGCTGTGGTCATAAGTCCCCTAGAACTTAGAACTACTTAAACCTAAGGACAGCACACAACACCCAGCCATCACGAGGCAGAGAAAATCCCTGACCCCGCCGGGAATCGAACCCGGAAACGGGAAGCGAGAACGCTACCGCACGACCACGAGATGCGGGCCATCTTGTCAGTATGAATGAAACTGGGGAAGGGGAAATTCGTATGGTCCGCTAGTGGTAAGTGGTTGCCCGCCTGACAATCGTGTTTACTGTAGCGACGCGGGCTAAGACAGGAGTCCAGTGCCGTATCCAAGGCGTGAATCGCAGAAAGCCGACGCAGCGTTACTCCATACCCAACGAGTATTCAATAGCGACCCAGGGGAACGACCACCCATCAGGAAGTTTCGACGGCAGTGAAGTATGCAGCAGTCTTTTCTTCCGCCTCACACATTGTCGAAAAAAAAAACGCTACACCAAAATCCAGTTTTGTGACATTAACTAAAGTTACGATATTGCAGTACCTGTGTTATTATGGTTACGAAGCAAAGATCCTTTGCCCGCCGCATGGTTGACGACATTAGATGTGGCTGTCAGTAGTGCACGGATAGCCAAGTAGTTCAGTCGCCTTACGGCACGCTAGAGGCACGGACGTCTTGTTTACTTCCTCGCCGGGCAGCTCACTCGCGGAGTTGTATAGCTGATTCTGCCGTCTTAGCACGCTATATTTCTTTCGAAAGAGAATGGCTTACGTCCACAGAAAATGGACACAGAAGATTAGCTTTGCACCTGGCTATTCCCGACCAAAAGCGCTGGAAATCGAACAGTTTATCAGAGATGAAGTCAAGATTGATTGCAACGATCTTGTTGGTACTAATTGTAGTCAGCAGTGTGGTATACGTGAAATTGGTTAACGAAGACATACGTGACAAAATTCTAAGTGCAACTCGAAGTGGTGTCAAGTTCCATCACGCTGGTGGAGACATCGGTGACGTAACTGTGGACCATGTTGGACTTGGACTGCGGACGATACGTGTATATGAACTCCCTTTCGATGTGCCTTCAGAGCTAGTGGTATCTGCATTCCGTCCATATGGAAAGGTGATTAGTCACACAGCTGAAAATTGGGTTCAGTTCACTACATAACCGGTGAGCCATGTGCGGCTCGCGCTCATGCTGTTTATTTCTCGTCATCTTGTTTTTGGGGTTCTGTCGCCTCTTTTCTTCTTCAATTCGATTTACTGGCGTGACTAGGTTGCTGCTTTGCTTGCCCGTCGGTGGCAGCAGCAGCGCTTAACGATAAGTACACTGTCGTACCATCTCTGGAGCGACCGCTAGTATTTCCGGGTCGTCGTCTGTCTGGAGTTCAGTTGGGAGCTGAATCCGGACGCAGCAGCAGTGAAGTCGTGGACGGAGAGCCAGTGAGGTGCGAACAGCCAGTGCTCGCCGACTGCTGTCGATACACATGATCTGTCCGACGGAAGGAGATTGGAGCGGGACGACCGTTGGTCGGTCGTTCGGTTGCTCGTCTTATAGAGCGACGTATTTTGGGTCTGCTGACCGTTTCTGGCCTCGTTACTTGGTCATCGTGCTGGACGTGGGTCGGTTCCTTCCTTGTGCCGAGATGACGTGGCCAGTGGGCGAGAGTTACCCTGCGTGGATGGGTCCGAGCCAGGGTGCCCGGGTCGCCGTCTCTCTGAATTCCGAAAGGACATCGAGTTGAATCGGGTTGGAGCTGCAGTCAGCTTAGGACAGCCAAGACTCGCCCGACCGTTGCCGACACACGTAACGTGAGTGGGAACGACCTGGGTTGGTCGATCGTTCGGTCGTCTAATCGGACGACGTGTATTTGGTCGCCGACCGCTTGTGGAAACCCTGTGTGTATCGAATTGATTCGTCCTTGTTGTTCCACAGTGATTTCTCTTACGATTGTTCGAGTCTGTTTACGTGGAACCGTTTGTAGCTTTTGTGATTTCCACCGAGCAGATGAATGCTGTCCGCGTACTGGAGTAGTTAGTCGGTCGGTTGAATTAGAGCAGCCAGCGTGTCGGGTGGAAGAGAATTGATTAGGCTGTTGGTTGTTTCTTCAGCCGTCCCTTGGACGTGTTGCCATCCGATTGTTTAGTATTACGCTTGGCTGCCTGTCTCACCTAAACTGTGCTTAGAGTTTCCTCCCCAGGCCAAACCTTGGAACACTCCTGAGCACCCCTGTTTGTTGTTTGTGATTCTCTTTTTATTTGGTCGCAGGTACTGTGCCAGGCCTTCAGCCGTGTGTTAATATTGTCTGTTTTACGCTTGGTATATGGCCTTCAGCCGAACTTCATGTCAACTATTTTAAGATTAGGCCTTCAGCTGTGTTTCATTTAAAATTCTTGTTGTTCTGTATTTAGCCGGCCGGTGTTGCCGAGCGCTTCTAGCACTTCAGTCTGGAACCGCATAACCACTACGGTCACAGGTTCGAATCCAGCTTCGGACATGGATGAGTGTGACGTCCTTAGGTCAGTTAGGTTTAAGTAGTTCTAAGTTCCAGGGGACTGATGACCTCAGATGTTAAGTCTCATAGTGCTCAGAGCCATTTGAACCATTTGCTCCGTGTATAGGCCTTCAGCCGCGTTTGTTTCTGAATCTTTGGCTTTAATATGTAAATCCTTAACTGCAAGGTTTCTCTTTAATTATCTTGAATTCTTGAAACGGTCTTCAGCCGTGTTCAGTAAACGTTTATCTTTAGGTTGTCTTTAATTATTCTTGAGTAATTGTTCGGGTCTTCATCCGACAAGATACTTGAAGTTTTCTTAAGATGTTTTTCTGTTGTACTGTGTAAAATCTTATCTTTAAAGCTTCCCTTTTATTATGTAAAGAAAAATCTTTTTATTAGGCTTTCGGCCAAAGAATTACTTGAATTTTCCTTAATATAGCCTTTAGCCGGAATTTGAAAACGCTTGGATTTTAAAGAAATTCCTTGGCTGATCTGAAATATTATTTTGGCCTTTAGCCGAGAAGATACTGTAATTTTACTTAAATAAGGCCTTCCGCCGATACTCTAAATCCTGTTGTCTTAGAAGAAATCATTTAAACTTATTTTGGAGAAGTTATTTGGGCCCTCAGCCGTGAATTGATCTTTGTTGTTTTTAAGAGAAAACTGTACTTTGGTTCGAGCAATGAAGTTGTTTGTTCTTGTATAAATAACAGTAATTGACCTTGGACCCTTTCCACAACCTGCTCTGCTCTGTCCTGCGACAACCTGGATTTAACCCGTTTCTTAATGGTGTACGATAGATCCGCACAGAGCTAACCAAACATGGTCCTACTTAGTTATTGGTGGTTGCCGTGCAATTATTATTTACGATGGCCAGCCGAATACAAGCTCGGGATGTGTAAAGGAGGGCACCTCCGTTCCAGCTATCTGCAACGCAGAATCACACAGTTACCGCCTGCCGGCCATGACCGCTCCGACGACGCTATGGCTGACGTTTGTCGAAGTTCTCCATAACGCCCCCCCGACCGCGATCGCCACTGGCTCCTACTACTGCCACATCGTCGTCTCCAGTAACGCCTCAGGCTGTTGCGGACGGACCGACGCCCTTGCCTCCCCCTCCCGACATGGGCAGTGGTGAGCAATCTCTAGGGTAGGGGACGGCCCTTCACTCCATGGTTGTGCCTACCGATGTTTTTGTTCCTGAACATCCTGATCCCCCGGCGTCTTCGGCCACTGAAGATCACGTGCGCAAGCAACGGTCGCCGGAGAGACGTCGGAAACAAGCCTTTTGTGGCCAAGGAGACGTAGGAGCGTTAAATATGGCGGACCTAAGGTCGTACATAAAGAAAACATTTATGAAAACTATTTAATTCTGTAGTAATACAGGGAATGAAGCCATAGCAATTTTAATCTGCCATACTTGTGATCCCAATAAAACTTGAATATTGGTCATATCTATAATAGTTTAAGATTTACTGTTAAAGTGAAATTCTCAAGTTTTGTAACAAAGACCTGAACGCTTTAGTCGATCTTAATGATCGATATTTTATATTGAAGCACATCATTAAAATGACAAACGTTGTAAATATCGACTTTGTAACTGTATTTGTTTAAAAGATATAGTAAATTTAAATTATCTGCCGCTATTTTCAGCTAAGCATCAGATCATCATTTCCTCCACACAACACACATTGAACGATGACAGCATGACACCTTATTGAATCATTAGGTAATACAATATTTGTTGTAAAGTTTAGTACATAATTGTTACATTTGTTCTTTATTTACTTAGCAGAAAGCACATTGTTGTAAGGCTACTGTTCGTGACATTCAACGTTAAGAAGGAAATTTTATTGGTTTATGTAAAATAATTTATGAATGGGTATTACTCTTACTTTATTTAGAACTTGAAAGTGATCAAGCTTTGATTATTTAAATATGTTAAAGTGTAAAATAATGGGGAATAAGCTGTAGCCAATCAGATGGACGGCTTCAGGAAAGTTAACTGCACTAGTCAGTTGAGCGAGGAGATTCGCCTCGCGGGAAACGAGGCCGGGGACGTGTAGAGAGAGTGCTGGTGGAAACGCGAAAGGGGACAATTCGGTTGGAGACACCAAAGGGTACAGTTCGGATTGAGACGCGAAAGCGGACAGTTGGTCGTTAAGCAGCTGGGAAGTGAAACGACTTACAAAATTTCGCGTTGTGTGGTACCAAGGGACTTAGTCTCTTAGCTAAGAGCAGCCACGCTCTTGGTGTGAACTCTAATATTTCACGTAGATAACTTGTATTTAGTTGGTGGATGATCGAACTGTGTCAAATGGGTATGCGCTCGAGTGTAACAGTAACTCTATATACGACCACTTTCGCTATTAGTTTGTTTTCTAAATAACAAAATTGCAGCTGTGTCCCCTACATCATTTATAGGTCGGTAATTTAGTTCCCAATATTATTATTACTGTTATTATAAGTTGTGTTAACTTTGTATTTTGCAAACTTGCCATCAGTCAGACAATTTACTCAAACGGTCACGAGTGTCTAACTTAGGGCGTGTAATGCGACACGTGCGGTTCAACCCATAGACGAGTTTCAGCCAAAACATTTTGATGAAGAGGTTGAACCAAGACATTTCGACGAAGAGGAACTACTGCATGTGAGCCCGAACATCTTTGGGATGTTAGCTCGCATCTTAAAGCGACACCACCTCTGGTGACACCTTCTGAACAACTGGACATTACATAGCGGTGTCCGGACGCTTTTGATCAGGTGGCTGCGTAGGCATGAAAGTGTAGAAGAAATACAGGAAGTGTTGAATAGAGTGAACAAATTAAAGTAATGAATATGGACTGAGTCAAGACCGGAGATACAGGAAGGTAATGAGAAGTAGCAGAGGTTAGATTAACTTGAAACGTAACATCGGATTTGCGCTCCACGAAATAGGCAAAGTTAAGGATTCCTTCTATCTTGGAAACAAAATACTACAAGACAGACGAAACAAGGGGGACATGAAAAACACATTGGCACAGAGAAAGAGTGATTTCCTGGTCAAGAGAAGTCTGCAAGGATCAAATATCCACTTTAATTTAGTGAATAGTATTCTGATATTGTAGGTTTGGAGCACAATATTGTAAGGTAATGAATAACGGAGTGTGGGGAGATCGGAAAAGAAGAGAACTGAAGTATCAGAGAACGGACCCATTGAAGGATGTTGAAAGTTAGCTGGGTTCATAAGTCTCACCTAAAAAAACTAAAAGTTTGAAAATATCAAAAATGCCTGTGAAATTGAAATCACAATTAGATGGTGTGTCAAACAAACAAGTGATGCGTTTCAATTTTCTAGGGAATACTGACAACAGCTATAAATACTTAACCATGTAAATGAAGAACTAAGTGATAAAGGCAGGATGCCGGCAAAATACTCTACGGAGAAAAAAATTTATCACAGCTTAGGGGTAATAAAAAATATATAATACAATGGTGCGTTCTGTGATGATATAAGCAGCAGAAACTGGAGCAGAAATGGAAAAGATAACACAAAGGTTAGGGGTAGTGGAAATGCGAGATGTATGACAGATCCAAGGAGCAACCATTTGGGACAAAATTACAAACGTATTGGTGATGCAGCAGTGTGGAATACAAGACATGAATAAATGGATCAAGGCGAGGAAACATGATTGGAAAGATCATGTGGAAAGGAAGGACACAACAACACCAGCTCTAATTTGTAAACATGGACGACTACAAGAGAAACGACTACGCACATGGTTTCCCCAGAGAAGGGACAGCAGTTGGTCCAATACATCCACGAAATGAGGCAGACAGACTGGGTACACCCTAGTCAGCAGGAGTAGAAGAAGAAGGAGATAGGTAAAGGATGAGAAAATTCTGTCCAGAATCGGCGAAGAAAGGTCATGAGGAAAAAATTGACAAGAAGGAGGGACAGGATCATAGGATTTGTTTTAAGACGTCGTGGAATAGCGTTCATGGTACTGGAGACAGAACAGAGATGTGATTACACCCTGCAGAGTGCAGGACGTACTTGAATGTGAAAACGTTGGCACAAGAATGGACTTCGTGGCTGACCGCATTCGCGTTGAAGGTCGTTACTGCTGCTGTGTGAATGTTGCCCAAAAATCTTCATTTGTTGCCGCCGTTGTAGATCAGTTTTACTGGATTTTATTGAAATGGACTACGACCACGAAAACCTACCTAGATTCAGTATTAATGTAGGTCAAGGAGGCTCATTTATGTTGCGATAAGTGATCAACCGTCAGTAACAAAGTTGGGCGAGTGATCGCAAAGTGTTGTGCAGAGCTCCCATCCAAATCTGTTGATGGTGGTGTAGGGAAACACTGCCGCCGCTGACTTCCGGCGCGCGAGGCTCTCTGCAGACAGGCTGATTGTCGCCGGCGCCGGATGTAACAGAATTTAACGGACGGCTGGACGGAGCTGCGACGGGACGGCCGCACGGCGGATACGGCGCGGGCAGGTCGGGGTGCCGCTGGTGGTGTGCGGCGCGCCTCTTATATTGCTCCGCTGGTATCGCCGCGCCGCGGGCTGCCGAGGGGGATTCGTATCGACCCATCGGGCCGGAGCAGAGCCCGCCGCCGTCGCTGTATGGAAATATCTCTGGCGCGGCGGATGCTGCGGTCGCCCTGCAGATTCCGACCCGCTCAGACGGAACGGCAGCGCGAGAACTGCCCGGGGCAGGCACTTCTAATGGTGTGGACAGGAGTTAGCAGTAGGGTGTATCGAGAAGTGCATTTCGCATACAGAGAAATTAGATTGCTTTCAACGCCCCACCGCCACACGAAAGTCACATCCGCGTAATGGAAACACTCATCATCATCATCATTGGTGCAGCAAAGCTCTGTGAGCCTTGGCCTCCTGTAGAAGAGTATTCCATTCTTCCCTAAGGGACCAATGACCTAGCTGTTCAAATGGTTCAAATGACTCTGAGCGCTATGGGATTTAATATCTGAGGTCATCAGTCCCCTAGAACGTAGAACTACTTAATCCTAACTAACCTAAGGACATCACACACATCCATGCACGAGGCAGGATTCGAACCTGAGACCGTAGCGGCCGCGTGGTGTCAGACTGAAGAGCCTAGAACCGCTCGGCCACAGCGGCCGGCAGCTAGCAGTTTAGTCCTTCCCCCCTCTTTTAAACCAACCAACCAACCATTCTTCCCTATTTAGTGCCGAGTTCCTCAAATTTTGAATTCCAGTTTTCCTTGTATTCTCTGTGCCACCTTCCTGCCGCTCTATCTTTGGTCTTGCAACTCTCCTGGTTCCTTCAGGTACTGCGCTGATAGCTTCTTAATCATTCCGTCTTTTACTCCAAGAACACGTCCTGCCCATTCCAGAGTTTTAATATCAATGTAGTTGGCAATTCTTGCTTCGATACACATTGTTCCACATAAAACCGGGACGCACCATGCCAGGGATTCAGTTAATAATGAACTAACTAAAGGAGAATAGTAATATTAAAAATATGTAGTTATCTGTTTATAAGAGATTCTGCAAGTGGTGGCCATGGTCATCCAGGCATCGCTAACTATTCCAGGAACACGGTATAGTTCTGCAGGGCTGACGATAATTTCTCTAGTAACGTTGCCTTTAAGATCATCTATTGTTCAAGTGTTGTCAGCATACAGTTTTCTTTTTAGTATTCCACATAAATAAAAATCCTCTACTGACAAGTCTGTCTTCAGGGAACAATTATGGAGATGCGGCCCATACCTTGGTTGGATGGGAAAGTGGTTTCTCCATCTTGTTGGAATTCCGTCTGCAGCTTCTCTGCATCTAGTAATTGTGCGTAGAAGCTGTTAAAGATCTATAGATGTCTGGCTCTATTTACGATGTAATTGAAAAATATGAGGTCAATAATATGCACGACAAACAACGCACACCAAACAACAATCTACTCTGACGTTCTTCATGTAGTATGTGTTGGTTGTCTTGTGACCAGTATCTGAATTAGTGGGAGTTTACATAACCTGACTAATGAAACCAGGCCTCATCTGATATGCAGTGGAAAACGGAAATGATCGTATGGTGTCAGTGGCCGGGATTTCCCAAGCGGGAAGTTGGGCCGCCAAGTGCAAGTCTTAAGGAGTGCGACGCCACATTGGGCGACATGCGCGTCGACAACGGGGATGAAATAATGATGAGGACAGCACAACACCCAGTCCCTGAGGGGAGAAAGTCTCCCACCCCAGCCGGGAATGCTGCTGGGAATGCAGAAACATTAAGTGAACTCATTAGATCTCTCGAGCCTTTGGTGTACTTGAATGCATCTGGGGTGGTGTTGCTGAAGACGTAGCAAGTTCGAAACCTGTTGTCTTCAACGTGACGCAGGTCAGCTGAATAAACTTGATTTTGACAAGGGCTGAAATAGTTCCATCAGGGGCGACTCTGAGCAGCTCCAATAGGATGTGAGACCCCACCTTGGTGCAAACGGCAAATACCCGAGCTGTAGAGGGCCATTTCCTATCAACAAGTCACGATCATGCTGTGTGGTTCATCCTTCAAAGCACAGTCCGGTTATATACCAACCCACACAGTTTATTACCTTAGTGCTATCACGACATGTTCATCAGCCTGTAGGTCATTATATTCGGACCTTGGTCCTATTAACTATTAGTGAAATTTGTTCTTAGGTATCGTCGAAGAACATGATGTTTTTAGAAAACAATATCTTATATGACAATACGACTCATCAATACGCCATTTCCAATGTGGTATCCCTGTTGTCATCTGTATCTACATGTCGCAATATTACGTACGCATACTGCCTCATTCGCATTTATGGAATGTAAAAAACAATTGTTTTAAGCAACTAAAGTTCTCTACGTTGTGCAGGATATTTTTAGGTTTTATGACAAACACTCCTTTCTCCTTCAAATGATTTTCACACATTTCGAGACTCACACAGCTGTCTATACTACATTTGTATTTTGGTGTCTGATGGTCGTGTATGATATATGACAACAGAGCACAGTAACGGTTCGGTATGTACCGACAAAAATTTGATTTATAGCGGAACGGCGATGTTGTGATAAAATTTTGAAATGCCGTAACCGAATTCCTGTGGAAGCACGGGGTTACACCTTACACAACGTGCTATTTGCAAACATTATGCATCAATTTAGCACGTATTTTCGCAACTGATGTAGTAACAGTAGACTCCAGTCACACTGTCATATACGTGAGTATGCAAGAAAATAAAGTGTTTTCAGCTATCTGAGACTGCAGGCATTTGTGCAAGTTGCGTTTGCGTGAATGTGCGTGCGAGCGTGTGTGTGTGTGTGTGTGTGTGTGTGTGTGTGTGTGTGTGTGTGTGTGTGTATTGCGGACAAAGGCCTTAACGACCGAAAGCTATAATTGTGTGAATCTTTTTGTTGTGCCTATAGCGACTCAGCATCTCCGCTATATGGTGAGTAGCAGCTTTCCTTCTCTAACATTATTGTTCTAATTATTTATTCTACTTACATTTGTTCGTGTTTTAAATTATTATTTACAGTTTTATATTCAAGTCTTATTTTTCTGCTTTGCTGTTTCACATACATGTATTTTTTAAAATGATGATACAGACTCAAGTGAATAATAAACGTCTGTAAACCAAGTGCTTCTCAGGTAACGTTTTTTTACACCATCCACATAAAATGAATGAAATCTAATTGTGTAATATACACGAAGGAAAACACAATTCAAGACAAAATTCATCAGGATTTCAAATTGCTTCCTCTAACTAACGTTATCTATATCATGGCATATTTCAGTACACTGGTAAATCTTAGCGGAGGGAATTGAGTGTGTACTTCCTCTTGTTACATTGATCCTCAAGTGGACACAACAGGCAGTAATCGATGAGGTATAATGCTTTAGGATACCGTACTTAAGTTTCCCTGTTGTTCCTTTAGCATAATTTTCCGGTATGATATATTTATAGGCTAACATCCTCGCTACAGCATGTGTCTCAGTTATGCCCAAATAAGCTCTGTACCAACGATACTAGTCCACTGACTGTAAGAAGTAATGAAATCCACACTGTGTGCACTCTGAAGTACGTCAGCAACGTTTGCATTTTCTGTACAGGGATGTATCTACATTCATACACGGTAAGCCATTTAGCTGTGTCGGTTCGTACTTCTGGAAACACTACAATTTCCTCCTTTTCCGCTTCATTCACAGAACTGTGGATAAGCCTCCGTATTAGTTCTAATTGCTCGCATTTTTCTGTTGTTGTTTCACAAGATTTACGTGGGGAAGTCATTAACTTCTCTTGGTAGCGGTTCACAGCCACATAATTTTTTTAAAAAATAAATCATAAGCCCTGTTGACTGCGAAAATTGTTATTTACTTTATTTCAATTTCGTCTTAATAGCCACTATCAAGTTGTATATTGCTCAAGCTAAATGATAAAAGAAGGCAGTGAATAGAAAGACTGGTACTAACACGTCATGTGTCATGCAGCTATATTTTTAACAACACTTACACGATGCTTTAGCATGGGTCAAAATCTAATAATCTTATCATATGCATAAAGCGTCGAATCTGTATGTTCGGTCTTTTACTTGTAAGAATATGTCAACATTAAACGACCGCGAGTCTCCGTACGTCGTAAAAAACGGTATAAATCTTATATGTGTATACTGTTACTGGCGTTAACATCTTTAAAATGAATATTACGAAATCATTATTTTTGTTTACTGTATGCTTGATTACTGAGGCAGCTGGTGGGAAGTTCCATTCACAGATGGCATTTTTTTTTCCCCTTTTGATCTCGTCAGAGATCGTACATTCAAGTGTAAATACTTGTTATCTAAGTAACGTAATATAAATGTAATATTCTCTGACAGAATATGACATTCTCTGTTACGATACAGTCATATGGTAACACTGGATGGTGGTACACGTAATGCGCTGTAATTTGTGGGAAGTATCCCAACACAAATTTTTCTCAGTTTACTGTATTTTGTTTTTTGTGTTATTTTACTGGATTATTCCATGCACAGACAGAGTTGTGAATACGACTTGTGCTTTATGTGAAGATAACATGTTACAACACATACACATGTAAAGGTAGTATATATGATTACTATGGTCACGGTTTTATAAGCACCCAAGACTACTGTTAAGTCCTTTAGCATAGGTTAGATACATACCATTACACCCCACCATTATCAATGAATATGACTGAATCAAAACACGGAATGCCGAGTTCTGTCAACCAGGGTCGATACGTGCGATTATTATGCACAATGAGTTTGAAAAATGGCTCTGGGCACTATGGGACTTACCATCTTAGGTCATCAGTCCCCTAGAATTTACAACTACTTAAACCTAACTAACCTAAGGACATTACACACATCCATGCCCGAGGCAGGATTCGAACGTGCGACTGTGGCAGTCCCGCGGTTACGGACTGCAGCGCCTAGAACCGCACGGCCACCGCGGCCGGCACATTGAGTTTAAATTGTGCATTCAAACTGTTATAATACACAAATGAATGAAACACGAAGTTCTTTAGGGTGAGGAAGTATTTGGCTCTAGAAAACGTCAAGGCGCTAGAAAAGCAGGTGGGACGTTGCTTTTGATAATGAATGGAAGTAAAGTCAAGACACTTTAATAGGTAGTTTAATCTAGAAAAGGCGTTCGAGAACGTAAAATGGTGTAAGATCTTTAAACTTCAAAGGAATGTACGTGTAAGCTATACGGAGAGATTGGTAACATTCAGTATGTTAAACAAGAAGTTGTAACTCTAAAAATCAGACACCAAGAAAGTAATCCTGTCATTGAAGAGAGTCTGGGACATAGATCCAGTCTGTCTCCAATACTAATATAAATACATAAATATCAGCAACTGGTACCAGTCTCATTACAGACTCTCTCGGTGTATTGTCTCATCTTGAAAAATACTTAAAATACTGAAGTAAACAGACGTTCCGATCGAGTTACTGCTGCCTTCCTCTGGGAAAAGGGTCAGACGAATTTTAATTGAATTCTCCCCTAATGTTCAATATTACATCGAAGAACCAGTGATTGACATGTAAGTTAGGTTCAGGAGTGGTATTAAAATTCAGGGTGAAAGAATGTCAATGACAAGACTGACTGATCTCGTTCCTATTCTCAGTGTGGAAAAAAAAACAAAGGAATTGCAGGACCTGTTAAATGAACTCATCCAATGAGTGCAGAGCATGGATTGAAAGTAAACCAAAGGTAAAGAAATTGGGAGTGGAGGAAATGAGATTAATAAGAAACTTGTCATCAATATTGGAACCACCATATAGATGAATTTAAGAAATGTTTCAGCTTTGGACGCAAAATTACGTATGAAAGACAGTGCAAGGAGAGAATAAAAATCAGACTATCACAGACAAACAGTGCATTAATGGCCAAAAGAAATGTACCGATAACAAAAATACATCTGAATTTGAGGCAGAAAATTTTGATAGTATACGTATGGAGCATAGCATTTCATAGAAGTGAATCATGAACTGTGAGATTAACGGAAATAAAGAAGATTCCGAGGGGTTTGGATGTAGTGCTATAGAAGGATGTTGAACGTTCGGTAGACTGATAAGATAAGAAATGAAGTTTCTTGCAGAATCTGCGAGGAGATAAAATGCGAAAACACTTTCAAGAAACAGGCACAGGATGGTAGGTCATATGTTAAGACATTGGAGAATAATTTCCATGGTGCTGGCTGGTGTTGTAAAGGGTAAAGCGGTATGGAAGACAGAGATTGGAATATAAATACAAGGATTTTGAGACTATGTGCTACGCTGAGACTAAGTCCTTTCCTCAGGGAGGAAGCCGCGGTGGGCCGCATCAAACCCTTCTTTTCTATTTTTTCTTTTTTTTTTAATCGGCAATCCAGCTCTCTCTGAAACCGCAATGATCTGGAGGTCTTCAGAACGTGAACGAAATCAGTTTTTAGTGCAACATCGTGCTATTCTGAATGTCGTCGCCACGATGAATAAAATTCTACAACAAAATAATATCATCATCTTGCTCTCGGGTGAGTTTAATTGCGGCTGAATTACGAAGTTCAATCTTCATCCATGCCAGAATACTTAGAACCTTTCCGGTCGTTCCTTTCACAAAGTTGGCATTCTTTTTTGTGTAAATCACTCTCGCTTTCATATTTTCGATCCCATAAGCGACCATAATCAGAATAAATTAAATTGTGCATTGGACTCAGTTTCATCCTAACTAATTTGTTTCCGTATATCTATAAACTGGACCGGCTGAGGGGAAAAAAGTGAATATTAATTCCGTACGTAAACCGTATTGTGTTTACGTATATGTTTACATAAAACTGAAAAAGTGACAAACAGCTGACAATTTCCTCACTCACAACTCACGTCGAAGAATAAAGTTTTCACAGTCAAACAAAGAAAGTCATAAATATTGAAACGTGTCAGGATGTGGGAACGTATTTTCGGAAAAACGGGAGAAGTGTGCGTTTAAAATTCGTTATTTGCACTACGACATTGTTCGTTCAAGTAAACATACACCACTGGTACTGACATGGATTTCCTAACAAAGAAATGCAAAAAGCGAGAAAAAGCCAGATTATCACCCACAACTCATAACGCGTGTTTAAAATTTGCTTAATAATCCATTTTCATAATCTTTGGTTACGAAAATAATTAAGAGAAAATTATGTTATAGAGAACGTAATATATCTACACAGGTGAAAATTATGGTAAACTATTCAAGTGCTAAATCCCCAAAATTCTCTTACATTCTTGGGTCTATTACATACCTTGAATGCCTACAAGTCATAGTGCTCTTGAAAACCTGAAAACAAATATAGGAGGGGGGGGGGGGGGGAGAAAACACTGATTTCATGGGAGACAGTTGGGAAAGAACAGTCGGTGTGTTAAAATAACTGTATACAAGTCCACTGAAAATGTCTTGTTAGTCAACATACGACTTCACAGGCGGAATCACAGTACCCTATACGGAATAGTTTCTGACGTTCCAAGTATGCCTTGTATGTCCAAAACCGGTCAGTCGTGATGTATCGGATTTAAATTTGCGACGAAACTATATTACAACATTCAGTAAATTCGGATACATAAGCAGTCAGGTAAGTTAGAAAAGAAATACATAGGGCGCCTTTTGGACAAAGTAAAAGAGGGGAGGGGTAGATACTAGGTCTCCTTTTCATACGCGTATTATAACGTGTTTGTGCAGGCCTCGTATAATTTTTCTACTTTACTTACTTCGAGAGGAATATATCGCATGAAATCACAAACATAATTTCTTCACTTCTCCGTGAACTCCGAAGTAACTTTTTTCATGGCACTACTAGATAGTACGGGCGTTATTAAAAGACAGGAGAGCAACGTCCCGTCATTAAAGCTTGTTCCACGTAGATCATAATAATTAATGATAGCCTACAGAAATTCAGATCAGCGTTAAAGGAGAAAAAGCGAAACGCTGATTTTCCGCAGGAAAAGATTCTGAAGGGCCACCACACACTAGACGGATTCCACGTATACAGAACAACAAGCAGAAGTTCGGAGGAGATGACAGGATAAAATATTGTAGGCAGTTACCACAGAAAAGTTGTCTTCACTGTGAATAAAAACGACAGTGTATGATAAATTGAGAGCAAGTAGTTGTGAAGATAAATGGCTGCTGGTAGTTTCCTAGCAGCGATACTTCCGCCGTTCCCGTCTGGAACGGACTGTTTTTCTTGCGTCTTTGTTGGTTCAGATGGCAAGTTTATGAATTTTCTCGAGAGGAACCAAAAGAAAAGTAGTCCGCGTTACTGACAGTTCACTTTACTAATTGCTCCCACTGGCCTTTAGTTTTTGATATAGAGAAACAAAATACGGACTAACACATAGCGGTAATAGAAAAACAATAGTTTTGGTCTTCTTACATCAGAGATAACGAAGTGAGTAGCTATAGTTAGACACATGACGACATACTGGCTACATGGATTTCGATTCTGCTTTATGTTGTTAACTTAGTGTAAGGGTTTATGTAATATTTCAATGCACCGTTCTTATAGACACGTGGTTTTCGTAAAAATATTATCATCATGCATTGTTCAACATAGCAGACGTTTTAGAAAGAAAGAAGAACCCAGATGAACGCATTTCGTACCCAATAGTTTCTTCAAACCAAGACCGGAAATATAGTGAAAACATAGACTGCGCACAAAACATGTTTCCTCACGTACAAAATACTGAGCTTTGAACCTTCATGCATCTATAAAAATATAACCACCGATATACACAATCAGAATGCTACCGAGAGTAGTTGGTATGAAGTAATGAACGGCAATTCTGTTGAATTGCACTGGGATTAAGTAGAAACGAATTCGGTTACGGTGGAATCATTCGGTTAAATGTCGTTACAGTGATCAAAACTTGATGTACGAGGAGTTTTACAATTCCAATTATTACAAAGGAATATGATGTTATGTGATTGTTTCTCTGTTTATTAGCAGGTGCACATCTCCTGTTCTCGTGCTCATTCCGTACCACGGAGTCCCGCCTGAGAGCTAAAACTAAATGGTGCTGCCCACCATTAAATGGATGGAACAGTAAATCATTTTCATTATTTTGAGGATAACAATGCTAAAATAATCCTTGCTTAGTTGGTGAAAGTCTAGGTCAACAGTGCATTAGCATATGACTCACAGCTCTGCTAAGTGGCGCAGACGCTTCCAGTGTGGTTAAACAGGAGAGAGTGGTAAAGAACCAAGTGGCAGACCATCTCTCTGGGAAGAACCGGGAGTAGCAAAGGAATCAGAGGTTCTGAAGCGTGTTAAAACCGAGCGTCAGTTAAGAAGTCATAATCAGTCCTGAATCAGTTTTAAACATCCTTCATGACATTTCCAACTTGACAAAGAATGTCGTCGGTTGCATTTAGCTGTTATCTTTTAAAAAGCGCTCAGAACAGCGTAAATGTTACATCCTATCAGGCTAATGCACATGCCTTGCTCAGATGCCTAATGACCGTGGACGAGTTCTGGGATAATCAGTATGCTAAGCAAGCAGTGGAAATATGTAGATGAGCCACTCACGAAAAAGGTGGAGGACCCAATCACTTTAAATGCGAACATTTTAGGTTAGGCTTTGCCGTGGCTGTTATTGACATTAAATGAAACAAGTTTACTATTACGAGTCACTGTTTATTTATCTCCACGACACGTTTCAGAGGTTTAAACCTCCATCATCAAGTGGATTTACATTTGTTAGTATGACATTTGTGTGTGTGTTGCGTTACGTTTCTTTGGAGTAACTTGTGGCACTATCTCCAGTGGTGACAGGTTCCTTTCCCTGTCGTAACACAGCATATGTATACTGTCATACTTTGTAAACAAATATAACAACAAATAGTGAAACATTGTCGGGCTTCCAGTCGGGTCAAGTGGTTTGAATATACCTTGCGCAAGATACCGTGGCCGATGAGAAGCGATCAGTTGTCGTCCAAAGCGCTGGGTGAGTCCATTCTTTTGTTCGGAAGGCGAGGCCGATAAGCGTTCGATTTCAGCCGGTCAGCAATGACAGTACCAGCGTGCACACCATGCAATCTTTCTCAAACGATTTTACAAAAACTATTCGGCAAAGAAGTTTCATTTTGGCTCTACTTACAGCTTTGTACATGAGTTTCATGATAATGTGACTATCATTTCGTTAATGGTCATAGTTATTGAGATATTTACATGAAAGTAAGAGACTACACTAAGTTCGGAAAAGGTTGCAATGAAAAATAGAGGTCACTGTGATTTTGCGTTTGGTGCATATACAAAACACGTTGTTGGGCATTAAATTTAGCTAATGTGCTGAATTTTTCTTTAGACTTGGGTAATGTATATGTAATTGATATTGAGAAAATTGATCTGATGTAGCACTCTCCTTTACGATAGCAACACGCCATTGACAAAGCCAAAGCGAAATATCCACAAGATTCCTTATATTTCATAAACGGTTACAGAAATCGAAATGGGATTTTGGCAGCTGATAGTACACAAAGAGGAGAGCATTTTATCATGTCGCTTTTATCTAAAACTTCAGTATATACCGTGTTATTCCAGTAACATCAACAGAACGGGGTAGCCACACGGTCTCAGCCGCCTTGTCACGGTACGCGAGGCTCCCTCATCGGAGGTTCGAGTCCTCCATCAGGCATGGGTGTGTGTGTTGTCCTTAGCGTAAGTTATTTTAAGGCAGATTAAGTAGTGTGTAAGCTTAGAGACCTATTATGTCAACAGTTACGTCCCGTAAGATCTTACCACAAATTTCCAATTTCCAGTACAACAGACATTTTGGGTGAAAGAATGTAATTTTTAAGGGCCATCGATAGCTGGTGAAACTTGAAATGCTATGGGTTTTTGAACAGCATATGTGAAGACATTACACATTTTTTTTGTACCCAGGGTGTGCTTTTTAATAAGTTACTGACTACTTTTCCTCAGTTCCTCATTTAATAAACTTAATAGACCACTTTTTCAGAATCCTCTCGCAATTCTGTCTGCACAGCATGTTAGTGAGGTGACTGTGTGTTTTGGCAAAAGAAGAAAATTTTCACGTGACAGCCAGAGAAATGTGTAGGTTTTATTCAAACTTCGCCACACATGGTGCTTCCCGGAATGTAACAAATAATTAACAAACCAGGCCAAAATACATCTCTGCATTTGTGGCGGAATTCTTTTCAGATGCTAACGAAAGCACAGGTGACAGTAGATCTTTTTGAATGATCGCCATGCAAGTGTGGGCGTGGAGGGGCCTCACTTAATATTCAACTTGAACGCAGGTGTCAGTTTAGGACTTCCTCTCCAGCGCTCTGCGTCTCCCCTACAGTTTTCTGCGCGACCCCCTCCACTGACGCTCTCGCCATGCTTCCCCAGCCGACTGCATTGATCCTTGGGCTTTCAAGGAAGGACTTATTGTCCATTGTCAAGTGGAATGACTGCGCCAAGTAATCTCCTACAAAAACATAAGAGTCGCTAATGACCATAGCAGTTTTGCGCCCTAAAACCAAACCAACAAACCATAAGAGTGTATCGCAATTGTAAACATCAATTAGAATAGTGGTAGGGTAATAACAACTAGGGCTACAAAATGCTTTGAGAGGGCGGCCTGTCTTATGTAGGAGAAACAATGCGCACTGTAGAAAACGAAGGAAGGAGCATCAAACGTTCAGTCACCTAAGCTACCCTGAAAAAATTCGATTTAGGTTAGCAATGCCACCAGATAAAATTTGATGTCGTGGCTTCACATCCGAAAATTATTAATTTGTAATTATATCACACAAAATTATGTTTTTGTAATTTGTAATCCGACTGTCTAGTTGTACAACAATTAAACCCCTTTTTTCAGGGACGGGTTCACATATCAAGTTTGAATGTTAGGCTTATGCTGAGGACTATGATCCCTTGGCGGTGTAATAACTGTAAAGATACGACTATTTATGAAACTACGTGGCGGATTAAAACTGTGTGCTGGACCGAGACTCGAACTCGGGACCTTTGCCTTTCGTGAGCAAGTGCTCTACCAACATTTTTATTTATTTATTTTTTCGGTGGGGGATCAGGTCATGGGCTGGTGGAGGAAGGGTGGGCAGGGGTAGCAACCCGAGGTCTGGCCACAATGTCTCCATCCCCCTTTTCTGGGGATGTGGTCCACAGTATGAAAGGTATTTTTTTACTTTTTTAAATTTTATTTGAGGTATTTTTTGTACCTATCGATTTTTATTGTCTTTCATAGGTGCCCTGCAACGATCCTGTTGGCGTGCATCCAGGTCGATATACAGGATGTTACAAAAAGGTACGGCCAAACTTTCAGGAAACATTCCTCACACACAAAGAAAGCAGATATGTTATGTGGACATGTGTCCGTAAACGCCTACTTTCCATGTTAGAGCTCATTTTATTATTTCTCTTCAAATCACATTAATCATGGAATGGAAACACACAGCAACAAAACGTACCAGTGTCACTTCAAACACTTTGTTACAGGAAATGTTCAAAATGTCCTCCGTTAGCGAGGATACATGCATCCACCCCCCGTCACATGGAATCCCTGATGCGCTGATGCAGCCCTGGAGAATGGCGTATTGTATCACAGCCGTCCACAACACGAGCACGAAGAGTCTCTACATTTGGTACCGGGGTTGCGTAGACAAGAGCTTTCAAATGCCCCCATAAATGAATGTCAAGAGGGTTGAGGTCAGGAGAGCGTGGAGGCCATGGAATTGCCTCTACCAGTCCATCGGTCACTGAATCTGTTGTTGAGAAGCGTACGAACACTTCGACTGAAATGTGCAGGAGTTCCATCGTGCATGAACCACATGTTGTGTCGTACTTGTAAAGGCACATGTTCTAGCAGTACAGGTAGAGTATCCCGTATGAAATCATGATAACGTGCTCCATTGAGCGTAGGTGGAAGAACATGGGACCCAATCAAGACATCACCAACAATGCCTGCCCAAATGTTCACAGAAAATCTGTGTTGATGACGTGATTGCACAATTGCGTGCGGATTCTCGTCAGCCCACACATGTTGATTGCGAAAATTTACAATTTGATCACGTTGGAATGAAGCCTCATCCGTAAAGAGAACATTTGCACTGAAATGAGGATTGACACATTGTTGAATGAACCATTCGCAGAAGTGTACCCGTGGAGTGTAAGACGTATGCTTTGCCGGCGATGGGCGGGGCATGACAGAATCTCTGACCAAAGAGTAGTTTATCGTTAGTTGTTGCTTGTCGCTAGTCTGCGCTCGTCTGCGCGAGTCGACAGTAGTAGTCGAATAGTAGTCGAATAGTAGTCTGCGTGAGTCGGCGGGAGTCGGCATGCGTCGGCTGTGTACTCTGCTCGCGACTCTGGTCGGTACTCTGGAGGATGAGTATTGTTGTAGAAGGTAAAGAAGCAGCCTTGCGCATATTTAGTAATGTATGTTAATTGTAATTTAATTTGTTCTAAGAAATGCCCCAATAATAATTTTTATAATATAAAGCAACTCTTTTTTAAAAAAAAGCATTTATTTCAATTTAAAGAATTTTTCCAATGCATTATCATTGCATCCAAGAATAAAAAAAAAATATACGCCAGCATTGCACGAAGCTGTGTCGAAAAATGACTAATTAAGAGCAGATATAATTGCAGTTTTATTGAGGTAAGAATTTTTGCTTTTTTTTATTCAGAATACAGGGCCGAAGGTCAGCGCCGCTGTCCACATAAAATTCATCAGGTTACAAAACTTTTTTATTATTTTGGTGTTTAGGAGTTTTTCTGTTTCGAACTTGACCTTAAATGAGGAAAAATTTTGTGGGAATATTAAGTGTGAATGCATTTCTGCGCACAGACTATAAATGGGTGCCTATTTAGTTCAGAGGTTAAAATATTTGAAATTCATTTAATTATTATTCTTTGGGCAGGCTACACTTGGCTCCATTTTCATTATTATTTTCATTCTGCGGGGAGGTTACACTTGGCGACATCCGGCCGGGATCGTATTTTTTTTGTGAATCTTCTGAGAAGTAGTCTTATATCTGTTGTTATTTACTTAAAGGTAGTTTGCATCTGGCGCAACGCATTTTACTAATTTGTCACTCTTTCTTTCACAGATCATCGGCAATTTGTTGCTCTCTATTGTAATTGTGTTTGCTGCATTTTGCATTGTCTTTGTTTCATTTGTGAATAATTTTGATTTGTGAAAAATGCCGCGAAAAACTGTTAGTAGTACATCGCGATGTGTAATGAGTGAAATAGCCGATTCTAATAATTTGACCGATAGTATTTGCGACACTCAGTGTAATGATGACAATCCTCCATTTACAGACAATCAGTGCGTACTGACCGCTAGTAACGATTTTGATCCTAATGATGAACAAATAAATTCAATTGTGTCCTCTGTTAATTTGACGACAATTGATGACGCGGGACGTTCTGTTACAATGAACGCTGCCCAGCTTGACACACCCGGTTTGTAAAATTTACGTAACGAACAGACAAATTTTTCTAATGAAAATGAACAGTGTAGTCAGAATACGACAAATTTATTTAATTCCGGTGTAGTGACGAACAGTGCACATCCGATTGGCAAACCTTTTCAAGAATTACAGAATGACCAAATGGTTACACAAAATGCGACAAAAGCAGATACATCATCACACAGTACAGAGAATAGAGCCGCTAATTTTAACTGGGATCAAGTTGTGGCATTATTGCTACAAATGGATGAAGATGTCAAACAGTGGAGTGTAAAACAAAAAAAAACTTTGCAAACAAATTAATGAAAATCTCAAACGACTTAATGAATCGTACAAACAACGTAATGAAAGTTTCGACAACCTTTCCAAACAGTCGAACGAAAAACACGACAACCTTAATGAACAGAACAAACAGCTTAGTGAACAGATTACAGCCGTTACCGTGCAACGTCATGATACTAATGAACAATTACGTGAGGATACTAAGACTGGTACTACAAACGGTAGTGAAGAAATTAGATCTGTTGCACAAGAATTAAGTAATACACATGTAGCCACAACAGAATCACATAGAGATGAAATTAATGCAGTCGCTGAACAATGTTCTGAAAATGCGACACAGTTACACGACGAGTTTAATTTAAAGTCACCAGAACTTTCACACACTCTGGATACGAAAGTCGTTAAGAAATGTGAACAACAGAACAAGCAAGTTGACGAACGTTTTAAAGTGACAGAAATGAAAAATGTTTCAGTCACTAACACGTCGCAGCATACGGCACATTCCGATCATTTGTCACACTCACACAGCCAGTGTAACTTAGGTAACTTACAGAGACTACGCGACTTAAAATCCGAAAAGACACAGACAAACAGATTCTTATGCAATCGTGAACCTGTTCACACATTCAGTGACGAGAACGTTGATTATAAGCAATTTATATCTGTAAAAAAATCTAAGGTATTTGAAAATGACAGATAACAGGTACACGCATTGAACTGGATACGTAGATTTATTTTTGTACTTTCACCGGCATTGGCTGTGATGCAGAAACTAGCTTTGGACTTCATACAACAATTTTCTTTCGAATTTTCACCGGCATTGCCTGTAACGCAAAAGCTAAAATTTATTTGCAGCGCGTAATTGACCTCAGGGGATTCATTACGCTTTAATGAATATGTGCCGTAGCGTGCACAGGGCCCCGAGCCGTAGTAGTGCTGTTTCATCTTTAGTTTTCTGCACTGCTGCCTTCCCTTCTACTATCCTTTACATCTATCAAAACGGCTCTTCAACTATCGCTCTATCTAGGATTAAGAAATGAGTAAAGAAAACCCGATATGACAAATTTTACCGAAAGTGACAATTTTTTATTAGACGCTCAAGAAATGACAACCACGAGAACTTTAATATTAGAGAAAATTTTAATCATCAGTATGTGTAAAATTATCAGCAATAGTGAACACATTTTGGTAGCAATAGAGGTTTTTCTCCGCAATAGCAACAAAACCAGCCGGTTAGCATACCTAACCAACAATGTAATGTACAAGGTCAACCAAGCTTTAATGTTTCGCCGCGTGCACGTATAGCGTCAGCTCCAACAAATAGTAACGCACAGCAACAAGGGAATCAGTACGTACAGAAAACACACTATTTCAATTCCTATCGCAATGCGCCGTATAGAAATGACTATCATGACAGACGTAAAAATAATGAGCACAATTTTCAGCGTACATTTAATAACAGTCTATCTTATCAGTAGCAAGAACATCAGCAACAACATATTATCATGAATGAACCAGACAGTAGGTATCATCCAGAACGTAAGACGTCAGGAAGAAATAACAGAACAGTACAAATAGTGGAATGCCACAGCATCCTCCTGAAAATAATAACACGTCAGATAGAATTTGACTATATACAGTACAGGTTGCATCTTCCAGCAACGCAAGCAATACTTTTGACACGCAGAATCTTGTTCACGAGAATGTTATTTGAAACATGCTTTGTTGAATGTACTACTTTTATCGCACCCAGATCTTACCAGAAATTTTTCTATTGCCACCGACAGTTCTAACACCGCTTTAGACGTACATATTTTTCAGGAAATTGAAGAAGATGGTTGTACAGTAATTAAAAACATCGCTTTTGCAAGTCGCATTCTGTCACCTGTTGAACGAAATTATTCCGTTACAGAACTTGAAACATTATGTGTTGTATGGGCTTTTACCAGATTTAGGCATTTTCTTTATGGAAGACACACAACCGTTTACACAGATCATAGAGCGATACAATTTTTACTTTCGGCTAAATTTACACACGACAGATTAAGTAGATGGAAACTTTATTTACAGGAATTTAATTTTACAATTGTTCACATTCCCGGCACACAAAATATTGTAGCAGACGCACTATCCCGTTCTCTCGACAACAATCAGCAAGACATCGCAACCAACTTCTGCAAAGCAAATATCAGCGTCATGTACATTCAACAAGTTGCATTTGAAAATTTCATTTCGTCGTCATTACAAGACATAGCACAAAAGCAGAATAAAGACAACGTATGGAAAGAAATTAAAGACCTTTGGCGAGATAGGAATAATGTTACCATCAGAAACCATTACACTGTACGCAATAATATTCTGTTTCGTCGCTCTCATCCTGACAGCAACAATTCGTTATTATGCATTCCTGACGAACTTGTTAACAAATTAATCTGGTATACTCATTTAAGTTACGCACATTACGGTGCCAGAAAATGTTTTCTTATACTGAGACAGAACTGTTATTTTACCAACATGGAGAAACGTATACGACGAGTTTTAGCGTCATGTAAAATCTGCCAGAAAGCTAAATCAGACACGACTGCACATATTCCTCCATTACATCCCATGATACCATCTTTGGTCCGATTCCCAGAACTAACAGAGGTTTTTGCTACATCTTTGTCGCTGTTGAACTCACTTCAAAATTTATTACCTTCACTCCGTTACGCAAAGCTACTGCTAAAACTGTTTCGAAAGCATTTGTAAAACATTTTCTATTTCATGTAGGGCATGTGTTGAAAGTAATTTCCGACAATGGACCACAGTTTCGATCTGCTATATGGACACGTATGTTACGAGCTAGAAACATTTCTCCGATATATATATCCAGGTACCATGCTTCTTCGAACCCTTGTGAACGATTAATGAAAGAAATTGGTAAACTGTGTAGAATATACTGCCATAAAAAACATATTGATTGGGACATATACATACTCTCATTCCAAGATGTAATTAATTCCATACCGAATGGATCTACTATGCTATCTCCGTCTGTTATACTGAAAAATGTTGAACCACCTAACAAAATTAAAGAATTAGTAATCTTTCCTACATCTCGTCGACTATGACACCATGAAAAAATTGACATTGCGCTGAACAACATCAAACGTGCCGCAGAGCGCCGGAGAAGACAGCGAAAACAGGTTTGTACACGCCGTGACTTTCACATTGGACAGAAGATATTAGTATGTACACACTATTTATCCAATAGAGTAAAAGGTAGGTGTAGTAAATTTGAAATTCTATACGCAGGTCCATATCGGATTCGCAGCATTCCTCACCCCAGTGTTGTACACGTCGAAACTTTGAGAACCAGAAAAACCAAAGGAAACCACCACTGGTCAAACATCAAACCTTTTATTGAATTAAGATACTTTATGATTTATCACACTATAATGCCATTTCCTAATTTTTTATGACCACTTATGCAATTATATCCACATGAACACTTACTGATGATTATCGTATTTTTTCTTGGCAGGTGCCCGGCAAGGTAAGGTTAGCAGGTCGCTCTTCTTATCGTTACACATCAGACCATGTATATTTTTCCAGATGAACTTACACATTTTTTGGCCACTTATGGAATTATATTTATGTGACTACTTACTGATGATTTTCATATTTTTTCTTGGCAAGTGCCCGGCAAGGTAAGGTTAGCAGGTCGCTTTTCTTGTCGTTACACATCAGACCGTATACATGTTTTCCATTTTTCATGTATGTATGATTGTTTTCCTGTTTTGTTTGTATGCACTATGAAATAGTTGAGATATAACAAACACCAGTTGACTTTAACATTTTGCCGTATGATATCTCAACATCGTGACTACTTTACTTTTTTTTTTTGCTGCTACATTGTGATACACTGTGTACATTTTTGCTTCTGAACACTGTCGATGTTTTTGACATATTACGTTTTCTGTCATGCTATGCTGTATGCTCAATTATGTTACTATAAACCAGTTTTTATTTAATGGGTATATGAATTAAATGCAAGACATTAATCTTTGTTCATCATTTTCAGAAAGAAATAACGTGTAAACGAAATAAATTAAACAGAAATGGGAATTTCACCTTCGGAATTAACGAAAGAAGCTGCAATACTTCGTGACGAAGAGTAAATGGATCAGAATTAACAAGCATTAACAAGAATATACTATACACATCGTAGAATAGCAGTCTTAACTAATTTTTTCTTTCAGAATACGAGGTGATTGATGCAGGCTGTCAGACAGAACTACACATCTTAGTTTTAGTGATGAAATATGCTAGAAATAAGGAATAGTTGTATAATAAATATTGAAGTGACTTTTTTGCAGATGATAATGAATGGTGATGAATAATGATGAAGAATATGCTACTTTGAATAATGAAGTTTTTCTTTACAGGTGATGATAATAATGGAGTTATGATAATATGGATAATAAAGTTTTTTCTTTACAGATGAGGATAATGATGAAGTTTATATATTTACTGTTAGTTAAGAGATGCTATGTAGTTATTTAAGTATTTGTTGCAGTTCGTTTTGACAGTATGTCTTATATCGCATGGTATGATGACTGAAGGTTTTGGAAAGGACAGCTAGAGAACATATATATTTTTATACACATTTCACTACCTGTTAATTCGAAGTTCACTACTTTTCAGCATAATATGCGTTTCTTCTTTCAGTTTAATAATCCATTTTGTATATTTTGCAGGAGAAATTTTTCATGAAATTAATGTGCTATAAGCAGTTGTTCATTAAACCTATGTCATTTATGAATGTGATCACATATACTCTACTTGTTTCATAACCTTGCTACGGCTGACTCATGACGAACGACGTTACACATCTTCATTTGCAGCAATAGCTCAAAAGCAAATATTGTTATTCCCCAGCAATTAATAATCGATCCCACCGCAATGCATTGCTAGCAAAAAAATAATAATTACAATATTCAGATACTTTATGAACATTATTCTGTAATACTACATACATGGTACAGAAATGTTCAGTAACTGGGCGATGAGTGCCACCAATTAATCAAATCAGTTGTTAGACTAGTGTAATTCTCAATGAAGACTACTATGTGACTTAATGTCCTTCACCTTCTGTCTCACTTACCAGAAATTACTGCAATATCCGTTTGTCCTGTCTATCCTCATGATCATGGAGCACTATATTTGGTTTTTGCACTAATTCTACGTTGGTGTACTTTACAAGAACGTGGTGTTGACACGACATGCTGTCCACCACCTTGAGCGATGGAGATGTTATTATGGTCCCACTGTTTGGTGTACCTAGTGTACTACCAAAATGATAGCATAGAATATTATTACGTCATTTCAGTGTCTTGGATGCACTGATTAATACATCAAGGAAAAAAACTTCAGATTGTCTCACTTGGTGTTGTGCTTCTATAGAAAGATATGGACTTTCAGTGCAGCTGCGTGCAACCTAAAGTGCTACAACCATGACGCAATCCTTCCCATTCCTTTCCTAGTTCTTGTAAAATGGTAAACACTTATGCAATGCGTTTAAATTCTTGTAAAATGATAAAGACATATACAGTGCGTGTGCACTTCATTTCATCTGTTAACAAGATCAGTTGTCCTAAATATGCTAAAGACTTATACAGTGCGAGTGCACTTTGTGCCATTTGTTAATATGATTTGTACTCATTACGTATACGTTTTGTGATTTCCTGATAAGTTCTGTACTACAGTGCGTGTACACTTTATTTCACTCCTTGATATGTTTATTTGTTGTAAAAATGGTAAAGAGTTTTACAGTGCGTGTGCACATTTGCCATTTGTTAATATGTTTTGTACTCATTGTGTACACATTTTGTCATGCCTGATATGTTCTGTACCCAGTGCATGTGCACTATACTTTATTTCATGTTCTGCACCTATATATATGTATATATTCTGTGATTGTAAAGTTAGTTAATTAAGAACAATTTGTTGCTCATGGCAAGTCCAATTGACTCACCATCGCTGCCAAATTTTTGACCCCCCCCCCAGTGGAGGGTTATGTAAGACGTATGCTTTGCCGGCGATGGGCGAGGCATGACAGAATCTCTGACCAGAGAGTAGTTTATCGTTAGTTGTTGCTTGTCGCTAGTCTGCGCTTGTCTCCGCGAGTCGACAGTAGTAGTCGAGTAGTAGTCTGCGTGAGTCGGCGGGAGTCGGCATGCGTCGGCTGTGTGCTCTGCTCGCGACTCTGGTCGGTACTCTGGAGGATGAGTATTGTTGTAGAAGGTAAAGAAGCAGCCTTGCGCATATTTAATAATGTATGTTAATTGTAATTTAATTTGTTCTAAGAAATGCCCCAATGATAATTTTTATAATATAAAGCAACTCTTTTAAAGAAAAGAATTTATTTCAATTTAAAGAATTTTTCCAATGCATTATCATTGCATCCAAGAATCAAAAAAAAAAAAAAAAAATATACGCCAGCATTGCACGAAGCTGTGTCGAAAAATGACTAATTAAGAGAAGACATAATTGCAGTTTTATTGAGGTAAGAATTTTTGCTTTTTTTTTATTCAGAATACAGGGCCGAAGGTCAGCGCCGCTGTCCTCATAAAATTCATCAGGTTACAAAACTTTTTTATTATTTTGGTGTTAGGAATTTTTCTGTTTTGAACTTGACATTAAATGAGGAAAGAATTTTGTGGGAATATTAAGTGTGAATGCATTTCCACGCACAGACTATAAATGGGAGCCAATTTTGTTCAGAGGTTACAATATTAGAAAAATTCATTTTAATTATTGTTTTTTTTTTGTGGCGAGGTTACACTTGGCTCATTTTCTTTTATAATTTTTCGTGTGGGGAGGTTACACTTGGCTCCATTTCCATTTTCATTAATAATTTTGTGTGTGGGGAGGTTACAAGGCGTATCAGCTGCTGATAGTGCCTGCACACGCTGTACATGATACGGAAACAACTGGTTCTCCCGTAGCACTCTCCATACAGTGACGTGGTCAACGTTACCTTGTACAGCAGCAACTTCTCTGACGCTGACATTAGGGTTATCGTCAACTGCACGAAGAATTGCCTCGTCCATTGCAGGCGTCCTCGTCGTTCTAGGTCTTCCCCAGTCGTGAGTCATAGGCTGGAATGTTCCGTGCTCCCTAAGACGCCGATCAATTGCTTCGAACGTCTTCCTGTCGGGACACCTTCGTTCTGGAAATCTGTCTCGATACAAACGTACCGCGCCACGGCTATTGCCCCGTGCTAATCCATACATCAAATGGGCATCTGCCAACTCCGCATTCGTAAACATTGCATTGACTGCAAAACCACGTTCGTGATGAACCCTAACCTGTTGGTGCTACGTACTGATGTGCTTGATGCTAGTACTGTAGAGCAATGAGTCGCATGTCAACAAAAGCACCGAAGTCAACATTACGTTCTTTCAATTGGGCCTACTGGCGGTGAATCGAGGAAGAACAGTACATACTGACGAAACTAAAATGAGCTCTAACATGGAAATTAAGCGTTTCCGGACACATGTCCACATAACATCTTTTCTTTATTTGTATGTGAGGAATGTTTCCTGAAAGTTTGGCCGTACCTTATTGTAACACCCTGTATATTCCCCTGAATACATCACGCATAAGCAAGTGAGCTACCCAAGCACGACTCAGGAACCGTCCTCACAGCTGTACTTCCACCAGTACCTCGCCTCCTACCTACCCAACTTCACAGAAGCTCTCCTGCGAACCTTGCAGAAATAGCACTCCTGAAAGAAAGATTACTGCGGAGACATGGCTTAGACACAGCATGAGGATGTTTCCAGAGTGAAAGTTTTACTCTGCAGCGGAGTGTGCGCTGATATGAAACTTCCTGGCAGATTAAAACCCTCTGTTGGACCGAGACTCAAACTCGGTACGTTTGCCTTTGGCGGGAACGTGCTCTAAGAAAGTTTTTTTTTTTTTTAATTTAAGAAAAGTGAAAGAGCTTTCGTTTGCTTGATGGCAAAAATGATTACGCTGTTTCTTCTACCTCTTGTATATGGAAACGGAATAGTAAATTGAAAACAAAAGCATCGCTCGGGAATCGAACCCATGCCGCCTAACAAGCTTAAGTTTTTTTTCTTTTTCTTTTGAGGAGCAGAGTCAGCGGCAGGCTGGAGGAGGCAAGGCGGGCAGGGTTCGAATTGCGAGGCCTGGCCACGATAAACAAGGAAGACATATACCAAAAATTATGACGATAATGTGAGCTAAAACGTCCCGTCTTGACTGCTGGGATCACCTTAACGAAGCGGGCGGCCAGTAAGAGGTGCTTCCCAAGTACGACTCACGACGCGTCCTCACAGCTCGACTTCCGCCAGTACCTCGTCTCCTACCTTCCAAACTTCTTAGAAGCCCTCCTGCGAACCTTGCAGAGCTAGCAATGCTGGAAGAAAGGATATTGCGGAGGCATGGCTTATGCACAGCTTGGGGAATGAACCAGAATTCTACGACTATGTATGTCACACATTTTAAACTCGCAATCATACTAAAAAAAAGATTGGGGTATTTCCCGTTGTCCTAGAAACATTATATTTGGCAAGAAGCAAATATTTCACAGTAAAATTAAAAAACAAAAAAAAAAAAACTATTAATTCATAATCGAACTGTCAGTCCTTCTCTTAAGTTTCCTTTTTGTTTCAGGAACGGGTAGATGTCTATCTTGCCTGTATCGGTATAAATAACAGACAAAAATCGCCGAGAGTACCGATTCTCGGCATGGAGGAACTATCTGTCTACATAATTCAGTGTGTACAGAAGCGTCTCTGAACAAGTCCTACTCGACTTTAGCCGGATTTATTTTTTTATTTCTGGCGTAGTGTACCGTGTCCTAATAAATCATCCGCAGCCGATAACAGAAAACAGCGGCAGTGGTCCTGTAGCACAGTGTATATTCGCTGAGAAGGGTCACCCTAACGGATTCGTATTCCTCGCCGCACCTTGGGCTGTGCCGGGCGTGCGTCTGGTGTGGCGTAAGCCCGCGATCCGCTTGTAAATTCGGCCGCCGCTCCAATCCCCAGGCCTGGCCGAAGCAGCGTTACGTACGTATGTATCCCGCGCCGCCGCCGGACTCATCCCGAATCCCAGCGCAATATCCGAGGCGGGCAGCGACCGAATGCGAGATCAATCTGAGGCGAGCGGGCGCACGTATTGCTCGCTTCCCCAGCTTCTTCGGCGCAGCCTTGGTGTGGGAAGGGGAAAGGGAAGGAGTGAAAGGGTGATGGGGAGGGGTGGAGATTCAGAGGGGGAGGAGGGAATCACTCAACACAAGGGATTCTGAAAGTGTTAGGTCGGTAGGAGCTGTGACAGTCTAGTGACTACGAGCGAACCATATACTAAGGGGATAAAATTTGTACATATAAACTTTGTACATATTACTTAAAATCATGTATGTAGACTGGAGGAAAGCAAGAATGTCTGAAGGGTGTTCTGAATAGTTTGGGAAATGGACGTACATTCGGATAGTGCAGCTTTTCAATTGAAATCTGGGCCGTATTCCATTGTTAAATTACTTAGCGACAATGCTGGATGATTCCTTTGAAGATGACATTACTGGTTTTATTTTTCGTGCTTTTTCCATTCCGATGTTTGCTCCTTGTGTCGTCATCAGTGACATAATGTCCTCTTTTATCTTCTTTCTACCAAGGAAGCCCTAACAAGTAAAGCTTTATTAGCACTCATAAGTTATCTTCCAACTAAGTGCTAATCACAAAAATAACCTAACCTAATGCAAACTGTAAATTTTCACTTTTACGGCTTCCTGCTATATGTATGTAGAAAGAATGTAGCGATAAATTCTCTATTTCACATGACTTTCAAAGGGCACGGCCGACTTCCTTCCCCTTCCTTCCCTAATCCGATGAGACCGATGACCTCGCTGTCTGGTCTCCTTCCCCAAAACCAACCAACCAATCTATTTCACATGATGTATAGTCAACTCAATTAACTTTGACGCATAATTGTAGATAAAATGATATTTGCTTGAAATATAGTATGACCAACGAAACAAAATTTATATTTCAATATATTCCCAGTCTTTCTGTGTCTAATAGGTCATATCGGCGTAGATATTGTAAGTAGGCTGTTTAGGTTTTTTTATTGGTAACGCCACCTCTGTATGAAAATCACTGGCTGTGCTGTGTGCAGTCTGTGGCTGCTTTGCATTGTTGTAATACCCGCCATTGTAGTGTTAGGCAGCTGGCTGTGAACAGCGCGTAGCGTTGCGCAGTTGGAGGTGAGCCGCCAACAGTGGTGGATGTGGCGCCCTCTGTATTGCAGTAGTTCGAGTAACCAAGATTTTTATGAGGTAAGCGATTTGTGAAACGCATAGGTTAATGTTAGTCGGGGCCATTCTTTCGTAGGGATTTTTTGAAAGTCAGATTGCGTTGCGCTAAAAATATTGTGTGTCAGTTTAAGCACAGTCCTGTATAAATATTCTAAGGGGACGTTTCATATGTCGACCCTTAGCCGAGGATACCTCACTGGAATCTTCTGATTTTTTCTTGTAGTTTGTGTAATTAGTGTAGATTTTGTTTATTGCTAGCGCGTAATTGTAGAGAGAATCTCCTTTGTAGTTGCAGTCTTTCATTGTTGTACAGTAAAAAGGGTGTGGCACGCATGTAGATTTGCACCAAGTATTTCGCTGCTGCAATTAGCTACATATTATTTTCAGTGCTATGTTAATGTGTTCTCTTATGTTTGCTCTTCAAATTGTGCTTTTCTGTGTTGTCGTGTGAAATATTGTGACAATAATGCCGTGTGAAAAACGTAATACTAGGCTCCAAAGTAAACTGAGAAATGACAGTGAAGACGAAAGCAGTGTGTTAGTGCCACCATGTAATGAATTAACTAATATTCAAAGTAGTAATTTGGTAACTGTGCATAGGGAAATGGAGCGGGCGTCAAATAATGGTGTAGACAGTGAAACAGGTAGTGAACAGGGAAGCATTATCGATCGATCGGTCGGCAACAGCTCGCCTCAGGAACGGGAATGACAGGACACAATTTTGCAAATATTGTAGACTTAGGTTTTGGGTTCTCACCGTTTTCTCAAATGAGTCAAGACACTTTTTCCGCTTGTCAAAATGTGAATGTTTCCGGTGCAAATTCACTGCCGAAAAGCACTGAGGAACATGTTCCAGACACCAGTGCATTGTTATTACAATTAATGCAACAAATGGGACAAAAGCTTGAAAAGTTAGACACAATGGAACAAAATCAGAGACAAACACAGCAAAATCTTCAAAAGTTAGACACAATGGAACAAAATCTTCGAAAGTTAGACACAATGGAACAACACCAGAGACAAACACAGCAACAATTAGACGCAACGGAACAAAAGCTTCAAAAGTTAGACTCAGTGGAACATAAGCTTGAACAAACACGTGAAGATTTAACTACTGAGTTACATAACATCGAATCGAAATGTCAAAAAGTCTGTAATGACGTAAAAACACAAATTTGTGAGCATTTTCAACCTATTTTTTCGCGGCATGAAAATGCATTACAGAATCACGAAGCAGCCATAAAAGAACTGCAAACCATTGTTCATGAAAATCACGACACCTTGCAAGCTAAAATTGACTCAGTTGCATCTACCGATTCGGTTACGCAACTTGCAAAAACTCAGGAAAATTTAAGGGACACAGTAAATACTCTGAAACTTGGTTCAGAAAAACACACTGAGGAAATAAGTACACTATCGGAGAAAGTAGCCGAACTTTCGGATCAGTTCACTAACTTATCTACAAAGATAGATGATGATCTCAATGACACAAGACCGGTAGTCTTTAATGACACAGAAGAGTGTGAACAAATTAGGAAATTCAAACAAAATCAGAATCAAATTAATACGCAACACCAAAGAGAAATCCGGGAAGTACAAGATCAGCTGACACAGGTAATACAAGAGTTACGTATTTCAGAGGACACTCGCGCCCCAATACGGGAAGAGGGACATAGAAATACGGAAAAGCCACAAAATAATAACACAGGGCATTTCGGAAACTATGAAAGAAATTGGCAAGGTGCACCGAATTTTGAAATGGAACCGCCGAAACGACGTAACAATGACCGATATGCTATTCGCCGACACGATGATTTTGACTATAAGCTGTTCATTACTACACGTAAATTCAAAACGTTTAAGAATTCTGCCAACGACATTCATCCACAAGCGTGGCTCCATCAATTCTCTTATTGTTTTCCTCCCAACTGGTCATTGGAGCACAGGTTAGAATTTATGTGTGGCTACTTGGAGAATGAACCAGCTGTAAGAATGCGATCGGTCATTCACGATTGTCACAGTGAAGGAGATTTTTATCATGCCTTCCTCTCAGCATATTGGTCTCAAGCCACACAAGACCGAGTAAAACATGGCATCATAATGATGAAACATTTCGAACAATCTGAATTCTCCAGTCTTGTGAAATATTTTGAAGACATGTTGCACAAGAATCAGTACCTGTCAAACCCATATAGCCCCTCAGAACTCATCCGCATTTGTTTAATCAAATTACCTAAACATTTACGACATATTATTTTGGCAGGACGTTGCAAAGACGACATTGAAGCTTTTCAGGGACTCTTACAAGAATTAGAAATTGACACAGACAGTCACGGGATGCGAAAACAGGAAAACAGTCACTACAGGTCACATCCGTCACAATTCCGTGACGACAGAAACAATAACTGGACGCGACAAGGCTATTCTCACAACACAAATCGTGACCAAAAAAGATACCACCCATATGACAACCGTTGGCCGAATAATAGGTACAGAGAAAGATCGCACTTCCATAATAGTGAATATGATAGAGATTACCATGGAAACAGACAATATGGGAACCAAAACAATTATTATCAAGGGAGACAGAATAACTTCAGACGCAACAGTTCGGCGCACAGCTACGATTCAGGGAGAAATTCTCCACCACGTGACGGACAAGGAAGAAACTACGGAACCTACCGACATGACGACAGACGATATATTCGTAACGACAGACCTGAATTGCATCAGAACTGGCGGGATTTAAATAGGGCAGGGCCCTCTCGGCAAGGCGAATTTGTAGAAGTTAGGTCTCCAAATCCCAGTAACGACGCGCGCCAACAAAGAGACAGACAATGACTCGCACAGCAGGCAGCCGCGTGCGCCCGCTGGCTCCGAGAAAAATAACATAAGACGCTAGCCTTGAGAAAAATTTTAGCATTCTTTACCGATGCATACAATATGATAATTGCTTTGAAGTTGAAACTCTGCGTACTAGGAAGAGTAAAGGTTTACACCACATTTCACACGTAAAACCGTTTATTGAATGATAATCTCCTTTTTAACTTTGTCTTTGCCATAAAACTTTTCACTTCACATTTCTAGTATGCTTTGTAAGACTTAAGAAACTGTTAACATGCAACAATGTTTGAAGTTAAATATCCAGTCTAAAACCTAGGGAACATTTTTAAACAGAAATTACGAATGCATTGTTATTGTGAACAGACGACACAGTGTTATTGTGTGTGTGCATTCTTGCTTGTTAGTTGCACGATTACGTAACGACTATAAGGCTTACATACTTAGGACACATACTAGTACTGCCAATGAGATTTTAATGCAACATTTTGGTTTACTTGAAAATACATTCTGGAGTTTGTGTGACAGCTACACGACTATATCACGACGCTACTAATGTGTGACACAATTTACATTGTTGCTTTTGCGGTGTATCTGTTTTATATCTGCACAATTTTTCTGAATTCTTCTGGAAAGTAAAACATGTTTTAGTAGTAACTTTTGTGGTATAGCTACAATGAGACAGCCTTTTTCGTAGCACAACAATATGTTATAGTGCTTTCTTTATCACGGTAAGGTACGTAATAACTATGGTATCCATACGCAAAGCATTTTACTTTCGTTTATGATGAGGTAAGTATATTGACTTCAGAAGAACTTTGCTTACAGAGGACGATAAGTACGAGACTTCCACAGAGATTATCTTACAACATGACGCACAGTTTAGCGCTACAGTACACGTATTTGAGTGATTAATTTCGCGCTTAAAACATTTTTTTAAGATATTTGAAGTGCAATGATACAAGGGTTTTCCGTGATACATTTCATTCCATTGCTGTAATCTGTAACACCTGAGGGTATAATTACATTAATCCTCAGGGGGGTACACGCCTACTTTGTGTACCATGTGTTTGGCAAGCACAAGGAACCCTAGCTAATGTGGTATTTGCTTATACAACTTTACACATCGGTACCATATTTCTCTAACACACAAATTACACAGCTATCTGATTATATAACAAAAAAACAAACATTTTTTTACTACATTAGTGACAGATGTTTACGTAATTACACAGTTGAATAACTTCACACTTATGAAATTGCATTTTCTCAGTACTTTGTGAACTGTTTTTTTTTTTTTTCGGAGCCATTGTGGTACTATGAGAGCTTTGAATGATGTATTTGGTATGGGATCATGATTTTAAAGTACGTTTGAGGCAGATGACACTTTTGACATGAGCAGAGAATTTTTTTAGGTTTTGAAATTATTGGAGGAAGCTACGACGATTTTGAGATTTGACTGAGGTGTTATGATGTTATTTTTACGACGACGATGTGTATTATGCTGTTGCGGTATGTTCATGATCAATAAGATGATGCTATATAAGGAATGTGATTACGTGTTTATATGTATATGAATAATGAATAGAAGGTAGGGACTCTGACTGGTGAAAAAGGATGTTGTAAACCGAGAATCGTACTTTAAGAGTTATGAAATGTGTGTAAATGCGTGAATGTATCACAATGCCGGCGAAAATTTTTTGGACACTGTTATATTCATACGATTTTGTTTCTACAGATTTGTAACGCAAATTCTTGAATTATGAAATTTTTATATTAGACTGTCGCTGTAGCGAAAACTGCTGTCGTAAATATTTCGTTAAGAAAGGTAAGTGACCGTGAAGTAATTCGTTGTGAGCGGCCAGGTGTGTCAGACGTCTGGAGAAAAAGCCATTATTGCGAGCCCTTTTCAGTGGCACAGGTAGAAAAAAAAAGAAAGGGAGGCCATTATCCTCGCTATTGACGTTCCTTTGTAGAGAGCATCGCAAAAACGACACGGTCGAACTTGAAAACATATGTTGACACTGTGGAGCTCTTAATTTATGATATTTACAGAAATGCCTAATGAAATGACGAGAAATATTTTTACATCTGCACACCTGATTATGACAAGCGTCTTTCTACGAGAGTTGAGAGAATGTCTACTAACTTATGAAATGTCACATGACTATTGAATGATATTTTTATGCTTTGGTTTGCGTAATTGCTTATTTCATTTGATATCTAGTTTCTAGCTGCACTGCAGCATTGGTTAAAATAAAATTTTATAGATGTACTAATATAAATATTTTCTGTCTACAGATCGAGTAAATAATAATTTTTTCAAAAAAAATGAGGGAGCACAAAAAGACATTTACCTTCACAGGAACTGCAATCATAGTTTTCTTTTCAAGTACTTGTTAATTTCTTTTGTAGAATAAATTGTGATGCATCAATCTAGTGTTAAGATGTGACATAGGTATTAGACATGGCCATTTTTAGTGTAATACTTTTTCTGCTTGAACTTTGTCATGTTTAGGTATAAGTTATGCTGTTTGCCAGGCATAGTGCTACTGAATTTTAATTTGTGTTACTCTGCTAAGCCAGATTTATTTTTCTTGTTTGCTGCTCATTGCCTTATGTTAGTTGTAATTTATGTTGCTTGCTTCGCCATTTGTATTTTTGATCATTGCTGTTTGTGTTAATTGTTTTGTGCTACTGCATTGCCTCGTCCCTTAGTTTAGCATCTGAGCTCAGTAGGTTTAAGTTAGCTTAAGAGGGGGTAGACTATATAAGAAACTAAGTATGATGAATTGGAAGCAATGCATTGACAAGGTATATAAAAAAAGATTTGGGCCAAAATGAGTATTGTACAATGAGCCATATTTATTTTGAAAGAAATATGGTTAGAATACGGAAAAGAGGTACATATAGGACTTTTGGGAATAATGATGAACGAAGGGAGATCTCCAAGAACAAAAAAGGTTTTGTTTGCAAAATACTGCAGTACCAAAAGTTACACTGGAAACGAACCCTGTCCTTTCCATTGTGTTATCCCCCTATGTGTTTGTGTACCCTTGTGTATTTGTTTTCTTCCTGTCTCTGTGTAGTTTCATAGAATTTTTTTCTAATACTATTCACTATGATGAGGAATACTGTTATCCTCAAATATAATTGGTTTTAATAATATGTTATTTAACTTGTAAATATGCTTAGATATTATTTATTCTGTTTTGTTTTAATGCTCACGTGTGAAGTTGATGTTTCGAAAGTTATTCTGAACTTTTATGTATCTACTTATCTCATAATTCCTGTAACATTGATGTATATGTTTATTTCTATTCTGTTGTAAAGCCTGTACTACAAATGTTATCTGTATTGTTATGTTCTTGAATGATGTATTTTGTACCTTGTTATTGTATTCTTATGTTATAAAATTGTAATTGACAGCAGCTCATCAAATTAAGTAACTTGTAAGTTACATTTCACTGCACACGTTTCTATTGGTCATAGTATATGGACAATATGTGAGAAGTAGGTACTGTTAGTGTTTGCACGTGTGTTAATAATTCGGCAAGGGACTGGTTAACAGCATTGCTGGTTCTCAGGACAATTCAAAAACTTTGTGAGTGCACAAGTGGTGGTTATGGACTTGCTCTATTATCCGCAAGACTCTTCAATGGTGATTGTGCACCTGCATAGTCACAACAGATGGCTGCTGGCCATCACTACAAGGACTACAGTGGGTCTGCATCTTTGATGACCCACCAGTACCATTATCTCTACAAGGACTACAGTGGGTCTACGTCTTTGATGATCCATCAGTACCATTATCTCTACAAGGGCTGCATTGGGTCTGCACCTCTGGTGGCCCATCAATACCGTAATCTCTACCAGGACTGCAGTGGGTCTGCTCTGTGATGACCTACCCACCAATACTCTTCAAAACTTCGACTGACTCCGCTGTGGGTTTGCTCTGTTGTAGCCCATGACCTGTCTGCATGTCGAGAGTGCGCACTGTCTTTCTGTTGGAAGGACAACGATACTTCTTCAAGACTGCATGGAAATCCACTACTTCCGTGTGCATTTTCTTTTACTGCTCAGACTTTGAGAAAAACACTGCAATGTGATGAATGATCAGTACTGTCTTTATGGCCTGTAAGAAAATTTTAGCTTTTGACCAACATTGTATCAATAAGTGTGTGCATTTGATTTCTTTGTTACTGTAATTGTGAAAAAAAATTTTAACAAATATGTATTGGCCAGTGCCCAAAAAAATTTGTAAAATTTTTTGTGGGTAGCATGGGGGCTATGTAAGTAGGCTGTTTAGGTTTTTTTATTGGTAACGCCACCTCTGTATGAAAATCACTGGCTGTGCTGTGTGCAGTCTGTGGCTGCTTTGCATTGTTGTAATACTCGCCATTGTAGTGTTAGGCAGCTGGCTGTGAACAGCGCGTAGCGTTGCGCAGTTGGAGGTGAGCCGCCAGCAGTGGTGGATGTGGGGAGAGAGATGGCGGAGTTTTGTAATTTGTCATGAACTGCTATATATATTATGACTATTAAGGTAAATACAGTGTTTGTTCTCTATTAATATCTTTCATTTGCTAACTATCCCTATCAGTAGTTAGTGCCTTCCATAGTTTGAATCTTTTATTTAGCTGGCAGTAGTGGCGCCTTCTGTATTGCAGTAGTTCGAGTAACCAAGATTTTTGTGTGGTAAGCGATTTGTGAAACGCATAGGTTAATGTTAGTCAGGGCCATTCTTTCGTAGGGATTTTTTGAAAGTCAGATTGCGTTGCGCTAAAAATATTGTGTGTCAGTTTAAGCACAGTCCTGTATAAATATTCTAAGGGGACGTTTCAATATTTGTTATAAGATACATGAAGAAAATGTTACATTGAATTGTCTCCCCATTATCACGCTAAACGGAAATCTATTAACTGTGTTTATTTGACACACCTACTTGGGAATAGAGCGTGATGACTGCGTGAAAGGGGATGGGCTGAAAATGGCGTGTTCATATACGAAATTTGTTATTAATAATCCATCCAACGCAATAGCAATATCAATATGCCTAGCTGCATCACTAGGAGAAAGACTGATCTACACTACATTGGGTTACATCTAACACGGAAAGGAGTTAATTATTCTGCCATAAAAATCTTTCGTAACTCACCAAACAGCATCAAAAGTCTGACAGTTAGCCAACCAACATTTAAAAACACATTAAAAAGAATTTCTGAGTGACAACTCCTTCTACTGAAAATATGAATTTTTGGATATAAAGTAGCAGTCGCACAATCAGAAAAAATCTTGAACTGCGGCTTATAAGGAAACCTTATCTGAAACTTATACGTTCCATATAATTACGAAGTGTCGTATTCATGATCTACTGAACAAACATTAATCTAATCTAATGTAATACTAGCGAATTTAGACAAAACATATGTTTATAAGTCAGTGGTGTCTTTTGTGTTTGACATATCCGTATTTCTGAAAAAGAGGACCAAGGTTCATGGACCTTCGTTTGATAGAGAATGCACAAATGTCGTCGGAATTCCTACAGGAATCAGGATCTGCGAATGAAGAGTTTAATGGGCGAGAGATGTTGCAATCTCAGCGTACGAAACGTTTGAAATTTGAGGCAGCGAAGCCGTTCAAGGCAACTGCTCATGAAAAGCGCTAAATCCGGATTCGAGTTTCGATCCAGCACCAATTTTCAACTTTCGCCATTCGACTACCACCGTGCCCTGTGCGGTTCAAATGCTTCAAATGGCACTAAGCACTATGGGACTTAACATCTGAGGTCATCCGTCCCATAGACTTAGAACTAATTAAACCTAACTAACCTAAGGACATAACACACATCCATGCCCGAGGCAGGACTCGAACCTGCGACAGTAGCAGCAGCGTGACCTGTGCCCTGTGCGGCTATCCGTCACGTTATCCTACCTAACCTTTCCCTTTCCTACCCTCGTGGTTCCTATATTCCATGTTTATGAAATCATTTGCCATTTTTATATTACGCTTTGTTTCCGGTGTGTTTATTCTGAATGGGATATCCAGACGAGGAAGGTACGTAAATAACTTAAAAACTGTACAAGAGTTTTCATCCCTACTTAAGTAAGCTGTCACAGACTGGCAATTCGGCAAACAAATTGAAATCATGTCGATTTCGACACATGTTGAGAACTGAGTGGCGAAGTTTTGAGTTGGTCTGGACAAACAGGACAGAATAAGTTGGTGCTAAACAGATTAACAGTAAGAAGAATATACTGAGAACACAATCATTATCGGTACAAGCTGAACGACGAGAAGATTGGAAGGAAACTGTACAAAGCAAGCATCTACAAGACCGCTATAGATGACAACCATAACCGTGCCCACGCTACATGTGTCAATGACCTCTTAAAGTGATTGAAATTCTTGTTGTAATACTCTGAAGTAGAAATTCACAACAACAATATCAAACAAAAATTTAAATAATACTTCCAACATATGATATATACGCTGAGATTTACTCTTAATCATCACAGAAATTCAGCACTGGATAATTTGGAAATAATCGTACTCGATGTTGAGATTGTTGGAAATGTGGATATGATCACAGTCATATCAGATTCCTATTGGATTATGTATAAGTGCACCGCAGAATCAGACCCAACCATACCTCAACTTCATCACGAGTCAGGCCAGGGATCAGCAATATGCCTTTATTTCCAAGAAGGAAATGTTGCACAATGCAGTGAACTGTGACGGGTTCTAAAACTTAGTGGAAAATTATTATTCATTACTAGATTAGGGTTCGACATGGAACTGTGCCTATCTCGGGAAATGTTACTTTGTAATTATTAGGACTGCTAGTACCGCTACCTGCACAGGAGAAAAGTGTTGACGGAAGTGCGTCTGAGAGGACGGCTCAGCAGTTAACAGCGGTATCCGTGAATTAAAGGTCCTTCCTAGTTCCTGCTCATCATACAGTTTTAATCTTCTTGGTAACTTGCTTCGTCGGTATTGTTCTAACCAGTCAAGTGTAATGGAGATTGGCAAACTGTTGCAACTCACTGTCATCATATGCCACGAATCAATAACCATTAAATATACCTGCGTATAGAGTTATACAAGAACTAGTATAAAAATACAGTGCTTCGCAACTGAAAAATATGGATTGGGTTTGGATGTACATCCTCTTTCTCTTCCCTTTCTTTGTCAATCGCCACCTCTACCCCTCTCTTTATCTTTCTCTTCCTTCTCCTACTCTCTCCGTAACTCACATTTTTGTCATTCTGTCAATGGCCATATAGGCTATGAGGGACCTCTCCTGTTGTTGGACCGAGCGAGGTGGCGCAGTGGTTAGCACACTGGACTCGCATTCGGGAGGACGACGGTTCAATCCCGTCTCCAGCCATCCTGATTTAGGTTTTCCGTGATTTCCCTAAAACGTTTCAGGAAAATGCCGGGATGGTTCCTTTGAAAGGGCACGGCCGATTTCCTTCCCCATCCTTTCCTAACCCGAGCTTGCGCTCCGTCTCTAATGACCTCGTTGTCGATGGGACGTTAAACAACACTAACCTAACAACCTCCTGTTGTTGGATCTGTGGGGATAACAGCTTCAAGAACAGTGTTAGCAAGTTATATGTATAACATGTCCGTTAAATATGTCTATTTGAATTGTAATTAATCCTTAAACGGCTAAAGACGTTTTCCCATGCTGCCGTTAATAGCGTGTCCCATGTATAAAACATCTGTAAAGTATATCCATTTGAGAAAGTTAAAAGTATTCTTCAGAACACAAACAGAGGCTTATTAACAACGCTTCCACCTTTAAATTGTACAGGATGTAACTGGAACAAATACAGATAGTTCCAATGGTGACTGAGGATTTTGTACTGAACAACATTACATCAGTGTTAATGATATTTGAAGACTAATAATTGTAGCTTTTAGGGGATGTATATTTTGATGTTGGTCAGTACCTCCAAGTAAATGTGATAGGAGTAAACCATTACTGCTTATTTTCCCCTGGGCAGCAGGTCAGGGGTCACCAAACGGTTCGTCAATACTGGCAGACGTAGTCCAATTACTGGTGCAGTTACAACCGCGGAAGAACAAACCACATTGTCGTGTTTCTTGGAAGACTATTCGATGCAGAGAAAGTGCAACCAACGTACCGAAGTGAGTACATCTGAAGGTACCACAAATAAAAAATATCTGCCATTATACCCTTTTACACTCTGTACACACATTTATACCTATAGTACTATACAAAGACAAGTCAATGTTGCCAAAAACCTCAAAAAGTTCTTGACCGATTTGCTTCAGCTGTCCATCCAAATGGTGTAAAGAGATGAAGCAAAGGATACTTCCCGTTGGCCTAGAAACACGAAATTTAATAAGAAGCACAGGTTTATGATACAGGTAAAAGAAAAAATTTGAAAATTGTTAATTTGTAGTTAAATCACACTAAAAACACATTTCTTTTGTCATTTCTTATCCGACATCCAACTTAAAATTAAAACATTCTTGAAACTGTTGTAATTCCCGGGACCTATATCTTGACAGCATCAATGTCGACCACAGGCAATGTCGTGATTCTTGATTCTGGTGATCGATGAACATAATTAAGTTTGTACGGAACTCTCAGAGCGCGACGAATTCCGATATCCAAATTGAACGAAACATTCGAACACGAGTGAGGAAGCGAACCAGCGACCTGACCAATGATTTGGATTTCACGTGTCATTTAAGGAAACTGCTACTGTTCTCCGTAGATAGAGAGCGGTTCACATATCTGTTTCACACGCAAACATGAGCGAGTTATGGCATACGTTTCAAAGGGGTCGAAAAACTCAGAGACTACGGTGGCCAGAGAGTTGGAAAATTCCACGATTAACAATGCACCAACGCTTGCGTGAGGTGTTACGTGTTCATGCCTACGTGGTGCAGCTGCTTGGGCGCTAATGCCGATGCACGAACTTCGGTTCGAAAAGTATGCAGTGTATACGCTAGCCATAGGAAATTAACGGTGGCCGTGGACTTCCGGCGTAAGAAGTCAACGTCACACTCTCACTCTGCCAACGGCCTTGTCAAAGAGGACGGAGCAGCGAGCGGAGATTCACTGCACAACCTTGCCCTTCGTTTGCGAACAGCCACAAAAGGGAGGACGAATTAGGAATTATCAGTGGCATGAGAATTCAGAAGGCGATGGAAACAAAACCATTAATAACGTATAATATGTGTCCACCGGACATGTCACCTATAACTGAAAACGTGGCATGATGATCTGTAAATCGGCAATAAATGGTTCAAATGGCTCTGAGCACTATGGGACTCAACTGCTGAGGTCATTAGTCCCCTAGAACTTAGAACTAGTTAAACCTAACTAACCTAAGGACGTCACAAACATCCATGCCCGAGGCAGGGTTCGAACCTGCGACCGTAGCGGTCTTGCGGTTCCAGACTGCAGCGCCTTTAACCGCACGGCCACTTCGGCCGGCCAAATCGGCAATAGACTCTGGATTAGCCTTCATTTGGATTTCCGGGAGGGGAATGCCGAGAGTGAGGTGACCACGGCAAAAAGGTGGAATAATCAGTGAAAGGATAACATTTTACGAGTAGGAGCCGCGATAGTCAAGGATTTTAACGTAGTAGGAAAGCTAGAATACCTGAAAAACTAAATACAAAGGCTCAATCTAGCTACAGTGCGGCTTAGTGAAAGGAGATAGAAAGAAGATAAGGATTTCTAGTCAGAGGAGTGAAGGGTATTATCTAAAGCAGCAGAAAATGGTATAACGGAATTATGATTCGTTATGAATAGGAAAGCAGGACAGAGAGTGTGCTCCAGTTAAGCGATACGACTGTCCTCATCAGATCCGACGGCAAACCAATGCCGAAAACGCTAGTTTGCTTTCCGGTGACGGAAGCTGAAGATGAAGAGATAAGGAACGTACTTGAGAAAACTGAACGGGTTATTCAGTATGTAAAGGCAGATGAAAAACTAATAATCACGGGTCGTTGGAACGCGATTGTAAGGGAAGGAACAGAAGTAACAGTTACGGGAGAATACCGGCTACGCAGGAGGAATGAGACAGGACAAAGACTGAGTTCTGCAATAAATTTCTGCTAGTAGTAGCAAATACTCAGTTCAAGAACCCAGAGGGCGAATACTCTGTTCAAGAATCACGAGAGGAGGAGGTATACTTGGTAAACATCTGGAAACACGGGAACATTGTAGCTCTACTACATTATGGATAGAAAGAGAATCCGAAATCAGATATAGGATTGTTAGGCATATCCGGAAGTAGATAACAATTTGAAACTACCTGACAGGTTAAAACTGTGTACCTGACCAAGACTCGAAATCCGGACGTTTCCCTTTCGTAGGCAAGTGCTCTACCAACTGAGCTACTGCTTGGGTATCTCAGCTGGTAGAGCACTTGCCTTTCACTTGCCCGCGAAAGGCAAAGAACCCGAGTTCGAGTCTCGGTCCAGCACACAGTTTTAATCAAAAATGGTTCAAATGGCTCTAAGCACTGTGGGACCTTGCATCTGAGGTCATCAGTCCCCTAGAACTTAGAACTACTTAAACCTAACTGACCTAAGGACATCACACACATCCATGCCGGATACGAAAGACCGAGGATGAGGGGATTTGCAGAGAGATGGTGAGGCGGAAATGGACAGAAAGAGAGGGATGGAGAAGCTTGAACTACGGGGGATGGAGGGAGGAACTTAGCAGGGGAAAAGGAGATGAACTAGGGAGGATGAGGTGAAGTTAGAGAACCGATTGGTCGCACGGGCCGGCACAGTTTTAATCTGTCAGGAAGTTTCGTATCAGCGCACACTCCGCTGCAGAGTGAAAACCTCATTCTGGAGATAACAATTTACTAATAGTGAGGAGTAGATTCCAGTTAAAGAGAATCATATGGAGGATTTAATATGGTGAAAAGTGATATACTGAACTGCTGTGGAATGATGAAACGCCTTCGAAGTTCACTAAGGATGTGGATACTGTGATAAGGAATATCATAGTATGTAGTTTAGCTGAAGAGGACATTTCTGAAAAGGACAAATACTTATGGTGTACAATACGACTTACTTAAAAGGAGGGTAACAAGTAAGAAACTTTGGAAAGAAACATAAATTGATCAAATGAAGGGGGAAGTAAAAAATTTTCGGGGAAATACTGGAATACAAAAATATTAATCACTTAGTAGTCAAATAAATCGGCAGTACAGAGCAGCCAAAGCGAAAAGGCCGCAGGAAAATGCGAAGAGATCGGAGAAGAAATGATCATCTAAAAGACCGACTCTGAAAAGCCAAAACAGGCTTCATTAAAATTAAATTCAACGGCGGTAACATTAATGGTGTAATGGGAATTCCGCTGTTAAACGCAGAGGAAAGTGTAGGTAGGTGGAAAGAGAACAATCCAAACCTCTGTGCGGGAAAGGATTTGTTTAAAAACTTAATGGGAGGAGAAACTCGACTCGACAACTTAAACATAGGAGATCCAGTTTTAGAATGAGAATTTGTAAGAATTCAGGAAAGCTTACGATCAAATTAAGTAGGAGGAATAGATACCAGTCCATTGGAATTTATAAAATCATGGGGGGACATGGCAACCATATGAGTATCGAAGTTCGAGAATCTATTGGGTGGGCGACATACCATCAAACTTTCGTTAAAATATCGTCTACAAAATTTCAAAGATAAGAAAGGCAGGTAGCTGCGAAAACTATGGCACTATCAGCTTCACAACTCATCCATCCTAGCTGTTCACAAGATTGATATAGAGAGGAATAGGAAAGATAACTGACGATCTGTTAGATCATGTCGATCATTTTGGCTTTGGGAAAGGTAAATGCACAGAATGGCAGCTCTGACTTTACGCTTGATAATGGGAGGAAGACTAAAGAAAAATCAAGACAAGGATTTGTCCACCTGGAAAAGCATTCGACACAGTAAAACGTTGCAAGATTTTCGAAATTCGGAAAAAAATGGCGTGAGCTACAGGGAAAGACGACTAATATACTATATGTACAGAAACCAAGAGGGAACAACAAGACTCGAAGACCAAGAACGGAGTGTGCGGATTAAAAAGGGTGTAAGACAGGGATTCCGTTTTCCGCCAATACTGTTCAACCTGTATATCGAAGAAGGAATGACGGATATAAAAGAATGATTCAAGAGTGGAATTAAAATTCAGGGTGAAAGTATCTGAATGGTACGCTTCACTGATCACAATGATATCCTTAGTGAAAACGAAGAAGAATTATTGGATCTGTTGAATGGACTGAACAGTCTAACGAGTGTGGATTATGGATAGGGAGTACATCAAATGAGGTGGAAATTAATGAGAAGTACCAGAAACGAGAACAGCGAAAAGTTTACATAGGAATCAGGGATCACGAAGTATAAGAAGTTAAGTAATTCCGCTACCTATGCGCCAAAATGAGCCGCGATGGACGGAGCAAAGGGGATACAGGAAGCAGACTAGCAAGAGCATAAAGTGCACTCCTGGGTGAGAGAAGTCTACTAGTATCAAACACAGTCCATAATCTGAGGAAGAAATTTCTGAGACTGTCCCTTTGGAGGACAGCATTGGATGGTAGTGAACATGAACTTTGAGCAAACCAGAACAGAAGAGAATCGAAGCATTTGAGGTATGGTGCTACAGAAGAATGTTAAAAATTAGGTGGACTGGTAAGGTAAGGAACGAGGACGTTCTCCACAGGATCGGGAAGGAGCGAACGTATGGGTAACACTAACAAGAAGGGAGAACATGGTAGGGCATGTGTTAATACATCAGGAATAACCTTCATGGTTAACGTAATAACTGCGCGTGAAGCCTGAGATTGGAATAGATCCAGCAAATAATTGACGACGTAGCATGTAGAATCTACTCTGTAAGGAAGACTATTTCATGGCGGACCTCTTCAAACCCGTCAGAAGTATGAGCAAAGAAGTAAATAAAGTAATAGCTAAGATTGACACATCAATGACGTTTTACAAACGACTTATTTCAGAGTCATCGTTTCAAGAATCCGCCCAACTGAAGAGGCATAATGTTAGTATATGGGAGTCAGCTTTCCCTCATGTTGCATATGAAATGGATTCAGATAATCCCAGTATCAATTTGTGTTTCGGACCTACCAACATATGCATCATTGGTTCATCTTTTCTGAGCAAGTCTTCCTGCAACAGTGACGTTTACCTGGACTTGTTATGTTGAGTGTACTGTGCCGAGATGGGAATACATGTAACCAGAAGTGATTCCCAGCAGGATGACGCCCTATCTCAATGGCCCGTCAATTTCTGAATGAAAAGTTTCGTTTAGGATGGGACGAGATGGTCCAATGTGGGAGTCTCCACAATCGCCTGATCTCACACCATTAGACTTCAACCTATGGGATGCTGCAGAGAATCAGGAGTAGCGAACCAAGATTGCAAACCTATAAGACTGAAAGACTCTCATTCTAAAATGGGTGTCGTAGTGGAGATTCTGGAGCTTGAGTGGGGAGAAATTAAGTACTAACCTGCCAGTACGGGTTCACACATCGACGTGTATGAACGATGAAACTAAATTTTGTTAGTTATCTTGCCGCATGTGGAAACCAGTTTTACTGTATTTGTTTTAAGTTGTCGAAGTTATAAACTAAAGTTTTTTTATTATTTTTTTGTTAGTATGAGATACGCGATCCGTGAATTTTAAGTAAGTATGGAGAAAAAAATTACGTCTAGATCAAAAACCTTCTCTATTGATTACTGGATTCGGCTCAGTGGAGAGCTATCTTCAGATCAACGTAAAACGTTGTTCAGTGTGCGACTTCCATTACACACCGTCGTGTTCTTAGAGCTGAGTAGTCCTATAACGAAAAATCGTAGTTTGTCGTGTAAACTGACAACGGAAGTGATTAACGTTGTCAGTTAGTACAAGCAACTACGATTTTTCATATTAGGGCGTCTTAGCTTTAAGGATACGACGATGTGTAATGGGTGTCACACACTGAACAACAGTTTAGATTGATATGAAGATGGCTCATCAGTGAGCCGAAACCAGAAATCAATAAAGAAAATTTGCCATCTAGACATGGCATTTTTCTCCACACTTTTTTCTGAGTTTTTAGTCATTAATCTTTTCCGTACAGGACAGCTGTAAACCGCGAAGTCCGCAACGCCTGTGTTGGTAGGCAGCCCGCGCCACGCCCTACCCAGAGGCTGGGCCGTAAACAGCCGACACTGCTACCAGCCGCCGCCGGCTCTGTCCGTGACCTGCGGGCGCCCGCGTCGGCGATATCAGAGGCAGCAGCCGTCGCCGCCGCACGGCAGCTGCAGACGCGAAAGGCGTCTGCTGACCGGCTCACGCCACACCACGGTGCGCCGCGCCCGAGGCAAGCCAAGCCGCGCCGAGCGGGACGACTATCGATCCATCGACTGCGGACCGACTCCGGATGGCCCCGGGCGTCTGTTGCGTGCACACGCCCGCTTGTCACCTCGCTCAGTCGCTTCCATAGCGCCTTCCGGATCTAGCAAAGGTTGCTCGCGTGGTTTAAGGTTGCACTCCCCTATCCGTCCCCCCTCCCCCTGCCAAATGTCTCTTCACTTCCAGGGTGCCAGACAGATGAGTGTACGGTACTGGCAAGGTGGATAAATTTTTATGCTAGTTCCGTCTTTGGCTGCCCGAGACACTGAGTTTGGTTTTCCAAAATTGTGTCACAAATGAAGAGCCTCTTTTCACTCACTGCACGAATACCGCAATGACAGATAGTGAGATAAGCGTTTGCGGTGTAGAATATCAACTAAACTCCTCAACAGTGGAACGTCAACTGAACAGGAAGAGGTACCTCTGACGTTCTGCAGAGACTATGCAAAAACACTTTCTCGTAAGTCACGTGGCAACAAAGGCTACCTAGCTACTAGAAATAATTGCAGGACATAACCATGGGCCAGCAGTGCTGACGTCAAAATGTTGTAGATTATGGAGCGTGCCTTATGACCACGATTTTTGGAGTTTCTGGGGAATGAAAATCTCCTTAGTTGTAATATCATGCAAATTGGAGTTTTCACTCTGGAGGTACGCCTGACGTTCTACTGAGACTATGCAAAATGATGGGCTAATATGAAACTTTCTGACGGATTAGAACTGTGTGCCAGACCTGGACTCGAACCCAAGTCTGCCTTTCGTGGGAAAGAGCTTCACAGACAGAGCTAACCAAGCATAACTGACGACCCATCGTCACACCTTTACTTTTGTGCACTGATTCTTCCTGACTAGTATCTTAAACTTCATCCTGAGTCTATAAGTGCTCTTGGGTACACCTTACAATCCAGTATCTGATGTTGGAATCCCTTAGTGGCCTTGGTGTAATCCAACTGAAATGTTGTCATATAGTGGCTCTCCTTCAACCATGCTTTTAAAAAACAACTGACTAAAGCCCTTCCGGCATGTTATTTATTTTATACGTGACATGTACGTAATATCTCTGTCTTGTATTATTAGTCAGCACTTATACTTTTATATAAAAAATTTCTTTTTCCATAAATTTGTAATTATGGTATAGGCTACTTCAGAGTTTAAATTCTGATGAAGCCACTCTTTGTAGAGTTGAAAGCTAGTTAATAATACTAAAAATTGAGACCGAGGTCTCATTTGTTTCAATTTTAATAGCGTCTTTGCTGACTTAAAGTCCTTCTTGACTAACATCGACTCACCACTACAAATATCAAAGGTAATTAACGCTCACGACCGTTACAGCGCGTATTAGAGCAAACCTGAGTTGCGTCCTCACAGTGATGCTACTACCAGCATCACTCTTACGCAACTGGCGCGACATTTCAATAGATGTTATATTTAAAATCTAGAAACACGACTGCCAACTTTATGTCGCACAACTCCTTCTTGGTGTTGCGACTCGATTCGTCCCCTCACCGCGGTACACCAGCTGACGCATGAATAGCATGGAACCAGCTTTCTCAGTAACATCTCCGCACAACGTAACGCAGGGTTTTTATAGTGTCTTTTAGCGATGATTACTCATTATGCCACAAGATAAAATGTAAAGTGACAAATCCGTAAAAAAGATCTCTGTCGTGTCAACTTCGTAAACACTTTCAGGCTCCCAAAATTGGAAATCAATAGCAGCCTCCTCGTGTACATTTTTTTGGGAAACTATTCTAAAGTGCATGTTGAAATATTGAAATACATATGACTTGTCTGTGATATGTCATTGTCAAAAAAACATGTTTCTGGACTTTTAGACCAGTTGTCGTGTTATAAGAAATAAGACCAGAAATACGGTTTTTCGATACATTTGGAAATGTGCATTATGTAAAATAAATGAGCTGTTAACAGTCAAATGGCTGAAACTTCTTTCAAAAAATTCTACGTGATTGTAGTCCCACACGAAGGATGGATCATAAACTTATTGCTTAGTGATTCCTTTTAATTTGAACCAATAAGGTTCCTAAAATTAGTGATGTTACCATTGAATTAGTTCCTTCAATATAGCACTAGGTACGAGAAACTTTCGTAGTGACTTTCTTCTTTCGATTCTGGACAGTGAAAGATCGTCGATCAGTCATCTTAACCCTACCTCCAATAAAAAATTCACCTGTTTACTTTCTTCATTCCTTTCGCAGCTATTTATTTTTTCTCTGTAATCTTATGGCAGTTTCGTATCGGACACTTTGCTCCGTTTGAAAATGTTAATATACTACGATTCGTTTTCAGTTTCATGCCTGTTAATGCGAAAGCTCTCTTTCATGAAATTTACGAAGTGGAGGTTATATGATACTTTTCTGAAGCTCCAAATCTACCCTCCCCCTTACATATGTATACTGCATTTCCATCCACATGTAAGGTACTGAAGTAATTTTCGTTCGAAAAGAAACAAGAAAAAACCAAGGTTGAAATAAATTATAAATTACGTAAATAAGGAAATACAAATAAATCATTTAGTGAAATTAATATCCAAAGCGTTACTTTCTGCGAACCCGAAATGAAGTAAATAATTGGAATCTATTTGCACAGCGTTGTTAGAATTCGGTGAGCGGTTTTAACGACTCCCCAGTCCTTTATTTGTTTAGACAATTCGCTCGGACGAATTTCCGAGCTAGAGTAAAAAGGAAATGGTTCTCTGTTCACTCCAAACAGAAAAAGGGATGGGCAAACAACTCGATGCGAATTATTGACAGAATAGTTTGCTTTGGAACGCTTTGTGCTCGTATTTGGACTGAATGCAATTTAAATTGGAATTGCGTTTTCCAGAGACTACGTCTACCTTTTCCCTCTCCTGTTGCTTCGTGCGTGCGCACCCCAGGGGTCCAAGTAATGGCTGGAAACTGTTCCCTTAGGATGTGACAGAAGCTAGCCCGTTGACCTCTGGAACGATCAGTGAACCGCATTTCTAGTCCCTCCATAATGTCGTGAACTTAAAACATCATTATGACACGTGATCAAAGTAATTAGATGTGTCATTGAGGAAAAACAGGCAGTTAAGAGGAAAGTGTTGCAGTGAGCATTGACCGAAGTTTTGTTGTTAGCACCATATATAGTTGAAAGTGTGGTGTCGAAATGGTAATCTAGAGGGTTACTTTTTGTATTGTTTTCAAGTTCGAGTGCGGTTTATGACGCCCACGATTCAAACATAATTGCTACGCCCATCTCCAACTAACTACTGAGCGTAGAAATATAGACATAGCGAGAAGACTGTCACTGAGGACTCGACTAAACATTTGCTCGTAATTTCTCAAGAGTGACCTTTTGTAGCCCTTATAAGTTCGAAGTCTGCTGATACACAAGCGTCTAGTCAGTCGTCTTCACTGTACCATAAAATCTGTGTTTCTTCGACTTCTGGTGGTTTAGGTTGTGGAACGTTACATGACAGCTAGAAGAAAACGGGAGGCTCCTGACGTTTTTACGAGTAAGCGTGCAGATCCCCGCTCTGTTGACGCTCACGTGTTCTGGGTTCAGATACAAAATACAGGAGAGAAGCAAATCTGTAATCATAATTATTATAAAAGACGCACAACCAGCACTGTGTAAAACTATACATCTGTTTTTATGGATATTACATATAGCAAAACCGAATTATCCATTGAAGATTTCTTTAATTTACCGTATTTACTTCAAGTTAAGAATGGTATTATAACCGAAGCCATTAGCCAATTATTTTGTCCATATAGCAGCTTATTGATGATTCAAAAATAAATTAATTTCAACAGGACTTCTCCACGTAGCATTGAGTGATACACATCCATTAGCAACCCTTGAGGTAAGCAAACAATTGGTTATTTTGCCACAGGTACATCAAAACAATACAGAAATAAAATATAAAGCGTTCACAGATGAATTAAAAAGCAGCACAGAGACAGGGAAATTATCCTGGCTAGAGAAGATGTGGTGAGGAAAACTAAATACACCTCGGTGCCCTGTATTGGTAATATTTCGAAAAGATTATCGTGGTTAAAAAGTTATTACTTAATCAGCTTCCGCCCAGACCTTACACTGTATATGTAGACACGCCACACAGACAACAAAGTGGACACCTTGTCAAGATCTAAGATCTACAAAATAAACTACGACGGTTTTCAGAAATTTTATACAGGTCAGATGGGATTAATTTTGACATGATATTTAAAGAGAGCATTAGGTTGACTGAGAGCGAGAAACGTATATGAAAAACACCACTCATGCTATTTCAGAGGCCACCAAAACGTTGCAAATAAAACATACAAGGATGAAGGAAGAGTTGTGGATGCACTCGAGGGAATGGAATAGTGCTGAAAGGCAGCTGGACAATATGGTCAACGAAAAACAAAGAATTACGTTTCATAAAACATTTATAGCATTTTTGATGAAATGGAACAACAGAAGTATTGCAGATAGTGCCTAGACGCTCTGCAGTTAAGTTTGTATTTTTATATGACAGCTCACAGTCTTGTCAGTATAGTGGAAGTTATAAATATCAGTGACAGGATTTTTTTTTTAAGTTTTGACTTCATTTAACGCAATGACCTACTGTTTGACATGCTGAACGACGAAAATTTTTGTGGGTGTGAGTTGGAATACATGTACGAAATTTTTTAACCCACCTACAACAGCTGCATAATAGTGAGGCACCATGCACATAACGATGGTGTGATCAGTTGGGCAGTGGTGACTGTTTGTTGGTACGTCTCTATACAGCTTTTTACTGTTAACTTCGTTGTCTTAAATAAATCCGCATATAGCAATGCCCTGTGCGATGTATTTCGAATTTTTATGTCTACTTTCGTTTATCACACGCCAGTAATATTACTTTAACGCGTTGACAAGTACTGAGCGTTACAGTGGTGTTTACTACGACAATGGCTAAATATTAAAATGACAGATGCACATTTTTATACACCCACAAAGAGTGATGGTGTAAAATTACGAGGATAGGAGAAAAAGGCAAACAGCTAAATCAGTTGATCGTGGAACAAATACCAGTGATTGTACAGGTATAACAGTGAGGGTGTCAAATTTAACTTCTTTAACAGAAAATTACTCCAATTGCGAAACTAATCTCTGCACATTCGTTCGGCTTCTCGGGTATGCACGTACATTCTTGTTACGAATAATGCTCTGTCTTATGTACCATAGAAACATCACAGATAACTTTCTACTATTCTTCAAAGCAACGTCACCCATGTCTATGTGATAGGAAAATTTTTGCTGTTTAACCACAATAAGTTGATAAAACCGTGAGTTGTACACATTGCTAATTCAAGAGCTAATACGACCTGACATACTCGTTTACTTCTCTTTGTATTAGATCTCAGTAAACTCAGCTGACGATCCTGTATCGTCAGTATAATTGTGACCTGTATAAACGTTCTAGGGTGATACATATTGTCCGTAAAGGTTTGTGTTATTTGCACTTTCTTTATGTTTTGAGTCCCAAGTAAGTGGTTAGTAATCATCAGTTGGTTTCCAATTCAAATGATAGGTGTGGCCATATTCTGTGGTCGTCTAGTGGAGAAGGAACTTCGTAAATGTGTAATTAGATTAACAGATTGAGATAGCTTCCAGACTGAATATAGTACTTTGTGGGAGAGGGTACGCTACCTTCCAAAAGTGTTAGTCATAATACGTAAGTGGGAGGACCTCTGTGCAGCTTGGAAAATGGTAGAAGGTAGCGCCAGAAGTAAAACTGTAAAGGTGGTTAGAGAGTCGCACCTGGATAACTCAGTCAGAAAGAGCGATGCTCGCGAAGGGTGATTGTCCGTATTCTAGTCCCTGTTCGGCACACTGTTTTAACACGTCATGAAGTTTCAAATTATGCATCTGTCTCTGGTACTAAATGTCTTAATTCCTTTGTAGCTCCTCATTTCATAGCACTTTAGTCTCGTCTGCCAAATATATCGTACCCTGCTACATGAGTTCATAGTATTTCATACATGAACGTGGTTTAAAGTCAACAAACAGAGAATGACTGAAGCTCGCCATTTCGCCTTAATACCAGATACATCCAACTGCTAAATCACCCGCCGAACACAATTCCCCGCGCCTCGGCAATCATTGACAGTGACCGAATGACTATACTGACCGTTGAGAGATTACGAAACATTTGGCTGAAGGATTTGCCACAAACCGCGGCTAAAATCCCATGTGCTTTATGTCACAAAGGAAGCAAATATCTGTCGTGAAAACGTGCTTTGTATGATCCTCCGATTACTTCTCATTGCTTGGCATGGAATACAAAGCTAGCTCAGGTACGTACATTACGAAAGTAATGCAGCCTTCCAATGTATTTGATTAAAATTAATAGTACAACTTATACCTATAAACGAACGTCGGGAACCACGATGACACCCCATTTTTCGTACAACGAAAGTTGTATTACAACTGTGGCAGTGAAAGCGTAGATTTGCCGTACGTAATTTACATTGACTTATGTGTCATGAGTCATAAATAACGGATACATATAATGAGAGAGATGTAATTCTTATGCCAGTTTTAAACGCAGCTAACTAATGACCCGAATTATAAATCTTTTCCAGGGAACTTCCAGAGTGCGCAATACAGTAAATGCTATTTTCTTGTAAAGCTATATGTGTATTCTTTCATATGAAAGGAGACATTCTTTACGGGTGCTTTGGAGCATATGCGCCGTAGCTTCCTGGATTTAACTCATATTACTTCTTTTATGATTCTTTCTATTCACACTGTGCTCATAAATCCTATTCAGCTCAAAATTCAAAGTCTGTCTCTCTTATTCTTTGCATAACTTGGCTTACAGCTCTCATAATGTATTTGTGCACACACCATTTTCTACAATTTTTGTGAGTAGACGAAGTCTTTGTATCCTTAGATGACATGCCTTTTTAATTATTTTTGAAGATTTATTTCCTTATATTCCGCAATCAAGAATTTGCACTTTACTCAGTATAATTTAATGTAATGTAATGCGTCACTTATTTCCATTACTTCAATATCAAATACAGTTCCATTTCATTGTTAAGCATGTAGACAGCAAATCGGAGCAAAACAACGTCTCGGAGTTCTTTCTTGGTTTTTCGTAATCCATCATGTTTCTGCATCACATGCTGATTGGACGAAACAGACAATAGTGATGAGATTGGGAAAATCGCATCCTGATTTCCATCTCTCACTATTGCGTCCACAGATAATAAATTCTCTTCTGGACTCCTTTAAACTTATTATGGATGTTTATTTTTTTTTAATTTTCTTTAATCTTATGGTACTTAACTGCTAAGGTCATCAGTCCCTAAGCTTACACACTACTAAACCTAAGGACAAACACACACAACCATGCCCGTGGGAGGACTCGAGCCTCCGCCGGGACCAGCAGCACAGTCCATGACAGCAGCGCCCGAGACCGCTCGGCTAATCCCGCGCGGCGATTATGTATGTATTTTTGCATTTTTATTTTATTTTTTCTGTTTTACAAGTTCTCTGTTTGATTTCATGTGGCCCTTCACGATTCCTTCACTTGTGCCAATGCCCTCATGTCAGAGTTAGATTTACACTAAATTCATTTAATTAATTGTTTTATATGTTCGTTCTTTGAATTCCGCGACAGTTGGTCTCTCTAAGGATATGTCTAGTACTGCTGATGTTTTTTGTGATGGTATAATACAAGATATTTCGTTATCAAAGTTAGCGTCTGCTACAAATGTCTTTCATACCCGAATCAGCAATCACCATCGCAGTTTCAGTATCTACATATGAAATACAAGAATCTTGTTCGTTACGTGATAGATTGTCTAGCACGTTCAACAGTGCCGAGACAGCATCTACTGTTCCTATTTTAGGAATGTAATGTGTATGTCGTGCTGCATTTTACTGGATTCGCCATTGTTACCAGTGTTTGTTGCTTCACGCTACGGAAGTCTACAAAAAAAAAAATGGTTCAAATGGCTCTGAGCACTATGGGACTCAACTGCTGAGGTCATTAGTCCCCTAGAACTTAGAACTAGTTAAACCTAACTAACCTAAGGACATCACAAACATCCAAGCCCGAGGCAGGATTCGAACCTGCGACCGTAGCGGTCTTGCGGTTCCAGACTGCAGCGCCTGTAACCGCACGGCCACTTCGGCCGGCCACGGAAGTCTACAGTTTTCCAATGTACCGAATCTCTCCATGCGCTTGTTATTTTTTAAAATCTTCCTTGGAGTATAGGATTCCTGCCCTGTACTTCATTATCTATTAAAAGTGTCTCGGCCAAGTTTTTTACTGTTGTTCCCACATTCTGAATATAGCTTTGTTCTCTATCAGAGTATCCTCTAGTTTCTTGTCACTTCGCTTATGAACGGGTATTACGAAACTCTGTGGGGCAAGTGATGCCAGAACGATCATTCAATATTAACATTTTTGCTTATATATTCTTTGAAGTATGAACGACATTTTTCTTTGCAGTTATCCTGTAACAATAGCTCGTGATGCGTTGTACACAGTATTTTGTATTACAGGTATCTTATAGGGTGGGTTAACTGTGGAAGTCGGGCATTCCGGGACTAGCTCCTCCCATGCTTCGCAGAATTGGACAGGTTCTGCGTAAATCACTTATTGATCACAGATAATCGGTCAAGAGCTTCCACTGACCACGAGAGGCATACACCTTTCCAAGAAAGAAGGAAGTACTAGTATATTTTACGGCAAGGATAAACGCTTTGATCGGAATCGGCCAGTATGTGATATATTCGGCTTAAGTCGCTTGAGCTCCTACATGCACTGAAACAGAAGGCAGCCTTTTCTGGTAGCACGTAGCATGCAGTTTTTCAGAATTTTTCTCTTGTGTTAAAATAGACGCATTGACTATCAGTATTTGATGCAATGATGGGCCCGCATCAACCTCTGAGGACGGCATTTCATTTCATATGATTGCACTCTGTTATCATATACAAGTTAGGTAAAACCATGCCCTTTACGCGTTCTCTTTTACATGCTCAGTACTGGGTCTTTATTTATATTTTCAGTTATTATAGAACACTTGGTGATCCGAATTAATCTCGGTGCTAGGCATCCGTAAAACCCACTGACTTATAAGCAGATTTTTCCTCTGACGACGATTTTCGCAGGTGATTTGTCAATGTTCCGTGATTCTGAGATATGCAGAAGGGATATATGTTTATTCACCGCCAATATGGCGAAACTGTATGCATATTCTCCCCGTACATTAAACTGAACTCCTGATTGTATATAGATTTTCGAATTCATTACTTTACACCTTTTCCTCGAGTTACTAACTTCCACCTCAAGTATTCGCACGTGTTTCACGATTTGGCAACATTCTTGAACTTGTGTTCATTTCATCGAAGAGTACTTCGCACAACCGTTCCGCGCTAGAATTTCTTGATTTCTAAAAGGTTTTCAGCATGATGCCATTTCTCCGAGGTATCCTGAGGCAGCCACTACGTAATTGTTAACCAGTGTATCCACCACAGTTGCTAAACGTTCACAAGTTATAGCCCATGCAGGTAACAGATAACAAAAACGTATGTTCTAGTACAAATATGGCCTACAAAGTGCGATTCAATATACGTTGTGGTTGTTTAGTATGTGATTCATGTACGTATTTAGTGTTCAATTGTGTCACTCCCGAGTAAGTTTCCCCTTTTTCGTTCGGCTTTGTGTGAGCTTGCTATCTCTTTAGATTATCGAGAGGCCTAATCATGTTATCAGTGGATAACATTTGCTGTCCAGAAGTTGATTTAAGGGCACAAATTGTGTTTGTTTTTGTGTTTTGCCTGAATACCCGTGAAAATTTTCGAAAGGAGTGGCAGCTTGCAGCTCTGTTGGGACAGATTCACACAACATATCTGCATAATTATGACAGTGTCATTAAACACAAGCTGAAAGAAGCAGCTATGTCTTTAATGCAAATGTCTAATTATTGCCGGCAGAATAACCATAGCTAATTATTTTCATTTAAATTCGATCTACACAAATTAATCAATTTCAAAGCAGTATCTAGGCTGCAATGGGAAAATGTATTAAGACAAAGGTTTCCATAAGTCACAATGAAGCGTTAACCTTGTCTGGACAACAACGTCAACGTATCGCTTTTCATTATCAGCCACTGCACGGTGTTCCGTTTACTTGGTACAAAGAGATGACACGTTTATCGACATCCTGATACTGCTTAGTACTCAGTAGACGTCACTGTCAGGCTTGTGAGGAACCCCTCTGCTTTCCCTCGTCATATGCGGGCGTTGTCTGCTCCCGACACGTAGCTGGAACGTTAGTAGGGACCATTGTCTCAGGCGGACAATGACCCCCCTATGCAGATCTCTCGGACCGATAAATTCTATACCGGCACGCGTGAGCTCTGTTCCTGTAATTACAGTTCGCTCCAAACGTCCGTCGATACATTACCCTGGGCCATGGGTAGCGTATTAATGGCGATAAGGCTGGTAACCTCATCAACTAACAACTGAAGTCACTTGCCGAAACAGAACGTCTATGTTTCCCTAGTGAATTAACACTGTCTATCAGGAACAGATGATTTGTATCACGTTCCCTCTGCAAAGCCAGTCACATTTTAAAGAAGCAAAGCATCAACTAAAAGAAAACCCAAAGTAAATTATAAGTTATATGACAGCTGATAATGGGTAAAGTTGATTGTGCAAAGGAAGACTAAGTCGATCGAGGCATCTAAAGCCATTGTTTTGTTATTTACGACGTCAGTTTCACACTACAAAGTAAAATGATGTTCTCCGTCTAATTTCCCACCTTAGCGGATATCTAAAATTACGTTCCTGTTACTGATTAGAGATTCTTCTACTTTCAATTCTGTACTCAGAGCTGTATCGTGTATTACTTTCTTTTTTCTCCATTTCTTTGTAATTTTGTGGAAAGAACGACCATCGTAAAGTCTCGTTTTATGTCCGAAATGTGTTGTTACAAAATGCAGAACAGATTCCATTTACCAAAAACAGACTACGTAATGTCACATTATCACCGATGAAGATGGAATGCTTTTTGATTAGTTGCATGGTGTTAAGTCAATTTTTCCCGACTACGTGTGAGCAGATATCATACCTAACGTGTTAACATTCAGTTTCAGTGACCAGAGGCCATAAAAGATAATATACAGAAACTTGTATAGTACCATTCGAACATCAGCATTTCCCTTTCAGATGTAGACATATAGTCGTATTGGAAATATTTGAGTTTCATCAACTACTGTACAGAGTAAGATGAACAATAAATAAAGGCTATGAGTATAGATTTAAGTGAATTATATTTCCAGAAGTTATTAATAATTTTAATTGTATCTTGGAAGAGACCTCGAAACACTGAAAGCTTTCATAAAGTTTACGTAATGGCCAGACAGATATTCTGAAACAAGATTTAATTATTGAAATCATTTACAGGGCTAAAAATGGTATCTTCCCATAATTTATTGGTTATTAATTTCCGCTTAAAAGTAAAAAGAAATTACAGAATGTTAAGAAGATACTTAGCTTAAAATTCAAGACGTCGTCGAGGGCTTCAAAGGGAGCGTTAGGCAAAAACTGACCAATTACTTTAACATCGAATATAAATTTAAGTCTAAGGAAGTCATATCTGAAGATATTTGTCTCGAATTTACGTTTGTTCGGAGACATGAAGAGAACAGATATTACTGAAATGTTGCGGTACAGAAGAATGCTGAAGATGGGTACAAAGACCAACTGACATTTCGGTACTGAAACGGGAAAGTGGAATACACCTTAATGACAAGGGGTTGGTTGACAGGATACATCCAGAGTAATGAAGGTGTAAGCTTTCTGTAAAAATTTATCTATAAATAAAAATATTGACTAGTTTTTTTTATCAGATATTTTCTCCTCTTTTACGTGTTCTGTAGATATCGTATGCAAATGCTGAGCAATAGTGACTGCTGCTAAACCTAGTGTGAACAGTTTGTGAAACTATTATTGTAAGTGAAATGGTGAATTTGACATAATGGAAAGAAATTTAATTAAATCCCTGAAGAAGCTAATAATGTGCTCAGTGAATGCTATTAAACTCTAACTCAATACTGAAGTACGTTATGACAGTTGCGTAACAGGAAGGGCAAATTTTGTCTTGAAATATCCACAAAATACAATACTCCTCAAGTGGGTAAAAATAATTGTTTAATATTTCCTACACTGTTTGCTGTAAGTTTTTCTATTTAATAAGCATAATACGTGAAAATGATGACTGTGTACGGTTTCCTCGTAAGAAGGCAAAGTGAGATCTGTCCTCAAATGAAAGTAACTTATCTTGCGCTCAGCATTTTGTTTTGTCTGGTGAACCGACGTTCTCGGAGGAGAAGAGAAGTAAGCAGATGCAAAAAATAAAATACTCACTACAAAATTGGTTTCTTGTTTGTCAGGAACATCTGTGGCTTCGTTTGGCTTCAAGTACAATGCACACACCACAAAATATTCGCAACTTTATTTTGCACAACGGAGAAGGGTTTTACATCTTTTATCGCTATGTAGTTCGGCGTCCACTAAATATTTTCGCTTTCGAAGAACAAAGTTAGTGATTTAAATTTCGTGAGAAGATTCCGCTGCAGTGAGAAACGCCTGTGTTTTAATGATGTCCAACCCAAATTTTGTCTCGTGTCCGTTACAATCTCTCCCGTATTTCTAAATATAGATTTCATTTACAGTAAAGTAAAAATTGCCGTTGTTCCCCAGTTGAAAGGTTTCTTTTACTATCTGTAATACTGATTCTCATCATATCCACTGAAGCACCGAAGAAACTGGTATAGGCAAGCGTGTTGAAATACAGTGTAACAATTGTGCTACTAATGTAACTGGGTTTTCTCTTTTGATGCTAGTCAATTGTCAGGATGAGCATTCTAAAGCATTATGTCAGGGTGAAAATACTAAATTAATTAATTTTTCTCTCTTTAACAACTTATGGGCAGGGTGGGTTCTTCCTTGGCTCGGGTATGAGGTCGAATGAAACATCATTTTTACGTAAGATAACTTTTATTGAAGATTTGTACAACTGTTTCTTACTCGATGTTCTGGCTCGGAGAGCGGCAGCTGTGTCGTTTGCGAAGTCTTTCTAGTTCACTTTGATTTCACTAATTTATTTACTTAAGTACCACTCAACAACAGAGATATGCAAACTGGCTACGCCTATACAAAACAAGCGCAGTTGTTACATCGGTTGTTGCTGCTACAATGGGAGGTAATCAAGCTTTAAGTCACTTTTAACGTCGTGTTATAATCGGCCCACGAACGATGGGGCGCAGCATATCCGAGTTCTAGGGGACTGATGACCATAGATGTTTAGTCCCATAGTGCTCAGAACCATTTGAGCCATTTGAGAATCTGTAATGGTGTGGGATGTGCGAAGCTTGAGAGATATGGACCCCTGATACGTCTAGATACGACTCTGACAGGTGACACGTATGTAAGCATCTTGTCTGATCACCTGCATCCATACGTGTCCATTGTGCATTCTGGCGGAGTTAGGCAATTCCACCAGGACAATGCGACACTCGACGCGTCCAGAATTGTTACAGAGTGGGTCCAGTAACACGCTTCTAAGTTTAAACACATCCGCTGGCCACCAAACTCCCCGGACATGAACATTATTGAGAATATCTGGAGGCCTTGCAACGTTCTGTTCAGAAGAGATCTCCACCCCGTCGTAGTCCTACCGAATTATGGACAGCCCTGTAAGATTCACGGTGTTAGTTCCAGCACTACCTCAGACATTAGTCGAGTCCGTATCAAGCCATGTTGCGGCACTTCAGGGTCCTTCCAGGGGCCCTACCCGATATTAGTCAGATGTACCAGTTTCTTTGGCTCTTCACTGTATGTCGCTAATGCTAGCTAAACAAAATCAGTTTAAAATGATTCCCTCATTCGAGGGTCGTGTCTCCCTCCATTGAGTCAAAACTGTTAACGACCACGCGTTATATCTTACCTTTCCTCTAGACACACATCCGTAACTTAGATTAGAAACCACTTTTTACTTCTCCAAATCCCTCCAGACTATTTCTGTTCTCGTAAAGGTTTACTTTTCCGTCCATCTAATCATTGTCTACATTTAAAATTCATAAATTCTTTACGATATATTCGTTGTACACTATATTAGTATTCTGGTAATTAATCTTCGTATCAAATTCGTACGTGCTGCTTTAAGTTCCTCCGTTCGTTATTGATCTGAAGTAGAAGAAAAACTAATGAAGCCCAGAAGTGGCACATTTTCCCAATTTAACGATCTGAAATCTTGTTTGCAAGACTCCTTATGATGGTTCTGGTAATGTGGATTCTCGCTGCTCGATTCCTTTTTCATTCTGAATTTCCTAAGCCTAATAAAACCAGTAGCACTAATGTGTCTAGTTTTCAATGGTCTAAAATATGTTAAATCAACAGAGCTTGGGATGTGACTTTTCTCAAAATTTATGAATTCCAGGGAGAGTCATAATTCATTCCTATTACTCTGTTCTACAATTATTTCATTCACCCTTCAAAACAATTCATTGTGGGATATCCATTCCTGAATGAAACTTACTGATTTGGCTGATAAAAGCTTTTGACTGTGTTGACCACAAAATTTTACTGCAGAAGTTGGAACATTATGGAGTAAGGGGAGTAGCTTACAATTGGCTCGCCTCTTACTTCATGAACAGAAAGCAGAAGGTAATTCTCCGCAATATTGAGAGTCGTAATGATGTTCAGTCCCAATGGGGCACTGTTAAATGGGGCATTCCCCAAGGATCGGTGCTGGGGCCACTGCTGTTTCTTATTTATATAAATGATATGCCTTCTAGTATTACAGGTGATTCAAAAATATTTCTGTTTGCTGATGACACCGGCTTGGTAGTGAAGGATCTTGTGTGTAATATTGAAACATTATCAAATAATGTAGTTCATGAAATAAGTTCGTGGCTTGTGGAAAATAATTTGATGCTAAATCACAGTAAGACTCAGTTTTTACAGTTTCTAAATCACAATTCAACAAGAATTGATATATTAATCAGACAGAACGGGCATGTTATAAGCGAGACGGAACAGTTCAAGTTCCTAGGCGTACGGATAGATAGTAAGCTGTTGTGGAAAGCCCATGTTCAGGATCTTGTTCAGAAACTAAATGCCGCTTTATTTACCATTAGAACAGTATCTGAAATAAGTGACATTTCAACACGAAAAGTAGTCTACTTCGCATATTTTCATACGCTTACGGCAAGGCCCATGAACCATGGACCTTGCCGTTGGTGGGGAGGCTTGCGTGCCTCAGCGATACAGATAGCCGTACCGTAGGTACAACCACAACGGAGGGGTATCTGTTGAGAGGCCAGACAAACGTGTGGTTCCTGAAGAGGGGCAACAGCCTTTTCAGTAGTTGCAAGGGCAACAGTCTGGATGATTGACTGATCTGGCCTTGTAACAATAACCAAGACGGCCTTGCTGTGCTGGTACTGCGAACGGCTGAAAGCAAGGGGAAACTACGGCCGTAATTTTTCCCAAGGGCATGCAGCTTTACTGTATGATTAAATGATGATGGCGTTCTCTTGGGTAATATATTGCGGAGGTAAAATAGTCCCCCATTCGGATCTCCGGGCGGGGACTACTCAAGAGGATGTCGTTATCAGGAGAAAGAAAACTGGCGTTCTACGGATCGGAGCGTGGAATGTCAGGTCCCTTAATCGGGCGGGTAGGTAAGAAAATTTGAAAAGGGAAATGGATAGGTTAAAGTTAGATATAGTGGGAATTAGTGAAGTTCTGTGGCAGGAGGAACAAGACTTCTGGTCAGGTGACTACAGGGTTATAAACACAAAGTCAAATAGGGGTAATGCAGGAGTAGGTCTAATAATGAATAGGAAAATAGGAACGCGGGTACGCTACTACAAACAGCTTAGTGAACGCATTATTGTGGCCAAGATAGACAGGAAGCCCACACCTACTACAGTAGTACAAGTTTATATGCCAACTAGCTCTGCAGATGACGAAGAAATTGAAGAAATGTATGATGAAATAAAAGAAATTATTCAGATAGTGAAGGGCGACGAAAATTTAATAGTCATGGGTGACTGGAATTCAAGTGTAGGAAAAGGGAGAGAAGGAAACGTAGTAGGTGAATATGGATTGGGGCTAAGAAATGAAAGAGGAAGCCGCCTGGTAGAATTTTGCACAGAGCACAACTTAATCATAGCTGACACTTGGTTTAAGAATCATGATAGAAGGTTGTATACATGGAAGAACCCTGGAGGTACTAAAAGGTATCAGATAGATTATATAATGGTAAGACAGAGATTTAGGAACCAGGTTTTAAATTGTAAGACATTTCCAGGGGCAGATGTGGACTCTGACCACAATCTATTGGTTATGACCTGTAGATTAAAACTGAAGAAACTGCAAAAAGGTGGGAATTTAAGGAGATGGGACGTGGATAAACTGAAAGAACCAGAGGTTGTACAGAGTTTCAGGGAGAGCATAAGGGAACAATTGACAGGAATGGGGGAAAGAAATACAGTAGAACAAGAATGGGTAGCTTTGAGGGATGAAGTAGTGAAGGCAGCAGAAGATAAAGTAGGTAAAAAGATGAGGGCTAGTAGAAATCCTTGGGTAACAGAAGAAATATTGAATTTAATTGATGAAAGGAGAAAATATAAAAATGCAGTAAATGAAGCAGGCAAAAAGGAATACAAACGTCTCAAAAATGATATCGACAGGAAGTGCAAAATGGCTAAGCAGGGATGGCTAGAGGATAAATTTAAGGATGTAGAGGCTTCTCTCACTAGGGGTAAGATAGATACTGCCTACAGGAAAATTAAAGAGACCTTTGGAGATAAGAGAACCACTTGTATGAACATCAAGAGCTCAGATGGAAACCCAGTTCTAAGCAAAGAAGGGAAAGCAGAAGGGTGGAAGGAGTATACAGAGGGTCTATAGAAGGTCGATGTACTTGAGGACAATATTATGGAAAAGGAAGAGGATGTAGATGAAGATGAAATGGGAGATATGATACTGCGTGAAGAGTTTGACAGAGCACTGAAAGACCTGAGTCGAAACAAGGCCCCCGGAGTAGACAACATTCCATTGGAACTACTGACGGCCTTGGGAGAGCCAGTCCTGACAAATCTCTACCATCTGGTGAGCAAGATGTATGAAACAGGCGAAATACCGTCAGACTTCAAGAAGAATATAATAATTCCAATCCCAAAGAAAGCAGGTGTTGACAGATGTGAGAATCACCGAACAATCAGTTTAATAAGCCACAGCTGCAAAATACTAACAAGAATTCTTTACAGACGAATGGAAAAACTAGTAGAAGCCGACCTCGGGGAAGATCAGTTTGGATTCCGTAGAAAAACTGGAACACGTGAGGCAATACTAACCTTACGACTTATCTTAGAAGAAAGATTAAGGAAAGGCAAACCTACGTTTCTAGCATTTGTAGACTTAGAGAAAGCTATTGACAATGTTGACTGGAATACTCTCTTTCAAATTCTAAAGGTGGCAGGGTAAAATACAGGGAGCGAAAGGCTATTTACAATTTGTACAGAAACCAGATGGCAGTTTTAAGAGTCGAGGGACATGAAAGGGTAGCAGTGGTTGGGAAGGGAGTAAGACAGGGTTGTAGCCACTCCCCGATGTTATTCAATCTGTATATTGAGCAAGCAGTAAAGGAAACAAAAGAAAAATTCGGAATAGGTATTAAAATCCATGGAGAAGAAATAAAAACTTTGAGGTTCGCCGATGACATTGTAATTCTGTCAGAGACAGCAAAGGACTTGGAAGAGCAGTTGAACGGAATGGATGGTGTCTGGAAGGGAGGATATAAGATGAACATCAACAAAAGCAAAACGAGGATATTGGAATGTAGTAGAATTAAGTCGGGTGATGTTGAGGGTATTAGATTAGGAAATGAGACACTGAAAGTAGTAAAGGAGTTTTGCTATTTGGGGAGCAAAATAACTGATGATGGTCGAAGTAGAGAGGATATAAAATGTAGACTGGCAATGGCAAGGAAATCGTTTCTGAAGAAGAGAAATTTGTTAACATCGAGTATAGATTTAAGTGTCAGGAAGTCGTTTCTGAAAGTATTTGTATGGAGTGTAGCCATGTATGGAAGTGAAACATGGACGGTAAATAGTTTGGACAAGAAGAGAATAGAAGCTTTCGAAATGTGGTGCTACAGAAGAATGCTGAAGATTAGATGGGTAGATCACATAACTAATGAGGAGGTACTGAATAGGATTGGGGAGAAGAGGAGTTTGTGGCACAACTTGACCAGAAGAAGGGATCGGTTGGTAGGACATGTTCTGAGGCATCAAGGGATCACCAATTTAGTACTGGAGGGCAGCGCGGAGGGTAAAAATTGTAGGGGGAGACCAAGAGATGAATACACTAAGCAGATTCAGAAGGATGTAGGTTGCAGTAGGTACTGGGAGATGAAGAAGCTTGCACAGGATAGAGTAGCATGGAGAGCTGCATCAAACCAGTCTCAGGACTGAAGACCACAACAACAACAACAACACGTCATATGGTATTATTTTTTGGGGTAATTCTTCTGATTCAAGAAGGGTAGTTTTGGCTCAAAAACGGGCTGTTCGAGCTATGTGTGGTTCGAGAACCTCTTGTCGACCCCTATTCAATAGTCTGGGAATTCTGACATTGCCCTCACAGTATATATTTTCTTTAATGTCGTTTGCTGTTAGCAATATTAGCTTATTCCCAAGAGTTAGCAGCTTTCACTCGGTTAACACTAGGCAGAAATCAAATCTGCATGTGGAATGCACTTCCTTGACTCTTGTGCAGAAAGGAGTGCAGTATTCTGCTGCATCCATTATCAATAAGCTACCACAAGAACTCAAAAATCTTAGCAGTAGCCCAAACGCTTTTAAGTGTAAACTAAAGAGTTTCCTCATGGCTCACTCCTTCTATTCTGTCGAGGAGCTCCTGGAAGAGCTAAAAAATTAAGCAAATTCCAGTGTTACATTCTTGATTTTCTTTATTTAAACTAACGACGTGTCACCTGAATATGTTTCTTGTATTTCATTTTATCTGTTTCTACAATCGTGTTATAATTTCATGTATTGACTCGTTCCATGACCATGGAGACTTCTCCTTAATGTGGTCCCACGGAACAATACATAAATAAAAATCATTTTTTTTTCTTTATGTTGGTTGCTTTTGTTTCAGAGAGTATGTTGCACATCAAAGGAGGACGCTGAAACGCCTTTATTCTAACATCTTGTGTGTGACTTTTGTATTTGCTGCGAATAAAATTTATGTCCAACCCTCCTTTCCCACACTATGAAGTACCTATTCAGCGAAATTAACAGTAATACTCGAATTGGTACTAATAATTTTACTCCACAAGTTGTGAAATGTTTGATACTTTTATTCATGTGACAGTTGTATGATGACTTCACAACGGATAATATTCGGATGTTTCACTAGAGAAAAACCCATGCTGTCCGAAATATTGTCTTATGCACTGATTCTCTCGGAATTAAAAGCCGATTTGGAATTACTTTCAGACTCATCCATTTTTATTTCTGCCATTCACGAACCCAACTTTTATACGATCTCTGCAGCACAGCATTGTACGTGGTATTCATTCGACTACCGAGCGAATCTAACACCCTGGGCCGTGAACTTGCTGATAAATTAACTAAGGAATTCACGTTGTTGACTCACTACCAATGCAAACGCCTTGTTATGGCTCTTCAAAGACGCCTAATATTACAAACACTGTGAAGAATATTTGGTGCAGCAAAAGTGCTGCGTGCCGATTACCAAAGAACCAAATAAACAAAACAAAAGAAAAAAGAACAAAAAAGACCTTGAGTAGCTATAAGAATTAAAACTGATTCTCGTAGTGAATGAAGCATGCAAAATATTCATGATCCTAGCAAACAAAACTGTACGAGAAAAACATATTTTACTGTGACCACTTAAGATGCCATAGAATAAAGAGAAACGCGTCTGGTCTTGATAGGACTTTCATTACAGTTCACTGACGGTGATTGATCCGTGTAACTGGAAAATGCAGGATCAACATCTGGTGCAACAAACTCTGAACGACAAATACCTCAACCAGAAGTGAAGGATGTCACTTCACAGCTCTTAAAGACAAGCTACAATCTTCTGTTACACCCGCGTTGGCCATACGTACCTCATAGATAGCCAGATATTAAGACAATGGGGCCCTTCCCAGGACACCTCTGAAAGTCCTCCACATTTTAAGGCACTTCCAGACACTCCTGGAAGACTCGTTAGTCTATTGTCTTGATCAGTCGTTTTCCACAGGCCCTATATAATTTAATACATCCAGCTAGTACATTAACCTTCACTTAGGACAATGTTTACCACTTCTATTGGTGCTGATCTGACGAGAGAAGGGATCGTATCTCCCTCACAGTTCTTGTCTAAGCAGTGACGTTTCCCGGACACTTCCTCCTGCTGCTGCAACTTTAATGGTACACCATCTTGTATACCAATACAAATAATTTCACTGTACCCTCATGTGGGAGCATCTCACCACTTGACCAGACGTAAATCAAATAAAGAAAAGTCAGCCGAAAGATTCTCATAATCATCAAAAAGTTAACCACAATGATGAGCCGCTGGGAAACTCCAATCATTGTCATCATCTGATTTCTTGTGGAAGACAATAATTCTAGCACTGTTCCACTTTTGGGTAACTGTTTCCTTTTGCTATATATCAAGCAAATAATTTCCAAGCTCTTTCTCCTCCAGCAGCAATCATTATCTCCAAGCGTCTTCCCTATGAACGGCTTCATAAATCTCATTTTGCTTTGTTTCTGGAGTTTATATAATTGTTATGTATCTGCATTATTCATGCTCTGTTGGAAGCATACACTAATTTTAATGAAGATAGAGTGTTTAACGTAATATACAGTTTCGTTCTTGTAACTTGCTGTGGAATCTGCCATATTAACAGATGAAATGTGTCTTCTACAGCCATAACTTTCTGTTGTGTATCCGTTACTCGTTACAAATTACGGAAGTTTATGCTCGCTTCTCCGATTCTGCGAGACAAAGTCTACAGGGTGTAAAGCAAGCTTTACTCTGAGTTTTGATGTACTGGAACCCACCTGGTAAATCTGCACCTGGTGTTTCCATTGTACCTTAGCGACTAGAAGGGAATGTCCTTATATTTCTTTGCAGTGCTAACAAGGAATTCTTGCTGTTATTATGAACGCTATGGCTACGTGTCTCGTTTCGCTGGGTATGGGATTTGGCCAGCGAGGTGGGTTTTTGTTCCAAGTGGGACACCAAGCTGAGGAAGTGAAAAGTTATGTGCATTCATTATAAGAAGCTTAGTCACGCCATGGAGCAAAAATACAGAGAGTGTTTATTCCGGGATTACTATTCTCCTAGACTCAGAGGTACAAACCATCGTAGATGCGCTCTAACATAGAGTAAGAAAAAGCAAAGATAGTGGTGTAATAAGTATTCATAACTTAATGTCTAAGATACTATTTAATAAGAATTTGTTTGATACATTTTGAAACCGCTACGCACATATATGAGGGCTGTTATTTCTCCATACCAGACCGTAACTACGGAGAGCATTAGTAAGTAGCAATAAATGTCGGCGTATCATTCGTCACATGTGATTCTGACGATTAATGTCTTATTTCATAGGTCACATAGCTAGGATGTACTTTGAATATAGGGTCTCAAAAGTAGTGGGTGCTAATAATTGTTTAAAATAAAATATTTTGGGAATGTGGGATGCATGATTAGCATGAAGCTGTATTTTAATATGTTTTTATTCAATCGCTTCCTTGTCTGTTTGTGAAAAATTTGCTATTGATTTTAAACTACTCCCCCGGTGAGCTAGAGGCCTGGAACTTTCAACATAGCTCAGAAGTACATGGCAGTCCAATATTAACTTGCTTTCTTGTCTGGCGTGTGGCGGAGGGTACATTGATTTTATTTCATTTTGCCTGTTCGGTGCAGATTTCTTAACTATTTCCAAACTAACTCCTCTTAGGGCTAGAGGCTTGCAACTTTCAACGTAGCCCAGAACTGGATGGCAGCGCTATATTAACTCGCTTTCTTGTCGGTTGTGAGGCGGAGGGTACTTTGTGTGTCACTGCTAGTTCCGCTAACAGAAAATGCTACGTTCGTGAAACTGTTTCCATAGAGACAGAGAGATACGTGCACAAAGAAGATAATGCTCTCCTCTGTTCCCCTGTTGAAAGTTGTGAAAGGAGGTTTTCTGAAAGAAATACACACACACACACACACACACACACACGTAGATATCATTGTCACTCTAATCTTGGCTGCGACAAACTAAAATGACAAAAAAGGTATTTCCTTCTGTTTCTAAGGAAACAACGAATGTTCCACGAAATGGGGTTTTTTGGCAGGACTGAGTAGACGCCATACAGATTAACAATTAATATGCTTCATATATATTGTTCAAACCTTATTTTATGGTGATAATATCAACGTTACATCACAATAAAATAAATGCATTGCTACAAGCAATTGACTATCATGTATGTTGAGTCGCGCATAATAACATGCCTTAAATAAGAATTCTCACTGCAAATGTTTGCAAAAGCGGCAGCTACCGGCCAGTAAAAACAGTGACAGAAAATAATTCCCTCTCACGAACAAGAATAACAGAAACTTCAATTTAGTAACAATTCGATATGAAAAAAAAAATCAATAACTTACTTCGTTTATGTAACATTTTATTGGCAAAACTTCCAGATAAAGAATTATGACCGCAATGGAGTCTTATTCTACAGGAGATAGCTTGAAATGTGTTGCTTCAAATGTTATAATGGCTCTAAGCACTATGGGACTTACCATCTGAGGTCATCAGACCCCTAGACTTAGAGTTACTTGAACCTAACTAACTTAAGGACATCACACACATCCATGCCCGAGGCAGGATTTGAACCTGCGGCCGTAGCAGCAGCGTGGTTCCGGACTGAAGCGCCTAGAACCGCTCGGCCACAGCGACCGGGTTGTGTTGCTTCCCAACGTGACATTAATAGCTTGATTCATTGAGTGCAGGTATTACTCCGAAACTTCTAAGTATTTGAAGAAAGAAGCCATGAGTGCCTGGAAGCTGCCATGTGACCCTTCTGTATCCAGCGACTGGTTTCCGCAACATAACTAAAACTTGGGATGTGTAATTGACTCGTACTATGTACCGAGGGGTAGACACTGATATCACGTGCTATTTGTAACAACGATATCGATGTGTAAGATGTTTATTTATTCTCCGCATACTGCAGCTGTCGCTCATTATTGTTACCCAACATTTCTCAATTATGCAACAGTCCTAACTTCTCTTCAGTTCAGAGCCGCATGTGCTGCAGATAGTTGGAATACCGAAATATTATGTTAGATTGGTTTCAGAAACGGGCTGCAAACTCACGCTGATTATTACACTGAGCAGATGATGGCAGTGCTATCGGAACTATTCTGGTAATAACGTCAAGTCATAATACAGCTATTTGGTGACCATCTATTAATTTTTACATCTAACAGATGTTGAAAATATTTTTCACGCAAGACACAGCGTACGCTTCCATGTGATTCGATAGAGTGGCCGTCACTAAATCAGAAACCTTAAGAACATACCATACGCCTGAGTGGGAGGTGCTTAGAGGTCACCCGTGGTCTAGGGGCTTACAGGCACAATAGCTGAGTGCGTTCGAGCAGAGCTGAATGACGTGTTAAACAATGAACATGAAAGTCTGTCCTTTGACGCCCGCCCAGACAAAACGACAGAATAATTACGAACAAAATAAAGAATAATAAAAAGTAAAAAATAAAAAACGGGTAGCGTTGCGGGACGGTAATTCCGTAAAAAAGGGGTAACGTCTTCGATTAGTAATCAGAGTGACCTCGGTGTTGGGATCGAACCCCGTCAACGCAAAAATTTTTAATAAAAACCACCAGTAATGGCGGCCGAAGACTTCCGACATAAAAGTCGCCCTCATTTAGCCAACAGCATTGTCAAAGAAAGCGGAGGAGCGGACCCAGGTTCAGGGCACTCTCCGGCCCTTGGCGTTGAAAACGGCCCCTAAAGGCGGAAGGCTCAGCGATGTTCAACAGAATGAGGGTGCAGAAGACAATGGAAACAACACTAAAAACACATAATCTATATCCACAAGACATGTGGCCTGTAATTGGAAAAGCGTCATGATGATCTCTCCATTGGCAATAGATTTTGGAATAATCCCCCATTCGGATCTCTGGGAGGGGCTGCCAATGGGGAGGAGACAATGAGGAAAAAAAAAAAAAGATTAAAAAACCAACAAAAGGATAACCCTCTAAGACTCGGGAAGTGGAATGTCAGACGTTTCAATTTGGTAGGGCAGCTAGAAAATCGGAAAAGGAAAATGCCGCCGGCCGGAGTGGCCGAGCGGTTCTAGGCTCTGCAGTCTGGAACCACGCCACCGCTACAGTCGCAGTTTCGAATCCTGCCTCGGGCATGGATGTGTGTGATGTCCTTAGGTTAGTTAGGTTTAAGTATGCCTAAGTTCTAGGGGACTGATGACCTCAGAAGCTAAGTCCCGTAGTGCTCAGAGCCATTTGAACCATTTTTGAAAAGGAAAATGCCATGTCTCAGTCTAGATAATATGTGGGTCAGAGACGTAAAATAGACAGAAGAGATGGGTTTCTGGCCAGATGAGAGTAGGGTAATAGCAAAAGCAGCAGAAAATGGTGCAATGGGTGTAGGATTCATTATGAATAGGAAGGCAGGGCAGAGAGTGAGTTACTGTGAACAATTCAATGACACGGTAGTTTTCATCAGATTCGATAGCAAATCAACACCCTCAACAACAATTCAGGTATACATGTCGACGTCGCAAACGGAAGATGAAGACAGAGGATATTAAACGGGTAATTCAGTACGTAAAGAGAGATGAAAATGTAATAATCATGTCAGACTGGATTGAGGATATAGGGGAAGGAGTAGAAGAAAGGGTCACGGGACAATATGGAATTGGTTCAAGGTGTGAGAGAAGTGGAAGACTCCTCCAGTTCTGCAAAAAATTTCAGTTAGTAATAGCGAACACCCTGTTCAAGAATCACAAGAGAAACAGGTGATATGGGAAGATTTCAGTTGAATTACATCCTTGTCAGGCAGTGATTCTGACAACAGATACTTGATTGTAAGGCGTACCCAGGAGCATATATAGACTCAGATCACGATTTAGCAGTGATGTAGCGTAGCTTGAGGCTGTTGGCAATGGGCATCACTGTGGGGGTCCGGATGGGGGTTTGTCGGGGACGGCCAGCTCGTCACACGCATCCACCGATCGGACTACGACTGTAGTTGCCCGGGGTACTGCCCGCATTGAGACTGATCCCTCACCTGTGGAAAGAGTGGGAGGTCGTCTCAAGGTGTGGCAGGGGGCGAAAGACATTCCGGAGGGCTGAACGGAAGGCCTCTCCAGTTCGTCTGACGAACCGGTTTCAGGCTCTGTCTCAGGCTGATACTGATCTTCGGCCTGACATGGCTGCTTGTCCTGTTCCAGAGGTTGCCCCTCAGTCTGCAAGATCCGGGCGGTCGCAGAGGGTGGGCTTACTGGTAGTTGGGAGCTCCAACGTCAGGCGCGTAATGGCAGCAAGAGAGGGGAAGAAAACTAATGTGCACTCCGTGTGCATACCGGGGGGAGTCATTCCAAGTGTGGAAAGGTCCTTCCGGATGCCATGGAGGGTACAGGGTGCACCCATCTGCAGGTGGTCGCTCATGTCGGCACTAATGATGTGTGTCGCTATGGATCGGAGGAAATCCTCTCTGGCTTCCGGCGGCTATCTGATTTTGTGAAGACTGGCAGTCTCGCTAGCGGGATGAAAGCAGAGCTCATCATCTGCAGCATCGTCGACAGGACTGACTGCGGACCTTTGGTACAGAGCCGAGTGGAGGGTCTGAATCAGAGGATGAGATGGTTTTGCGACCGTGTGGGCTGAAGATTCCTCAACTTGCGCCATAGGGTGGTGGCGTTTCGGGTTCCGCTGGATAGGTCAGGAGTCCACTACACGCAACAAGCGGCAACACGGGTAGCAGGGGTTGTGTGGCGTGGGCTGGGCGGTCTTTTAGGTTACATGGCCTTGGGCAAGTACAGAAAGGGCAACAGCCTTAACGGGTGCGGGGCAAAGTCAGGACATGCGGGGACCAAGCAGCAATCGGCATTGTAATTGTCGTAGCGGAACTTCAAGCGCTGATAGAAAGCACCGAAGCTGAAATCGTTATAGGTACAGAAAGCTGGCTGAAGCCAGAGATAAATTCTGCCGAAATTTTTACAAAGGTACAGACGGTGTTTAGAAAGGATAGATTGCATGCAACTGGTGGTGGAGCGTTCGTTGCTGTTAGTAGTAGTTTATCCTGTAGTGAAGTAGAAGTGGATAGTTCCTGTGAATTATTATGGGTGGAGGTTGCACTCAACAACCGAGCTAGGTTAATAATTGGCTCCTTTTACCGACCTCCCGACTCAGCAGCATTAGTGGCAGAACAACTGAGAGAAAATTTGGAATACATTTCACATAAATTTTCTCAGCGTGTTATAGTCTTAGGTGGAGATTTCAATTTACCAGATAAAGACTGGGACACTCAGATGTTTAGGACGGATGGTAGGGACAGAGCATCGAGTGACATTATACTGAGTGCACTATCCGAAAATTACCTCGAGCAATTAAACAGAGAACCGACTCGTGGAGATAACATCTTGGACCTACTGATCACAAACAGACCCGAACTTTTCGACTCTGTATGCGCAGAACAGGGAATCAGTGATCATAAGGCCGTTGTAGCATCCCTGAATATGGAAGTTAATAGGAATGTATAAAAAGGGAGGAAGGTTTATCTGTTTAGCAAGAGTAATAGAAGGCAGATTTCAGACTATCTAACAGATCAAAACGAAAATTTCTGTTCCGACACTGACAATGTTGAGTGTTTATGGAAAAAGTACAAGGCAATCCTAAAATGCGTTTTAGACAGGTACGTGCCGAGTAAAACTGTGAGGGACGGGAAAAACCCACCGTGGTACAACAACAAAGTTAGGAAACTACTGCGAAAGCAAAGAGAGCTTCACTCCAAGCTTAAACGCAGCCAAAACCTCTCAGACAAACAGAAGCTAAACGATGTCAAAGTTAGCGTAAGGAGGGCCATGCGTGAAGCGCTCAGTGAATTCGAAAGTAAAATTCTACGTACCGACTTGACAGAAAATCCTAGGAAGTTTTGGTCTTACGTTAAATCAGTAAGTGGCTCGAAACAGCATATCCAGACACTCCGGGATGATGATGGCATTGAAACAGAGGATGATACGCGTAAAGCTGAAATACTAAAGCTTCACAGAGGAAGACCGCACTGCAGTTCCTTCTCTAAATCCTCGCGCAAACGAAAAAATGGCTGACATCGAAATAAGTGTCCAAGGAATAGAAAAGCAACTGGAATCACTCAACAGAGGAAAGTCCACTGGACCTGACGGGATACCAATTCGATTCTACACAGAGTACGCGAAAGAACTTGCCCCCCTTCTAACAGCCGCGTACCGCAAGTCTCTAGAGGAACGGAGGATTCCAAATGATTGGAAAAGAACACAGGTAGTCCCAGTCTTCAAGAAGGGTCGTCGAGCAGATGCGCAAAACTATAGACCTATATCTCTGACGTCGATCTGTTGTAGAATTTTAGAACATGTTTTCTGCTCGAGTATCATGTCGTTTTTGGAAACCCAGAATCTACTATGTAGGAATGAACATGGATTCCGTAAACAGCGATCGTGTGAGATCCAACTCGCTTTATTTGTTCATGAGACCCAGAAAATATTAGATACAGGCTCCCAGGTAGATACCATTTTCCTTGACTTCCGGAAGGCGTTCGATACAGTTCCGCACTGTCGCCCTATAAACAAAGTAAGAGCCTACGGAATATCAGACCAGCTGTGTGGCTGGATTGAAGAGTTTTTAGCAAACAGAACACAGCATGTTATTATCAATGGAGAGACGTCTGCAGACGTTAAAGTAACCTCTGGCGTGCCACAGGGGAGTGTTATGGGACCATTGCTTTTCACATTATATATAAATGACCTAGTAGATAGTGTCGGAAGTTCCATGCGGCTTTTCGCGGATGATGCTGTAGTATACAGAGAAGTTGCAGCATTAGAAAATTGTAGCGAAATGCAGGAAGATCTGCAGCGGATAGGCACTTGGTGCAGGTAGTGGCAACTGTTCCTTAACATAGACAAATGTAATGTATTGCGAATACATAGAAAGAAGGATCCTTTATTGTATGATTATATGATAGCGGAACAAACACTGGTAGCAGTTACTTCTGTAAAATATCTGGGAGTATGCGTGCGGAACGATTTGAAGTGGAATGATCATATAAAATTAATTGTTGGTAAGGCGGTTACCAGGTTGAGATTCATTGGGAGAGTGCTTAGAAAATGTAGTCCATCAACAAAGGAGGTGGCTTACAAAACACTCGTTCGACCTATACTTCAGTATTGCTCATCAGTGTGGGATCCGTACCAGATCGGGTTGACGGAGGAGATAGAGAAGATCCAAAGAAGAGCGGCGCGTTTCGTCACAGGGTTATTTGGTGACCGTGATAGCGTTACGGAGATGTTTAATAAACTCAAGTGGCAGACTCTGCAAGAGAGGCGCTATGCATCGCGGTGTAGCTTGCTCGCCAGGTTTCGAGAGGGTGCGTTTCTGGATGAGGTATCGAATATATTGCTTCCCCCTACTTATACCTCCCGAGGAGATCACGAATGTAAAATTAGAGAGATTAGAGCGCGCACGGAGGCCTTCAGACAGTCGTTCTTCCCGCGAACCATACGCGACTGGAACAGGAAAGGGACGTAATGACAGTGGCACGTAAAGTGCCCTCCGCCACACACCGTTGGGTGGCTTGCGGAGTATAAATGTAGATGTAGATGTAGATGTAGCATGAAGTTTAAGAGACTAGTTAGGAGGATTCAGTGCGGGAAGAAGTGGGATACGGAAGAACTGGGGAATGAAGAGATACGCTTGAAGTTATCCAAGGCTATAGGTACTGCGATAAGGAATAGCCTAATAGCTAGTTCAGTTAAAGAGCAGTGGACATCTTTAATAGGGGTTATCACAGAATCTGGAAAGAAAAACCTAAGTACAAAGAAAGTAACCGCGAAGAACCCATGGGTAAAAGATGAAATACTTCAGTTGATAGATGAAAGAAGGAAGTACAAAAATTCTCAGGGAAATTCAGAAATACAGGCACTGAGGAATGAAGTATATGGTAAATGCAGAGAACATAAGGCGAAATAATGTCTGATTGAAAAAGGTGAAGAAATCGAAAAAGATGTGATAGTCGGCAGGACTGCCTGAGATTATAGAAAAGTCAAAACAGCTTTCGGTGAAATGAAAAGCAATGGTGTTAACATTAAGAGCGCAGTGAGAATCCCACTGTTAAATGCAGAGGATAGGGCCTTTAGGTAGAAAGACTACGTATATGGTTTGTATGAGGGGAGAACTGGCCTGATGACGTAATGGAAAAAGAAACGGGAGTCGAAAAGGAAGCGATAGGAAATGTAAAACTAGAATCAGACTTGAAAATAGCTTGGGAAGACTTATAGAATTTCTAAAACCATTCGGGGAAGTGGGAACTAAACGTCTATTCGCGTTGGTGTTCAGAATGTGCGAGTGTGGTGATATACCATCTCACTTTCAGAAAAACATCCTCCACAGAGTTCTGAAGATTGAAGTAGTCGACAAGTTCGAAAAATATTGGCACAATCAGCACAACAACTCATGCATCCAAGTAGCTTTCAAGAATAATACCCAGAAGAACGGAAAGGAAAATTTGGGGTGTGTTAGAAGACGGTCAGTTTGGCTTTAGGAAAGTTAAAGGCACCAGAGAGGCAATACTGACGTCGCGGTTGATAATAGAAGCAATATTAAAGAAAAATGAAGGCACGTTCATAGGATCAGTTGACTTGGGAAATAAGTTTGACAGGTGCAAGGTTTTCGAAATCCTGAAAAAACGTGGGATTACCTACAGGGAAAAACGGGTAGTACATATGTTATTATATTGTTATTTTTATTGTACTTTATAGTTTTGATTAGCATGCGTCCTTGGTTTTCAAGTAATATTCAAATATCTACTGAAAGTATACTCGCCTCTTGTGTATTCTGTCGTATGGTAATATGTTGGTAAAGAGCTGTGACAGATTTCTTGTTGCGCGCTCCTGAGTCTGTTGAATGTCGCCTTGCTCTTTGCAGATTCATTCGGCAATGTTCCTAGCGTCTCTCCAGCTCCACATCGACGTAGTGTAGCTGACACTTTCTGTAGTAATTAGAATGACTAGAAATAGTAATATTTACATTCGAATCTCACCTAATTGTTTATCAGAGGTTAGCACTCTTTTATTTCTTCTTCTTCGCGTTTATTGTGCAAGAAGTAACGGCTTTGGTTCTTATTCACAGGACAGTATCTGACACACTTATTTCCCTAATGAAGTGTGATATTACAAGAGGGAACAGTGAGAGTAGAAGACCAAGAACGAAGTACTCGGATTAAAACGGGTGTAAGACAGAAATAAAATAAGGTTCAAAGTAGAACTAAGATTCAAGGTGAAAGGATATGAAAGACACGATTCGCTGATGATATTGCTATCCTCAGAAAAAATGAAGAATAATTACAGGGTCTGCTCAACACAACGACCACAGAATATGGCTTGAGGGTAAATCGAAGAAAAACAAAATTAATGAGAAGTAGCAAAAATTAGAACACTGAGAAACTTAACACCAGGACTGATGATCACGAAGTAGATGAAGTTAAGGAATTCTACTACCTAGGCAGCAAAATAACCCATGACGGACGTAGCAAGGAGGACAAGAAATTAAGACTAGCACTAGACGTAGGGCATTCCTGGCCAAGAGAAGTTTACTAGTGTAAGACATTGGCCTTAATGTCAGAAAGAAATTTCTGAGAAAGTAATTTGGAGCACAGCATTGTATAGTAGTGAAAGGTGGACTGTGTGCCAAACCGGAACAGAAGACTATCGAACTTTTTGAGATATGGTGCTACAGAGGGATGTTGAAAATTAAGTGGACTGATAAGGTGAGGAACGAGGACGTTTTTCGCAAACTGAGCGAGGAAAGGAATAAATGGAAAACAGTGAGAAAAAGAAGGGACAGGATGGTAGGACATCTTTTAAGAGATTTCAGAATAGCTTCCATGGTAGTAGGGGGAGCTGTAGAGAGTAAAAATTGTAAAGGAAGACAGAGAATGGAATACATCCAGCAAATAACTGAGGACTTAAGTAGCAAGTGCTGCTCTGGGATGAAGAGGTCGGCACAGGAGAGGAATTAGCGGTGGGTCGCATCAAACTATAAAGAAGATTAATGATAAAAAAAAGGAACAAAAGCACTGTTATTCGTCCGCCTCATAGCTTTCTTGTCACACTGTTAACAACACAGAACAAGCTGAACGTTCACTATCGGTGCGATATCGTGTGTTCACGTGTGATTTCAGTCTTCAATGGAGTGGTGTATCGACGTGTGTTTAGTAGTGAGCGAAATGCAGATGCAAAGGCTTACGTGTGGTGTTACATAAAGCGTAAAAAGACTTTCGAAAACAATCTAAAATTGTTCTATCGAATCTACTGAATGGCTTTTAAATGATCTGGCTAACAATGAAGAAACCAGGGGTAATATAAATTTTGCACAATTTCTAATTACGGCAATGAAACCTTGTGGTGTTTCGGAATAGAACGTTTTCTTATTATCAGTGTAGCAACATCAGTAGAATCTCTAGATGTGAGCGAGTGATTTGTTTGCTCAAGGCAGGGGTATTCATGAAAGCGGAAATTTAAGGAATTTGGTTATTTTGTCAAAGTTTTAGGGCGGTGCGTTGTACTTATATACTGCGATAGATGAGAGTTACTGACGGCTAGACGGTACAGGGTGATATCTGTGAAATAATAAATTATTCTGGCTCACAGACTTTCGTTCATTGTCTTCTCCGCTCACTTGGTTTTTGATTCAGAAAATGCAACGGCGGGCAAAACTTTTTAATAGTATGCAGTGACACTGCAGCAGCAAGAACGAAGTTTTGTGTACGATGCACGTATTGCGTGCCGAGGACAATAGTCTCGTGGCGTACTTCAATAAAATTAGGGTTTCACAAAACCATTCGCACAGATAAATCATGCTTGATTCCTACCAAAGCAGTAGCCTGAAAATGCTTACATTTACTTTTGTATAGCGTATATCGGTGATATGTGTGATGTGTGTAGTGACGCAGAGACATTTAAGTGAAGCAAATAAATTGTTCGGAGGTAGCCAATACTCTTGGTTGTATTAGGGCGAGCCGTAGGAACTTAACTCCTTGCGGCGTCAGACTCAAGTAGTCGTCTGCTGCCACCCATCGAGTCTCTCTCAAAACACGTTCATAGGCGACATGGTACGATAATGATGTCTCCCATTTTACCAAAATTAATTTTGTAGTTCTCTTAATAACATTTTTGCTGGAAGTTTCTACAAGGTCCAATAGAATACAAAATCATCAGCGGCGACTTTTTCGTTACACATACAGAAAGTTTCATACCTCTTACTATATGTTGTTTTTGCCCATGAATAATTTCATGTTTTCACGATGAAATGTATATCATATGAATCTCTAAACTTGCAGAATCTTCACTTACTTTTTCTGTCGATATAATCTTAATTGTACTAATAACTGAAATTAACACCAAGTGGCAGTACTTTAAGACGGTGAGAGGGCCCTGAGGTGCCCGTTTTCGTGACTGATGTTCTAGCTACAAATCCGTCAGTAAACACAACTGCAAGGGTACTCACTGGCCATTGCAGTATAAAATATAGTAAGAGAAGTCCTAGCTATTTAAATGCTTAAATACGTTTGGTGCTTACAAGATGCGTTGAATAGGATTATGTCAAATAATAAACGCGTGAACTCTGTGTCAGACACAGAATGAGATGATGCAATGCTTAAGAAAGTACTATTCATATAGAACGAGCAGGTTGAAGTCGTAGCCACTCACCCAAAATTAGGATTTCTACCGTTTCCCTGAAGTCTTGTAGATAAATACTATGTGTGGTTCCAATATTTGAGTTTATCGTGACTTGTACGTTAATATAAAATATCGCGCTGTTGACTTTGTAAAGGAGTACGCTGACGTGTGGAATTAGTACGATATGGACCATTACGCACTTGACGGCCATCAGGCAGAACTGAGTGAGGCAGCCTGTGATAGTGCTTTACTTACCCTTACAACTTTTACAGCATGCGGGAAGACTTTGTGATTTATGTCAAACCTATGGACCAGAACTTTGACTTGAACCACCTGCAATGAGGTTCCAGTATTGTGGAATGGATGTGGGGCCTGAGAAGCTACCATTTAGCTGTCTTTCCTAAACACACGCTAGAGAGAGAACCATTTTGGATGCTAATTAACAGCCTTATTATTTCAGTATCTGCTCACGTAAATTTTCTGGATATGCGCCCAGGTATTCGACTGACATTGCAAAAACATTTCGACGAAATCAAGCCTAAGGTAGACCCTACATGAGAGAATTAACGTCCGGAAAGCTCCGTCTCGCACTGACAGGGGACCCGATGGTAGGACCCTTTTACTTCTATATAAACGTTACTTACGAGAAAGATGGAAGATAGCTGCCCTCGGCTCCCACGTCATACCACGTCACGATGTAAGGTACTACGCCCTATATAAACAGCTACTCTCCGTATTTGCATAGGCTTTACCGAAACTACATTTATTTTATGTATTTACTTATTTGCTGCCATTTGCAAACGATCTGCCACCTTGTTAGTAAGAAGGTCGTATTTCCACAATACGGGATTGAACAACTACGTAATGCGAAACTTATTTGTTATTTCTTATTTTTAATAAGAATTGGTAATATTGAAACTTCAAATACTTGTAGAGTTAAAACTAAAAAACGGAACTTTTAAAATTAACGATTTGTGAACAGAATATAGGAATTTATGAAGACATATTATAAACTGCGAAATTTTTTTCTTTAAAGAAAAAGATTCTTTCATTTATGATGGATCAATAAAAAATAATAAACATTTATGAAATTAATAAGTTTTGGAACATCTAAATATAACCACAACCATATTTTTAGGAAGAATAAAAACAGAAGATAGGAAAGATGATAGTGGAAGAATGTCCCTTCACCGAGTGTGTACAACAGTTATTGTCTAGGAATTGTCCATGAAGCCACCGACCGCCAATCACAGCTCTTCATCTAAATCTAACATCTACTCTAGATTTCGTAATAACTAAACCTTAACCGCTAATAATAGTTCTCACAATTTGGTCTGTATGTTCTTTTTCTGCTTGGATACAGAGTTGTTGAGGTTCTTTAGCTATTATATTCTTTATATAGGGTATTTCTTCATAATCATTTACGGCCGTATCGTGGTCAGTATTATCACCTGATTCCATGTCTGAATTCGCGCTGTTTTCCACACTGTGGATTCCTTCCTCTCTTTGCAAATAGGTTCTTTGTCTGCCTCGGACATAATCACTGTAGGTCGCTTTGGATATATCGTCAGCGAGTGTGTTTAACACAGGCCATTAGTCTTCATCTCTGACCACTGCATGTATGGTGCCTTGAATACTGCTGATGTTTAAGTGTAATGTGTGTCTGACTTGACAGAAAAAGACAATGGGTTCGGGGAGAGACTTCTTCCCTACCTGTGCATGTTATTGTCTGCCTGAGACTCATGCGGTTTATGTGCTTGTGATAAGGGCAGTGTTCTGGTAAGAAGGGGGAACATACCGCGTCTGGAATCAATATGTCTGAGTTTTTGTCTCTGCATTACGTCGGGAAAGAAATGGTGTAGCAGCGACCCTTATCACTTGTGTCCCACTCATCTTGCCAAGCATCTGTCTTCCATTTTTTATCTGCTGTTTCGTGTTAATTGGTACCGCACTGATCTTCCGAACTTGATCGTACCTTCCTACCTTAAGCCAATACATAATCGGTCTGCATCTTCTCGTAATTTCTATCGGGTAGATTCTGAGCACCACACAGTGGTCTCACTGAGGTAGTGTCAAAAGCTCCGGATAGTCTAAGGAAGCCGCTCCTTTGTCCTCGTTTGACAACGATCCGGTTTGTGAATATGCTCAACCTCTGAGCGCATGTGCTGGCGGCGAAGCTAAGATATCGAAACGACAGCCGAATTTGTCATGCAAAGATAACTGGCAGTTCCCCCTGTCTGCGAGACGAATGCTCCTGTGCGACCAACACATGTTGAGGGCCGCATTATCTATCAGCCGTCCATTATGCTGAAATTACCTTGATTACTACGTCTGAAACAGACTTAGATCCAATTGGACGAAGAATCGCAAACCTCTACTACCAATATCACATGGCGTGGTGATAGCCTAGAACGTCTGACAGCGCAGTAGTAACATCAACTTCACGGAAGATATGTACTGTCAAACAACAGATAACTCCCCAAAACTTCACTGTGGTCTATATGATCATCAAATGACTGAAATACGTACCTCGAGGAAACTGAGTGAACTGATTCAATCACTTGAAAACACGAAACGGGAAGTTGTGGAAGAAGTTTATGCTAATAAAAATACAGTTCATAAACATGAGACTAAAATGGGAAAGTCCGACGGTCACCTTAGACAACGACCATCAAACACCTATGGAGTGGTGAACCAGTTAGGTAAAATTGTTAAATTTTGCTATGATAAAATTACACATTGTGAATCAGAAATTAGTAAAGTAAATAAGAGAACATAAAAAGCTAATCATGGGCTAAGTAATGTCAAATATCAGTGCGCTAACTACATAGTTTGCAGAGCAAAGAATTTTCGGTAGCCTGCCTCAAGACTTGTAGTAGGAACAACTGTTGACCTGCCTGGTCCTCCTCACAAAGACATAATTTGCATTTCCGATGGCAGATTTAGATTGTACGCAAATTTTCCGAATGGTTTGATATATATCATGGATAGCTCCGTATAAAATAACGAAAGTCACTAAATTAATCATTAATTAGATGGTAACTAATTTTCCCTGGCATTTAGATATCACCGTAACCTTGTCTAGCTGGAGTCTCCTGGGACAGAGGATTTTCTCTGTAACGTAATCGCCATTACTTCAGCCGTAAAGTAGTAGAAATGCAACAGTTTGCGTCTCAATCGTAACAGTATTACTGTGGCTATTAAATATTTTGATGAATGTCTCAGTGTACTTCCTCTCCGTGTAGGGGCTGAACGATAATTAAAATGGTCATTAATATTGCAATTACTTGGTTCTCTTGTCTTATATTGCAGCAAGACTTTCAGGATAAGTTGATCAACTGTGTGGGGGGAGTAGTAATTAATTTGTAACAGGCTACGTCTCTTTTACTTCTAATTCTTTATTGAACATTATATGCAAGTTTTTATCATAGCTGTCGGACTCCGGGTCTGTAGAATTCCCCTGATAGAAGAGAAGCGGTCCAGTGCTGCCTGCGGTCCAAACAGTCGTTAATTAGCAGGTAACGCCGGATGTACCTGTTAATTGGGAATCAGAGGTCAGACAACGTTCATCAGTTTTACAGTCAGCATCGCCACATTGTTTTAAGAAAACATTGCAGCATCTATAGCGTGATACTTGGTCAAACTAAATGAAATTGAAAAATCTGTCGACAAGAAAGTTAGTTTTAATAAACAGGAACCAAACAAATATGATATTCAAACTGAAGATCAAGATTATGCTAGAGTGTTCTTTCTTCCAAGAAGCAAATCGAACTGGAATAGGTTTTTCTGACACTAATTACGATAATTTCTTACAGGTATGTCAGTTCCCACAGTTTTCAACATGAGGTTCTATTAATTCCGCTGCTTATCTCAAACAGTTTGATAATGCGTTATTCGATGTATGTGGTGACAGGAAAAAGATAGGTTTCATCGTTAATACAGTGGCAGATGATGCCCTTTCATGAAGTTTGTGAATGGTCATCGTATACAGCATATGATGAATTAGTTACTGCATTTTTCAGTTGCTAACGGTCACATTCTGCACAAAATCATTAATTTAGTGATATTTTTAAGGGAATAACTTTTTCTGGCATGGGTGTAAGACATACAGATTTTTTTACTGGTTACAAGAGAAAATAATGTGAACTTTGACTATCCATTAAGTGACATATATCTAATTTCAACTGTGTTATTTAAATAGCATCAAATATTCAAGAAAGTTAATGGAAACTCCAAGAGACAATAGTGATAGAATCGTTCATTTCCCTAAACAGCTGCATTCTCTGTCTGGCATTCATCAGGTTAGAAAAGGATGGAGAGGCAACGAATTCAGACAAAGAGAGGCCACCAAGTAGGGAAATGGGTGTATGGAACTGTGGTGACTATTATAAAGTTTATGGTAGTAATCAAAGCGTAGCAACAAATATAAAAATGCTTGACGATTTATTATTTATGGAGAAAAAGAAAATGGAGACTTATGTAAGCCTCCATGGAAATTAGAAACAGATGGTACGGAAATTTTATCGGTTTTACACTCAGGAAGTGACGTGTGCTACTAATGAAGATCTTTTTGTCTGTAAGTGACAGAGGAAAACTATTCTGCAACTTACAGTACAAAGATTGAGGATTGCTGGAGCCATTCGTGCTTATACGAAAGCAAGCAATGTTGGGAGTCGATATTTAAGGTAAAAGATTTAATCCTTATGTGATGCTGATTCCAGAATTAAGTGTAAAATTAATATTGGTTGAGATTTGGTTAATAGAAACATTTGCAGTTGTTGACTTTGTGTGAGGCATTGTAAGGATGAAGGTCAGTGAAGAGAAAAAAAATTAAGATTTGTGAGAAGTGCGCTCCCAAAATTTAAAGAGAGTAATTTTCATATTAAGAACATGAAGTGTAAAATTAATTGGTGCTCTGATTGGTATGGCAATAGAGTAAGGAAAGATACAAGTAGCACAACTACAAGTTGCAAAAATAAATCGGATTATGTCAAGAATAATAAAGAAAATATTTCTTACTACAATTTGAGAACAGATGTTAGGGTTGAAGATGGCATACTGTGTTTGAATGTTGTGGCATCCTATAACGAAATTGATGAAGTAACTAATGAAAAACTGTGGTAAATAGGAGGTGCAGGATATGTTGAGAAAGAAGCGTGAACAAGATTGTTGAGGATGCATCAGAACGTACTTTTCGAATGACATGTCCTTAGAAAGGACTATGTTTACCGACTGGTGACTAAAAAATGAAACACTTTCAATTTATGGCGTAGTATCAAACCCATTGCATAAATGAAAGATGGTACATAAATAAATTATACATGTATTGGAACTGGGTAGGGCAGAAAGACCAGATATCCAATATTGTAGCCCATTTATTATCACAATAACGAGATGGATTAGAGTGGAGAATCTTAGATGTGACAGCAATAAAATGTAGACATTCCAGAAATGAACAGAGCAGAAACATTAGATGAATTTATTCAAACATTTCATAACATACAGGTTAAGACTAGTATGACTTGATAGATGGTTATGGTAAATGCAACTATACTAGTATGACTTGATAGATGATTATGGTAAATACAATTATCAGGACAAATCAGGTAGCTTATTTACATGACTTGCTGCTTCCACTTCAGACTGGTAGCATTAGGTTTAAATATCTTTGTGTCAGTATTTCTAAAGGTGTTAGACGGTGTATTAGTAAAGGATTTGTTGTAAAATGTTAGTATTATGTAGTTCATATTTTGATTCTAGCTAATAATGTAATCAACACAATAAAGTATTAAGTATATTTTCTGAAAATGGTAAAAAATCAATGCTAAGAAGTCCAAACTCGCTAAAACGGAAATAATGTTTTGGGAAATATCGTTTCAGGAGATGACACTAGAGGCCATCAATGAGAAACAGGCTAAAGCCTTTCCATACCTCTGCAGTTTTTATAGGCGGTTTGCAATAAACCAGGCAATAACTGCTCAACTACTATTAGAACTGACTAGAAAAGCAGTGACCCATGGGGGTGGGACATGAGAAGTGTAAACAAACATTTCTAAAAGTAAAAGAAACAATTTGTCAGCCAGTAGGATTAACAAACCCTTATGTGTCATTGTAAATACGTATTGCAACAGACATATCAGAATATGGCATCACAGCAGAAATATGTCAAATAACAGGAACTCAAGATTATAGCTAACGTAGGAAAATAAGTTTTGGTAACTGGATATTAAATAAGTCACTGGCAGCATTCACTGACATCTACTCACTGATCGAAAAAAAATGTAGCCGTTGTTTGGACACTTGAAAAATTCAGATATTATTTAGGTGGTAGAGTAGTTACAGAGTTCATGCATAATAAAGCCATGTGTTTTCTCCAGGATCATCGACTGATTCACGGAAGGCTTACCAGATGCGTCACAGAATTACTTGAATGTAATTTGAAGATAAGGTGTCAGTCACAAAGAGGAAACATTATAGGAGATGCACTATCTACAGTACCTTTTGTTATGGATGCTACGGATTTTACAGACTACAAGGCAAAGATGTCAACATATTACTTATGAAAAATGTTCCCTTCAAACTTACGTGACAAACACTCTGAAGCTCATGAGGAGGGTGTAAAATGATGAAGCCATTTTAAAAGTGACTGAGGTAAACTGGAGGAAAAGTAATTAAGTGAAGCTATGCAACTTTTAAAAACTTTACTTATATCTTGACCACCCTTTTATTTTTCATCATCATTACTCGTTTCGACTATCCGTCATTTTCGAAGGCAGTGCTATGTCAGTCATACCCAAACGTTAGCTGAAACATGTATGGTTGATGAAAACTAAAAGTGTCGTCAGGACATAAGTATAATTATAAAACGTGCATCCAGATGGCCGTGTCGTCTATCAGCTTTTTCATGCAAATTGGAGCAAGCTACTAAGTATTACATAATAAGTCATGGGATTCTGTTTAGTAGAAAATCCAGAAACAGTAGATTGGAAGATCCGTCCTACAGAACGTGTAACTGATAATTTCGGACAGTATGTTCATCATGAGATGGTCACTACGTCCATAGACGTGTGTATGTTAAATTAAAGATTTTTCTATATTTGATAAAATGGAAAAGAGAGTGAAATAACTATTGGAAAAACGTGAAATATGTCAACGCACCAAAGAAAATCCAGAAACAGTAGATTGGAAGATCCGTCCTACAGAACGTGTAACTGATAATTTCGGACAGTATGTTCATCATGAGATGGTCACTACGTCCATAGACGTGTGTATGTTAAATTAAAGATTTTTCTATATTTGATAAAATGGAAAAGAGAGTGAAATAACTATTGGAAAAACGTGAAATATGTCAACGCACCAAAGAGGATCAAAGAGCTTCTATACAGCTAAGGGAAGGTACCAGCAATGCCATACCGATTGCTAACGAGAGATTATTTTTGAAATATTCGTAAGTCACAAAACATCCTTGGTCCAAAGGTCCCAAGTTTGTGTCAAATGTACGGAAAAGCTAATACCATTTTACCTCTATAAATACCAATCATCAGGTCTACAGAAAGAGTGGAGGGAGAGCTAAGTAGGTTGTTTGGAACTTACTGTGCTATAAAGCATTCATTCTGGAAAAAAATATTTTTAAAAGCTCTGAAGACAGCATTAATGAATTACCCCACTCAAGAACAGAACTGTCACAAATGTCTGTAAGTATGTTTGAGAAGACATTTCCACGTTGTTGTAGTGATATTCATTCCGTAGACTGGTTTGATGTAGTTATCCACGCTAGATTATCCTATGCTAGCTCCTTCATCTCTGCATAGCTATCGCAGTCTAAATCACTTTGAACTTGGTCTCCACCTGCAGTTTTTATCCTACACACATACTTCCATACCAAACTGATATTTACTTGATGCCTTAGGACATGTCTTTCTTCGATTCATTCTTTTAGTAGAGTTGTGCTATGAATCTATTTTTCCTGAATTCGTTTCAATACTTCCTCATTTTTTATTGGAACAATCCATTAACCTTCAGCGTTCTCCTATAGCACATATCAAAAGCTTCTATTCTCTTCTTCTCTGGATTGCTTATCGTTCGCGTTCCACTTCCACATAAGACTAAAACGCAGACAAAAACCTTGTGAAAAGACGTCCTAACATTCAATTTAACGTTAAATGGTAACACATTTCTATTTTGTAGATATTCTTCCTTGCTATAGGCAGTCTGCTTTTCATATTTACCCTACTTGGTAACCGTTAGTTATGTTACTGCTCTGATAGCCAAACTCTTCACCTATTCCTTCAGAATTGCCTCTCCACTATTTTTCCTCTTCCATGTCCTTCGGCTCTTTTAAGTCCAGTCTGGTTTATCCAGTATTTCTTCTCTTCCATTTCCTTCGGCTCATTTAAGTGCGATCTGGTTTCTCTACAACTTGTAAATACCCTTACTCCCCATGTATCTTATCCCTGCAGCTTTCAAAATTTCAGTATTTAGTTCAGTTCACATGGTCAGAAGTTGGCTGCAAATTCTATAAACGTAGGCTTGACTTTCTTTAACCCTTCCTCTAAGACAAGTCGTAGGGCCAGTACTAATTCGGAACCTAAAATTGTATTCCCTAAGGTCGAAGTCTACCAGCGTTTTGAGTAAGTATTTTACAAACATCACTTGTTAAACTGATGGTTCGATGGCATTCGCATCTGACGGCACCCACATCCTTCACAACTGGAAATATACATTTGCCTCCTATTGTATTCCTTTCGTATGTTTCAGAGAAAAGTGGCTTCATGTTCTCTTTGAAAATCTCAACGGCATCTGTTTTCCTCATTTTATCGATGTCACATCCTCTTAATTTTATTCTGGGACAAATTATGGTCGGAGTAGTCATATGTCCGTGGAAATGTCCCAAATTTTAAAATCTGGTTTCGAAATATTTATCTAACGATTTTATAATCATTGTAACATCTTCCAATGTAGCACGGCTTCTGTGAAGTATAGCAAGACTGATGATTAAATTATGCTCTGTGCAAATTTCTACCACGCAGCTTCCTCTGTCATCTATTGTCCTCAATCGAAGTTTTACTATTACATTTTCTTCTTTTCCTTTTCCTGTTACGGAAATAGTCACCCATCACATTTAAATTATTATCTGCCTCAACTAACTGAATAATTTCCTTTTTCTCATCATACATTCATTCAATCCCTTCATCATCTGCAGAGCTAGTTGGTATAGAAATTTGTAATACTGTGGTGAGTGTTAAGTTCGTGTCTATGTTGGTTACTGCTGTATCGTCCCATTCATAAGTGATGAGGATGAGGTGGCACTCGAACACAAAAGAGCGATAAGGCGAACAACACTTAATAAGCAACAGTTTGATATTACTTAACTTTATTTGGTACAGCGTCCACATACTCTACTGGCCATTAAAATTGCTACACCAAGAAGAAATGCAGATGATAAACGGGTATTCATTGGACAACTATATTATACTAGAACTGACATGTGATTACATTTTCACGCAATTTGGGTGCATATATCCTGAGTAATCAGTACCCTGAACAACCACCTCTGGCCGTAATAACGGCCTTGATACGCCTGGGCATAGAGTCAAACAGAGATTGGATGGCGTTTACAGGTACAGCTGCCCATGCAGCTTCAACACGATACCACAGTTTATCAAGAGTAGTGACTGGTGTATAGTGACGAGCCAGTTACTTGGCCATCATTGACCACTCGTTTTCAGTTGGTGAGAGATCTGGGGAATTTGCTGGCCAGGGCAACAGTCGAACATTTTCTGTATCCAGAAAGGCCCGTATTGGGCCTGCAACATGCGATCGTGCTTTATCCTGCTGAAATGTAGGGTTTCGCTGAGATCGAATGAAGGGTAAAGCCACGGCTCGTAACACATCTGAAATGTAACGTCCTCTGTTCCACATGCCGTCAATGCGAACAAGAGGTGAGCGTGACGTGTAACCAATGGCACCCCATAACATCACGCCGGGTGATACGCCAGTATGACGACCATCATGATGCTGTAAACAGAACCTGAATTCATCTGAAAGAAGACGTTTTGCCATTCGTGCACCCAGGTTCGTCGCTGAGTACACCATTGCAGGCGCTCCCGTCTGTGATGCAGCGTCAAGGGTAACCGCAGCCATGGTCTCAGAGCCGATAGTGCATGCTGCTGCAAACGTCGTCGAACTTTTCATGCAGATGGTTGTTGTATTGCAAACGTCCCCATCTCCTGACTCAGGGATCGAGACATGGCTGCACGATCCGTTACAGCCATGCGGATAAGATGCCTGTAATCTCGACTGTAGTGATACGAGGCCGTTGGGATCCAGCAGAGCGTTCCGTATTACCCTCCTGAACCCACCGATTCCATATTCTGCAAACAGTCATTGGATCTCGACCAACGCGAGCAGCGCCGGCCGCGGTGGCCGTGCGGTTCTGGCGCTGCAGTCCGGAACCGCGGGACTGCTACGGTCGCAGGTTCGAATCCTGCCTCGGGCATGGGTGTGTGTGATGTCCTTAGGTTAGTTAGGTTTAAGTAGTTCTAAGTTCTAGGGGACTTATGACCTAAGATGTTGAGTCCCATAGTGCTCAGAGCCATTTGAACCAACGCGAGCAGCAATGTCGCGATACGATAAACCGCAATCGCGATAGGCTACAATCCGACCTTTATCAAAGTCGGAATCGTGATGGTATGCAACTCTCCTCCTTACACGACGCATCACAACAACGTTTCACCAGGCAACGCCTATCAACTGCTGTTTGTGTATGAGAAATCGGTTATAAACTTTCCTCATGTCAGCACGTTGTAGGTGTCGCCACCGGCGCCAACATTGTGTGAATGCTCTGAAAAGCTAGTCATTTGCATATCACAGCATCTTCTTCCTGTCGGTTAAATTTTGCGTTTGTAGCATGTCATCTTCGTGGTGCAGCAATTTCAATGGCCAGTAGTGTACATGGCAGGCCACAGTACAAACAAAATGTACAGTAATACAACTCCAATCCAGTCCGTTCAAGAAGAGGTCACAGAAGTCCGAGTAACGACGACTGCTGTGCACGCCACGTTAACGGCTAGCGGGCGATGTTAAGACTGAACCAAGACTGCTGGCGATTTGGGCGGTCCGCGCGTTTTCAACCTTTAAGACGGGGAGCTGCAGTCCCTGCCTGTTGAGACTGTCCCCGCCGGAGGGCGCTGATTGACGGTAGCTCACATGGCTTCGACTGTCAACAAGCGCGAGTGAGCTGGCCGGTGGCGGAGTCGATAGCGAATGATTCCATAACTACTAAAATAAATTCACTACGCTGTTCATAGTGGCTTACCCGCATTCACGTTTGCTGTTATTTATTAGGCCTACTGCTGCATTATTTCTTTTTAGTTCGGTCTTGGTAACACTGTACTGAACTGACCACAAGTCGTGCTCTTGCTGCAGCCGCACTTCCTTAATTCCTACTTTATCTAATTTCAACCTGTTCCTTTCACCTTTTAATTACTTTAACCTACCTACCCGAGTAAGGGATTTAACATTCCACTCGCCAATTCATAGATTGCCGGTTTCGTTTTTCCTGAAGGCTTAGCAACTTCGGTAGTCTCTGGCCGTTGATCTGTGGACTAATTTACATTCTGAATACATTACCCAAGAAGATGCCATCATCATTAAACCATACAGAAGACTTCCATGTGCTCAGGGAATAGGGAGCATAACAGTTGTAGTTTCTCCTTGTTTTCAGCCGTTCGTAGCACGAGCACAGCAAATCCATGTTGACTAATGTTACAAAGACAGATCAGTCAGTCATCCGGACGATTTCTTGCAATTTCTGGAAAGATTACTACCCTCTCCAGGAGACACAGGCTATTGTGGTCTCTCCGTTCCATTTGCGGCTGTCTGTATTACTGTGACATGCAAGCCACCCCTCCTCCACAAGGGCCATGTTTCATGGCTGTTATGCGCTAGGGACGGAGAGAGGTCATTTCCGCCTAGAAAACCAGTGTCGTTAGATGTAATAAGAAAACTGACTTTGGGTAAAATCAAAGAAAAAAACGGAAAGCTGAAAAGTGCCTGTAGACACACTGTCAGGGGAGAACAGCACTGTTAGGAGAAATGACTTACCGTTGCTGAAATAAGGGGCAAAATCGTCACAATTAAGGATTAGGTGTCTGTCTCATATTACTGCAATAAACCTGGCCGACAACTGTAACAAGCGCTTCGAAATGTGTATGCAACATCGTAGACATTATACATTGCTGTGTTCAAAAAACTTAAAGTTTTATTATTACACTCAGATATTAGATGTCTCTCCTACAAAAATAAATGGGATACTAGGAACACTCAGGTATGTTGGTGTTAGTGTGAATCTAAATTACCTGATGATATTTAATGGTCTTATGTCTTATGTCTCGTGTGTAAAATTAAGTAGAGGAAAAAGTCAAGTGCATTGTTTTATAGTCAATGACGACAGATCGACAGATGTGCACCGATGGACGCACTAACGACTTCATTCGAATTTAAATTGCTCGAAAGAATGCATGGTGTCATAGAGTAAAAAGTCCCTGATTAACAGCGGCTTCAAGTGACTGAAGTTACACAAGATAACGGCCAAGTACTCCTTTGCTATGGTCAAGTGTTATGGCTTCCAATGGGCTGCCGTGCACCATTTATATGTTAGGTGCCGACTGTGACGTAACTAACATTCGCTGCATTGCCGTATGTGGGCATACGTTGATTCACCGTTCAACGTATCCGTTTCAACCGTGCGATCGCTGGATCCCACACCACGCTGAGCTGCGGGCCACCGTCTCCATTACGGATCGTATCGGTGATTCTTATTTTAATGGCTTCTGTAATTGCACAGTGGCAGAAGCCCTTTGTGCGATCCACAACAGAGGTCCCGTCAGATTCGATCCGGTCACCGTTTTATAAATCACTCTCAGCTAAAGCATATTTCTTGGGACGGCGTAGGCGATGAAGTCTCTCATCCACCTCCTTGCTTTTGCTACAGTGCGTAGTGTTTGTCTAAGGTGCGAGTGACCACACTCGGTGTTCTAAGACTTGCTGCATCTTTAACTGATCTCAGTAACTGCCCGATTGTTGCATGTTTTTTCTTCTGCTCTTCGTTGGTGGTCTTGCTGTGATTGTTGTTTGGAATCGCTTCTTTTATTTGACGATCGTTCTAACCGTTGTTTCTGAAGACCTTGCGTAGATGGCTCAACTAATGGGGCAGGTCGTCAGCGTCTGATGCCATCCTCACACGATGTACCAATGTTTGTAAATAGTGCGCTTCTGTGTTGGGTGATAACGGCTGATGTCCCGCAAGTATAGATAAGAGTGAATAGATTTTCTGCAGGCGCTGTGGCCAAGGAATGCCTTTCGTTTGCTGCGAATGAAACGTCGAGGAAGGGCAATGTATTGTCTTTCTTTACCTCCATGGTGAACTAGATGTTATTGTTATTGATGCTGAGATGTTCAAAGAACCCGTTTAGCTTCTTAAGTCCGCTGGGCCAAATGACGGAAGTGTCATCAACGTATCGAAAGGAGCAACTACGCTTAAGTGGCACCGTATCTAAGGCATTATTCTCGAAATTCTCCATGAAGGGTTTTACAGCAACTGGAGGTAAAGGTCTTCCCCTCTGTCTAATCGTAGTACTGGCCGTAGTACAGATTTAAGGACAGAGTGCCTAAAGATCACGATCACGTCACGTTCGAAGAACTGGGATATTTCGTCCACGGAGTATTAGAAACAATTGTAAACAGGGCCACCACAACAAACTTTACCACAGTGTCACCCTCACTAACTCGAACACGGATAATTTAGTTTATAAAAGCCCCTGAGCTTTTAATACGATGTTCACTGGGTCCTAAATGTGTTGCAAGGAGATTGGCCAAGCAATTAGCCAGCCCGTATGTTCGTGAACCAATGGTGGATACAACGAGCCGGAATGGCGTCCCGTGCTTGTGGATCTTTTGTAAAACGTAACTGGTAGGTGGTGTAAGTGGCTGACGCAGAATTTCTTGACCACACTGTCTTTCAGGGAAGAGCGCTTGCGACGTTCAGATGTCGTTCTTATCATTGTCGATATCGGCTGCTTCGGAGCTTCCAGTAAAAATTTTCGTCCAATTGAGAGTAGATCTTTGTACCATAGTCCACCTATTCCATAATTACGGCTGCATTGCCCTTGTCCGCAGGAAGGACCACAATGCTTTTATGTTCGACTAGTGAGTGCAGGCCATTGCCCTCAGCACTGGTCACATTGGGTGCTGGTAGCTTGATTTTCATGAGACAACGGCTAGTTTCACACCGGATTACATCTGATGTTTTACTTTGGAGTTTTCGGACTGCCTGTTCGAAGCCACTTATTATTTCCCCTGAGTGAAGGTGCGAAATTCAGCCGTTTCTTAAGTGTCGACAGCCGTTGTTTAAGTGCCGACGCTGAAACCGCGTCTGTATCACTCGCCGTCAAGTTCATGACGGTGCATTCTGAAGATGAGGGGTCCGCACAAAAACACGGTGCGGAGCGCAGATCTGCAGGAGGCATCGTCATCAGACTCTTGTGGGGAGAACGTCTAAACTGCACACTGATTAACGTGAACTTCTGGCAATTTGTGGACAAAATGCAGTGTGGCGTCCGACAGTAGTGAAATTATATCAACAGATGATATCTATAACCTGACAAAAAGCGCTCGGACGTAAGGGGAGAAAGGTCATTGACATCGCCACGGAAGACAACACCCAGACAGACGGCAAACATGAAGAACCTGTGTGGAGAAAAATGTTTCCCAACGATGCAGACGTTCAGACAGCTGTTCACGATGACTCACTGACCACAGAGTGGATTTCTATCGTCGACGATTGAACGATTGCTGGAAAGTTCCGATCGTTGGTTACATAGAATCGGTGACCGTATAGAGAAATAGTGTCATGCATCTTTGTCACTTTGACACTGAATAACAGTTACTTGGCTTCCTAACTATGTATAACTTCCTTTTTGATGACTCTTCGTATATGAAATAGAAGGTCATTGATTATTATAAATGTCTGCTACAAATCTTTATGCAGCATGTAATAATAGCTTACGTATTGTTGATTGCATTACAGGATAAGTAACTTTCGGGTGAAAACAAAGAACAACGCTTCATCGGTACTTCTCTGTGAAGCTGACTGTAACTCAAAGCTCACTCAGAGTATTAATGTACCACGTATAAAGTAGTCTTGCTGGCGTAAGGGTCCTGGCGAGGACATCTTCTGCTATCTTATCTCCGTATTTTCTGGCTGAGAGGTCGTTTAAGACAGTTCGGTCTCATCTTGACAGTTGTTGATCGCATAGCATTACCCGCATATTGGTATTAAAGATGTAATTCCTGGGGACATGAGCTAAAATAGTTCCCTTCATAATTTGTCTGCAGAAGCTTCTGACTGGATTTCAGTCCTGGACTTACAGCTATGATGTTATTTACGAAATTGTGTGTCTGCGTTGAAATGTACATATTCATTGTAAATGTTGTCTAGTATTTTCTCCTGTCTTAGTACGATAAAAGAATGTATAAAATATAATTACCTAAGATTCACTAACATTAAAACAAAAATTTGTTTATTCCCTTAAATGTCACACCATATTATAAATACCACATGTACTGGGTTCGCAGCATTTGTCAGTAACTTTAATAAACACTACAGTTACACATAACAGAGGCTTCAGTCATCAATAAGATATCCTCCCTCAAAATTTACAACAGTCTGTAACACTGGGGTAACTTTTCCATTTCGTGACTGTAGAAATCAAGTGGTTTTGAGGAGAAGATATCGTCGAACCATGTTCGGAGCCTCAATAGAGGAACCCATACCAATCGGAACACCAACATGCAAAACAAAAAGTCTACGAATTTATTCACCAACTTAATATGAAAAAAAATGGCTCTGAGCACTATGGGACTTAACATCTGTGGTCATCAGTCCCCTAGAACTTAGAACTACTTAAACCTAACTAGCCTAAGGACATCACACACATCCATGCCCGAGGCAGGATTCGAACCTGCGACCGGAGCGGTCACGCGGTTCCAGACTGAAGCGCCTAAAACCGCACGGCCACAACGGCCGGCTTTAATATGAAAGTTATAACTTGTTACATACAGACCAAAATGCATACATATAAAACTGTACTTATTTGCACTTTACTGATATCAATTCTTCTGTGTATTGTATTATTACAATATCATGATATACACTGTATAACGTTGCATATGATTTAAGGACTGCATTTTTATGTAGGGTGGTTTACGTGTAATAATAAATATTGTAGTTGGCGATAGCATAGACTAATTGCAATAAACACATGTATATAGTATGTGACAAATATTTTTCTGCTTACTGAGATCCAACTGGTTTCAGAGATTAGTTTTCATTTCACGTGTTGGTACTCTAGTTTCCATATATATATATATATATATATATATATATATATATATATATATATATATATATATATATATATTCTCATTTTTTTTAAAAATTCATACTGTTTAGGTATGCTTGAACCCATATAACTGCATTTTCCCTTTGTTACTGGGATTGTGAATTGCTGACTCGTTCTACAGTATGGTTTAAACGTTATCTTACATGGGCCCGTTACATAGACATCAGTGAAACCGAACGTCTAGCATTATGGGAAGAAGTTCCTTTTGCTATAAGAATAGGTACGTTCTTCCAGAACGGCGGGGTCCCTGCATAATCAGTTTGTCCGGTGAAACATCTGCTAAACCCAGCGTTCCCCCGGAGATGGATGGACAGAAATGTTCACTTTTCTTGGCCACCAAGAAACCCAGACATTACCCCTTCATATATTCGCCTGTGACCTGGATGAAATGTGAAATCCACACAAGAAACAGTTGGATGTTCTTCATTTGTAGTAGTGCTGACCACACAGAAAAATGCGACGACGATCTAAGAAAAGCTGCATGTTGTGGTGTCAACAGAATCTTAAAGCTTACTGAAGTCAGAGAGGCATTTTAAGAAAATTACCTTGGAACTCAATCTTTTGCATGCGGTGAGCACTTTCTGTGTTGTAATCTTTCTAGGTTATAATCTGACTGCTATATATGTGTTACCAGTAAAAACTGGACACGTGTAATACGGCATATTTTATTCGAACTATTGTATACTACCACCTGCTGAAATGTTTACATTACTTCTTAAACACTCTGCATATGACTCTCAGATCCGTTTATAGCTCTCATGTGGTAATGCAGCATGTATCAGTGAGAAAATCTGTGCGAATGTGTCAAAAATAGAAAGTTATCTGCATAGAACAATGTATGAACTTCTCATCGACGTGAAAACAGAAGTCAGCCGTTCAGTGTTTACATAGAGTGAACTCAACTCAGCGGCGTGGAAGCGTAATATGGACAGTGTAATGAGATCTTGTAACAGTATTAATATAGCCAACAATGTACAAAGTGTAATTTTCAACTATTTCGCTTATACTTGTGAAAATTGTGATGTTTCTTTATCCTGTGCATCACGTACCTTAGTTTCCAAATAACTTACGGCTTTGCTGCCGGGTGACGTCGTCGACCACCGCCGATATTTCGACAGTGTGTGCTCCTGTCGAAATATCGACGAAGATCGACGACGTTACCCGGCAGCAAACCCGTAAGTTACCTGAGCATGCAATTCGCCAGGGAAAGCTAAGGTCTTACGTCAGTTTCGGTTGCACACGATGTTTCTTCATTTTATTCTTTAATCCCAAATTAGAATGACACGATTCGGGTTTATATACATAAGTTTGTGTGAGCGTTTTGTATTGCATTACGAAAATTTCGTGAGAATATTCATCAAAGTTCGTTGAGTTGATACCTAAATTGTCAAAGATATGTTTACTGTTGTCTCCATTGGTGTACAGCTTACCTGAGTATGATCGATTGATAGGAACTGGTACTGAATGAAGATTTATTTTATTAGCAGTCCTCGGTCACTTTCTAAAAATTTTAGGAGCGGTGGATCGCCACCTGCACAAAATTTATGTCACTAATAGCTTCTGCAGTGTTTCGTCAAAACTGTTCAGTATGTAGTGAGCATCTGTTGTGTTAAACGGTTGGAATCGGTAATCTTCATTGATGTGATATGTTTATTTATCTGCATAAAGATGATGACCTAATTTGCAAATAGCTTATTGGAAGGTAAAAAGCGTTTTAATCTTGTTTGTCTTCAAATACACCACTAAGTTAAACTTTGAATAAATGTGAAATGCATATTGAAAGTGAACTCGAAAAGACAAATAAGTGTTCTAACAGAATCCGCTACTGGTGCCACAGAGCCTCGTTTTACGTGAGCTTCAGGCGCCTCTCTTTGAGAGGAGCGGGGCGCCAATGTAAACATCATTTTCTCCATCTGTGTTACCAAGGCTCTCCAATACTGAATTCACTCCGAGCCCTCTTTTATCCTCCACATTTTAATGTATCTAAATTCATTTATTCAGCAGATGAAGCTCTCTCTCTTTTCGTTTGGAGATAGTAGACACCTGATACCTTTCCACTATTGGCGGAGACAAACTTTTGAATTTCTTGTCGACTCTTCGGCGGTCCCTATTCCTGTTGAAACCGGTGCTGGAGGAAAGCTATGACCAACGACGGAATATTTGGAAAGTAATCACTGAATTTGTTCCAAGCTTCTCTATGAAGACATCCACATGATCTGTACAACATGACATAAATTCCGTCAAATTAAACTGATGGATCCACTGATACACTAACGATACAGTCGATGCGATTTATCACTGAGCGATGTTTTATTTATTACGTTTGATAGAGCAGCGTCATTCTCTCAGTGTTTATCTACCATTCTGAGTGAAAGTAATTAACCATTAACTATAACAGCATGCCATTATACTAGGCTGGATAGGTGCGTACGTTAAACTGCTGCTTCAGGGACGGAACGATACATCGGCCCGAATCGAATACACCCGGCGGATTAAGGGCGTGTGAGTACTGACTAACTGTACCAGAATGAAACAGTGCTTAATGTCACGTACAAAATAAATATCAAGCGATAAAGCTTCAGTCACAAAATTACATGGAAACAAGTCTGTCCTTTTATGAAAGACAATTTCCTAAAATTTTTTACTTATGTTACAGGCCAGTTTGAATATTTTATTTTTAATGAAGGTAGTCGTAGAAGTGCCTAAACCAGGTCAAAAGACTTAATTTTTGTGACCGAGGGCTGTAAGTACTTTAATTTTAATTTGTGAACGGTCGCTGACTAAGCAGCCATGTTTGAAACTTCACGATTTCTTCTCTAACATAAAGAAATCTGCAGTCGAGGCGTTCGATCTGCGTCTCCCCCGCATGGTTAACAGCTCACACATGTCCTTAGCGGTAGAAATATACCAACAGGAAGAGTCACTGCTTTGCAATAGGCCTTATGACTTGATACACGCGAATTCGAACGTTAGGCCGGCCGCGGTGGTCTCACGGTTCTAGGCGCGCAGTCCGGAACCGTGCGACTGCTACGGTCGCAGGTTCGAATCCTGCCTCGGGCATGGATGTGTGTGATGTCCTTAGGTTATTTAGGTTTAAGTAGTTCTAAGTTCTATGGGACTAATGACCACAGCAGTTGAGTCCCATAGTGCTCAGAGCCATTTGAACCAATTCGACCGTTATTGCTCATTGTTTCATTCACAGCATTTAAAACTGTTCTTTCTAAGGTTCCTGCCTATCCAGAAACTTGGAAATCGTCAAATTTTGGGAAATAAAAGAGTCAAACATTTATTTCATCTTTCGTTTTCTCGTAAGACGTACATTTAAATAACAAGGAATATTGATGAATTACTAATATTACATCCACAAGGAAACCCCGGAAAGTGTGAAGTACACTACGATAACTAGAAAATTATTAGTGTAGTGTAACATGTGAACACACGAAACCGCAATGGTACCCATTACGCTACACTATTTTTATGTCACACTTGTCTTCGGTCTCGGTTATTATTGTGCCTCTTGAAGGCTTACATTGTCAATGATTTATTAACTGAGTTTAAAGAAAAGGTTAACGTGTTTATGATACATTTTCAATGAGCGATTGCCTTGAAACTGTACACTACAAGATATAATTCAAAGCAGGTGAATATGCTAGAATAAATATGACGCATCCCGAATCGATAGTCGGTATTGTGGTGGGCCTCCGATATTGCGTGTGACGTCAAAATGATATCACAATTGCAAGAAGTGCTGTGAGACGAGTGTTAGCCCAAGCATTGGCCTGCCTCTCTCTATAGGCTCTATAGCGGGCCCGAAGAAGTACCCACTCTCCTTGGTATCTGGAGACGGCGCCTGGAGACAGACAACCTGCCGCACGGCGCCGGGAGACAGACGGCCCTGTCGACAGGTGCTGACCGCTAGCGCACGGCCAATGGGAGCGCGAGCTGAGGGGCGCCGCCGCCTCCCCACTGACGGCGCGGCCCCCGCGCCGGCGTCGTCGTCGTCGCCGGCGACGCAATTACAGTTTGCCGGCGCCGTAAAGCCCCCACGACGCCGCGAGAAGAATGCGGTCCGCCTCATTCGACTTTAATTAGACCCCGGCGCGCGTCCTGCGGCTTTGCAGACGACCCCTCGGCGCGCCACGCCACCTCCACCTCCGCCTCACCCGCCTCCCTCAGCCTGCTTCGGGACGGCTCTCGCTTTTCTCCATTCTGCGGCTGACGGCGTCGGGTGTTTTCCGTTTCTCGGCCCGCCTGGCTCCTCAGCGAGAGGACCCTGCGTCCTTCTGCCAGAGTTGCTTCTCGTCACGACGCTGTGGCTGCAATACTCAGCGTGTGTTGTAACATCCTGCGCGCGGGATTTTCCTAACTGTTAATCTCCACTGTTAACGTCAAACTATTTGTTTGTCCAGTATGTTATATGATTTTCAGCATTCGTCAACGTTCTTCATTTTCCATTGTAGGTCGTCAAGAAGAACGAAAGTAATATCAAATTGTTGTTTATTGTGGCTTTAGTGCGCAAAACAGCTGAGGTCTTAAGCAGCTAAATCGTCACTTAAAATGAGCCATAAATTATTTTACGTTTTGCCCATCCACCTTCCTACTCTTTCTTCATCAGTACAACTAATACTTGCTACAAATATAGCGTACGAATCTATTTACTTCATTCTAATTGTTACAAATGTTAGTCACACTATTAGCAATAATTAAAGGGTATGCCTCTAGCACTTCAGAGATACATTTTTTTGGAATTATTATACATTCGCCTTATTCATATATAGCGAAAGTTAATAATTGCAGCTGAAGGCATCGCCGATATATAAATGTGGGATCCAGGCAGCCAGTACCAGGGCGCATCTGCTGAAAACGTCGAGTTACGGCGTCAAAATACAGTGTTGGAAACACGCGGACCACCGGCAGAACACCCGATCTCAGCGAGAAGACAATTGCTACAATTTTCTAAAAAACATCACCTCTTTGTGCAGTTATTGTAACTGAGCAAATATGTGAATTTCACAACATAACTTTTACAAATTTGGTCACAAGTTCGTTGGTTGAAGTTTAATTGTTTCCATCTACAGTATATCGCTTTTAACTCATTTGGAATGTTTTAATAATTGATGGATAATTATGTAAAATGACGACAGAAACATAGTCAACACTTAAATGCTAATTTAGGAACAACTGTATTCAAACTGATCATCCAAAAACGAAATAGACAAGAGTAAAAGGCAAAAAATCCTACTTCCACATTTAGTGTGATGTTTGTGGTTGAATTTATGAAGAAAGCAGATCGAGGCCCGGTCGGATCTTTGAAACAGCAACTTGCAGATCCATGTCTAGCTGCACTTAAGATTGATTTCTCGTATTGATTAATTCCATTGTGAAAAACGTTTTTTTATTCCCATTAGTGATTGTCATATGTTTAGTAGGTGATAGGTCACACGGGCTGCGGGATGAAATATTATTTTCGACTTTTCTCAGTAATTGTGAAATATGACAGCTAATTAACGGCGGAGGAGCTTCCAAATTTGATTCACGGAAATGACAGTCTGACGCTAGCAATATCCACGGAAGTCCTTTCATTACATAATATGAAACACAGATCTTTCAATGTAGGCCGGCGCCTCCCTCCATTACTCATTGTGCCCATAACTTGGAGGATAGCTGATGTAGAGAATGTTCCATGGTTCCACTTAAAAATATTTTATAGGAATAAGTACAATCTCAAATAAATAGATGACAGTTCAGTAAATAATATGAATTCCATATTATGTTAAGGATCTGGCCAAATGAAGTTTTAAGTAATTTCTCAATCAGTTGCATACGTTTTCACGCGAGCATTGCACAACTAACTAGGAGGATAAAGACTCTTGATTACTACTGTACTCAAATGGTTCAAATGGCTCTGAGCACTATGGGACTTAACAGCTGTGGTCATCAGTCCGCTAGAACTTAGAACTACTTAAACCTAACTAACCTAAGGACATCACACACAGCCATGCCCGAAGCAGGATTCGAACCTGCGACCGTAGCAGTCGCGCGGTTCCGGACTGCGCGCCTAGAACCGCGAGACCACCGCGGCCGGCACTACTGTACTATCTAGTAATTATGCGGAGCGGACAGCTACACTTTCTGCTACTTTGAATGGTAATGCCAGAGTGCAGGTACAGAGCTCCTCTTTCGGATAACGAAGTTAACGAAAGATGAAAGAAATTAAGTCAGTTATGTGACTGGAAAGATTGACGTATTAAGATAATAGAAAAGTCTTGCTAAAATTTTGCATGTCCTTAGGTTTCGCATAGGGACATACGCGGTTTTAGTAACAGGTAAAACTATAATATAATGAATACTGGTAATACGCCATGAAAGCTATTTAGATGCAATATACATGCTAAAATGCACCTGTATATATTTTTAATTGTGACAAATCTGTTTATAATTTTAGTATTTGCAAACTTGTGTGGAAGATGCAAAATACTTTCCAAGTAAATGTTAACAATGCAGGAGAAATGAACGCACAGTGGAAGATGACGTAAAACCGGGAAAGTTTATGAAGATCTGAAATAGACATTTTTACCTTGTTGACACCGGTCAATAACAGTTGTTAATGACTACCCGTCGTAGACTAGAGGAAACTCTGCTATAATGCAAAAAACAACCACAGCCTATACAACAGTCCAGAAGAACGGATATTCAAGTAGATTAATTCACAGATCATTCTTGAAGAACGGAGGACTAATAAAAAAGAGAAAATTTCTCGTTACATTAGATTCAAGGAATATGTCACCATCCATTATTTTGGTCACGTCTCAAGATTTAGCCAAATGTGTTTCAGAATGCTATCCTTTTCTGCAGTATTGAATAATTATGTGCTGTTGTTGTCTATCAGTAGACATCATATAATCATATCCGACAAAAATTTCTCTCGCTTCTTCAATAAAATTTTTTAGGCAGCAAACGAATGCTCTACTTTATAGGGGGATGGATACCAGATATATGAAGAAAAGGGTAGCAATAATTTCGTAATAACACAGAATTAAAAATACATGAATTACAAAAATTCTCAAATTAAATATAAGCATCCAATCAGTAGAAACGACTATTAACGGAAAAGCTAACTTTTGCGGGCACAGTGTTTGTACTCTTTTGCAGACAACTGTCCTTGCTTCGTGAGTACTAATAAGACGCTAACACTTAAATGATCTTTTTCCTAGTCCTTCAGGCCGAAGGAGCAATTATTGATTTAAATCTTATTACCTACGCTATGTGAATCTGCACTGTAGATTCCATGAAAGTAGCTAGAATCTGTGAATATCGTGTCATTTAATGTTCGTAGCAGTTGTATGTGAGTTGGCCTTACATTGGACTGTGTAATATGTAGGAAAATCTATGGCCATGTACTGGCTATAGCTCATATGATACGAATCACTTGTATTTGGAACTCAAACCTCGGATTTTAATAAATGTAACTACTGCCTTAGTTTAAGTACATAAATTATTTCACATCGACAGAGCCAGGGATTAAACGCTGTAATGAATCGAAAAATTAATTACACCAACTATAGTGCCACAGGAAATTAAATAAATGTCCGTAATGTAGTTCAAATGGTTCTGACAAATGATAGCTATATATCATATTAGAGAAAATAAGAACGAGGACAAAACGTGGATGAAAAGCACATTGAAAAGTATAATCGATAAAGTATGATTTTTCTGTGTTGTTGTAAACTAGGAATAGTATTGACAGTGATGACCTGTTTAAAAACTTGTTTACGAACTGCATCCTACTCATTCGCTGCTCGCACGCAGTTCCAGTGGTTGCCTTTTTTTATCACCTTGGTAATTTTATAACCAAGATTCATGTAAGTTGTCAGCCTCAACTACTTTGGCGACCCATGATGATAATGAAGAAATACATACAACAAAAGTTATGTGCGTGTGTGTGTGTGTGTGTGTGTGTGTGTGTGTGTGTGTGTGTGCGTGTGTGTGTGTGTGTGTGTGTGTGTTCGTATGTATGTATGTGGGCGCACACGCGGGTATAGATGGGCATATTGGAATGTGTAATATAAGGTATGAGATATAATTGTCATAAAATGTCCTTGGTGTTGGAGAATCTGTAGTAGTGCGCTGCAGAAAGACAGAAATGTTTGTTATGACTACAGGGAATCACAAGACAACTAAAATAATCTGACTGGAAATATTTTGATCTCTGTGTCATCAAAACCAAAAAATTTCATCCACCCAAGAATGAGACCTACCAAGACATATATGCATTAGAAGCCTACATAGTGAAAGAAACATAATTGTTGCGGTAATGACTCTGTGTACTGCACGTATGTACATATATCTGAAATTTTTTGCCTATACTCCAATTAATGTAGTGTTGTATACTAAAATTAGTAATACTGGAAGCCATAAAAGCACGGAAAACAAAGGATCAAGTATTACAACTCATTTCAGAGAACAGCTCCACCCTAGAACTTTTCTATAACCATTCATCCAGCACTTGACTAATCAAGATTACAGCTCACTCACTGACCCTATAATAAAACTGCTTAAATGGAATTAGGAGTTCCAACTTTTACTTCCGAACCATAGGGAAAGAGAAAACAAATTAGATTTTAAACGTGAATGACGGAAAAGTTGTGGCTCTTTAAATCAAGGACCGGCATGAGACTGCCTAATTACTTTAAGGCGTGTAGACATATAAAGACAGCTAAATACAATTTTTTCGTAAATGCGGAGTCTGAAGGAAAATCACACCCTTCTCGTAAATCAGCAGAGTTAATTAGCGTCATAAAGAACTGTTGTTGTTGTAGTCTTCAGTCCTCAGACTGGTTTCATGGAGCTCTCCATGCTACTCTATCCTGTGCAAGCTTCTTCATCTCCCAGTACCTACTGCAACCTACATCCTTCTGAATCTGTTTAGTGTATTCATCTCTTGGCCTCCCTCTGCGATTTTTACCCTCCACGCTGCCCTCCAATACTAAATTGGTGATCCCTCGATCCCTCAGAACATGTCCTACCAACCGAGCCCTTCTTCTAGTCACGTTGTGCCACAGGCTCCTCTTCTCCCCAATTCTATTCAATACCTCCTCATTAGTTACGTGATCTACCCACCTAATCTTCAACATTCATCTGTAGCACCACATTTAGAAAGCTTCTATTCTCTTCTTGTCCAAACTATTTATCGTCCACGTTTCACTTCCATACATGGCTACACTCCATACAAATACTTTCAGAAACGACTTCCTGACACTTACATCAATACTCGATGTTAACAAATTTCTCTTCTTCAGAAACGCTTTCCATGCCATTGCCAGTCTACATTTTATATCCTCTCCACTTCGACCATCATCAGTTATTTTGCTCCCCAAATAGCAAAACTCCTTTACTACTTTAAGTGTGTCATTTCCTAATCTAATTCCCTCAGCATCACCCGATTTAATTTGACTACATTCCATTATCCTCGTTTAGCTTTTGTTGATGTTAATCTTATACCCTCCTTTCAAGACACTGTCCATTCCGTTCAACTGCTCTTCCAAGTCCTTTGCTGTCTCTGACAGAATTACAATGTCATCGGCGAACCTCAAAGTTTTTATTTCTTCTCCATGGATTTTAATACCTACTCCGAACTTTTCTTTTGTTTCCTTTATTGCTTGCCTAATATAATAATTGAATAACATCAGGGATAGGCTACAACCCTGCCTCTCTCCTTTCCCAACCACTGCTTCCCTTTCATAGCCCTTGACTCTTATAACTACCGTCTGGTTTCTGTAAAAATTGTAAATAGCTTTTCCCTCTGTATTTTACCCCTGCCACCTTCAGAATTTGAAAGAGAGTATTAAAATCAACGTTGTCAAAAGCTTTCTGTAAGTCTACAAATGCTAGAAACATAGGTTTGCATTTCCTTAATCTTTCTGCTAAGATAAGTCGTAGGGTCAGTATTGCCTCTCGTGTTCCAACATTTCTACGGAATCCAAACTGATCTTCCCCGAGGTCGGCTTCTATCAGTTCTTCCATTCGTCTGTAAAGAATTCGCGTTAGTATTTTGCAGCTGTGGATTATTAAACTGATAGTTCGTTAATTTTCACATCTGTCAACACCTGCCTTCTTTGGGTTTGGGATTATTATATTCTTCTTGAAGTCTGAGGGTATTTCGCCTGTCTCATACATCTTGCTCACCAGATGGTAGAGTTTTGTCAGGTCTGGCTCTCCCAAGGTTGTCAGTAGTTCTAATGGAATGTTGTCTGCTCCGGGGGCCTTGTTTCGACTCAGGTCTTTCAGTGCTCTGTCAAACTCTTTACGGAGTATCATATCTCCCATTTCATCTTCATCTACATCCTCTGCCATTTCCATAATATTGTCCTGAAGTACATCGCCCTTGTATAGGCCCTCTATATACTCCTTCCACTTTTCTGCTTTCCCTTCTTTGCTTAGAACTGGGTTTCCATCAGAGCTCTTGATATTCATGCAAGTGGTTCTCCTTTCTACAAAGGTCTCTTTAATTTTCCTGAAGGTAGTATCTATCTTACCCCTGGTGAGATAAGCCTCTACATCCTTACATTTGTCCTCTAGCCGTCCCTGTTGAGCCATTTTGCACTTCCTGTCGATATCATTTTTGAGACGTTTGTATTCCTTTTTGCCTGCTTCATTTACTCCATTTTTATAGTTTCTCCTTTTATCAATTAAATTCAATATTTCTTCTGTTACCCAAGGGTTTATACTAGCCCTAGTCTTTTTACCTATTTGATCCTCTGCTGCCTTCACTATTTAATCCCTCAAAGCTACGCATTCTTCTTCTACTGTATTTCTTCCCCCCATTCCTGTCAATTGTTCCCTTATGCTCTCCCTGAAACTCTGTGCAATCTCTGGTTCTTTCAGTTTATCCAGATCCCATCTCCTTAAATTCCTACCTTTTGGCAGTTTCTTCAGTTTTAATCTACAGTTCATAACCAATAGATTGTGGTCAGAGTCCACATCTGCCCCTGGAAATGTCTTACAATTTAAAACCTGATTCCTAAATCTCTGTCTTACCATTATATAATCTATCTGATACATTTTAGTATCTCCAGGATTCTTCCATGTATACAACCTTCTTTTATGATTCTTAAACCAAGTGTTAGCTATTATTAAGTTATGCTCTGCGCAGAATTCTACCAGTCGGCTTCCTCTTTCATTTCTTAGCCCCAATCCATATTCCCCTACTATGTTTGCATCTCTCCCTTTTCCTACTTATGAATTCCAGTCACCCATGACTATTAAATTTTCGTCTCCCTTCACTACCTGAATAATTTCTTTTATCTCATCATACATTTCATCAATATCTTCGTCATCTTCAGAGCTAGTTGGCATATAAACTTGTACTACTGTAGTAGGTGTGGGCTTCGTGTCTACAACTGAAGAACTAGAAATTTCAAACTACTTCAACTTCATTACAGAGCAACATGAAAATATTTTCAGATTTTTACTTGGATTTACATAACTGTCACTGACAGTTGAAAACTCTACGTGACACAGAAGACAAAAAAAAGGTAAGAATGTTTAAATAAAGCCAGAAATGCTGGAATATAATGGCATGACGAAATTGAAAACACAAGATTCGCTAAAACTTTCACATGAGACAATGAAATTTCTGAAAGCCTGAGGCATTTTGCAACGTACTGCGTTGAAAACTTTATAAAGAAATTTTCTCAAGCCTGTCGGAAATAAAGGTTTTCCTAACAATATATGAAAACATCTTTCACAAAAATTAATTTTACATCTAAACCATCATTTACCAGAGGGTTAAAAAGCAGTCTCACGGCAACGTGAGGAATAACGGATCTTAATTGTTGGGTAAATTCAACATAACGTCACTCAATACTCACTGAATTAAGGCTATATTTTTTAACAGGAATATAAGCAATTCTGCGCCCACGCCCTGCGATATGGCAACAGACTACGGAAGCCCACGATGGTCAAGAAAAGCCAAACAATTTCCGAAGCCAGTGGAGAATTATAACATTGTTTCTGAAGCCAGCTGGTTCTACAATCTGATGATTCGCACATGTCACAGAAAGCCGAAATATAAGTTAGCAAAAACTAGAGAAGCTGATACAAGAAGACAACAATTAACTACAGCAGTATTGTCAGGAACGCAGAGCTCAGTTATAGCATCATTCTTAATTCAGTTAGGAGTGTTTAGTAAAGTGTTACATGGAGCGTCTTAAGTCCACATTATTAACAAGTTACAATTTGAATTGCGCAATTTATACAATACAATTGGTGGGATGATGATATGTAATGAAGAAACACATTCAGTTGTAGGTGAAGCACGTAACAGATTTCTCGTTATTGGCTGTGTACACAGAAAATGCAACTGTCCACGACGAAGATTGCTTACAAAACACTCCTGTGAACATTCCTATAATTTCCTAAAATATGTGGGACCCATACCAAAACACCGATATTGAGCTCATATAAAAAGGGAAGTATGAGTGGTAAACGTTTATTTTATTCATAAGTGTTTCGTGGAAATGCTGATAAACCTTAAGTGATAAGACACTTGAAGAAGGACGCCAAGTATCCCGCGATTATTCAATAGTAATTCCGGGAATGTGCTAAAGTTACCTACACGTAGCTCCAGCAGTGGAAGTGAAGACAAGAATACAATAATTACGGCGTACACGGTCATTTCAGTAGTCATTATTGTGGGCGCTTCATACTCGAACGGAGGAGTAGAAATCTTAGCGTGTGGAGCATGCAATTCTCACTTCATAGCGGTTTGCAGAGTATGAAACTAGATGTAGATATTAGCCGATGGGTTCGCTAGGCGTTGTTTTGAAGTAAGTGTCCCATGTCAACGAGGACAATAGACTGCTTGTATTTTTATATTTTTTCTGCCTCAGCGGCTGCGTATTAAATACATCTATCATATGGAAGGAGATTTTGACTCGTGAACTTTCTGAGATCTTTCCTTGTTGCGCGAATTGTTTTTGGATATAAAGAATCTACCTGCAGGAGAAGAGACAGTGGCTCCTGTTAGAAAGGCGGTCTTATTAGTTTTGTTATTTTACTTCAAGAACTAGTGCTAAGTAAATGATGTTACAAGCACTATACTCGATATGGAGACAAGTTACAGTTTAGTGCTCGCTTTATTGCCTTAATGGTATACACTGACCAGCCAGAACAGTATGACCACCTACGTAATAGCCGGATAACAGCCGTGACGCGTCGTCGCATGGAAACAATGAAGGCGTAGTTGTCACCTAATTCCTGTAAATTTGCAGAAGCGTGACGATGAGCTCGTACCCCTCGTTCAGTCACATCCCACGTGTTCGATCTGGTGCAGATCTGATGAGTTGGGGGCCAGCACATCAATTTGAACTGGCCACTGTGTTCTTCAAACCACTCCATCATGCTCCTGACCTTTCGACATAATACATTATCCTATTGAAAAATGCCACTGTCGTCAGGAAACATGATCGACCTGAAGGGGTACGTGGTCTGCAACCAGTGTACGATGCTCCTTGGCCGTCACAGTGCCTTGAACGAGCTCCCCTGGACACATGGGCGCCCATGCGATTGTTCCCCAGGGCATAATGGAGTCGCCGCCAGCTTTCCTCTGTTCTGGAGTATAGGTGTCAAGAAGCTGTTCGCCTGGAAGACGACGGATTCGCGCCATCCCACTGACAGGATGAAGAGGGTATCTGGAATAGTCATAATATACAGCGCTCTGCCAATGCGTCAACGTCCAGTGCCGATGGTGACATTTCCATTTCACTCGTAGTTGTCGGTGTCGTGATGTTAACATTGGCACGTGCATGGGTCGTTGGCTGCAGAGGCCCATCGTTATGAACGTTCTGTGCATTGTGTGCACTACGCCTGATGTCTGTAATGAGGGGTGGCTGCCCAACCCCACGACTTCTGGACGTGGTTTAACCTTGGTTTCGCAACACGTTAAAGACACTCACCACAGCACTCCTCGAACACCCGCCGAATCGTGCAGTTTCCAAACGCCCGTGCAGAGCATCCGGGCCAACACAGCCTCAGATAGATCACGCGACTTCTGCATTTTAAACACGGACAGCAGGCTCACTGGTGGTATATGCACCGTGCATGTGTCTGACCAGGAGTCATTCCTCGCCCGCTGACGCTGCTATCGCCTGTAAGGGTTTACATCGGTACTTTGTTGGTGGTCATGATATTATGGCTGATCAATGTGCAACCCGTTTGACTGGGAACTTTTGTGATGTTATGAAGTGGAGCTAACAAGCCACGGACAAAAACAAGTATTTCAATCTATTGTCTGAATGATTCCAATGTGGTTTCCTGGTGTAAGGTTGTATACTATATAAATAAACGAAACACTTCCTTAGCCTTGTTTCAAAGACTTTATTAGTACTGCACGACCAAGATTTGGCGTTATAAATTCATTTTCTACTACAGAACAGATCCCGAAAACGGAAACCACCCACATGTAAATATATCAACTTTCTACCTATCGATTCTTGACTGAAACCGTAAAAGGTATCGCTGTCGACAGTTATGACACGTTTAGATAATTAAGTATTTTACAAAAGATAATTAGCATAGAATTCACAATAATTATAAATAAACATACATGCAAGTAGAGCTATGTGTGCATGAATGGGAATTTGTCCCATTGCCTTCCTCTTCATCTACATATAAGTTGTTAGATAGTCTAAAAGGTGTGAATAATTAAATTATGTTTGCTTACTCAGTAGTTGATGTGTAGATACGCACATCTATTTTTTAATTTCTAGCATTTATGAGTGAGCTTTACACCATTTCTCTCTGTTTGTAGGAATTCTAAATCTGTCATATATTTGTGGTTTTCGTTCAAGCAATGTACGGCAGAAGATGAATCTGGCTTCTTTTATCTCCAGCTTCTATGTAGTTCTCTAGGTCTACCACAGTGTGCCCAGTACGCTAAAGCAGACCTGACACTCTTGGCAAATGATGTTACAAACCTTACTTTCCATGACGGTTGGTTACTTATACTTTGGACTGAGTAAACGTCTACCTATTGTTTAACGAATATAGAAAAACACAGAGAAACCCTTTGCCTTTAAAATTTTGTCCATCCTGTTTGAAATTTTACCCATAAAAGATAAACTACACCATGTCCTTTTCGGTCTCTTTACGTTATTCACTATATATAGTAGGGATCTGACTTCCCTCTTTAAATTTTTATTGAGAATTTTGTCAGTGATGCTAGTTTCCAGTTCATTATTTGTGGCTATGGTTTTTAGTGTACTGATTTTCTCGTAAAAGTGTTCTTGAGACATGAGGATAATGTCAGCTGCCGATTAAAAGTCAAATTCCAATGTAGTGCCTTCTGTGGTCAGTAACTTAATGGAAACAACATTTTCAGAGTTATCATCGTCGAAATATTTGTAAATTAAGAGTACGAGGAAAGGAATAAGTGTCGTACGGAGGTAGAAAATAAAACTCCAAAAACGACTATGAAAATCATTTGATGTGATCAGATGAGTTTAATTGTTACGTATGAGCGGATATATATAACAGTAGAGGAGCTAGGAAAATAGTATTATTCTTCTAGCTCTGAGGGCTCAGTATTATCAAATACTTATGTCATTTTGAAATTAAAAAGACGCCACGTTAACCATAAAGATTTCCTCAAGTGTAAGGCTACTTTGAACAGGTGTTGCATGAGATAGCCTACAAAGTCATTTATATGGGAGTCTAAAGTTTATAGTAGATTCAGAACTTAGCTTTCCCACGGATCTAAATCATTTTACAAACGCAAAAGAAAAAAAAAATGGTGGAGGGACAAGGAGTAGAACAGAAGCTCATGAAATAATTTTATCTTTGTTCTCCCTAAGCCAAAGGCATTACTTCCAGCGTCTTAATAGATGATAACGCCGGTTTCTCATATCTCAATATCTTGATCGTCCTTCCTCCACAATCACCGAATATAGTCGCTCTTCTAGACATTTTATGTCTCATTTGGGAAAATAATAATTGCCATCCTAAGTTTGCGTCTTAATGTCCTACAGTTAGAGTACACTGTGCGCGAACGGTGACAGGAAACTGCATCGAAAATCATTCCCTATTTCTAGGCACTAATCACTATTGGTTTCAGGCCTTTTTCGTACTTAAAGTGACTTTTTTTGAAATTGAGTGAATATTTCTACCAAACTGCCCAAGCCCCGTGCAAGGCACTAGTTGCAAACAAACAGTTACTTACATGTTCCAAAGATAATTTGAACGATATTTATTGAAATGTTGTAGATAGTGTCAGTTTACGGGATATATATAAATACACGATAAGTTTGAAAGATAATTAGATCCAACCTCAGTTCATTTACAGGTAACCAGATTTAAATTAATTCTTCTATAGAATAGGAGATGTACTGCAGATGAAATAGTGTTGAATAGATTCAGAAAATGCTTCGCTACATGTCAAATGCTTTATGATAACAGCTGAAACATATCTTTCAAATCGTGTACTATTTTCGTTTTCTTTTTATTATTTTACGAAGAAGTCATCAATTTGTAAGAAATCCCACGTTACAAAATGTGTATATAACACCGAAGATTAGAGGAAGAATATTATTTATAAATCACAAAAAATGTATATAAGAAGTGACAATGAAACTCTCTAGTCACACTCAGTTTTTTGAAAGACAAAAGATACGGAAGCTAGGACTTCTTTGTAACTTTCTTCTGATCTTGTCATCAAACATGTAGGAGGTACGTGTTGTAACCTCTGTAAAATATCTAATTTATGACTAGTAATTGTCATACTAGCAGATAATAGTGTCTGATTTTTTTGTAGAAACCTTTTATCACTACCATTTTAATTTCATCTGATGAGCCCTCATTTTTCAGATGAACGTGTTAGGAATCATGCCCACATTGATTGAAAGCAGATCACATCGAGCATGCATATCTATTTCTACAAAATTCGATTTAATGCTCATTACGAGTATTATTTGGAAGTCTATATATTATTTTCACAGTCAACAAGCTTTCGCAATAGCTGCCATGACCTGACACATCAAAAGGTCATATTACGCTATAGTCTGAAGACATAGTAAAAGTGATTTAGTATAACAATAAATCTAATTGCTTTTAGATCTGTATTATAGTATTTATCACATCGTGGCATCGTAGTTCTGACGAGTCTTCCCTGAGGAAAATGTCTATTATGCATCGCACAATTTACGCAAGATTTAAGTATTTATGTCGCTTTTTATCTGCCGGGAGGACAGATACTTTACGTTAATTAGACTGAACGCTTTTGTCACATACTGGCTGCTTTAATACTTTGTAATAATGATTCTTAGTAACGTTTAAAATCTCGCGAAGCGACGCGGGTGACTCCAAGTGATTTAATGTATAACACATTGGGCTACAAATGTCGCGAAATACACTAAAAGTGGGGGACAAATATTGAACATGTGACGTCACCAGACGGCGTACGTTGGCGCACGTGCAGCAGTGAGGTCTACCGGCCCTTCGCACCTGATCATCCCAATAGAAGGCAAGTATTCACGTCTGCGTGTCTCCGGGACTACGTGCTCGAATTTAGCGCGTGGGACTTATGGTTCAAGTCTTGCGTCTGGCAGGCAGTGCTTTTTTTCCGTTTGGTTTCATAGTTACGTGTTTAGATTTAGACAATACATGTATTTATATATTTTATTTACCGGTCCCGCGCTCTCCGCTGCTTAATTGGAAAGTACTGTACAACAAAAGCGTACCATATTGCGTCACAAGTTGATAAGACAAGCTTCCGAATTGTTTCGTTACCAATAAAAGATATACGTGTTTTTTTTTAAAAAAAAAATTAAGTTTGCAAACGTAAAAAGAAGGGAAAAAAGAAAAGAAACATAAAATAAGAACAGCTTTTGCTTGATTACAGCAAGGACAATAATTTATAACTTCTACCCTCGCAACGGAACACATTTACAAAAGAAGGTCAAAAAGAGAACGGAGCGGTATGTAGCATCGCTGCCTACCGGCGAGGGTAGGATCCACAAGCCCAGTCGCTGCCCGTGCAGTGACGTACGTCATCTGGTGACGTCATACTTTCAGATTTTGTCGTCCAATTGTGCGGTATTTCCCGACAATTGCGGCCCCATGTGTCTTTTATTAAATTACTTGCCTCAGTGTCATCTACGTCCCATCGGGGGTTCTTGAATGTTAATAACAGTCACCATGTATAATAAAGATGCATTTAAAATGCTGTCTCCTTGAGGAGTTGTCTGCGGATGAACTCCATCTATTATAGTTATTGCTTGATTTCGTGCCTTCATTAATTTCTCTCTCGGTGAGGTGCTTCGTACGACATTATTAAGCGAAAGTATACCAAATACGTTAGGAAGTTGATTCGTTTGTTTCCAAAACTAGTAATTTTAAGACGAGAGGAAGTAGTGGGACTTAAATGTATGAGGAGCTCAGTAATATGGTCCTTGTAATTGTCGTTTTCATCAGTAAGTCCACCCTAAAATTCAGAGCACTTGAAACGCGTACGTTTCATATGTTTTCATTAACAGCGATGGCGAGGCATGACAGAATCTCTGACCAGAGAGTTATTTATCGTTGCTAGTCAGCGCTTGACCGCGCGAGAGTTCAGTTGCGTGTAGCGAGTCGGCAGGTTCAGTTCCGAGTTGTACTCAGTCGGAAGTGGTGTGTGTGGAGTCGGCGGGCGACGACATGGGTACTGGTCAAGGTTCGGGACGAGGTATATTGTTAAATAAGGTAATGAAGCAGCATTGCGCACATCTGATAATGTAATGTATGTTAATTGTAATTAATTTGTTCAAGAAATGCCCCAATAATAATTTTGTTTTCAAAGCAATCGTTTTTTTTAAAAAAAAGGAATCATTCCAATTGAAACAATATTTCCTATGCTTTTCCTCCCAGAATCAATTTATCAGATTAATTATTGCACAGGGCCTAATGTCAGCGCAGCTGCCCTTATAAAATTTATCAGGTTCACCTTAACGTTAATTTTGTGGGGACTTAACATTTTTGCACATTTTTATTATCATTGAGTTTTTATTACTGTGGGAAGCTAACAATTGGCACTATTTGCAATTCTATTCAATTCTTTTCATTTTAATATATTTGTGTGAAGGTTACACTTGTCTCCATTTACATTTAATTATTATTGAACATTTCTGTGGGGAGGTTACACATGGCGACATCCGGTCCAGGATCGTGTTTCTTTGAGAATCTTCTGAAAAGTAGCCAGATATCTGCTATTATTTACTAAAATATAATTAGCATTTGGCGCAACGCTTTTACTGATTTTGTGACTTTCTTTCCACAGATCATCGGCAATTCGTTGCTCTTTGTTCTATTTGTATTTGTTAGATTTTGCATTGTCTTTGTCTCATTAGTGAATAATTGTGACAATTGTAATAATGCCGCGAAAGACTGTGAATAGTGCATCGCGAAGTATAATGAGTGAAATAACCAAATTAAACAACTTGACCGATGGTAATTGTGACACGCAATGTAATGATGACAATCCTCCTTTTATTGACAATCAGTATGTACCGACCACCAATGTTGATTTTGATCGTAGTGATGAACAGACGAACTCAATTGTGTCTTCTGTTAATTTGACGACAATTGATGACGCGGGGCGTTCTGTTGGAATGAGCGCTGCCCAGCTTAACACAACCGGTTTGGAAAATTCACGTGACGAACAGACAAATTTTTCTAATGAAAATGAACAGTGGACTGAAAGTATGACGGATTCATTTAATTCGCAGATAGTGACTAAAAGTGCGCATCCGATGAGCAAACTTTTTGGTGAATCACAGAATGACCAAATGGTCACACAAAACGTGACAATTGCAGGTACGTCATCAAGCAGCACCGAGAATAGAGCCGGTAATATTGACTTTGAACAAATTATGGCAAGGTTGCTACAACAACAATTTAGTGAAAATAACAAACAACTTAAAGAAGATCTCAAACAACAGCTTAATGAAAATTTCAAACAACAGTTAAATGAAAAATTAGACAACAATTGTAGAGAGCTTAGTGAGCAGATCAAACAGCTTAATGAAAAACATGACAGCCTTAATGAAAAATTAGACAACAATTCCAGACAGCTTAGCGAGCAGATTAAAGTCGTTGCCGCACGGTGTCATGACACTAAGGAACAGTTACGCGAGGAAATTGAGGCATGTTCAAGAAAAAGTAGTGATGAAATTAGATCTGTTGCTCAAGAATTAAGGGATATGCAAACAGCTACAACAGAAACACTTAGGGAGGCAATTAGCGCAGTCGGTAAACAATGCTCTGAAAAAGCTACACAATTACTCGACGAGTTTAAACTAATGACAGCAGAACTTTCGCGCACAATGGATGCAAAGATAGACGCGAAATTCGACCAACAGAACACTCAGACTGACGAACGTTTTAATCACCACATACAAAACAGTGATACGCGTTTCTGCAACTTTATACAGGATCAAAATAAAGTAAAACGTCAAGTAATGGAAACAATCACAGCACAGAGACAAGAAGAAAAACGTTAATTGTTTGCGAAGGCAAAAACATACGTAGACAACAATATTGCTACAGTATCCGACGAAATTAATACCATCAAACAGTTGAACATAGAATTACGTGATGAAATTTCTGATCTTAAATCAAAAACAGATACACACACAGCAGATATTCAGACAGTGACAGACAGATTCGAACAATTAGAACTAACACAGGATTCCGATGTCGTGAAAGCTGATGTTAAAAAATTGAACGAAACCACACGTAAATTACAAAAACAGATTAATGCTTCTGACAGTAAAAACGATGATCAGGAAAAAATACTGACTGAAAAATATGATGAAGTGGCCAGTCGTATTGATGTTATCGAAAGTAATAATGACAATAAATCAGACGATACTGCACCAATTTCGTTTAACCAAACACCTGAATTCCAAAATTTACAGCAGACAATCAATGAGATCCATTCATCTAATAATACATTACGCAGAAAGTTGTCAAGTTTACAGCAAGAAGTAACAGAGATGAAAAATATTTCAGTTAATAACACATCACAGCAGACGCCACTTTGCGAACATTTGTCAGACTCACGGAGCGCGTATGATTTAGGTAATCTACAGAGAGTACGCGACTTAGATTCCGAACAGACACAGACAAATAGATTCTCTTACGATCATGAACCTGTTCCGTCATACAGAGACGATAATTTTGATTATAAACATTTTCTGTCAGTGAGAAAATGTAAGGTATTTAATAATGACAGAGCACAGGTACACAATTTGAACTGGATACGTCGATTTATTTTTGTACTTTCAATAGCATTGCCTGTAATGATAAAACTTGAATTGGCATGGATACAGCAATTTGTTTGTGAATTTTTACCACCATTGCCTGTAACGCAAAAGCTGAAATTTATTTGTAGCGTGTAATAAACCTCAGGGGATTCATTACGCTTTAATGAATAAGTGCCATAGCGTGCATAGGGCCCCGAGCTGTAGTAGTTCTGTTTCATCTTTAGTTTTCTGCACTGCTGCCTTCTCTTCTAGTATCCTTTATATCTATCAAAACAGCTCTTTAACTATTGCTCTACCTAGGATTAAGAAATGAGTCAAGAAAAACCGATACGACAAGTTATATTGAAAGTGACAATTTTTCATTAGACGCTCCAGAAATGACAACTACAAGAACTTTAATATCAGAAAAAATTTTAATCATCAGTATGTACAAAATTTTCAGCAACAGCGAATGCATTTTTGTAACAATAGACGTTCTTCACCGCGACAGCATGAAAGTCAGCTGGTTAGCATACCTAACCAACAATACAGTCTACAAGGTCAACCAAACTTTAATGTTTCGCCGCGTGCACGTATAGTCTTAGCTCCAACAAATGGTAGCGCACAGCAACAAGGAAATAACTACGTACAGAAATTCCTATCGCAATGCACCGTATAGGAATGACTATCACGACAAACGTAAAAATAATGAGCACAATTTTCAGCGTACATTTAATAACAGTCTATCTTATCAGCAGCAAGAACATCCGCCACAACAAATAATCATCAATGAACTAGACAGTAGGTATCATCCAGTACGTAATACGTCAGGAAGAAATAATAGAACAGTATAAATAGTGGAAATGCCACAGCATCCTCCTGAAAATAGTAGCGCGTCAGATAGAATTTGATTAAATACAGTACAGGTTGTATATTCCAGTAACGCAAGCAATAATTTTGACACGCAGGATCTTGTTCACGAAAACGTTATCTGAAACATGCTTTGTTGAATGCACTACTTTTATCACACCCAGATCTTACCAAAAATTTTTCCATTGCCACCGACAGTTCTAACACCGCTTTAGGCGTACACATTCTCCAGGAAATTGAAGAAGATGGTTCTACAATAATTAAAAACATCGCATTTGCAAGTCGCATTCTGTCACCTGCTGAACGAAATTATTCTGTTACTGAACTTGAAACATTATGTGTTGTTTGGGCTTTTACGAGATTTAGGCACTTTCTTTATGGCAGACATACCACCGTATACACAGACCACAGAGCTATACAGTTTTTACTTTCCGCTAAATTTACTCACGCCAGATTAAGCAGATGGAAGCTTTATTTACAGGAATTTAATTTTACAGTTGTTTGTATTCCCGGCACACAAAATGTTATAACAGACGCACTATCTCGTTCTTTCAGCAACAATCAGCAAGACATCGCAACCAACTTCTGCAAAGCAAATTTCAGCGTCATGTACATTCAACAAGTTGCATTTGAAAATTTCATTTCGTCGTCATTACAAGACATAGCACAAGAGCAGAATAAAGACAACGTATGGAAAGAGATTAAACACCTTTGGCAAGATAGGAATAATGTTACGATTAGAAACCATTACACTGTACGCAATGACATTTTATCTCGCCGCCCTGATCCTGACAGCAACAATTGGTTATTATGCATTCCTGACGAACTGGTTAACAAATTAATCTGGTATACTCATTTAAGTTACGTACATTACGGAACTAGAAAATGTTTTCTTATACTGAGACAGAACTGTTATTTTCCCAACATGGAGAAACGTATACGACGAGTTTTAGCGTCATGTAAAATCTGCCAGAAAGCTAAGTCAGACACAACTTTACATATTCCTCCATTACAATCCAATTGTACCTGTTAAATTAAGACATATGGCCGCTGTAGACATTTTTGGTCCAATTCCCAGAACTAATAGAGGTTTTTGCTACATCTTTGTCGCTGTTAAACTCACTTCAAAATTTATTACCTTCACTCCGTTACGCAAAGCTGCTGCTAAAACCGTTTCGAAAGCATTTGTAAAACATTTTCTATGTCATGTATGGCATGTGTTGAAAGTAATTTCCTACAATGGATCACAGTTACGTTCTGCTGTATCGACACGTATGTTACGAACTAGAAACATTTCTCCGATCTATATATCCAAGTACCATGCTTCTTCGAACCCTTGTGAACGATTAATGAAAGAAATTGGTAAATTGAGTAGAATATACTGCCACAAAAGACATATTGATTGGGACACACACATACACTCATTCCAGGATGTAATTAATTCCATACCAAATGAATCCACTATGCTATCTCCGTCTGTTATACTGAAAAATGTTGAACCACCAAACAAAATTACAGAATTACTAAATTTTCCTACATCTCGTCGATTACGACACCACGAAATAATCGACATTGCGCTGCACAACATCAAACGTGCCGCAGAGCGCCGGAGAAGACAGCAAAAACAGGTTTGTACACGCCGTGACTTTCACATTGGACAGAAGATATTAGTACGTACACACTATTTATCCAATAGAGGAAAAGGTAGGTGTAGTAAATTTGAAATTCTATACGCAGGTCCATATCGGATTCGCAGTATTCCTCACCCCAATGTAGTACACGTTAAAACTTTGAGAACCAGAAAAACCAAAGGGAACCACCACATATCCAACATCAAACCTTTTATTGAATGAAGATACTTTATGATTTATCACACTGTAATGCCATTTCCTAATTTTTTATGACCACCTATGCAATTATATCCACATGAACACTTACTGATGATTATCGTATTTTTTCATGGCAAGTGCCCGGCAAGGTAAGGTTAGCAGATCGCCCATCTTGTCATTACACATCAGACCGTGCATATTTTTCCAGATGAATTTACGCTTTTTATGACCATTTATGCAATTATATTTATGTGAATACTTACTGATGACTGTCGTATATTTTCTTGGCAAATGCCCGACAAGGTAAGGTTAGCAGGTCGCTCTTCTTGTCGTTATACATCAGACCGTGCATATTTTTCCAGATGAATTTACACATTTTATGACTATTTCTGCAATTATATTCACATGACTACTTATTGATGATTATCGTATTTTTTCTTGGCATGTGCCCAGCAAGGTGAGGTTAGCAGGACGCTCTTCTTGTCGTTACATATCAGACTGTGCACATTTTTTCCAGAGAAACTTACGTATCTTATGAATAATTATGCAATGTTATCTAGTGACATATTAATTTTATTACATTTTCTCTCCATTAAAGTCTTCAATTCTCGCCTCTATCAACTACACAACATACAAGTTGAACACAACGAACGTCACATTTTTTGTCTTTCTTATGTATATACGATTGTTTCGTGTTTTGTTTGTATGCACTATGAAATAGTTAAGATATAGCAAACACCTGTTGACTTTGACATTTTTGCCTTATGATATCTCAACATCGTGACTACTTTACTGTTACATTGTGATACACTGAGTACATTTTTGCCTCTGAACACTATATAAGTTTTTCACATATTACGTTTTCTGTCATATTATGCTCTATGCTTAATTATGTTACCATAAACCAATCATTATTTAGTGAGTATATGATTTAAATGCAAGACATTAATCTCTGTTCATCAATTACAGAAACAAAAGATGCGTGAAAGAAATAAATTAAACAGAAATGGGAATTTCACCTTCGGAATGATCGAAAGAAGATGCAAACGTCGTGAGGAAGAGTAAATGGATCAGGATTAACAAGCATTAACAAGAATATACGATACACATCGTTGAATAGCAGTCTTAACTAATTTTTTCTTTCATAATACAAGGCGATTGATGCAGGCTGTCAGACAGAACTACACATCTTAGTTTTAGTGATGGATTATGCTAGAGATAAGGAATAGTTATGTAATGAGTAATGAAGTGATGGATAATGAAGTTTTTTTTTTCTTTACAGATGAGGGTAATGTGGAAGTTATGTATTCATGCTATGTAGTTATTTAAGTATTTGTTGCAGTTCGCTTTGACAGCAGGTGTTATATTGCATAGTATAATGACTGAAGGTTTTGGAAAGGACAGCTATGGAACACATTTTTATACGCTTTTCACTACCTGTTAATTAGAAGTTCACTACTTTTCAGCATAAAATGCGTTTCTTCTTTCAGCTTAATAATCCATTTTTTTTCTTATATATTTTTGCAGGAGAAATTATTTATGAAATTAATGTGCTACTAGCAGTTGTTCATTTAACCCATGTCATTTATGAATGTGATCACATATACTCTACTTGTCATAATCTTGCTACAGCTGACTCATGACGAATGACGTTACACATTTTCATTTACAGCAACAACCCAAAAGCAATCTTTTTTTCTCTTTCCCTTGTAATTACCCAACGCAATGCATTGCCAACAAAAAAAATGTATTACCAGTCCCAAATAATGCTACTGGTTTAAGAGAGTTCTGAATAATACTGATTAGCTCTGAATAGTATGTCACTTGCATAATGCATGCATAAATACTATGTGCATAATTTCATTACTGTATTGAGATGACCAATGATTAATTAATATTGCTTTGTAACTGATAAATGAATGCTAATGGTACTGATTACTGTATTGAGATGACCAATGATTAATTAATAATGCTTTGTAACTGAGAAATGAATGCTAATGGTACTGATTACTGTATTGAGATGACCAATGAATAATAATAATGCTTTGTAACTGAGAAATGATGCTACTGATTACTGTATTGAGATGACCAATGATTAATTAATAATGCTTTGTAACTGGGAAATGAATGATTAATGAATAATGCTTTGTAACTGAGAAATGAATGCTAATGCTACTAATTACTGTATTGAGATGACCAATGATTAAGTAATAATGCTTTGTAACTGGGAAATGAATGCTACTGATTACTGTATTGGGATGACCAATGATTAATTATCATCATTATTCTGTAATACTATGTTATTGACTACCTTCTGTTTTAAGTAATGACTTCTAATGATTTGTAATTAGGGAATGAATGCCAATGTTCTCTGTAAAACGAGTGTCTTCTGATGATTTGTAATTAGGCAACGAATTTCAATATTCTCTATAAAACGAATGACTACTGATGATTTGTAATTAGAGAATGAGTGCCAATGTTCGCTGTAAAACAATTAATGAACATTTTTCTGTAATACTACATCCATGGTACGGAAATGTTTAATAACTGGGCTAAGAATGCCGCAAACTACTAATGGAATTCCCAATGAAGACTAGTATGTGACTTAATGTCCTTCACCTTCTGACCTAACTATCCTGAATTACTGCAATATCCATTTGTCTTGTATATCCTCTTGATCATGGAGCACTATATTTGGTTTTTGCACTAATTCTACGTTGGTGTGCCTTGTAAGAGCGTGGTGTTGACACGACATGCTGTCCACCACCGTGAGCGATGGAGATGTTATTATGATCCCACTGTTTTGTGTACCTGATGTACTGCCAAAATGATAACATGGAATATTACTACGACATTTCAGTGTCTTGGCTATGCTGATAAACACTTCTGGGAAAATAACTTCAGATTGTCTCACTTGGTGTTGTACTTCTGTGGAAAGATATGGACTTTCAGTGCAGCTGCGTGCAACCTAAAGTTCTATAACCATGATGCAATCCTTCCATTTCCTATCCTAATTCTTGTAACAGTGAAAATCATTTGTATTCATGGCCTATACATTTATTTCGATTTGCTGATATATTCTGAACTACAGTGCGTGTGCAGTTTTGTCATTTTTTAACATGATTTCTACTTATTGTATACACATTTTATGATTTGCTGATACATTCTGAACTACAGTGCGAGTGCACTTTTGTCATTTTCTAACATGATTACTACTCATCGTATGTACATTTTGATTTGCTGATATATTCTGAACTACAGTACATGTGCAATTATATGTCACTTGTCAACATGATTTTTGCCTTTACGTTTATTTGTTGTGAAAATGCTAAAGAGTTTTTCAGTGCATATGCACTTATGTCATTTGTTAATATGCTTTGCACTCACATTTTGTCATTGTCTAATATGTTTTGTACTCGGTGCATGTGCACCACATTTACTTCATGTTCTACATCTGTATATTCTGTGATTGTGAAGGTAATTAGTCAAGAAAAAATTTGTTGCTCATGGCAAGTCCAAATGACTCACCATCGCTGCCAAATTTTTGCCCCCCCCCCAAGTGGAGGGTTATGAAACGCGTACGTTTCATATGTTTTCATTAACAGCGATGGCGAGGCATGACAGAATCTCTGACCAGAGAGTTATTTATCGTTGCTAGTCTGCGCTTGACCGCGCGAGAGTTCAGTTGCGTGTAGCGAGTCGGCAGTTTCAGTTCCGAGTTGTACTCAGTCGGAAGTGGTGTGTGTGGAGTCGGCGGGCGACGACATGGGTCTCTGGTCAAGGTTCGGGACGAGGTATATTGTTAAATAAGGTAATGAAGCAGCATTGCGCACATCTGATAATGTAATGTATGTTAATTGTAATTAATTTGTTCAAGAAATGCCTCAATAATAGTTTTGTTTTCAAAGCAATAGTTTTTTTTAAAAAAAAAGGAATCATTCCAATTGAAACAATATTTCCTATGCTTTTCCTCCCAGAATCAATTTATCAGATTAAATATTGCACAGGGCCTAAGGTCAGCGCAGCTGTCCTTATAAAATTTATCAGGTTCACCTTAACGTTAATTTTGTGGGGACTTAACATTTTTGCACATTTTTACTATCATTGAGTTTTATTACTGTGGGAAGCTAACATTTGGCACTATTTGCAGTTCTATTCAATTCTTTTCATTTTCATATATTTGTGTGAAGGTTACACTTGTCTCCATTTACATTTAATTATTATTGAACATTTCTGTGGGGAGGTTACACACTGTGTCTTGTTTACCGACTCAAGTTTTGGCGCGATGTAGTTTTATGAAGTGGTTCTTTTGACCGGAAAGCTTGTTAGGAAATTTTGACGACTGATTGTCGGCCGTCAGTCACGGCGGGCTGCGAGATCAGGTTAACCAGCAGCAGCGCTCGCACGCGCAGTCAGCGCTAACAGCACTTGTCGGCTGCTGGTGGGCGGCCACTGCCCTCCGTGTGTACGCGGCGCGCGCGCGCACCACGGCGCTAATTGTCACGTGACCGGTGTCGTGCGCCGTGTCCGGTAATTGAGGCGGGTCCCCCCGGTAACTGGGGCGCTAACAAGTTTCCCGAGCGCGCGCCTAACGCGATTGCCCGCCCCATCAGCCGGCGAGCGGCGTAGCGCGGGACACCCTCACGGGATTCCACACGTCAACGCTGCTGTGTTCTGCAGGACGCACGGCGCGACGGGATATCTGCGCGACATACGCGTACATTACGCGTGCTTGCAGCAGCGGGCTGGCTAGCTCTCACTTGGCGAACCGGGCGCTGCTACTCTGATGGTGGTCACCTAACTACCGAGCCGTATGATGCACGAACAGGTATGTACCCTGCTGGCCAGATGTCTACATCTACATCTACATTTATGCTCCGCAAGCCACCCAACGCTGTGTTGCGGAGGGCACTTTACGTACCACTGTCATTACCGCCTTTTCCTGTTCCAGTCGCGTATAGTTCGCGGGAAGAACGACTGCTGATGTAGATGCCGTACGTTGCCTGAAAAAATGCAACACCCTCATGGACACGATCATTCCATTGACAAGTGAGGTTACATATAATTCATAATTGAGGGAATTTACGAAAAAAATTCAGGCCAAATGAAAGACACGTGTCCCCTGTCATAGACGCACAAATACACTATGTATCCCTCCACTGGTGGAAACACAGGCATGTATTCTCGTATGTAAACGATCGCAAAGGTGCCGAATGGCATTCGGCGATACACTGTCCCAAGTTCTTACACTTCTTGTGTCAATTCGCCAATGGTTCATACTTGCCCTGGAGAACGAGTATGTTCTCCTAACATCATGTTCCGTACATTGAGGTGACAAAAGCCGTGGCATATCTTGTAATGTCGTGTCGCGCTTCCTTTGGCCCATCGTAGTGCGGAAACAAAGCGTAGCATGAGCGCAACAAGTTGCTGGAAAACCCCTTCAGAAATATCGAGCCATTCTATCGCTATAAACTGTCCGTAATTGCGACTTCAAGAAGAATCTAATAATTCCAATCCCAAAGAAAGCAGATGTTGACAGATGTGAAAATTGCCGAACTATCAGCTTAATATGTCACGGCAGCAAACTAGTAAAGCCAATTCTTTACAGACGAATGGAAAAACTGGTAGAAGCCGACCTCGGGGAAGATCAGTTTCGATTCCGTAGAGATGTTAGAACACGTGAGGCGATACTGACCCTACGACTTATCTTAGAAGAAAGATTAAGGAAAGGCAAACCTACGTTTCTAGCATTTGTAGACTTGAAGAAAGCTTTTGAAAATGTTGACTGGAATACTGTCTTTCAAATTCTAAAGGTGGTAAGGGTAAAATACAGGGAGCGAAGGGCTATTTACAATTTGTAAAGAAACCAGAAGGCAGTTACAAGAGTCGAGGGACATGAAAGGGAAGCTGTGGTTGTGAAGGGAGTGAGACGGGGTTGTAGCCTATCCCCGATGTTATTTAATCTGCATATTGAGCAACCAGTAAAGCAAACAAAAGAAAAATTCGGAGTAGGTATTAAAATCTATGGAGAAGAAATAAAAACTTTAAGGTTCGCCGATGACAATGTAATTCTGCCAGAGACAGCAAAGGACTTGTAAGAGCAGTTGAACGCAATGGACAGTGTCTTGAAAGGAGGTTATAAGATGAACATCAACAAAAGCAAAACGACGATAATGGAATGTAGTCGAATTAAGTCGGGTGATGCTGAGGGAATTAGATTAGGAAATGAGACACTTCAAGTAGTAAAGGAGTTTTGCTATTTAAGGAGCAAAATAACTGATGATGGTCGAAGTAGAGAGGATATAAAATGTAGACTGGCAATGGCAAGGAAAGCGTTTCTGAAGAAGAGAATTTTGTTAACATCGAGTATGGATTTACGTGTCAGGAAGTCGTTTCTGAAAGAATTTGTATGGAAGTGAAACATGGACGATAAATAGTTTGAAGAAGAAGAGAGTAAAAGCTTTCGAAATGTGCTACAGAAGAATGCTGAAGGTATTGAATAGAATTGGGGAGAAGGGGAGCTTGTGGCACAACTTGACTAGTAGAAGGGATCGGTTGGTAGGACATGTTCTGAGGCATCAAAGGATCGCCAATTTAGTATTGGAGGGCAGCGTGGAGGGTAATAATCGTAGAGGGAGACTAAGAGATGAATACACTAAGCAGATTCAGAAGGATGTAGGTTGCAGTAAGTACTGGGAGATGAAGAAGCTTGCACAAGATAGAGTAGCACGAAGAGCTGCATCAAACCAATCTCAGGGCTGAAGACCACAACAACAACAACACACAGAGGAGAGAGAATGTATAAAGTATAACTTCCTGGCCAAACATGTGTGGTACCCCTGTCTTCTTCTTCTTTCGATTTCGGCCATCTTTGGACCACGTTCAACAATTCACTTGCCCGGCTTTTTGATCTTTTTTCTCTCTTCCCAATATTTCCTCATCATTTTCGAATGGTTCCTCCTCCGCTCTTCCGACCATTTCCTGTTATTATTCTTTAGTTTCGTTTCTTCTGGAAAACACTTAATTTCGTTCACTATTTGTCTAAACTGTTTCCTGTCCCTGATTGACTCACGGGTGACATTAAAATAGGCCAAATCCTTTTTCACCATCTGTATCCATTTATTGTTGGTTTTTTCGTTCCTGTTACTATGTTCAAACACTTTTCTTGTTAGTCTGTTTCCATCCATCCTCGACAGGTGACCATAAAACGTTAGTCTGCGTTTACGCATTGCATCACTCACTTTCTCAATAGTTTTGTATATTTCCTTATTACTCTTTAGCTTGTACTCTTCTCCAATCTTTCTCGGTACTAATATTTTTCTCAAAATTTTCCTTTCTTTCCTTTCCATGTTTTCTATTTCCCCCTTTTTGTTAAGAGTTAGGCACTCCGATGCATACAGGCATTCTGGTCTAATGACAGTTTTATAATGTCTTAATTTAGCTTGAATCGAAATCGAAATGTTTTTTTTTGTTATATATGTCTTTGGTTTTTTGAAAAGCAAATTCCATTTTCCTTGCTCTCGCCTGGTTTGCACCCGTGTCTTCTATTGTAACAGTGTTTGGCTTCAAGGTGATAAGAGGATTTTATCTGGCCTGATGAAGATGGTCAGCGTTTACCATAACCCTTCTAAATGGGTGACTGCCTGACCTGACTGTTCTGATCGTAATGGTGAGCCAATTAACCCCAGAGGCCGGTGTATTGACACACACATTCCTAAAAAAATTCTAAAAGTCCTGCCAGTAATCAAAACCCTACAGAAGCTTGCTTAGTGGTAGCAAGAATTGGCCAACTAAAATGCTTAGGTTTTGTTTCTGATTAGGATTGACTGGAAGACATGAATGTAATGTAAACACGTGGAGCGGTTTGGACTCATGCCGTCGAGCAGTCAGACACAAACCCTCGTGGGGTGCCGAGGTCTTGTGGCCTCTGAAGCGAAGATGATGTTCCGCTGTATACCACTGAAGTCGTGAACTCGTTAGCCTTTGTGATCAACTAGTAATGGGACAACCGAATGGTTTTAATTACTGATCGATTAGTCGATTGTTTTCTCGTTCGGTCAGTTTTTTCAGTCGAATGAAAGGATCGAATGTCTCCACAGTCATGCCAACCATATAAATGTTTCTCACTCACTCTTGGGAATCGCGTGGTTCAACGTAATGCGAGACAAGCAATTAACAAGTGTCTAACGGTTATGTATGTTACAGGAATGTTTTCACACAATCTGCACTTAGAAGTGCTTTCCCTTATATACTTGTTCAGAATTTTTGGGTATACTTGAGCCATAAGGTAACGTATCTTATTTCAAGAAGGGGCAAGCATAAAGTAGACAATGTGTCCCACTTAGGACTGCTTGTGTGAAATTCGAAACTGCAATGCTATCTCGCTGCGAGTTGCGACATTCCGCTTCTCGAAGTTTAAAAAAAAAAAAAAACTGTGTAAAATGGCAAACCGCTAGCTAGCATTGCTTCAGCAGGCATTTGGCTGCGAATGTAACAGTACATATCTGACACTTGTCTGAAAACGGCAGCGGGGCAGTATGGCAACATTATAATTTCTTGAGTCCTCCAGCGATTGTGGGAGAGAATTCATCGAATTCCGCCGGAATACCGAGACGCAGATTCCTCGTTACTCTTCATGACGAGACTCCAGCCCACAGAGTGAAGGTTGTGCATGAAGTTTTGCGCAGCAAATCGATAACCAGCTTGGTTCACCCACTATATTCCCGCAATGGCCCCAATCAACTTCTGGTTGTGCCCCAAATTGAAGTTGGCAACGAAAGAACACCTTTATGACGCAGTTAATAACATCCAGGAAAGTTGTAATGCAGTACTAACTGCAACACCAAAAAATGAGTACAGTGACTATTTCAAAACATTTTAAAAACGTTTTAAACTGTCTTTTGAATCAGGGAGAGACTATTTTCAATAACGACAGTGATTTTGCGAAAATAATTTATGACTTATATTTTTCATAACCACAGTCGTAACAGAACTGGGACACATTGTGTATATGTCGATGAATGAAGTACTTTCAAAAAGGTGTGTCTATTTACTTAAATAAGAGCTTATCGTACTTATAACACTCAGTATCAATACTTCGTTGGTTTTAAAATAATAACGACTGGTACGTTGTTATAAATTTACATTTAACTAAATAAAAAACTGTTATTCTTAAATTGAAATTTATTCTTAAATTTAAATTTATTTGAAGAATTCCTGTCTCCTCCAGCTGTTTTACACACGGATGTCTCTCATTCGGTAAATGCATAGGTGGCTTAAACAACAAACATATAGGATACAATTTTCTTATTGTTCGATGACAATCTCTTCCTTTTCAAGGATATGCTGCCGTTTCAGAAGTATTTTTTCACGAATAATATTTAGCATTATTTGTTAATATTGTATGGATGTTAACCAGCCCCAGATTCACCTAGAGGCGAAACCGCATAAAATCACACACAGAAGGAAGACTAGGTTTCGCTTGAGAAGAAATAATTAATAACTCACTTAATCTGCAAAACTGCAAAGGACCGAATTGAATGTCTTCACCTGGTCACTCACACAGACTGGTTTAATTCGCGTAATATGTAAAGCTACAAAGGATCGTATTGTACGTTGTCATCTGGTTGCTCCCACAGACTGGTTTCGTACAAAAAGACTGAATGAATAGTGACACAGCTGATAAGTATAAACATTAACGACTGAGTTTATTGTTTCCATTCTGTTTCTGCCATAGATGGTTTCCACTGAAAAGACTCCATATATATTATCAAAAAGGATATAAATATATGTGTATGTTACACATTCATGTATATATATATATATATATATATATATATATATATACATCTACCATCATGTTTCACATGCCTCCTCATAAACCTCTGTACCAATTTCAACCAAACGTGATACATATAATGCTTACTATATCGAAAGAAATATTGTGGGTGTTAGAACTATCAGCCTGTTATTGTGGAGGGAGTGATAAGTGGTGAGAGAAGGTGGGAAGGAAGAGGTGGAGAGAGAGGTGGAAGGATGTGGAGGAGGTTGACAGGGAGAGTGAGAAGAAGTAATCGGCAAAGAAAGGGGCGGACGATGTGACGGACGGAGGGATGGTGGAGGAGGAGATGAAGAGAAAGTAGGAGAGGAGGAGAAGGACGGGGAATGAGGGGATTAGCAGGGAGAGGGTGAGGCGGAGATGGACAGAAAGAGAGGGATGGAGAAGCTTCACTTAGGAGGGATAGAGAGAGGAACTTATAGGGGGAAAAGGAGATGAATTTTGAGAGGGTAAGATGAGGTGAAGTTAGAGGCGTGAAGGAGGTGATGGAAAGAGAGAAGGTGAGGAGCAGGTAGACATAGAGGGGGGGAGGAGCACATGACCAAGGAGAAGGGTAGGAGGTTCAAAATGGCTCTGAGCACTATGGGACTTAACGTCTGAGGTCATCAGTCCCGTAGAACTTAGAACTACTTAAACCTAACTAACCTAAGGACATCACACACACCCATGCCCGAGGCCGGATTCGAACCTGCAACCGTAGCGGTCGCGAGTTTCCAGACTGTAGCGCCTAGAACCGCTCGGCCACTCCGGCCGGCGAAGGGTAGGAAGAGATGGATAGAGAGTGACGCGGGTGGGGTACGACATGGACATAGGCAAAGCTGGAGACTGAGTGACAGAAGTTTGGAAGAAATACATACCCGGGCAACTCTGGGCACTCTGTGTACGAATAATTCAAGGGCTACGTACAGCTACTAACGAATGAGTCAGTTCTTTTCCAATTACCGCCTGAGTCGATTATTTTCATTCTCTTGTTACTGTCACTATGATAAATCACGTTACTCACAGCTGTACGGACGACTGAGAGAATCCGAAGTGCGTTCCAGGGCGCATATGTGCAGTTTTGCTTAGGTCTGTTTTTCCTTCGCCTAGAATCCAGTAGTAGGGAGCGTGGACCTGTTCAGTAAAAAAAGAGACCTCAGAGCAGAATGTTGCCACTAGGTACCTGGAGGTGCTATTGGATAAAGGAGACGTTCTTTTCTACGGTTAATTCTTGCCAATAAATTACATTTATTTCAGTGCAAATTCGAAAGTGATTTTTTTTCCTATCATTGAGCGTTGCTAGTAGGATTTTGGAGGCAGTGTATGCACTGTTAGTGATATTCATATTCCAATCCAGTGGCCATATCGCGGAACAGTTCCTGTAAATAATTACGGGGCTACAGTGATTTTAATTATTGACTTCTGAGTTTGTGTGATGCTTAACCTTGTCTCGCAGGTCAAAGTGAGCCGGTCGACCCTCATTTAGACTGATGTGACAGTGTAACAGCCCAGATAATTGATCCGGGTCCGCTCCGCCAATAATCGTTTCCAATTAAATCCGCTGAACAGTATGCGCGTAATTTGACTCGAGTGCTGCGCATCGTAAAGGGTACGTGGATTCTGGCTACAGCCGTGCGTGTGACATCACGAGACACGACGGATGCTCGGCGCACAGACGAGAGCAACGTTTAAAGTGGATTGTCACAGGTTTAATAAAAACTATCCAAGCTTTAGCCGAGTGAGTACTTTTTTCCATTACAGGTTACAATTTTTAATAATTCCATTTTAGGGACTTTGTACACACACACACCTTTTCCCTTGGTTATCTAATATCTTTGTACACACACACACACACACACACACACACACACACACACACACACACACCTTTTCCATTGGTTATCTAATATTTATAAATTACTATAGAAAAATATGCCGTGGCAGGCTACATTGCTAAGGTATGATGTCCTAGGACATTCTTTAATATCATTTCTCCATCTATGGTCTGTTATTTAGAAAGCAGCATAAAATATGTCATGGCATATTGTATTGCAGATGTCCTAAAAAATAGTCCTGAGCACTACGAGACTTAACTTCTAAGGTCATCAGTCCCCTACAACTTAGAACTAATTAAACCTAACTAACCTAAGGACATCACACACATCCATGCCCGAAGCAGGATTCGAACCTGCGACCGTAGCGGTCGCGCGGTTCCAGACTGTAGCGCCTAGAACCGCTCGGCCACCCGGGCCGGCGCAGATATCCTAGGAAAGGTTATTAATATCGTAATTGTTGTAACCTGATTATATCAAAACTATATTTTTTGATTAACAACCTTATACTATCCATGTCTTCGTGTATTTATAGTAAGAAGTACGTAACGCACTATACAGGGTCTTACAAAAACGTACGGCCAAACTTTTAGGAAACATTCCGCACACACAAATTAAGAAAAGATGTAATGTGGACATGTATCCGGAAACGCTTAATTTCCATGTTTCAGCACATTTTAGTTTCGTCCACCTACGCTCAATGGAGCACGTTATCATGATTTCATCGGGATACTCTACCTGTGCTGCTAGAACATGTCCCTTTACAAGTACGACACAACATGTGGTTCATGTACGATGGAGCTCCTGCACATTTCAGTCGAAGTGTTCGTATGCTTCTCAACAACTGATTCGGTGACCGATGGATTGGTAGAGGCGGACCAGTTCCATGACCTCCACGCTCTCCTGACCTCAACCCTCTTGAATTTCATTTATGAGGGCATTTGAAAGCTCTTGGCTACGCAACCCCGGTGCCAAATGCAGAGACTCTTCGTGCTCGTATTGTGGACGGCTGTGATACAATAGTTCGCAGCTCGTGGTCGTGCAGTAGCGTTCCCGCTTCCCATGCCCGGGTTCCCGGATTCGATTCCCGGCGGGGTCAGGGATTTTCTCTGCCTCGTGATGACTGGGTGTTGTGTGCTGTCTTTAGGTTAGTTAGGTTTAAGTAGTTCTAAGTTCTAGGGGACTGATGACCATAGATGTTAGGTCCCATAGTGCTCAGAGCCATTTGAACCATTTTTTTTGTGAAACAATACGCCATTCTCCAGGGCTGCATCAGCGCATCAGGGATTCCATGCGACAGAGGGTGGATGCATGTATCCTCGCTAACGGAGGACATTTTGAACATTTCCTGTAACAAACTGTTTGAAGTCACGCTGGTACGTTCTGTTGCTGTGTGTTTCCATTCCATGATTAATGTGATTTGAAGAGAAGTAATAAAATGAGCTCTAACATGGAAAGTAAGCGTTTCGGGACACATGTCCACATAATATATTTTATTTCTTTGTGTGTGAGGAATGTTTCCTGAAAGTTTGGCCGTACCTTTTTGTAACACCCTGTATACTCTCTTACTACGTTGTTAAGCAAATAATTTGATCTTGGTGTTGTGGTGTGCTGCTTTCTTAAGTTCATTTATTGTCCAATTTAATAAAATACTTCCAAATTTCACTTTTACTATATGCCATTCCCTCTGCTGGTTCAGTAACACTTTCACCCGAACTCAAATAACAATTAAAGAACAAGGAAATCGAACCACGAAAAATTGTTCAAATGGCTCTGAGCAGTATGGGACTTAACATCTGCGGTCATCAGTCCCCTAGAACTTAGAACTACTTAAACCTAACTAATCTAAGGACATCACACACATCCATGCCCGAGGCAGGATTCGAACCTGTGACCGTAGCGGTCACGCGCTTCCGGACTAGAACCACGAAAACAAAGGGATTCCAAGTGAAATAACTTCGAATTAAATGTTGCCAAGGTTGTTGAAGCATTATAATTTTTCGCTCACTCAGCCTGTCACCCAAACGCACGCTGCTAGGCCAGTTTTGGCCAGATGTTGAGAGCGGGTTCAGTTGCTGAAAATATTTGAACTCAAGCACGTGACCAAAATTTTACACAAATATCGAAGATATATAAATGACTACTAGAATCACTAGTAGCGTGAATCGAAGTGTCATCTGGAAATTATAGAATAAGAAACTATGAGTGTCGAGACGTCAGTAGTCGATACCAATATGTATTGGTACTTTCGCCGTGTGCCTAACCGTGTGTGTACGTGTGTGTGTGTGTGTATGTGTGTTTGTGTGTGTGTGTGTGTGTGTGTGTGTGTGTGTGTGTGTGTGTGTGTGTGTGAGAGAGAGAGAGAGAGAGAGAGAGAGAGAGAGAGAGAGAGAGAGAGTGCGTGCGTGTGTGTGCACTTATGAATATAGAAACCGGTACACTGCGCCACCAGTCTGTGCAATACTGCTATTATTACACTAGCGTCTGTGGAAATTGCAGCACCAAGAAGGAAACGCACGAATTCAATTTATTTAATACCACAGGTTAGGTACATGGCAAGTAACAAATAATTACCTATTCTAATCTGTACATGTCCACTGAGCCTAACTATTTAGTATGTCGTGTGGCCACCAAGCGCTGCAATTAGAGCTGCTTTGCGCCGTGGCATTGAATCAATGAGGTTCTGATACGTTCCTCAGGGATTTCCCTCCACGCAGTTTGTATCCGAGCTCACAATTCTGTGATACCAGTTACTGGAGGACCTTGACGCTCCAGTTTTCGACCAACCATATCCCAGACATTTTCGATGGGCGACATGTCTGGCTAACGTGTAGGCCAGGGAAGCAATGTTACCCGTCACTCTTCGAAGAAGGCCTGTACATGCCTCACAATATGTGGCCGGGCATTGTCCTGTTGAAATGTGGCCTGTGGAGATCGCTGGAGGAGTGGGAGTACCTCAGGCTCCACAACCTCCGTTAGGTACCCGCAATACGTACGAGTCGAGATCGGTTGTTGTAATCAATGGCACCCCAAACCATCACACCTGATTTTTGTCCGCTCTGCCGCTCCTCAGTGCCACCCTCCAGGTTCCGCTCACCACGGGACACCGGACGCGTAGGCGGCCATCACTTTAGGACACATTGAAGCGGGACTCATCCGAAAAGATTGCATGTTGCCTCTCAGAACCCCAGTAACGGTGTTAACGTGCCCATGGCAGTCGGAGGAGGTTGTGCGTTTTGCACAATGGAAGCCGATGTAATGACATGCTTGCAACCAGTCCAACCTGCAGCAGACGGCTACGAACCGTCGATGCAGGCAAGTTCACACCTGTTGCAGTGCTCCAGCGACGAGCCAACACTGTGGATGACGCTGTACCGTCCGTAATGGCCATGCGGACAAGATTATGGTCATCGCTTGCTGTGGTCACGTTCCGTGGTCCAGTTCCCGCTCGTCGCTGCGTACGACCTTTCTCTATCCACTGCTTCCACACACGTATCACTGTTGCAGCAGCAGGCCTGTGCGAGCGGAAATGTCATGGTACGACAACTCCGTTTCACGGAGACAGATCATTGTGCCCCGTTCGAACTCGCTCACATGCCGATACGGCTCCCTTTGACGTCGACAGGGCATAGTGGCACTCACTCTATTGTTTCCACCTTGGGTGACAGCTCTACACCGACTGCACTAGGCGCAACACCGACCGTGTCGGACTGATACCAGAGGGCTCTGCTCGACCTACGTGTACCACATGTCGCTGCCAAACGTATCACGTATTGCTCGCACAACCGTCGCCACTTCCACCAACTGTGGCGCTATTCGGGTAATTCCTTCTCGGTGTTGCCCTTTTTACAAACGGCAGTGTATTTATTACGCTCCCCTGCAACACCCTTACAGGCTTTGCGGACTGTTTCTAACTACCCTGTATATTATGTAGCATTCCAGTGACGAGGAGACTCATCCGATGATATTAAGAGTTAACAATTATTTTCCCACTGCAGTAGTAATTTCTGTTGAGAAGCAGTATGGGACATACATGTTCGCAAAATATAGAAATGTAGGATACTGGCTGAAGGTTCATAAAACATTTACCAGCATAGTCACGAGACGCTGGAATGAAGCAAAATAAGCGCACCATTGTGCCCCGGAACTCAGGTACCGGCTTGCACAAAAGACCAACATATTAGCAACACAGGAGGGAACTGATGGGCTATTCCAACATTTATTTAGCTTCTGTCGGCATCGGAGTTCTTGTCTGCTTTCAAATGCTCTTTTCGGAAACCACACAAAATGGTATTCCTTCATTTCTGTAGCAACAGCTATGATCATATTGCCAGACTACTGCACCAGTACTAAAAGCAACTACTAATCTCAACGACTTCCATAGATGTGACAAAGGTATTGACCCACTATCTATCTTTAGTCCTTCAGAGAAGTATTCACTAGACACTGTGTTCGATAAATTTCCGTTCCTGGCGTACCGTGTGTCAACTTTTAAAGAATAGTTTGAAGTTGACAGGTAACACGGTTTCCGGTTGGTACGCCATCTATCAACATTCATTTTTCATGGCGTCCAGTTTTGCGAGAATCTGCTTAGTGAAATTAGCGTTATATTTAATAAAACGTTACAAATGGAGAAAATGGATCATTGCTCCAAGCCTACTGTGATCGGGCAAAATTCCAAACAAAAGGAAACTAAAGAAGAATTACACTGTTTGTGAGGTTCTGATGTTATTAACTTCTATCATGTTTTTCTACATCAAAACCATCACAATCATCATCATAATCATCATCATTATCATTGTCTCCACCATAGTAATCTTATTAAACATCAAAACATGACACTAACAGATCATTTATTCATATACAAAAGCTTTTAGCATAAGGAAACCAGTTGTATTATTATTATTTGACTTCTTCTTACCACACTTTTCTGCATTTTTCAGTCTACAATCTATATTCATATTTCGTCATCATTATAGACTCGATTGGGGAGGGGGAGGGTGAAGCATATTTAGATTGCAAAGTTTCCTAGTTGCTGAAAAAAAGATCCATTTGTGCTTTACTGGACCGCATTATCTTCCCGATATTGATGTTCTCCAGTTGCATTAAACTTAATTCCTATATTAAACTGGTGTTTTACAAATTACTGTCGGGAAACGGATATACTAAATGACGGAATTATTTAAACGTAAGGCTAATTCAGTTTTCTCTGTCTCAGAAAATACTGTCATGAATCGTCCCACTGATTCAGCTTTATATTCTGCGATAGGTCTTTTACGTCATATGTATGTATTACATACAATTAACTGCAATTCGAATGGAAGATTCACTTTCTATTAGCTTCTTAGCGTCCCCTAAAGCTTTAGAAGACAACGGCATGTGCAACGTTCTCTCTCGTGCTTCCTGTAACATGAAGTTGAACTAGTCTTATTAATAACGAATCGGTTGGCGTGAAATAGTGAACTATAAACAAAGGTCAGTTAAACATATTAAATAAACTTACAAATACAATATTAAAACTAAAGAAAGAAATGCATAAGTTCTGGGGCAAAGGTAATCATGCGGACATTTGCTTCTTCGTAGGATCTTCGCACTGTGGCGCTGTTTTCAGACTTCTGGTATCGGTTGCCGTGTATGACAACTTGTTACACTGACAACTAAGCCTATAGCGTGACTTGGGTAATGTGCTTATGTACGAGGTGTTGTTAATTCCTGGGGATTTTTTATAGCAGGCAGCTAGCGACCAATTACATGGTAAATACTTAGGTCGTAAGTTGCAAGAAACTAACTCTCATTTCTTGGAAGCTTAAAAGTGCAAACAGATAACACAACACACGTGAGTCTTCAACCAAAAAAGCTCTGAACTGAATATGCAAGGCTGCAACACTACACTCACAAGTTGGAAAATCACTAGATTCGGATCTTTTCCCTATGCGCACCTTTGCCCCCGCTTATACTATCTCTTATATCCAAAAGTTAGAAAGTACGAACTTTAAACTGTATGGCAATTAATATTCTGTAGTTATAAGATTGCTATTCACCATCTAGAGTCCTTCTTCATTAAGCAGCCAGAGAGATTAAATACAGTTTAACTCGCAAGTTACAAATGTGTGCACATGTTTGGCCTTCTAATGACACGAGATACTTTTTTGTGCAGGATAGAGATTCGAACCCAGCCACTAATCGCAACGGTAATTAAGCACAGCTGGTTACCGGACATATTATTTTTCACCAGAAGGGAACCTGTTGAACCTGTAACGACAAGATGGGAAATTTTATGTCTGAGCCCTATTCAAACGCAGCACATTTCGTCTTTGTTGGCTGTACACGAAGAGACGTTATCTATCGAATTATTTTTCCTCATCACCCTAGTGGCTATGTTTGCGAGATTTCAAAGTTTTAATGAGGTAAGGAAAATTTCTGTCTCTGACCAGAAATCGAAACGATAATTTATTGTTATTTAATTCATATGAGGTGGCGGTAAAAATAGATTTATTTTTAAATCAGTCGTTAGCTTAGTGGGTGCAGGACGGAGATTCGAGAACAACAACTAATTGCAATGTTAATTAAGCATAGTTGGATGTGTGGTTTTTTCAACAGAAAAATTTGCTTGAGCAGGAATCAATCCCAGCACATACCACTTTTGTTAGATATACACGTAGAGACGCTACCTATAGAATTCTTTCTCGCCAGTACGTCAGTAGATGGGTATGTTTGTGTTGGAAGTTGACATGACGTGCTGAAGTTATCCACATCTGACGAAAAACCGAAACGATCATCTATCGTCATTTATAGCTACAGACGAGGAGACGTTAAAATTAGACTGATTTTGGATCAGTAGTTGGCTGGGAGTATGTTAGGACTTTAAATGACGTAATTAAATTTTATCTCACAATGAAATTAGCACCTAGATATGCCACTTTCTTAGAGGAAAGTGAGGAGTTCGAAATCTTGATTTTCAGAGAAGAATGGAAAAACTGATAGAGTCTAAATCGGGGAGGATCAGTTTGATTTCAGGTACAATGTAAAAACGCGCTAGGCAATACTGACTATGACTTATCTTAGAAGATATGTTAAGAAAAGGTGAACTCTTTCTTACAACATTTGTGGACATAGAGAAAGTTTTTAACAATCTTGAGTGGAGTACTCCCTTTGAAATACAAGGAGGTTATTTACATCTTGTATAGACGGTGGCAGTTATAAGAGAGTGGCATGAAAGGGAATCACTGGTTGACAAGGGACTGAGACAGAAAAATGGTTCAAATGGCTCTGAGCACTATGGGACTTAACTTCTAAGGCCATCAGTCCCCTAGAACTTAGAACAACTTAAAACTAACTAACCTAAGGACATCACACACATCCATGCCCGAGGCAGAATTCGACCCTTCGGCCGTAGCGGTCGCACGGTTCCAGACTGTAGCGCCTAGAACCGCTCGGCCACAACGGCAGACGACTGAGACAGGGTAGTAGCCTACCGCCAATGTTATTCAATCTGTAAATTGAGCAAACAGTAAAGGAAACAAAATAAAATTATATATAACTCTCAGGAGAAGAAATAAACACTTTGAGGTTTGCCAGTGACATTGTAATTCTGTCAGGAACAGCTAAGAACTTGAAAGAGCAGTTGAACGGAATGGACATGGTATTGACAGGAGGGTGTATAAACAAAACGAGGATAATGGAAAGTAGTCGAATTACGTCAGCATGAGACAATTTTCTTTTTATTCATCAGTCTTCTAATTGGTTTGATGAGGCCCGACACGAATTCTTTTCCTGCGCCCACCTCTTCAACTCAGTAACACTTGCAACCTACGTCCTCCATTATCTGCCGGATGTATTCCAACCTGTGTCATCCTCTACAGTTTTTGCCCTCTACAGCTCTCTCTAGTACCATGGAAGTCATTCCCTGATGTCTTAACAGATGTCCTATCATCCTCACCCTTCCCGTTGTCAATGTTTTCCACAGATTCCTTTCCTCTGCGATTCTGCGCAGAATCTCCTCACTCCTTTCCTTATCATTCCACCTACTTTTCAACAGTCGTCTGTAGCACAACATCTCAAATGCTTCGACTCTCTTCTGTTCCGTTTTTCCCACACTCCATGTTTCACTACCATACAGTTCTGTGGTCCAAACGTAAATTCTCAGAAATTTCTTTCCTAATTAAGGGCTATGTTTGATGCTAGTAGACTGGTCTTGGCCAGGAATGCCCTTTTTGCCAGTGCTAGTCTGTTTTGATGCCCTCTTCACTCGGTCCGACATTGGTTATTTTGCTGACCAGGTGGTAGAATTCCCAAGCTTCATCTACTTTGTGACTATCAGTCCTGATGTTAATTTTCTCCCTGTTCTCACTTCTTCTAGTTCTCAATACTTTCATCTTTCTTCGATTTACTCTCAATCCTTATTCTGTACTCATTACACTGTTCATTCCATTCAGCACTCATGTAATTCGTCTCCACTCTCTCTCAGTGTAGAAATGTCATCAGCGAATCGTATCATTGATATCCTTTCACCTTGAATTTTAATCCTACTCCTGAATCTTTCTTTTATTTCCATCATTGCTTCCTCGATGTACAGATTGAACAGTAGGGTGAAATACTGTATTCCTGTCTTACAGCCTTTTTAATGGTGTCAGATGGTATGTCGCCAGACTCATACATTCTCCCGGTCTTGATGTAATGTAACTGAAAGGTCCCCGTATCACCCGACCTTTTCAAGTATACCTTCCACTCTTGTGGTTCTGCCGGCCTTGGTGGCCGAGCGGTTCTAGGCGCTACAGTCTGGAACCGCGCGACCACTACGGTCGCAGGTTCGAATCCTGCCTCGGGCATGGATGTGTGTGATGTCCTTAGGTTAGTTAGGTTTAAGTAGTTCTAAGTTCTAGGGGACTGATGACCTTAGAAGTTAAGTCCCATAGTGCTCAGAGCCATTTTGGATCTTGTGGTTCTCGAACAGAGTATTCGCTACTACTAGCTGAAATTTATTACAAACCTCAATTAGTCTTTTTCCTCTCTCATTCATTGTCCAAAGCCCTTATTCTACTGTAACCTTTCTTATACTCCTTCCCCTACAACTGCACTCCAGTTCCTCATGAATATTACATTTTCGTCTCCCTGTACGTACTATATTATTCTTTCAACATCCTCATATACTCTCTCTACTTCTTCATCCTCAGTTTAGACGTCAGAATGTAGACCCGAACTATCGTTGTCGTTGCTGGTTTGCTGTCGATTCTGATAAGAACAACCCTATCACTGAACTGCTCACAGTAACGTACTCCTGTCCTGCCTTCCTATTCATTACGAACCCTACACCCATTATTCCATTTACTGCTGCTTTTGATATTAAGCGATACTCATCTGACCAGAAATCCTGGTCTTCTTTACATTTCACTCCACTGACCCCTGCTATATCTAGAAAGAGCCTCTGCATTTCGCTTTTCATATTTTCTAGCTCCCCTGCTGCATCCAAGCTTCTGACATTTCGCGCTCCGATTAGTAGAACATTATCCTTTCGTTGGTTATTCAATCTTTTTGTAATGATCACCTCTCCATTGGCAGTCCCCTCCCGGAGATCTGAATGGGTTGCTATTGCGGAATCTTTTACCACTGGAGAGATAATCATGACATTTCTTCAATTACAGGCCTGTGGATACACGTTGCGTGTCTTTAATTGCCTTCTTCATCCTCACGCCGTTGATCATTGCTGATTCTTCTGCCTTTAGGGGCAGTTTCCCACCAAAGGGACAGATTGCTGTGAACGTCTGTCCGCTCCTCCGTCCTCTATGACAAGGCCGTTGGCAAAATGAGGGTGACTTCTTAAATCGGAAGAGTTGGGCCGCCAATCTACAAAAGAATGCGTGTAGGCCATGTAATTAATGTGGAGGTACTATATAGAACTGGAGAGAAAAGAAATTCGTGGCACAACCTAACTAGAAGGGGGAATCTGGTGATACGACACTTTCAGAGACATTATCAGTTTAGTACAGGAATGAACTGTGGGAGGTAAAAATCGTAGAGGGAGACCAAGATGCAAATACAGTAAGCAGATTCTGTAGAACGTAGGCTGCACCAGTTATTCAGTTATGGATATGATTGCATGGAATGAAGTGGCATGGAGAGCTTCATGAAACCAATTTTCGGACGGGAGACAACATCAACAACATGGTTAAGTGGCTATGGTGAAGCAAGTCTAAAAGGCGAAGAACGGTGTAACCAGCAAGTCTCTCTACGAGAAAGTGGAAATGGCATGAAAATCATAGAGTCTGGTGGTCAAAGCCTCTCCTAGCACAATCAAAGAGATAGAAAGTGAAAACCAGTCACGGATCAGATCTTGCACGACATTTTGAACACGAAAAATTTTGCCGACCGCTGGATTCCACGACTGCTCACAGCCGTTCAAAAAATCGCCAAACGAAGGCAGCTGGAGAAATTTAGCCACCTATTCACCATGGAATACTGCTGAGTGCAGCAGTTGCTATGGCCCCAAGGCAAAGCAGCAAAGTCAGTAGTGGAAACACGTTGTTTCACCACAATTTTAAAAGACGGTGATCCAATGCCTAACGGGAAAGAAGCCCTGGTATTGTGCTGACAGATTTTGCTCTTAAGAAGGGAACCGACAAAGGACTGCAATAGCGGAATCTGCTGACCAGGTTACAGAAGGCTATCTGTACGATGCTTCGCGGGCAGGATGCCAGTGGCATGGGGGAGGGGAATGTTTTTTCGGCGACTAGGTTCCACTCATTCTTCATAGTTCACAGCCACATTTTCTACTAAACAGGGTCTTAGGTACGAAAGTTCTGGTGGTCTGAAAAGGAAAAGATGTATCACCAAGTTTGGCCTCGAGAAATGGACTTTTAATGCTAAAATCATTCGTGAACTTAGTGTTCCTCATAAACAATGGAGAGACGCCTGTTTTGAACCAGTGATGTGACAGTAAAAGAAGCAAATGAATCAGAGAACCAACATGGAATGGAAGAATTATTTATGACTTGACGCAAATATGAGTCGAAGATGACCGGAACATGAAGCCATGCGGATAGATCATAGATGACCCAACAAAGTTCTCTGTTATCTATGAATAAATTTTGAGTCAGATAAATCGACATAGGATTTATTATGTTAATTCATGCAAAAAGCAGATTTTACAAAACTCCACCTGAAAATCACGTACATTTGGTTCCTTACGTAAACGTTGTTGGATGCTACTGTGATACAAAGGGGTATAATCAATCGCTGTGCGGTTTGTCGTGAATTTATCTATAGTTGGATCAGCCGTTTTGAAAATGTGGTATCTTCAGTGTTATTCTACAGGGGGGGGGGGGGGTTATGAATCTGCCTTTTAACCACAAGTAAAAACGATAGCATCAAAATTTGAAGCTTATTCTAAACATTTACTATGTACCAATCAATAAGTGTCCGCTAATTGCTTGTAAAAGATTAGCAGTAAGCAATACTTGTCCTTACAGCTTGCCGGCCGCGGTGGTCTCGCGGTTCTAGGCGCGCAGTCCGGAACCGTGCGACTGCTACTGTCGCAGGTTCGAATCTTGCCTCGGGCATGGATGTGTGTGATGTCCTTAGGTTAGTTAGGTTTAAGTAGTTCTAAGTTCTAGGGGACTAGTGACCACAGCAGTTGAGTCGCATAGTGCTCAGAGCCATTTGAACCTTACAGCTTAGAGTGGTGGAGAATATAGTACTTCGGGGCTTTTTCAGACTTCTGCCTATACCCAACCCTGAAATAAAAGTTAAATATAATTTCTTATCCGCTTGTTAAGTGATAGCATTTGTTTTTTGTGTCCTACGGTCTTTTTATGAATTTAGAAAATATACTCTGTGAAAGTAAGGTTCATCCAAATGTGAGAAATGTTCGGAGGTACAACACGGTCATGTAACTACTAAATAATATTCTGTTACAATTTAAAAGAGATACAATAAAGAAAATATCGTCAATAATGCGTTTAATACTCTATTACACACCAGTACGTAGTAAGTGAAATTAAGCTAAACAGAAGCATTATGAAAATACAGTTACAAAGTAAATATATTTTGGAACAGAAACTCTTGGAAACTAACACAAATCTTCATTTTCAAGGCAGGTAAAACTGTTACGGCATTAAATAAACTCGGTTCATTTGCAAACAGCACATGTCCCATAGTAAAAGACCGTCTTCCGTTTCAAGGTACAAGATTGTGCACGACCGACGAATAATGGTTGTTAAGAAGTTTCAGAAATATTTAACCTTTATAAAATTCTATAACTGAAGAATTAACAATATGTTCTAAATAGCTTTAATATACCCCACAACACTAAAAATAATTACAAATTCTGCACAGAACACAACCTCATATCCCGTAAAAACAAAAACGGTGGAAAATGCCAGAAACTTACGGCGGCTTCTAGAGCACATACATTCGTGTGGTTGTTAAATTGCTCACTAGGTTGAAATGACGACCAGGAAACATCATGTCTTCCTAGGTACACTATACCCCAGGTACGATACTACACCATACTGAGTAGAGAGTCTACAAGGTAGAATCTTCATGTAATTAAATAGATTGCTCGATTTTGTGATGAGAATACTGACGAAACTGTAAGTGATTTTCCACTACGTACTTAAAATAACAAATGACAACAATTCTATTTCCGCTTGATTGCAAACCGTTTACAGCTCAGACGTTATGCCAGGGATGGGTCAACAATGCATCGGACAACAGTATATGAATTGGACCCATGTGTTCACTGTGACTCGATTTCAGCGAATATTTTAATATTCTTTGTCGCCATATAATATAATATTTTCGCTAGAAAACTTCAATATCTTTGGTTCCTTAATAATTATGGGCACATCTGTAACACGTCGATCACATACAGATAAATAGTGTCTCACATGCACAGTATGAATGAAAATGAAAAAACAGAACTGCAAAAAATGTAGATGTCAACGTAATAACGAATATTTATCTTAAGATTATGATTGTTCATGGTGTTAATTTTCACTTCCTTGTTCGAAGTACTTTCACGCCGTAATTACGGTTGCTTGAAGATAACTCATTAAAGCATTTAAAACTGGGTCCTCCACAAGGGTAAAGATACAAGTTTTCGCAACGCAAGCTACCGAACTGTATGTGTTAAAGAGAACACGATGTACCAAAATCATTTCCCTCGCTTTCTGTTGCTTTGGCGCACAGTCGGCGGGAGGAGGGGGGTACGGCGGGAATGGATATCGGTTTCCTTGTCTGCAAGTCTGAATGTCCCTCATTTTAATGTGGTGACGTGTGTGCTGGAGGAACTAAATTGTTTTCTAATTCTACTAGAAAGCGGATATTTGAAATTTTTAGGCTTTATCACGAGGAACAGCGCTTTTCTAGTAGCCCCTCTTACTGGCTTATTAGAGCACTACGTTGTGTCGTCAGCGTAAGAGTTTTAAGTATGTGGTTGAACAGTGCAGGTGTCCTTTCAATGTTCCTTTGTATTCTACTTAGTAAGTGACTTAGACCGGTGAAACTTGGTACAATTGTGTTTTCAAACCGCTCTGCTTTGTGGACGAGCTATTCTCATAAATCTCAATGTGATGCCGTCTCACGATAGATGTAAAAGGTCCCTTCATCTTTAACCACTCCGAAGAGAATTTCCAGGATATTTTACTGGTTGTAACTGGGTCTAGTAACCGAAATCCAGTTATTTCGTGACTAGCCAGTCTTTTCGAGGGCGTTTTAATATATTCATTGCTGCTTGGAATCGGTCACTAAACGCTTGTGTTATCTCCAATTGTTTCTGCGTTCAGTATTATCTTCAAACAGTACGATCATCTTTCACAAAACTGCGAACAGCCAAATTGTTCAGCTGCTAATTTTTTGAACGATAACAGTCTTATTATACACTCCTGGAAATTGAAATAAGAACACCGTGAATTCATTGTCCCAGGAAGGGGAAACTTTATTGACACATTCCTGGGGTCAGATACATCACCTGATCACACTGACAGAACCACAGGCACATAGACACAGGCAACAGAGCATGCACAATGTCGGCACTAGTACAGTGTATATCCACCTTTCGCAGCAATGCAGGCTGCTATTCTCCCATGGAGACGATCGTAGAGATGCTGGATGTAGTCCTGTGGAACGGCTTGCCATGCCATTTCCACCTGGCGCCTCAGTTGGACCAGCGTTCGTGCTGGACGTGCAGACCGCGTGAGACGACGCTTCATCCAGTCCCAAACATGCTCAATCTGGCCAGGGTAGTTGACTTACACCTTCTAGAGCACGTTGGGTGGCACGGGATACATGCGGACGTGCATTGTCCTGTTGGAACAGCAAGTTCCCTTGCCGGTCTAGGAATGGTAGAACGATGGGTTCGATGACGGTTTGGATGTACCGTGCACTATTCAGTGTCCCCTCGACGAACACCAGTGGTGTACGGCCAGTGTAGGAGATCGGTGTTGGCCCTGTGTGCCTCGGTCGTATGCTGTCCTGATTGTGGCGCTCACCTGCACGGCGCCAAACACGCATACGACCATCATTGGCACCAAGGCAGAAGCGACTCTCATCGCTGAAGACGACACGTCTCCATTCGTCCCTCCATTCACGCCTGTCGCGACACCACTGGAGGCGGGCTGCACGATGTTGGGGCGTGAGCGGAAGACGGCCTAACGGTGTGCGGGACCGTAGCCCAGCTTCATGGAGACGGTTGCGAATGGTCCTCGCCGATACCCCAGGAGCAACAGTGTCCCTAATTTGCTGGGAAGTGGCGGTGCGGTCCCCTACGGCACTGCGTAGGATCCTACGGTCTTGGCGTGCATCCGTGCGTCGCTGCGGTCCGATCCCAGGTCGACGGGCACGTGCACCTTCCGCCGACCACTGGCGACAACATCGATGTACTGTGGAGACCTCACGCCCCACGTGTTGAGCAATTCGGCGGTACGTCCACCCGGCCTCCCGCATGCACACTATACGCCCTCGCTCAAAGTCCGTCAACTGCACATACGGTTCACGTCCACGCTGTCGCGGCATGCTACCAGTGTTAAAGACTGCGATGGAGCTCCGTATGCCACGGCAAACTGGCTGACACTGACGGCGGCGGCGGTGCACAAATGCTGCGCAGCTAGCGCCATTCGACGGCCAACACCGCGGTTCCTGGTGTGTCCGCTGTGCCGTGCGTGTGATCATTGCTTGTACAGCCCTCTCGCAATGTCCGGAGCAAGTATGGTGGGTCTGACACACCGGTGTCAATGTGTTCTTTTTTCCATTTCCAGGAGTATATATATATATATATATATATATATATATATATATATATATATATATGTGTGTGTGTGTGTGTGTGTGTGTGTGTGTGTGTGTGCGCGTGTGCAGGCTAATATCAGAAAATTCTGTAGCGATTCTGAGATGGATTTCACTGATAGATAAGCGATTTCACGAGGATGGTTTGTGTGTAAAATTTGGACAAAAATATGGAAACGCGTGTCTGAACGTAAGTGCAGCGGCTAGCCAATCTTGCAGGTTCAGTTGTTGTATTTGATCATGGGCGACACCTGTGCCATATTCTGTATACACTACAAGTGTCTGTCGTAGTCTGAGTGACTGTGAGTGCGTTATTCCGGGATTAAGTGAAGTCGAATGTGGGCAACTTGTTGGTGCTCGTATGGTTGCTGCTTCCGTAAGGATATTAGCCCTTGTTTGGTGATCAAATAGGCACAGTGTCGAAGATTTGTACTGCGTGCAGGGAAAGTGGATAAACACCATCAGTAAGTCGCAACGCGGGCGAAAGAGTGTGTTGTGTGAGCGTGTCAGACGGTCGTTGAAGGACTTTGCGACGAAAAAAACAATAGGATGACAACCGATAAAGTCGCACCAGCAATGAATATCGCACTCGCGGTCGTAGTCAACACCAAAAGAACACAAAGGCAGCTTCATAAACACCGAGCTGCAGGGTAAGCTGCAGTTCCAGAACCACTTGTAAGTAACGCAAACGCTCATATTAGGAAAATGTGCTACCAAAGCAATGGAAGAAATTCTGGTTGATTGCATGGGCCACGAATACTCCGCAGTATCGCATTACCGGCAAGGTTTACGTTACCATTTTGGGTGATCAGGTCAATTCTGTGGTACCGTGTTGGCTTCACTCTGTTGATGCTGTGAATGCTGTGATGTAAGACGACAGGAGTCCTGCTCACGCAGCTTGCATCGTCCACAACTGGTTTAGTGAGCACTCGGCTGAACTGTCGTATTTACTCAGCCACCACAAGTACCAACGTTTCACTGAGCCTAGCTGGTACACTTCGGAGAGAAATGAACGTGATCGCTATCCACCTCCATCATCTCCCCTGAAATTAACACGGGACATGTGTTTACACACCCCGAGCGAGTGGAAGCTACTTTTAATGCCAACTATTTTCTTACACCGTATTAGGCATGATAATGGGTTGTTTATTGGTGGTGGCCGGCGGTTGGTTTGGGGGAGGCGACCAAACAGCGAGGTCATCGGTCCTATCGGATTAGGGTAGGATGGGAAAGGAAATCGGCCGTGACATTTCAATGGAGTCATCCCGGAATTTGTCAGAAGTGATTTAGGGAAATCACGGAAAACCTAAAACAGGATGGCCTGACGCGTGTTTGAACCGTCGTCCTCCCGAATGCGAGTACAGTGTGCTAACCACTGAGTCACCTCGCTCGGTGGTAATGTGTTGTGTGTGTGGCATTACGTATGTTCGTCCAACCTCTATATTACCGCTAAGTAACGATGGATGTGTAATGTAGATGTTGTTATCTGTTTGGCATGTAACACTGTGCAGCAATGAAAAATGTAAATCGAGTGGAAACAGTCAACTCCTATCAGTTCTAATGTACTGATCGCGAATATCACGAAGACAATTTAAAATTAGCTCTAGTTTTCATTTCATACCGTTTTATTACGGTGAGTTAATTACATACGGATTTTTATGTTACGTTTAAAATCAACTATTATAATTGTTTGTCAAAGTCATAATAACTAGTAACAACGGATTATATTATTGTCCCTGGTCTTACTTGTGTGTAATATTTTGGATATAAACACTTTGATACCAATTTTAGTGATCTTTTGTCTCCTACCTCTACAAATTGAGTGACTTTATTAATGCATGTAATAATTTTTGCACATTTGTTTCCAGATTAACTATCAGCTGTTCAAGTTGATTGCTATTGAAGTGAACAAAAATGCCACGAGTTCGTGTTAACACTGCAGACACATTTTGCTGTGTGCGTGGAGAAGTGACATTTGCTTCACAAAAGCAGCAAACAACTCCACTGATTAAAAAAGTTTACAGTTGTTATTTTGGGTGCAAAATAGGTGATGACGATAAACCCTTGGCTCTAAATGTGATATGCAACACTTGTGCGAGCAACCTGTGGAATTGGATGCATGGAAAAGGACGTTAAATGCCCTTTGCAGTGCCCATGATATGGCGTGAGTCAACTAACCATATCAGTGACTGCTACTTCTGTATATATGTTCCTATCAAGAAGGGAATATCTAAGAAGAAGAAGCGGGCAGTGACCTGAACAACCGACAGAGTACGAGATTACTTGTGATAGGGATTCTGAATGTCCTGAACCATGTGTATCACAAGATACAGGGTTTCTTCCAAGTACATCATCAACTGTTGATTCACAAAATTTATCCCAAAATGAGTTAAGTGATCTCATTAGATATTTGGAGCTCTCTAAACCTAAGGCTGAGATTTTAGCATCAAGATTGCAGCAGCGCAATTTTCTGGAAAGCAATGTAAATGTTGCATTCTACCGCAAAAGGGAGCAACAATTCACTTCTTTTTCTGACATGCAAGATAGTCTTATGGTATGTGTAGACATAAATAGTCTAATGAAGGCTCTCAGAATTAATCACAGCCCTGATGAATGGAGACCCTGTATTGATTCGTCAAAGTATAGCTTAAAAGCAGTGCTTTTATATATTGGTAATGAGCTTCCTTCTATTCCAGTTGGGTACAGTGTGGATATGATAGAGTCTTAAAGAACATGAAAATTTTACTATAAGCCATAAAGTATAATGACTCTCAATGGCAGATTTGCGGTGACTTCAAAGCGGTAGCACTGCTATTAGATGTGAAGTTAGGATACACTAAATATTGCTGCTTTCTCTGTGATTGGGATAGCCGAGCTCGTGCATCTCATTACAGTAAATATGAATGGCCCACCAGAAAATCCCTTCAACCAGATATGAAGAACATTAAGAGTGAACCTCTAGTAGACCGTGAAAAGATTCTGCTCTCGCCCTTGCACATCAAGTTGGGTCTCATGCAAAACTTTGTTAAGGGAATGAACAAAGATGGTGACACGTTTAAGTACGTAAGACAATAATTCCCTTACTTAAGTGATGCCAAAGTAAAGGAGGGCATCTTTCTAGGCCCACAGATTCGAGAGATTTTTGGAGACCATACATTTGATGGAATCATACAAGGTGATGAGGAGCATGCATTTACAGTTCTTATATATAAAACGAGCAAGAAACTACAAGGAGATTGTAGATAACATTTTGTCATCTTATGAAAAACTTGGTTGCAGCATGTCACTGAAAATCCATTTCTTACTTAGTCATCTTGACTTCTTCCATACAGATTGTAGTGCAATAAGTGATAAACATGGGGAGTGATTTCATCATGATATTGGCACATCTGAGAAGAGGTATGCCGGAAAGTGGAGCCCTACTTTTTTTTTAAACATATTACTGCTGGATTGTCATAAGGGATGTTCCCGAATATGTGTATAAACGTCAGGCCAAGCGAAAACGGTCATTTTATGAATTTATCTCTGAACAAAATATGTAATTGCGTATATTGTACACACGGACAATTCAACATTTGTAATCCTTTATATTCATTTGTGACCAGTTAATTTATGTATTTTCTTTTGTGCTTTACATACTTCTGACACAAAGTAGACTTACAAAGTATTTTAATTCATGTCATATTATCTTCATTTTTCTTTATGTTTTACTTTTGTACTTCCAGAATGGCACTGAAATTTATCAATGCATAACACAGTACATAATTCAGGTAATTATTCACTTAAAATTGGTTATGCTGTATCTTGGAACATGAATGCATGTTTAGTTAGTGAGTTATTTATACAAAAATGTAGATTACTTTTTTAAAAATCTAGAGCTAAATATTTATGAGATGATTTTGTTTCATTTTATACTGAAATAAACATAAATAACTCAAAATCATACAATTTACAAACTTTCACTTCGGATTTGTTGTTCAGAGTAATTGGCGTTTAGAGTGACGTCTCATGGCAATGATAGGTATTATGAGCTTGTCAGCTACAGAGGGGGCGGTATGTGGCGAGTAAAGTAGTAAAATAAAGGACTGCTAAAACTCCAAGGAGCATCCTAGTGCTCTAACAATGGAGGGCATGTATGGAGCGCGGAAGGTCACGGCAGCTAATCCCGGTCGAATTAAGTGGTTTCATCCTGCCTTTTAACCTGTCACCTTTCACTGCCGGTCGCCCGACTCCAGCGCCAGCTGAATCGCGAGCTACACGACCTGTGTGACCTTTCCCTGCCCATTCCGACGTATCATCCCTACTAAGCTCCATCTGCCTCGCAGTATCGCAACCGAGTGAGGTGGCGCAGTGGTTAGCACACTGGCCTCGTATTCGGGACGACTACGGTTCAATCCCGTGTCAGGCCATACTGATTTAGGTTTTCCGTTATTTCCCTATATCGCTCCAGGCAAATGTCGGGACGGTTCCTTTGGCAAGGCAGGGCCGTCTTCCTTCCCCGTCCTTCTCTAATCCGATGAGACCGATTACCTCGCTGTCTGGTCTCCTACCCCCCAAACGACCCAACCCCCCTCGCAATATCGGCAGGATGCACTCTCTTCCACGAAACATTAGTATGAAGCACCCTCTACCACGAAACATCAGCACGAAGTGCCCTTTGCTAGGCATCATTTGTATGTCAGGCACGCACAGTCATCACGGAGCAAACTCCGTCTCGCAATGATGTATTACCATCTGCACACAACATTGGTACAAGATATCCTCTGCAACGCAATTTTTCTACAAGACAGGTAAGCAAAATTGGTACGGACACTTTCAGCCACCCTACTTTGCAGAGGAACACCATCTACCATGTAATATCGGTAAGTTACACTCTCTACCACACAATATTGTTACGAAGCACTCTCTGCCATGTAACATCGATACGAAACGCTCTCTACTGCTTAACATTCCTAGTAAGCATCCTCTGCCTTGCTGTATTTAGTACATAGAATAATTCGGTTCGAACGTATCTGTCAAATGGCCATGCTACCGAGTCTGGTATTTCTCAGAGACGACAGGGTAACTTGACACTGTTGATGATACTGTAGTTGACAGCAATGACGAACTTATATATGAGTCCAAACCACCTACATCAAAGTATTAGTTAGCAACAATAGTCTGCCTCTTTGGCTCTCTTTTACCTATACGAAAATATAGCAAACATGATCGTCAAAGCGGTAATATAGAAATATTAATTTACCCCTGTGGATAGTAATGTATGTACGAAGCTAATGCGGAAGATAAGGTTGCAAGAAGTTTTTGAAGTAGTAAAACTGAGTTAATTTTAATACAATTTATATGCGTTGTAGTATATATAGGTTTTGCATAGATTTTCCACATGTTGTTGTTGTTGTGGTCTTCATTCCTGAGACTGGTTTGATGCAGCTCTCCATGCTAATCTATCCTGTGCAAGCTTCTTCATCTCCCAGTACCTACTGCAAACTACATCCATCTGAATCTGCTTAGTGTATTCATCTCTTGGTCTCCCTCAACGATTTTTACCCTACACGCTGCCCTCCAATACTAAATTGGTGATCCCTTGATGCCTCAGGACATGTCCTACCAACCGATCCCTTCTTCTAGTCAAGTTGTGCTACAAACTTCTCCCCAATCCTATTCAATACCTCCTCATTAGTTACGTCATCTACCCACCTAATCTTCAACATTCTTCTGTAGCACCACATTTCGAAAGCTTCTATTCTCTTCTTGTCCAAACAATTTATTGTCCATGTTTCACTTCCATACATGGCTACACTCAATACAAATACTTTCAGAAACGACTTCATGACACTTAAATCTATACTCGGTGATAACAAATTTTTCTTCTTCAGAAACGCTTTCCTTGCCATTGGTAGTCTACATTTTATATCCTCTCTACTTCGACCATCATCATTTATGTTGCTCCCTAAATAGCAAAACTCCTTTACTACTTTAAGTCTCTCATTTCCTAATCTAATTCCCTCTGCATCACCCGACTTAGTTCGACTACATTCCATTATCCTCGTTTTGCTTTTGTTGATGTTCATCTTATATCCTCCTTTCAAGACACTGTCCATTCCGTTCAACTGCTCTTCCTAGTCCTTTGCTGTCTCTGACAGAATTACAATGTCATCGGCGAACCTCAAAGTTTTTATTTCTTCTCCCTGGATTTTAATACCTACTCCGAATTTTTCTTTTGTTTCCTTTACTGGTTGCTCAATATACAGATTGAATAACATCGGGGACAGGCTACAACCCTGTCTCACTCCCTTCCCAACCACTGCTTCCCTTTCATGCCCCTCGACTCTTATGACTGTTTCTGTACAAATTGTAAATAGCCTTTCGCTCCCTTTATTTTACCCCTGCCACCTTTAGAAATTCAAAGAGAGTATTCCAGTCAACATTGTCAAAAGCTTTCTCTAAGTCTACAAATGCTAGAAACGTAGGTTTGCCTTTCCTTAATCTTCCTTCTAAGATAAGTCGTAAGGTCAGTATTGCCTCACGTGTTCCAACATTTCTACGGAATCCAAACTGATCTTCCCCGAGGTCAGCTTCTAGCAGTTTTTCCATTCGTCTGTAAAGAATTCGAGTTAGTATTTTGCAGCCGTGACTTATTAAACTGATAGTTCGGTAATTTTCACATCTGTTAACACCTGTTTTCTTTGGGATTGGAATTATTATATTCTTTTTGAAGTCTGAGGGTATTTCACCTGTCTCGTACATCTTGCTCACCAGATGGAAGAGTTTTGTCAGGGCTGGCTCTCCCAAGGCCGTCAGTAGTTCTAATGGAATGTTGTCTACTCCGGGGGCCTTTTTTCGACTAAGGTCTTTCAGTGCTCTGTCAAACTCTTCACGCAGAATCGTATCTCCCGTTTCATCTTCATCTACATCCTCTTCAATTTCCATAGTATTGTCGTCAAGTACATCGCCCTTGTATAGACCCTCTATATACTCCTTCCACCTTTCTGCTTTCCCCTCTTTGCTTAGAACTGGGTTTCCATCTGAGCTCTTGATATTCATACAAGTGGCTATCTTTTCTCCAAAAGTCTCTTTAATTTTCCTGTAGGCTGTATCTATCTTACCCCTAGAGAGATAAGCCTCTACATCCTTTTATTTGTCCTCTAGCTATGCCTGCTTAGCCATTTTGCACTTCCTGTCGATCTCATTTTTGAGACGTTTGCATTCCTTTTTGCCTGCTTCATTTATTGTATTTTTATATTTTCTCCTTTCATCAATTAAATTCAATATTTCTTCTGTTACCCAAGGATTTCTAATAGCCCTCGTCTTTTTACCTATTTGATCCTCTGCTGCCTTCACTACTTCATCCATCAGAGCTACCCATTCGTCTTCTACTGTATTTCTTTCCCCCATTCCTGTCAATTGTTCCCTTATGCTGTCCCTGAAACTCTGTACAACCTCTGGTTTAGGTAGTTTATCCAAATCCCATCTCCTTAAATTCCCACCTTTTTGCAATTTCTTCAGTTTGAATCTACAGTTCATGACCAATAGATTGTGGTCAGAGTCCACATCTGCCACAGGAAATGTCCTACAATTTTAAACCTGGTTCCTAAATCTCTGTCTTACCATTATATAATCTATCTGATACCTTTTAGTATCTCCAGGATTCTTCCATGTATACAACCTTCTTTTATGATTCTTGAACCAAGTGTTAGCTATGATTAAGTTATGCTCTGTGCAAAATTCTGACAGACGGCTTCCTCTTTCATTTCTTAGCCCCAATCCATATTCACCTATTATGTTTCCTTCTCTCTCTTTTCCTACTGTCGAAATCCAGTCACCCATGACTATTAAATATTCGTCTCCCTTCACTACCTGAATAATTTCTTTTATCTCATCATACATTTGTTCAATTTCTTCGTCATCTGCAGTGCTAATTGGCATATAAACTTGTACTACTGTAGTAGGCATGTAGGCATGGGCTTCGTGTCTATCTTGGCCACTATAATTCGCTCACTATGCTGTTTGTAGTAGCTTACCCGTACTCCTATTTTTTATTCATTATTAAACCTACTCCTGCATTAACCCTATTAGATTTTGTATTTATAAGCCTGTATTCACCTGACCGAAAGTCCTGTTCCTCCTGCCACCGAACTTCACTAATTCCCACTATATCTAACTTAAACATATCCATTTCCCTTTTTAAATTTTCTAACCTACCTTCCCGATTAAGGGATCTGACATTCCACGGTCCGATCCGTTTTTTTGGATGCCAGTTTTCTTTCTCCTGATAACGACGTCCTCTTGAGTAGTCCCCGCCCGGAGATTCGAATGGGGGACTATTTTACCTCCGGAATATTTTACCCAAGAGGACGCCATCATCATTTAACCATACAGTAAAGCTTCATGCCGTCGGGAAAAATTACGGCTGTAGTTTCCCCTTGCTTTCAGCCGTTCGCAGTACCAGCACAGCAAGGCCGTTTTGGGTAATGTTACGAGGCCAGATCAGTCAATCATCCAGACTGTTGCCCATGCAACTACTGAAAAGCTGCTGCCCCTCTTCAGGAACCAGACGTTTGTGTGGCCTCTCAACAGATACCGCTCCGTTGTGGTTGCACCTACGGTACGGCTATCTGTATTGTTGAGGCACGCAAGCCTCCCCACCAACGGCAAGGTCCATGGTTCATGGGGGGAGGGATTTTCCACATAATCACCTTTTAACTAAATACATTTTGTCATCCGTGGGACGAGTTTTTTGATTCCTGTTTCATAGACGTATCCTGCCGCCCGTTTCAGCCAGATATTCACTTCAATTTCCATCTCGTAGACGTCGTCGGAAAAGTGTTTCCCACGAAGCTGTTACTTCAAATTTAGTAAACAGATGATAGTTACTAAGTGCGAAATGGGGGCTGTGATATCCGTGGCTTCAAACATATCAACCAAACGAAGTCAACAACTCTTGTGTTACATGAGTGGTGTGCGGACGCGAGTTGTCATGAAGGAGACAGACTCCCGTTGTCAATATCCCGCGACGTTTCTTTTGTATAACTCTGCGAAGTTTCCACGTGGTCTCACAATATCTTACAGCACTTATTGTTTCACATATTTCCTAAAAATCAACGAGAAGAACCCCCTTTCTGTCCCAAAACACGACACCAGGATTTTCCTCGCTGTTTGCTGAGTTTTGAAATTTTGGTTGAAGGAGAATGAGTATATTGATTGTCGTTTACTCTCTGGAGCATGGCGATACGTCCAAGTTTCATCTCCTGTCACTATGGAGTTAAGAGAAGCGTCACCTGCACTCTCAAAACGGTCAAGAAATTCGCGAAAGAAACTGACTATTCATTTTCTGTGCTTTGGTAAGCATCTTGGGCACCCATCGCGCACACAACTTGCGAAAATTTACTCGATCAGTTACGATTTCATGAACAATAATTCGTGAAATGTTTGGACAAACTGCATGCACGTCGTCAATTGTCGAACGGCGATCAGAGGGGAGACGTTCTTCAATTTTCTGCAGGACATCACCAGTCACAAGAGACGAACTTCCGCTTCTGTCTTCATCGTGAATTTCCGTACCCATTTCGTCACATGCTGCCTTGAAATTACGTCCTATCCATAAACTGAAACAATTTCACGATCAATCGCTATGGCGTTCAGCGTTCATACCCTTCGCACTTGGTGGGATCCAGAATGAGAACGTTAATTTCTAATAATCACCACTAAACGAATCGGCGAGCTACTGATTGCTGCGAATGCTCTTTCCTTCCGCTGGCTTCCCGCTACACGGAATTGGTCCCAACTTCCCCACGGACATTCTAAGCTAAAGCTACAAGCCATGTACCCTTAGTTTCCGGATAACCCTCGTAATATGCTTGCTTCTTCTAGGGCTGGTTGACTTGTTCTTTAACAACGATGGCCTTCAACAGCAACCGTGCCCTAAGGTGTGTATATAAAATGTCTTATTGTATTTGTAGAGTCAATGACCTCGCAAGAAAATATTTAGCAATTACGTATAAAACTAATCAAGGACCACTCTGAAATCAAGAATTATAGAAGGACCTATTGGGACAATGATGTAAATTTACATCGTATTAATCCAGTTATTTTTGCTTACTTATTAGACTGTCCAGTAACAGGTATGTTTCACGTAAAATGTGTGAATTGGCATAATACCGTCTTAAAGTAGATACATTCTGAAGGAAATGCCTTGCGGATTTCAGAATGTTATCACACTTTTCGACGATGCGTGTCTGATTTGTAACGAAGTAGACAATAATCGCGTCGTGAGCAGCTTCGGAAGTTACGTTGGTACGCCATGATCATAACGTGCAGGAACAGGAGGAAAATGTGAATTTTTTCTTCAAGATAATGCAGTCACTCTGAGATAAGTACTGACATACGCTTCGCAAACTGCAAGAGCAAAGACCGTAGCCATTAACTTACCGATTTGTTTCCGAGCTGCTTGATACGGCACGGCAGGTAGGCATGTGTGCCTAGTTGCGCCGTTATGTTGGTAGGCATGCTCGTGTCGAAGAACGGGCCCGTGTACAGCCCGTGTTGGTGCGCCGGCGCCAGAACTGCCAACAGAAAGCGATATGAACATCAGAGTTAAATTCTCATTTATATATTTTTTACCCATCACAAAACAAATGCTTTATAGGTTACATGTATTTACAACAACAATATTCTCAGATAATAGTTAATTTGGTTTAAAATGTATTTTTCATTCGTGTGTGATATATGTACCAGACGGCACGAGGTGGCATTTGTCTTGCGGATTGCAATGTAGTGTACCGAAGATTATATTTTGATTAGTAATTTTATTTTTATCAACAGCTCTGAGGACTGTTCAGTTGGAAACGAAACAGAACACTTCAAAAATAAGTAAATGTAGAAAGACAATAAAGTCTGCTTCATAACAAGTGATTGCTAATTTTCTTCCAAGACTTTCAGCTTTTATTAATACATTGTATTGATGTAGTGATGTACTTCTCTGTACTTTTCTACGTACCATGAAAAAAGTGTCTCAGTCGTGTGCAAACCCCACAAGTGTCCGACAGTATGGAATGTGTTCCTTAAAAATAATTCTCTGTATTTAGCCAACCAACCCGTATAGTTCGTACGTTTGACCTGACACACGTTTTATCCAATGTTAAGGTTCATCGAAAGCTGTCTAACTGCACAGTTTATTCTTTCCTACTGAGGAAGGCCGTTAAATTTCCTACATATTAATTCAAATTAACCGTACTGAGAAGTGCTTTGCTCAAAATATCGGTATAAAAGCGTACTTCTCGAAACATCTAACTGTCGTAATAACTGAGAAGCAAGTTCTTAGAACCCTCGTCATTCAACCATATTACCAACGGTGAAAATGCAAGTACTACTAGCACGCATCTCTTCCACAGTGAGAATCGTTTTACTGATGGACGTCACAAAACATTAGTTTCAAATGTTACGATGGCGACGATCATCTACTGCGGTGATTACACTCGAAACTAATTTACAGTTTGATTTTATGTGGATCAAATATTATTTTTCGCAGTCGACTGCGACTTCATTCGAGATATTTGCCTTTCACCAATAATCGGTCCACCAGTTTAGCTAACTGAGCATCACTCAGATTCCATTCTTAGTAATTTCGCTATTCAAGACTTCAATTAAACTCGAGTGATGTTTGGCAGAGTAGTGGATGACACAGTATAAATAGATAGATTGAAAACATAAATTGTAACTTCTGTACGAAATTAACTGTCGAAATTATTTAAAGAACTACTGCAATAGAACGTTGTGATGCTGGTTAAATGTTATAGTTGTGCGACTGTGGAATAAAATAATGCACAGCAAACATTTACGGCTGTTCCTCAGTAAGATCGGTGTATTAATAATTTATAACTCTTTTTAACTTTACACTTATGAAGAAATTAAGGTGCGTTTTTACTGATTAAAGCCAACGGAACAAGTGAAACAAAGTGAGAAATAATTCACGTACAACCATAGAACAAACAGCATTCACTCACATCTTCTATCAAATTTCTCAAGGGAAAAAATTCAAAGGAAACCGGTATGTACAACTTCCTGTAAACTACCGATGTTATAAACGGATTTGTGGATTGCTGTAAGTTCAAACGATAAATCACCATACAGAATAAGCTGTACAACACAATGAGTAGAGCAAGGATTTTTTTCAAGTAAGATATTAACAGAATTTTAAATTACACTGGTTGATACGTATATTAATATAGCAAATTTTAACTAAATGGCACCTAGCACTTTAAAATGAAACATCACTAGTAACTTGCATCGGTTGGCAAAACGCGGTTGCATCTCCTTTGGCTGTATAACAACCTACCGAGGTAGTCACCATTATTCCGCACCTCTGAGACCATATGGTACTAACTGGTTATTTATAACTGGTACCGCTGGCACTGTAATTATCGCCAAACAATGAGGTGATAGTATGGAACTAATCACAGCTTACATCAGTCTTTAAAATGCTGACACAGCCTTCAGTTCCGTATTCCTGCAGTATGGAAACTCTACTGATTACAAAAAGGCAAGGAATGACCAGTTTGCTCTTACGACTAACGTGGCATAGAGTTTCAACTTTGTATACTGTCATTCCACAGAAATCGTCTGGAGGTCAGGATATCATCACACCCTGAGGTGAAAATGGGTTCTCAGTTGGAACACAGCTCGAAAAAAGTTCCAAGTTAAATGTTATATTCCTAGTTCCCCACAGAACACTGTACTGTCAGAAAATTTCACTGCAGCATACACTTCCTGCAGTGTGAGATATCTGTTGGTTTCTCTTTATATTCTAGATACAAACTTGTGTTCTTTTTCCTCCACAAGAACTATAAAAAGTCTTTTGTGTTTACTCAGGTTAGCAGTAGACAGGTAATCGACAACATATATAGACTATTTATTCAAACTAGTTGCAGTGTCGTTATTTGCCCAAGGATGACGTGTGCAAGCGGAGAAAAAACTTTGCTTGGAAACATTTAAAAATTGTTTACTTGGAAAATTTTTCCTAAGAACTTTATCTCCCACATTTTCCGAATTTTTGTGGACCTCTTCTTGGAACACTATTCCAGTATTGTGGCAGGAAGTAAATGTGTTTTTGTTTTTAAAACTAATAATAACCCACAAACTTCGCTGCGTATTTCGTTTCACCCAGCTTTCAATTTGCGTTGTGAATGTGATATGATATTGCTCGTCATTTTCTGTACATCATATTAAATAGTTAAAAAACGATGCTGTAGAATAATTTGTTCAGTTACAAAGAGAGTTCTCATTTTACAAGATTGAGGTATCCCAGGGTAACAACTGTGTCTTTAGCTACGATACCTTGCAAAGAATTACTATTTTAGTCACTGTAACCTATAATTATGGTTTTCTCATACATATTCACAGACGTTCCACTTGTATAGGCTTTTGATGCGTTGTTTTGTACCAACAATTTCTTTAGTGCAAGTTTGAAGCCTTCGTGGCCGTTGTCAGAAATGGTAAAATCTTCTGGGTTCTAGAAACACAACGCGGCCCAATGACCCAGAAAAGGTTTACCTCAGTTTCCTATTTACGTTTGTTATCTTTACCTGTTCTTATTTCTTCCTCAAATCTGTATTCTAATTATACACAGAGCGCATCTGTTGTCATAATAAAATTTAATGACTTCTCGCTTCGCAAAGATTAATGTCAGATGATAATGTGTACTGCTAAAGGACCAAACACGTAAAATAGTGCATTCTGCTCACTTTTTAAATATGTAGCTTCCGGAGCCTATTTAAATATTTTATTGTTTTGTTTTGCTCACTACGCTTAGCAACAAATTTCAGTAGGTTAGAATATTACAGAAACTTAAATGTTGCAATGTACCGGTGTGTATCACTGCCATACGAGCCTGTTTCCGCCTAATAATGCTGAAAAATCGGGTGGTACGCCGTGAGAGATAAGGAAATCTGATAGGGCCGAGTGGATGGTGTGTTGGTTTTCCAATTAATATCGATGTGAGCTGCTGGAGAACAGTGATTAACTTGGTGTGAACCGTAAGGTGCGCTTTTACTGGTGGATGAACAAAGACAATTTTCGCGTGTGCAATGGATGCAAACTGGTGGTTCACTGGTGAAACACTGGGTTTCCACGTTACCAGGTTTCAACATTTTGAGGACTGTGCTTTTGACGTGCACAAGCCTTTAACTGTGTCGTAACAGTCACTGAACTGATATTGCTTCTAGGGTACCCTGCAGTAGGACATTACATAGAGGAGTATACTCCGTAAGTACGTCAAAGTCAATGTATCTCATAACGTGCAGATTCTGGAACTTCAGTTTCACGACATTAAGCTCACGTCTGCAGCAGCTACAGTCAGGTGTCACAACAATGTCTGCTACACATGTACGAACTTTCAACGTAGAATCGCCAAATGCCAACTTTGCCCCTCGCCGTCGCTAAACTCTGCAAAGGGGTTGTCAAAGCGGAGATAAAAAAAAAAAAAAAAAAAAAAAAAACAATACTGAAGGCCATTCATTTTCTCAAGTAAAAATTTAATCCAATGCCTGATTTTTGTTTAAAATGTAATGTTGTGTTATTCGTAATGTTGTAATTTGTCGATTTTCGACAACAGTGTCGCTGTAGTTGTACCATACATAAATGTAGAATTTGCTCGACAAGAGATACAGAAAAATTCGTGCCTAATACATAAAAATCTTGGTTTTAATACTACAAAATTGCGAATTCGTGTTTCCCACAAGAAATCAAGAGAATGTTATCTCTATCCGCTGATATTTGTATTCGTTGGTATTCTGCTTTCAATATGTTGCTGAGATTGCCCTCGAAATACTCCAATAATTCAAAACCGGTTCTGCTCTCATTAAAGGTAAAACACAGCCTTTGTAAAATACCGGTTAGTGCCATTCTCGCCGGCCGGTGTGGCCGATTGGTTCTGTGCCCTTCAGTCTTGAACCGAGCGACCGCTACCGTCGCAGGTTCGAATCCTGCCTCTGGCATGGATGTATGTGATGCCCTTAGGTTAGTTAGCTTTAAGTAGTTGTAAGTTATAGGGGACTGATGACCTCAGATATTAAGTCCCATAGTGCTCAGAGCCATTTTGATTTTCGTGCCGTTCCCTTCTTCACGCAGCTGTCATAAAGAGATCTTGGAAAAAAACTGTATTTATTACGTTCGTAGAACAAATGACTGTAAAATACGTTAAATGCTTGCTGCTTCGTTTTTAAGACGTTGTACTTTCTCCTTGTGTTACTTTTTCAGTTCATCCTCTAGATATTTGTATGCTATTATTAATTATACACAACATCGAGGTTTGGCGTAGAAAACAGAAGATAACAGTTCTTGTAGCAGAGTCTAACTGGGAAAGAATTTATTTCTGATAATCTGGAAAGATTAATGGACTTCCCTAATTTGATTCGCAGCGAAATAACATCCCTTAAGAAAACAACTCGGAGATTTTTTAATGTCATTAATACGATTTATAATCAGTTGAAGTTTTTTCTTTTTTCTCGAACTTTTACGGAACTCCTACAGTCTTCTGTATACGTACATAGGCCTCGTAAATAAGGTGGTATTTACTTAATTCGTTCACTTTTCTAACTCAGTTATAAACATCAAAGAAATTTATGAAAGCCTTTAATACCCGTTTCAGCTTTGAATCCTGGGAGAAAGTTGTGCTAAACTTGACTGGAACTTCATCTCCCGCTTCGGATGGAACTTTCACAGGCTTTCAGCAACGTTTCTTTCATCTGAGTCGTAGATCAGCGCACACGCGGCTCCGGGAAACGCCCTGGGCGCAGGTCCAGTAAATTGTGTTGCTCTTTTCTTTCACGGATTAATGTTGTTTCGCAGAAGGACCTCTTCTAATTGCTGTGTCGAGTTTCCTTTGTTGCAAGAACGCCGTTATTTTTTGTGACATTAATTTTTCAACGCTGTAGTTCATTGTAGACATTTATTCCTCACTTATTAGTGGAATCAGGCTGAAAGCGAACGGCATTTGTTTGTCATCTAGAGTGAAAGAATGACAACACACAACTTGCCATCAGTTATACGAGTATCTTGAACTGCTTAAAAAAGAGAAATAGGGATAGACAACACGGTAAAAGAACCTGAATCTTGTTCGAAAATTATGTCTTCACTCCAGTGGTAAAAATGAATGTCGCTGATAGGTAAGTAAATCGATTTGTGAGTTCCTTTATTATGGTTTCTTCATTATGATTTTTTTATTGTGTACTAAATGACAAACGATTGAGTTCTATCTAGTTATGGTATTTCAAAACTGATGCCATGTCTTCGGAAACGTGATCCTTTTAGTATATTATAGAAACACCGGCTGGATCACGGTATCTTTTTCTTTACCGAAGACCAGTTTCAGTCTGCACTGCAGATCATCTTCAGGTCTGGCGCCACAATGTGCAGTTTGACAATGTTGACAAACTGCACTTTGCGGCGCCAGAGCTGATCATCTGCAACCCAGATTGATAACGGTTGTCGGTAAAGAAAATGTTATGAAGCAGACGGTGATTGTTTATTTAGTTATGACATGATGATAACTATTTAACGAACACGGATTTAGCAATATGAAATTTCTCTGGGTATGTTACCGAGTCTTATTGAAAATAACTGTCACTAATGGAACCGACGTTTCGGCCAAGCCTGCACTGGCCTTCTTCTGGATGCAGAACCAGAACAACTCCACTTTAACTGTGGCCGAAACGTTGGTTTTCCCATTAATAATATTTTCTTTTTTTATACAATATGACGCTGTGTGGCGGAGGGTTAGTAATATTTAATTAATTTAATAATAAGTCATAAGTAATACGAGGAAATATTGGTATTGCTGTTCGCCGTCTTTTACGAGAGCCTGGAAACTTTCTGTGGTGAGCCAGCAAGCGACGGAGAACATATTGACCATAGTTCCCAGTCTGCAAATGTTTCTATTCTTTATGTACTCAGCGGGATGAGGAGTATGATTATAAATGAAGATTTTGAGTTCAAAGTGATAAATACATTTGGTAAAGCTTCACATGCACAACACTGTAATATTAACTATGTTAATGCTAATAATAAACCTCTTTGCCCTAAACCGTACAATGAGCAGTTCAGAGGCTACCTCTACGGTAAGTTATTATTAAACTGTCTTTCGCTCTGACTTCTGAGAGTCAAAATAATTGCTCGCCACAAAAGTGGAAAATAACTATCACCACTTGCCATGCAGATTTGTTAACCTTAAAGGTGGCACACTAACAGTTACTTCAGCAAAATCCAGGAAGATGTACAGTCCTTGCGTGTTCATCATTAATGAAAACATACGTTTAGTAACAATCTGTCTCTGACGTCATCCGAGGCAGCGCGTGCTCCGGCGTTTGATGCGGATCGAACGGTGGCTGGGTGCGAAGTACGGCGTAGTCTTGCCTCTCGGGCTGTATTTATGTACAAGCGCAGCGGACTGCCAAGGGAACATCTGCTCTTACCCACTCCAAGCCCACGGTAGCAGCCTCTAAACGGCCGCTTTCTCAGACATTTAATATTTATAACAATGTCATGAATCAATTTAATATCTTCGTAAATTTGGTATGAGAGTAGTTAAGTTGGTTAAATTCACAGAAAAAATTTTAGCTCGCCTGAGATTGACTTTCTAGAATTTTTACAGTAGAACTGACAGTAGAACATGACCTCTGAAGTCAACTTTAAGAGCCCTTGTTTTTGTTGTTATTAACGTACAGGGCTTTAAACTAATTATAAATCTGTTATTTAATTAGATTCCTCATGTGCTGTAACGAAAAATTTCTAGCAGTAATATAACAGATACTTGATCTACTACAAGTAATGATGTTTTTGTTCCCAATTTAGTTTTCAGCAATTACTCGAAAACTATTGGAGGTATCTCAGTGGGGTTACATAATTATTATTCTTATATTGAACTAAAGCTTCATACAAATTTTCATATTTCTAAGTATAACATTTAGCGCCTTCAATTTTTCTTAAAAACGTGGATTCTGACCAAAATACTGCTTTAATCGCGTTGAGACTTGTACCAGTTAATTTTGACATACATCTGCACATTCTGACCAAGTTTTGTGTTCCTAGCTTTATTTAGCTCCCCTAATTTTTTTAAACGACGTATTTGGGGAAAAATATTCATCTGATCAAGCTGAGATTTGACGGTTTAAACATTTATGTACTAAAGCACGTGCTGACAAAGTTTGGAAAAGAAGCTTTAACTTTTAATTTCATTCTTAAATTATGGTGCAATACTTGTGTGCTACACACAGATGCGTTATGGTGACGAGACGCTACTAGCAGTGAACTGGGGTGAGTCCTGGCACACTCCCTCACCTCTGTACCTCACAAAAGATACGGCGCTTCTTTCGCCACAACGCAGTACCACAGCAAGAAAATTTTCAGATTCACTGACTCGCGCGGAGGCCTACTGTTATAATTGGGTTCCAGCATTCACGCTGCATGCGTAAAGTAACGGATGAGTGGATAGTTAATACAGTTCTTACAGAACAGAGGTTACCGAAAATTAAGTTGTAGGAGGAGGTGGAGTAGAGTGACAACGCTAAGGGAAACTAATTTTCACCAAACCATAATTACTGATAGAAGCTTGCCGCTTGCATGCTTTTGATTTACATCTTATAAGGTACCAGAATGAATATCTGCAAGTAAAAGAATGTTCACTGATTAGGACTTAAAGCATATTTCTGAAGCCTTAGACAGCGGCCGCTTTCTCGAAGCTAAAGGAGTGAAGTGGCTGTTGCTGACATATACACTCCTGGAAATTGGAATAAGAACACCGTGAATTCATTGTCCCAGGAAGGGGAAACTTTATTGACACATTCCTGGGGTCAGATACATCACATGATCACACTGACAGAACCACAGGCACATAGACACAGGCAACAGAGCATGCACAATGTCGGCACTAGTACAGTGTATATCCACCTTTCGCAGCAATGCAGGCTGCTATTCTCCCATGGAGACGATCGTAGAGATGCTGGATGTAGTCCTGTGGAACGGCTTGCCATGCCATTTCCACCTGGCGCCTCAGTTGGACCAGCGTTCGTGCTGGACGTGCAGACCGCGTGAGACGACGCTTCATCCAGTCCCAAACGTGCTCAATGGGGGACAGATCCGGAGATCTTGCTGGCCAGGGTAGTAGACTTACACCTTCTAGAGCACGTTGGGTGGCACGGGATACATGCGGACGTGCATTGTCCTGTTGGAACAGCAAGTTCCCTTGCCGGTCTAGGAATGGTAGAACGATGGGTTCGATGACGGTTTGGATGTACCGTGCACTATTCAGTGTCCCCTCGACGATCACCAGTGGTGTACGGCCAGTGTAGGAGATCGCTCCCCACACCATGATGCCGGGTGTTGGCCCTGTGTGCCTCGGTCGTATGCAGTCCTGATTGTGGCGCCCACCTGCACGTCGCCAAACACGCATACGACCATCATTGGCACCAAGGCAGAAGCGACTCTCATCGCTGAAGACGACACGTCTCCATTCGTCCCTCCATTCACGCCTGTCGCGACACCACTGGAGGCGGGCTGCACGACGTTGGGGCGTGAGCGGAAGACGGCCTAACGATGTGCGGGACCGTAGCCCAGCTTCATGGAGACGGTTGCGAATGGTCCTCGCCGATACCCCAGGAGCAACAGTGTCCCTAATTTGCTGGGAAGCGGCGGTGCGGTCCCCTACGGCACTGCGTAGGATCCTACGGTCTTGGCGTGCATCCGTGCGTCGCTGCGGTCCGGTCCCAGGTCGACGGGCACGTGCACCTTCCGCCGACCACTGGCGACAACATCGATGTACTGTGGAGACCTCACGCCCCACGTGTTGAGCAATTCGGCGGTACGTCAACCCGGCCTCCCGCATGCCCACTATACGCCCTCGCTCAAAGTCCATCAACTGCACATACGGTTCACGTCCACGCTGTCGCGGCATGCTACCAGTGTTAAAGACTGCGATGGAGCTCCGTATGCTACGGCAAACTGGCTGACACTGACGGCGGCGGTGCACAAATGCTGCGCAGCTAGCGCCATTCGACGGCCTACACCGCGGTTCCTGGTGTGTCCGCTGTGCCGTGCGTGTGATCATTGCTTGTACAGCCCTCTCGCAGTGTCCGGAGCAAGTATGGTGGGTCTGACACACCGGTGTCAATGTGTTCTTTTTTCCATTTCCAGGAGTGTATTTAAGACACAACAGTGACAATTCGTTAAGCAGAAGTGCTACACTGAACAAGCCGTTTGTGGTGTTCCAGTCATCAATGCCATTTGGATTCCTTTTACACAAGATTTTCTTATTTCATGATTCAAAATTTATCTCTTAAATGACACTTACAGCTCACGTGTCACCGCTAATATATTTTCTTTTTTAATTACTGGATCTTATCAATGGCTATATCAGATTGATATGTTGTGGATTCTGATTTAATATCTTAGCAAGTTTTATTTCGTAAGTAATGTAACGTTCTTTAAGAAATCTTCTTTGTGATACATTGAATGAATGCCGCAACTGGGAATGCGTACAAAACTGGAGTTATCGTGTAGCGTGTTGTAACTGGAAGCGGAATAATTACTCTGTGTTATTGTTAGCAAAAACTTTATACGAACTGATTGAGTAGTGCAAGTCCCAATATCGCTAAAAATACACTCACCACAAAATACATCATTTACCCCGTTAGGTTCTGAATCCTCTGGCCCTGTTGGGAACTGGTAACTGTGCACATAACAAATAAATAACATTATCTTACCTCTAGGCAACAATGGTGGATCGGGATGTATTCTGCTCTCTCACAAAGAACAATAAAAATATACTAGCTATAGGCCCAGCGGTATGCAATGCTGGCCGTATTACTCTGAAATGTACATGAAATTCTTTTGGCTAATAAAAGAAAACATTTAAGAAAAGTTCAATGTCTTTGAAAAACATATGACGCGGACAGGGAGGCGGTACTAATTTGGGTGAATTACTAACACTGACCATTTCAATAGTGAAACTGATTCCGAAGCTAAGTTTGGCTTTCCAAAACATCTGACAATTTAAATTACGTTATAAAGAGAAATTATTTTTTATTAATTGAGCGATAGACAATGAGATTCATATCATCAAATTACGTATACCTGCGTTGACAAATCTTAGAGATATTGGAGAATGGAAATATCTAATTAGCCCTTACATCAAATCTGTTTTCGTACATTCTGGGGTTACTTAACATCTGCCAATTATCAGCCAACTCATCGACACTAACGCACTGGCAAAACGAAAGTCATAAATATTTAGCATCTTTACCTTGCTTGCGAGATGACTTCTGCTTCTACATTTATAATTCCAATAATACGTGTACTAGTAATTCCTACCTCACAATCTAACACTTGGTGACCTCACAGACGACGTCACTAATTCTGGTTACTCTATCCTCTTTCACTCACAGACAGCTACACACTGCTGTCCGCCAAGCGCTCTCTTTCTCCAACACTACAATCTCAGATCGGAAGTAGTATCTTTGGCTCTGCGGTCGTGTACAGTCAGCGATCCGCTTTATAGAGCCCATCAGAGACATGCATCGTTTATAATGAAATAGTTTCATTTTAATTTATATTATTATCATTACAATATTCGGATGCCAGATGCGAGTGTACCCCACTACACTCCTCTCAGTATTTAAACAGAATGAACGGAAGTGACATAAATAAACATATAAAACCGGCACGCTAAACCATGTGTATTATTGTTGTAACCACGAGACTGAAAGTTTAAGAGTAAATTATGCTCCAAACATTCACAAATAGACATCCTTACATGACCTGCGTCGTCACAGAGAATTCCACTTAATTATTCCAAACTGGTTCATTACCTATTAATGTTCAGAAAACTGAACCCACTAATTCACGTAGCTGCTTGAAGTATTTGGTAGGAAACCAAGCAATTTGTGGCACCGTGAATATCCAGTCATACGTGATCCTTTCTATCGTATGGTATTATCTTGTAAGACAAATGCATATTTACATTGCGGGGAAGCAGACTGCAGCGGCCAACAGAACAATGGGCAGCTAAGGCTTTAACCCAGCTTCCCATTTCAGCTGATGACCGTGCAGCACTTGATTTTTATTACGGCTATCGATGAAATGCCGCTTCCGCAAAAATATGACGCCATAAACAAACGCTGGAACCGCAGCGCATTAACAATTCACAGCGTTCGTAATGCCTTATCGGCGCCCGAAACCGGACGAGGCCTGGAGTTTTACGGCTTTTGCTGGTATTCGTGCGTTGCCGTTATGTTTTCTGTAAGTAAAATGTATTCGAGGTCCAAAATGTGTGTAGATTTCATTACAATCTTTTGGTTCATATATATGAGTTGTCCTTTTGTTCGCCTCTTTGTGTGGTGACTTCCTTGAGTTAGTTAGAATTGTATATCACTCCACTTTGTCTTCTGCCTCACACACGCTATTACGTGAGCTGTACAAACTAGTTTTTTATCTGTAACGCATCTATCAGAACATCGTTTTTCACATCCCTTTTTGCACGGTTATCAGACAAATTGGCGGATACGCTATCCTTTATCGTTATCGATGAAGAGACTTTCCTTCTTGACATTTTAATCGTGACTAAGACGTCGTGACGTCATCCCAATACCGAATCGGTAAATTATGCTACTTTAAAAGTACATATTGTGTATTTACACCGGATACAGTGTACAACCGTCGATCAGAAGAAAAGAGTATGTCCCTAGTTGCCTTCTTTTAGATTAATACCGTATAGCTCATGCAGTTCTTTTGTATCACAAGAAATTGCAGGAGCTGACACATGTAGCGTTACTATAACACTCCCTCGTACCTGAACGGAATGCAGCCGCTCGGAGTAGCCGCGAGTTTAGAGGCGCCATGTTACGGATTGCGTTGCCCCTCCCGCCGGAGGTTCGAGTCCTCCATCTGGCATGAGAATGTGTGTTGTTCTTAGCATAACTTTGTTTAAGTAGTGTATAAGTCTGGGGACCGATGATCTTAGCAGTTTGGTCCATTAGGAACTCACACACGTTTGAACATTTGAAAAGAATGCGTTTCGTAAACTGATGAGAAAGCACTGACCGATTGCCTAAGACATATTTCCTTTGCGTTAAACGAAGACTCAAGGATTGAACTCGATCTTTAAATTATGTGTCATTTAAGGAGCCGTTTCGAAGTTGTTAATACGGAGATTTGGCATTCATACACGAATATCTGGCACTTTGTCGAGAAGCATACGACGGATGAAGTATGTCTACTGGGACACAAATACATGGGAAAATAAGTGTTATCAGTTCCTGAAGAAAATACGTTGCACACCACCGAGAATATTTTTCTCAGTTATCGTTTTTGTATAAGGTTTATTTTTTACAAATTTCGAAATCCCTCCTTTTAAGACTGTGGATTCGTCCAAGAAATACTAATATTGCTATCTATTTACACAGCCCATTCTAAACAATCCGATCCCACAGTCCTCTTAAAGATAAAAACGATCAACGGTCTCAATTCAATTTAACTGCACTTCTGCTGAACGAAATCAATATAGATGTGATTTTTAAACTTTGCAGGATATACGTTGCAGATCTACGACGCCGAAAGTTGTTTATTGATAAAGTCAACAGTCAGTGAGTGATACTCATCTTGACGTCAAACTATGTGTTACTGCTCGTTGTCCTGTAGCAGAAAGAGGTGTGTGCTCGGTGAGAAAAATCTTCCTGGACCCGATGTTTTGGCGTAATCCATTCATCAAACAATTAGATCTATAATGTAGTACTGTTCAGTTACGAAAAATTGCTAATAGGGAAACTTGAAATGTTCTTGAATGAAACAATTTTTAAAGTACCACTTTTATATAGTTTATACATCTGACAAAACAAATCTTGACGACTGACACTTCTTGTACAACGACATAATTTTATGAATGGATTTCACATGGGTGCAATAGAGATAAGCTAAAATCCTGCCACCCGACGTCGTTCCACCATTAACACGAAGTCGACTGAGATGCTTTTACGACTCCTTTATGAACCAGCTTCAGAGATACAGAAGCAATACAACGACATCACAGTTCAGCAACGTCGTTCGGTTGTAGTATTGTTACAAACTGTACAAACTTTATGTAAAAAAAATATTTAAATCTTGAACATATTTAGTAATATATATTATTAGGTAATTTTAAATGTACTTCTTTGTAAGAGATTTTTTTTAATAAGTTGTGTTTTCTGAGAATAAATTCAGCCACTGACACCTGGTATAAAGATATAATTAATTTCTTCAGATAACAGGCAAGAAAGTCACTTACAAAATATGGAGGAAGTAATATAAAATGGAAAACGAAAGCTCTAATATGGTTTACCAAACGTCAAAATAGATCCAAAAACACACATAAAGGAAATATGTTTTCTAAACGAAAGGACATGTATTGTATCGAGATGTTTATTAGACATAGCTGTATCGTTATTTAGATTTGTACAGATGCTACCTTCGTTCATTTCGGTATCTCTGGCTAAAAATCCTTTCTATAGCTTTACTGTTCAACAGTAAATGTTCAGTAACTGCATACTAAAACTTTCCATGACCATTTTTGGCAGGAATCACTAATATCCTGGTATCACTACTGCACTTCGGCGTGATTTTGTGACATCGTGGAGCACAGCAAACTTCTCGAGACACGTTTAATAAGAATTGTTGTTTGTTTATCTATTATTTTGGACAGAACAGTACTGTGCCACAACTAATTTCAGCTTCATTATCGCACTTTTACGTTATAATAGCGCTTGTAATGTATCCTAGATAACAACACGTATAACAGCTACCGCTAGAAACAAGCGGTGACACGGAAAACGTTTCGCTGACGGTAGGCGTTGTGCACCTTAGAAATTCTGCAAATAACCACATCCATTCCAAGCAGCGAACACGAGCGAGGCAACGACGCTAACGATGTGCGCAGTTAGAGCCACCGGAAGCGACGAAGCTCTCCTGTAATTTCATTTTTATGCTCGAAACGGAGACGCAATCATGTAACGCTCAGAGGCCGGCCGCTGAATTGTACCTGCAGAGACCATAATGCTGCCAGCACCGTTGTTTATTACATACGAATGCCGGCATGGTCGGCGATCCCACCGAGCGATAGCAACACCACGACGCAACGCACGCCCTGCTCGGCCGCATTTAGATCCTTATCGCCACCGGCAGAAATACACAGTCCCACCGGACAAGAACTGCAGTTTAGCGCGGTAGTCCTTTACTCGAGCTGACATTTGATCGTTCAGTTGTTTGCTACGTTTGCTTCCATAGTAACGAAAACTGCACAGGACGTAAACTCGGGAACGTTAATAGATTGTCTCTCTGAACCCGGGTCTAGTGAAGCAGGGGATACAACCCGTCGGCTTTGAACAATAACGTCATTCCTTAGTCATAGATAGTAATGTCTTCACTTCGAGGCATAGATAATAAAGCAGTTCTGTGTTCTAATAAGCACTATCATTAAAATAATTGAATGTTAATCTAAAAGCGATCGCTTGATATTCGCTACATCATTAAACGTGTGATTTAATTAACTTAATTGTTTGTTTTTTATTCAGACGGTACTTAATATTTTTCGTAATGATATTGAGGTAATGTGGATTATTAATTTTTTATTATAGAACAATTTGTAGTGTCTTATTTTCGTTTATAGGAATGGATTTGTCTATCCCAATGAACCTGGACGATTTAAGGGAAGTTATGGGCCAAGATATGTTGACCACAATTTGCTTCCTCCAAATCTGTGGTCTCATTGCGGAATACGTTCGATGTCGTGAGTGCGGCGAACATATGCGCCTTACGAGTGTATCGAGTCGCCGTACTCACGACTTATTCGTATGGCGTTGCAGCAAAGATCGGTTGTGGCGGTCCATTAGACGAGGGACGTGGTTCGAGAAATCTAAGCTCGCCCTCAGAGACATAATGAAAATCACATATTGTTGGTGTTTAAGATATCCTGTATGGCTGTGTGTGCATGAGTGTCGTGTCAGTAACCATACCGTAGTTGACTGGTACTCGTTTTGTAGGGAGGTTTGTGGGGAATATATGAAATATAGGGGGCCATTGGGGGGGGGGGGGGGGGGGTCGGGCGTTATGGTCGAAATTGATGAATCTCATTTTGGGAAAAGGAAATACAATAGGGTGGAACCTCCGGTTGGATTATGGGTGTGAGGGGCAGTAGTTTCAGGTCAGCATTGTAATGATGTAGTCTTTAGAGTAGTACCAAATAGAAGTAAGGAAGTTTTGGTTAGGTTAATTGAAGATCAGGTGGCAGAGGGATCTATTGTTATTTCAGACGGGTTTTCTTCTTATAGGGATTCAGGGGATAGGGGTTACCAACATCTTGTAGTAAACCATAACAATGAATTTAGATCTCTATCGACAGGCGCCTGCACTAACAGCATAGAGTGGTACTGGTCAGCGGTAAAATCACTCATAGGGAAAGGCAAACGCCAGATTTCAACTCTTCAAAGCCATCTAGATGAGTATTCTTGGAGACAAAGCATTCCGCGGACATATTGCCCGTTTAAATGTTTCATTAAACATGTGGGCTAAATGTACCGTCCCAAACATCTCAGTTAATTTCAGGAGGGGGGTGGCGAGGGAACGGGGTTTGGTGAATGTGTGTGTGTGTGTGTGTGTGTGTGTGTGTGTGGGAGAGAGAGAGAGAGAGAGATTTCGTAATGTGTTTGTTGTGAGTGTGGGTATGTGATTTTCATTACTGTCTGTTTAGGCGAGCTTCCGTTATTCGTCGATATTTCCGTGTGGTAAGTTCTCTTTTCCATTTCCTTCTTTATCTATATTTCACTATTTTGCCATATTTCACTTTCTTATTCCACCAATATGTGTATTTCCGTGTTGCGAAGTACGTAACAGAGCTGGCGATCTTTTTTCGTTTTCCAGCTCTAGTATCAGCATGACATTTTCGAATGTGTACTTCCGAAACCCCCATCACAACAACATCCTTCACTTCGCCTTTACACTGACGACACAACTATAATTTGTATTCCGTACTTCACTTCGCCTTTACACTGACACTATATATGTCAATTCGCGAGCAAGATAAAAATGTTGCGTATAGCTATATAGCTCAAGTAACGAATGGGATACTATTAGCGTCCAAGGCACAGTAGCTGATAAGTGTTTTTTGGCTTTTTTTAAAAAAAAATCTCACGAGATAGAATAAACTGATCCTCCTTTATTAAGCAATCAATAAAAAACGAAACTGAAACATAACAGCAAAAGCGAAATCGGTAAACTGCAAATAGAATAGATTAGCCATGCATAACACCCACCCACCTCCCCGGAGTCGGAACTCCCGCACCCATTAGAATATACAGATGTTTCAGTAGTTGATAAGTGTTTTTTGGCTTTTTTTTTAAATCTCACTAGATAGAATAAACTGATCCTAAGATACAGATGCTTCAGTAGCTGATAAGTGTTTTTTGGCTTTTTAAAAAAAAAATCTCACGAGATAGAATAAACAGATCTTTATTCTATCTCGTGAGATTTTTTTTAAAAAAGCCAAAAAACACTTATCAGTTACTAAAGGGAGCTACAACACTAAGAAGAATCGCTTCTCGGCTTTTGACAAGATCACTGTGTAGTTCCCTTTCAACAAGTGAAACACAAAGGTTAAATAAACAATCAAAACGTATAAAATGAAACAGGTTGCAAATGTTACGTACGTGTATTTCCACCTATTCGTTACCAGTGTACATATATCGAGGTCAATGGAAGTCTGGTATACATATATTACATACGTAGGTCCTTCTGTCATCAGTAATACTGATATGTACGTAAGAAAGGACTGTTAGTAATAGCGGAGACGAAATAAAGAGCACATCTACAATTTGTATCCCGTGTTCCACTTAGGGTTTACTGAAGCGGAGGATACATCGTTCAGGCGAAGAACAGGACAGTAATGCTAGTGAAAACGAAGAAATCGCCTTACGACAAACTCGTATTCCGGACTGTACTTAAGCAACACACTTCGAATCAGCTTTTAATTTGTATCGGGTGTTTCATTTGCGGTTTAGCGAAGCAGGGGATACATAGTTCAAGTGAACAACAGGACAGCAATGCCTCTTGAAACTAAGAAATCGAGTACGCTGAACTTGTATCCCGTACTGCACTTAAGCAATACAGTTCGAAAGACTTTCGAGATACAACTGACATACATGTAACGTGATGTATTCTTTGCTAGTAATTTCATTCATTTCTTTCCATTGTATTTTGCGCAGAAATACTAAGATACAAACACGCGTTATCGTTAACGTGAAAATACTACTGGCCCTTACATATGTGAAATAAAGTTTATCTCTCTCGCATTCGTTTGTTTCTCAACATTCTCCTCAGCTCTTTCATCTTTGTAATACATGCTCTCTGGCGACTTGTGACGTCATTGTTCAAAGCCGACGGGTTGTATCCCCTGCTACACTAGACCCCTGAACCCTTGTGAAACATTACCACAATTACAGTTGAAATACAGCTGGACTTCCCTGGACCCTAATGGCATCATGGAAGAGCTCAGAAATGGTTCAATTCACATCTGGAAATTATAATGCAGGAGGTTTTCCTCCAGTGCCAACAGACAGGAAAGAGTAGAGATGCCATGGGGTTCAGTTCTGGGGCCATTGCTCTCCTTGGCATGTATCAATGTTGTGCTATTAAATGTGCCATATAATGAAAATGTTTAGCTTTTTGTACATGCTTTTATAAGGGACAGCAAACGTAATGTTTATTATCAAGATAATGGTGTAGTTGTGAACACTAGCAAATGTCTTCCAGAAAACGGATTAATGATTAATTGAAAAAAGCGATTACCATTAAGGTTTTCACACGGAAGTCCTGACAATACGAATCTTATAGTCTGTAAGTGACCAGTCAGCGTGGTCAGTATTTCAAGTTCTCAGGATTGAGAGCGTCTCTGATACTGCACCGTGAAAACGTGTTGCCTCTGCTTGGCAGTATGAGAGTAATTTGCTATTTGTACCATGTGATGAGAGAAATACTCTTTGGATCAAATATGGAGTTTGACTGTTGGGTTGCCTATATGCTAGGGCAAATGCAAGATGCCATCGTGCACTATATCTTTCGTCAGCCACACACTTGCCAAGCCACTGCCCCCATCCCCTATAATTGCGCATTCCCCTCGTCTCTTACTCTGTTTAATTACTTGGGCCAATTAGACGCTCTCTAAGCCAACTGGCTTACACACATTTATCCCAAATACAGCTGAGTATGTTACTAGCATATCAGAGCAATTTCTTCTTAACCATGCCCACTTTTTTGGCAATAAGTCCATCAGAGAATTTCCTACAGAAAAGGTATCTGGCGAATAACATCATGCTCGACCAATGACGTTGGTCATTGCATAATCTCTTCTTGCTGTCGGAAATGTTGGAATATTTGCAAAAGTCTATTCCTTTATGTACCTGGACAACTAAAACGATGAAATGTATTATTGAAAGCACTTAGAGTGGGTAATATTGTCTTAATTTGCTATACTTCCTATGTTTAAAGAAGGTATTGTGAGCTTGTCTGCCCAAACGTATGTGTGTTCCCGTTGTGGGCGAGTTAAACTGATCTAGTTGGCTTCATTTCGTATTTTTCAGATCTAACAAATGAACTGTGGAATCCGACATGGCGAAACCTACCCTGAAGTTCTTCACAAGGGGAGAATACACGGAAAGAAATACTCTAAATTTTATCTGTTAACGGCGCACTGCAAGTATTTCTTTTTAAATATTAAGGTTCTCATTTTTTCGCACAAAGAACCGCGTGTATAGCACTCCCTGCCTAGCGCAGAATGGGCGAATAGGCAAACGCAACTGTGACAAGAAAACATAGCAGAGTGTAGCGCGAAGTCCAGAGTTCTCACATGGGGATTTTGAGCATTTTAAGTTTTAAACCATAGGAAAATATCTAAAATTATTATTTTTTTTAACTTGGAGTTCATATCGACAGCTAAACTGTTGCAGATGCTGTTGCACAAGTAAGTAGCAAGGAAGCCCGCCCGGCTAGCCGACGGTCTAAAGCGCTGCTTCCCGAACGGGAAGGCGTGGCGGTCCCCGTGTCGAGGTCCGGTGTACCGGCCAGTCTGTGGATGGTTTTGAAGGCGGTTTTCCATCTACCTCGACGGATGAGGGCAGGTTCCCGTTATTCCGCCTCAGTTACACTATGTCTGCCATTGATGAGCAACCACTGTCTCCACTTACGAGTACACCATAATTACTCTACGACGCAAACATTTGGTGTTACACTCGTCCAGTATGAAACGTTCCCAGGAGGGTTCACTGGTGGCCGAACAGCACGGTAACACGAGGTTCGGCGTGGACGGACGTGGGGTGCGTAGACTGCTATGGACTGTTGTGTGGTTGTGAACCACAGAGGGCTACAGCGGGACGAAACCTCTCTGTCGTTCCTTGGTCCCCGGCTTAATACAGAACACCCACAAAGGGATTTCAAGTCATAGGCAAGTAAAACGCGCTCTACACGTAATCTCACACACTACTTACAGCAAGGAGGGCTGTGTTTGTGGATGGGGGGAGGAGGGGGGGGGGTGGCTGTGGAGGAAGTAGGGAAGGAGGGAGGTCGAAGAGATGTGTGTGACACCACGGGACTGGTGCTAAGATGGGAAAGGCCTGACCCTAGTCCAGAATCATCGTCGTACTGATACTTGCACACGTTTTATTTCTCAATTCACGGAGATTTGTGTTGTACAGGTGTATTCAAGGAAGCTCAGTCAGGAACCGCGCGACCGCTACGGTCGCAGGTTCGAATCCTGCCTCGGGCATGGATGTGTGTGATGTCCTTAGGTTAGTTAGGTTTAAGTAGTTCTAAGTTCTAGGGGACTTATGACCACAGATGTTGAGTCCCATAGTGCTCAGAGCCATTTGAACCATTTTTTTGTATTCAAGGAATCATTTGGGACATTTTGTGTGCATGGTGCATAATATCCAAAAGTGTTAAATGGTTTTCCCGGTCACTGGGCATAATTTCATTTCGGTTTGTGGCCCTCTATGTAAAGTATCCTTCATGGAGAGTAAGGACTCCCTCTCTTTTGATATTAAGGCATAGAACTTGTAATCTCCCAACGGAAAATTACCCTCTACCAAGCAATAATTAATAATTATCAATCAAATCATCCACATTTATTCACTTTTGGAAAGCATCTGATCGGATTTTCTAGTAATATATGCGCCGACAGCTCGTCGACGCCAAGGTATTTTTCTAGTACGTTTATTCTTTGGAAGAACAGAGATACATATATGTATTCTCCATGGTTGTTAGGGAGGAATAAGGAGAACAGCTTCGGAAGTATCTGTAGGAAGATTATCGGGCTGCTAAAATAGACATATTTGCTCTTCTTCTCGCTAAAGCGAGCTATTAACGTTTGTGCCACTAGCGGGTTATTATCACTCAAGGCCGTAATGTGTTCCATTTATTAGATGCTCTGCATACGTGGAATGGGTACATTCACTCTTCAGTGTTATTATATATTAAATTTTCTGGCAGTCATGTAACTATATTTAGAGTTGTAGATGGAACAATTAAATCCTATATTCCTGAACTAATGAACTGTATTTATCTTTATCTTCTTTCACAGCTTTTGATTTCTTTTGTATTGTGCTATTAGTCTGTTATTTTTGTTTTTGAAGATTTTGCTAATTTAGTGTGGAGCTGGTTGTGGTACCTTACGTTGCACAATTTTAAAGTTGTACTTTAGGATTAATTTTCTACTGTGGGTTTGTATATCAAATTGTTCTTACTGTTACTGTCTTCTTTTTGTGTTTTATTTTAATGGTGATGCTTAGATTATGTACTATCTTGTTGTTGTATCCATTCGTTTGTGTTACAATGCTGATAAGATCTATGTCTCTCTTGAGACCGTGGTTTGATTTTCTGCGTATTATTATTTCTGTAGTTGTTTCCTTTCTGAAAACGTTGAAGCTGTGGGTTTTGTTAGGTTTTAGAGTGAAGGTGATGTATTACTCCATCTGTTTCGGTTGCCACAGTGATATAACACTGTGGTGTGTTTCATGCATATGCATCTGCAAGCTGTTTGTATGTTCTTTTGGTTTATGTATGAGGTATATGATACGTTATACATAAATGTGGTAGTATAAAACTTTGTATTTTTGTTTCTATTACTTCTGAATAAAATTTTCAGAAATTTTTCAGTGTGTACACCAATAAGTTTCCTAGTATATGTGAGAGTGAACTTCCATTCGGAGTCTCTGGTTGGTAACCAGAATGAATTGTTAAGTTAAATGTACCTAAGTTTTCTGCTTTGCATCTGTGTGGATTTCTGGGGTTCCTGTAAGGTGTTCTTTTATAACACTGTTTGTGCCACTAAGACTGAAGTATACATCTCTTGGACATCAAAGGAAATGAGTTTTATAGTTTGTGGGATGTATGTATCTTGTAGTTTTTTGATTAATGGTAAGGAGTTTTATATACTTCCGTTGTTCTCTTGTTTGTAATGCTCAGCTAAGTACCATTGTGTGAAGCTCACAGTGTTGTACATGGGAGCATTCTTGGATCGCGTAACTAATTTCATGGAGCTATTGTCTTGTGTATTTTGTGCTGCCTTGATAGCCTTTTTTATGAGTCATTTTCAGTCTTATTTGGGATCTTCTTCACCATTATTGTTTATAATAGGTGTGGAGTGGAATGAGAACGTTGTGATATGACTTGTAGATTTGCGATAGAAATCCCTGATATGGAGTGGAATGAGGATGCTTACATATGTGCTGTAGGTCTGCGATAATAATGCTTGACAGGCAGCCACAATGTTGTTAAAATCTGCAGCCATTGTTTTTCAGCTACTGCTTTAGTTACGTTTATCATGTAGACAAGAACAAATATTACCTGTCCCAGCGGAATATAACTCAATTTATTTATTTATTTTGGGTCATCAGTCTTCTAACGGGTTTGATACGGCCAGCCACGAACTCCTCTCCCGTGCCAACCTCTTCATCTCAGAGTATCATTGCAACCTACAGTCTCAATTATTTGCTGCTTGTATTTCCATCACCGCCTTATTCTACAGTTTTTGCCCTCTACAGTTCCCTCTAGTACCATGGAAGTCATTCCCTGATGTCGTAACAGATGTCCTATCGTCATGTCCCTTCTCCTTATCAGTTTTTCCCTCATGTTACTTTCCTCTCCGATTTTGCGCGCAACCTCGTCATTCCTTACGAGTCCACCTAATTTTCAACATCCGTTTGTAGCACCACACCTCGAACGCTTAGATTCTCTTTTGTTCCGGTTTTCCGATAGTCCATGTTTCACTACGATACAATGCTATGCTACAGACGTAAATTCTGAGAAATTTTCTCCTCACGTTAAATTACTTTACATAACTTAAAGTAGTCCTATAATCGCAACTAAATAAAGGCTGTCATAGGCAGTCAATAACGTCAGATACATTTTTATAATGTAGAATACTATGCACTACCATCTTCTCTCCGAAAATGTTGTTTGATGAAGCAAATCATTACTGAAATAATTCTCAAAACGTCAAGATATAGAATTCGATGTCTCTACCCACCGTTCCTTGAACGTTATTTGCAGTAACAAATGCCGTTCCCACGTTGCAGACAACATTATCATCACAAGGCAGAGCGTTTTACTTAGAGTATAGCGAATGCAAATTGGTGGTACATAGTAAGTAAACAAACCTTTTTGTACTCTACACACAGTACTAATTGGAAAAGTTTCAAATACAAAATAAAGCTCTCAGCTACTTGTGACGACTACAATATTAATACGGATAGTTGAGACAAATAATTCTGACAACGGGTACATGTAAATAAGAAAATAAGCCAGGTGTATCATCTTGAAACTACTTGCAATATAAATTTTCACATTTTGGGATTCAAAATCTAAAAGTAAGAAGTTCGGCACAGTAACTGTTATTGGGCAGAAAACAACGACACTTAAAATTTTCTTCTTGATGCAATAATTTACCAACAGCCGTATGTATTGTAGAAATTTATTTTATTTTATGAACTTCTATGTGCTACCAGTTTCGGCATTACATTGATGCCATCTTCAGGCCCCACTTGTCATAGTCGTAAAATCGCTATACACAGAAGGAGCCATATAACTGGATCCATGAATCAATCGTCCTGCAACAACTCTTGGTGGCCAGGCGACACAGACTTTGACCACACATCGATGAGTGCAAACCACACATTTGCTAGCTACTCAGTAGAAATCTAGAACCGCCGCTTTGCCAGTAATTATCGGTACTTTCAAATTCCTGGATCGAACAGGACACGCCACTGACGGGACATGAAAAAAAAAATTGGATATTCCGTGACAGCAAGAACGATGCACCAGAACTGAGAATCTGGCTGGATTACCATGACACTTATTTGGTGCCAGCGGAACCTAACAAACCACTGGAAATTATGGATAAAACGATCTATGGAGAGATTTTGCAGCAAAAAAAAGAATTTTGTATTTTACATAATCATGACATACTCAACGACGGACGAAGCTGACCGAGACCATTTCACTCATTATATACGTTGCGTTCACCCTGAGATGCTCAAAGCAAATACAGTCTTCCAGTCTCCATGCAGCAAACGCTAGCAAATGTCAGGAAACACATTCTTCTAAAGTTCTCACAAGGAACTGTATTTCTATATGCCCATTGTTTCATGGTGCAGCTATTATGTATGGGCGATACAAGCGTTGAAGGAAATTCTTCTGAGAGCAGCCAAAGAGCTATCGCATCCACTGCAGTGATCTTTGTTTGGATATTTCACCAAAGGAAGTTCCAAGAAGCTACAGTGCATCTTGATAACTGACAAAGACATCTCAAATATAGTTCTGGAACCCACAAAATCGAAAACGTGTACGTAAACGTTGGGCCTCCATCAGAAGTCAACAAGAGGATTCTCAGCGCAAAAATCGCTGATACCACTGTGTCCAACCCAATCAGCTGCATGAGCAGAGTTATTGAAACAATGGAGGGAAATAATGACCTGGTCTTAGAAGCATGACTTTAATATTAAAAGCACGGAACTCAATTAGAGGTAAAACTGGATCAGTTCTTGATGGGCAATATGAAGTGATTCGAAAAGTCAGGAATTATTATTACATGACAATCACTACTAATGTGTCTGGACTACGTGAACAACGGCAATGTATGTATGAAATTACTGTTATTTTGCAGAGTAGCGTTGGTCGAACGTTCAACCACCAAGATCTAACAAATGGATGGTCCAGTCTGACATGTCGAAACTTACCCTGAAATTTTTCATGCAGGAAGAACACACCAAAAGAAATGCACTGACTAAATTTTGTCTGTTGAGGACGCACTGGAAGTATTTTTAAATGTTAAAGTTACCCATTTTTGCCGCTCAATTAACCCCTTGTAACAGCGGTCTGTATAGCCCTCCCTGCCTAGCGCGGAATCGGCGAATAAGCAATCGCAGCTGTGACAAGAGAACGTAGCACCATGTAGCGCGAAGTCTAAAGTTCTCACGGACGAATATTGACCACTTAGAAGTCTCAGATCATTATTTTTTCCAAACTTACTGTTCATATAGACAAATGGTTGAAGATATAATTGTTACACAAGTAAGTAGTAAGAAAAGAAAATCAAGGCAATGCATGATATTACGCTACTGACGACTTTCATTAATCAGGATTTCAATTTGCTGACATAACGTATTTTATGAGAATTCTAGTATCTTCGTTCTTATGATAATTTTTAATAATGTTTAATCTACTCACTTCTTTATTCCCTAGTCGTCACAAAAATGTGAAGTGGCTACTGGGTGATGAAAAATAACATTTTACATTCACCTGGCACCCCTCTTAAAAAAAAAAGTATATACGTTCAGGCACTTCACGGTAGTTACTAGTTACACAAAATTGAGGGGAAGTAAAAAATTGTCGTGTCCGGTGTTCTGCACAGTGTGGTGCGTACCTGGCATACTTAATCAAATTCACAAAACGTGATAATGCTAACATACTACAGTTTAACAATACTGCCCTTCAAATGATTAACAGCTATCGTAAATTATACTGTCAGACCGTTTCTGAAAACTGCTTTACACGGCTGATAATTTTTTCTAGTCGCTGGATCACACTTTCAGTCCGCACCGTTACGCGGATTATCTTACCAGCCTTTTTTTCGGTCCAATAAAAACAGAGGCGTCGATATGTCCAGACCAAGAGTCCATCAAAAACAATGAATTTATTTTTCAGCTGCTAAGAAGACTTTTGGATGTGGTAATGAAAATTATTCTCTCCCATTTTTCCATACTTTGCTACACCAATTAAAAGTTTTTTTGGAACAAAACAGATCTTTCTTAAATTTTTGGTCCTAATTTACTCTGACGTTTCAGTAGACAGGTGTAAAGGTCACTTGTACTGCAGGCTTGTGCTACAAATTTCTTTGCACGTACTCATTACATGAAACCTGATTGACTCGCTTCATACACAGCATTTTAGAGGATAATAAAAAGGTTCCTCTTCATATCAGCTAATCGTATTTCCTATGAATGCCATGTTCTGCGCACATGTACTAGAAGAAATTTCCTGATTCCGTTTTACCACGTCAAATAAGCATGAAAATCATTTACAGTTAAATGGGCCGAGTCTTGTAGATATCCATCACAAGGGAACCTCCCCATCGCACCTCCCTCAGATTTTGTTATAAGTTGGCACAGTGGATAGGCCTTGAAAAACTGGACACAGATCAATCGAGAAAACAGAAAGAAGTTTTGTGGAACTACGAAAAAAATAAGCAAAATATACGAAGTGAGTAGTCCATGCGCAAGATAGGCAACATCAAGGACAGTGTGAGCTCGGGAGTCCCGTGGTCCCGTGGTTAGCGTGAGCGGCTCCGGAGTGAGAGGTTCTTGGTTCAAATCTTCCATCGAGTAAAATTTTTACTTTCTTTATTCTCGCAAAGTTATGACCCGTCCGTTCGTTCATTGACGTCTCTGTTCACTGTAATAAGTTTAGTGTCTGTGTGCGATTAGTAGACGAAATGACGTGCCTCTCCAATGGGAACCGAGAACATTTGATCCCAAGGTCACAGGTCAGCCGATTCCTACACACGAAAACACGTCTGATATATTCTATACGACACTGGTGACGGCATGTGCGTCACATGACAGAAATATGTTGTCGACCCACCTAACTTGTACACTTGGCGAATTGGGTAAAAAGATTCTTCTACCTTGCCGATTTAGGTTTTCTTGTGGATGTGATAATCACTCCCAAAAAAGTGATGAGAACATAAGAGTTTGTCACATGAACTGCAACAAATGAATGCAACAGTTTCACAGTCGCACAGTTTTCCCTGTGCTCTGTCAAAACATATGTTTTTAACGTTTTCAAATTTTTCCGTGTGTAGACCGTCAAATCCTGCATGTGTCCAAGCAAATCTGAACATGTTCTGGAATTTTAGAGAGCGAAGCTGATTATGTTTGAGTGCCTTAACTTTGTTAATAGTCTGAAAATAAAAAAAAATTTCATTCGAGGGAGACTTGAACCAAAGACCTTCCGTTCCGCAGCTTCTCACGCTAACCACTTTTTTTTACTTTTTTTCCACTTTTTTCATCTTTATTTGTTTTCTTCTCCATCCTCTTTTTATCCATCCTTTTTTCCCAGCAATCCAATTTTTATTAACTACTTTTATTTTCTTTTTATTTTTTACTTTATTTTTTATTTATTTATTTATTTATTTTCTGTATTTTTAGGATGGTCAGGGCGTGGTACACGCCGCACTAGCAGTGGAGTCTGTTCACGGCACTGTCAGTGCGTCGAGGCCCAAACCCCTCCCACCCCTTTTTCATGTTACCTGTTGGGTCATAGCACTAAGTGTGCAGAAATCTTAACACAATATTTCCATTCTCCGATGTAAGAAAGGCAAAGAAACCTCTTCTCTAAGTAGAAACTGAATAAAAAAAAAGTTTCCGGAAGCAAGGTAATAGTAACTAATAATAAGAAACCAAGTGACTTTTAATTTTCTTCTGTTCGTTCTCGTTCAAGGTGTTGTAGTGGTTCCACATATTTAACCAACACCCATTCTTTCAAAAATGATCTTCAGCATGTTGCCGTAGTGCTTCTTGTGGTTGCGATGCGTGCTGATTATACATATTCACACTTCATGTAAACGCGGAATTCTATCTCGTTGTCCGACCCAAGTGTGTGGATGAAATAACTAACATATTTTCCCAGTAACCAGCTAATGGCGTTGGTTTTTAATTTCGGAAAGTATGTCATGTCTGGTCTCAGGAGGAGCGATGGCGTTATGTATTCCGTAGAGGATCTGGTGAGAAAAGCGATTTGTTGCCTGATCCAATTCCAGTTATGCACATTGCCACCACAGGTGAATCTGTGGCTGAGTGTATCCACCAGATTGCATTTTCCACAAAGGTGCGTCTGGTTTAAACCGATCCCATATAGTCTCTCGTTAGTCCTGATGACATTATTAACTGTTTTGTACCACGCAGAAATAGCGTCTGTAGATAGCCCGGCATAGTTGATGTTCCGCCATACAGCTTTCCAGTCACAATTTGGGAATTGCGTTTCAATTTTGTTTCTACCCTCATTTAACTTCCTTTCAAGTATGATGTCGCGCGCTGTGATACGTGTGTTGCCTCTGATTTCGTCACTAAGATAACTTGCTTCGAGGAAAAAGTTCCTCACATACTGCAGACGGGCATTAATTCTTCGCACATCAATCGGTGCTTGCAGGCTATGGGGTGTCACAGCCTCAAAGAGCTTTGCGGTTATACATTGTGGAAGTTCTCTGAGTATATGGAAAGTCCGTTTGAGGAACAGAGCAGACGCTTTATTGCGAATATCCACCAAACCGAGGCCCCCGTTTCTGACATCCAGTATAACGGTAGTCGCACCAAACCTGAATATGTCTCCTCTCCATAAATAATTGGTAACAGTGGACATGATCCCTTTCGCTACTAGTTTAGGGTTTGGAAATACCTGCGCAGTGAAATACGCTTTAGACAATACGCTGGAGTTGATGAATCTGACTTTTTGCACCAGGTCCATAGTTCGATGGATGTTCTCCATTACAGCACCATGAACTTTTCTCCTAGTTTCCGTCCAGTTAAAAGCAGCCATCCTCATCGGACATGCCATTAAGGTTATTCCCAAAGTTTTATGTTTGTTGTCTTGTTTTGCCCATGCCAGTCGAAGGTGATCCAGGCCCCGTAGATTCAATATTTGACTTTTGTTTTCATTTGCTGTCGCTCCCGACGCTAGACAATACCTTTGGATTTCTCTTTCCAGTGTAACTGTCTCCTCCTTATTTCTTATTACAACGCCCACGTCATCAGCATAAGCTCGTATGACAGTTTTCTCTCCACTCAATGTTATGCCTGTTAATCTTGCGTGGACAGTTGAAAGGTGGCTACACTGAGCCACAGCGCCAGAGATCGCGCTAGAGAGTATTGTTCCGCCGCCTCCACTGGCAGTGATTATTGCGAACTCGTAGTGGGCAGTGCCTGTCGAGGACTCGGAGTAGTCAGTGCTTGTTAAGAACTCGTAGCAGAGAGTGTCTGTTGAGATGTGCTAGTAGAGAGTGCTTGCTGAGATGTGATACTGAAAAGTTCTTGTTGAGATGTGATAGTAGCGAGTCGGTGTGGAGAGATTGTAATGTCTAGAGTGCTTTTCATCAATATAAATTAAGGTAACAAACTACTTTTCTTTTCTTTCTCATTATTTCAATGTCCTGAATAATGCGTCATTACAGGTTCAGTCAACAAAGCATCTGGCTTGTGTTCTTGTATTAGAGTGTGATTCTGGTTTTCTTGAGTAATTATGGTATTTCTATTTTCTTTAATTAATTCAGTATAAATGATATTTAAAATTTCTTGTGTTGTTGAAGAAGAACCGTGCCAGATGCGTACGTTGAGTCATACTTCCACACACAGAACAGTTACACGTGTGCCTTGGTTTCGTAGGTTTTATAGTTGCTGGGGACTTAATTAATTAATTGTGTTAATGAAAATTTCCATTTCATTCTTTGTTGTTGTTCTATGCAGTCAGATAGCGTAATAATACTAGTGAGGGCCAACCGTTTACGAGACTTCGTAATCGGACAGACAGCTACTAAAGCAAAAATACTAAAAATTAAAATTATTTGCATTTTATTTTAATTATGCCCCCATGCACGTGGCGACCGCTGCTTCGGATCGTCCCTTGGAATCTTCTGATTGTAAAAATAGTAGACAGTAGTATTGTTGTAGTAATTTGTAGTTTAGTAATTGTAGTCTATTTTGCATGTGTAGATTTGGTAATTGTCATTCTTCTAATGGTATTTTTTCTCAGAATTTGATTTGTTGTCTTGTATACGGGTTTGACAATTTAGTGCAATTATTTCAATTGTTCGTTAATCGTGGTTGAGGGAAACATTTCGAGTGAATGGTATTGTTGGGGATAAAGAGTCATTGTGTGTAATTTTCATATAGTGACGAGTTTTGTATGTTTTGTAAATGATTACGCGTTCGATGAAAAAGGCAAAAATGATGGATGGTCAGAATGACGAAATTGTTGACATGGCGAATTCGCCAACACAGGAGAACAGTATGATGAATAATGAAGTGGAAAACAATTTAATAAGTCGGGAAAATAGTCCGGAACCATTTCAAAATTTTTCTCAATCAGGAAATTCACAGAATACGAGATTAACGATAGAAGATTCTGAAATAGTATCGAACACAGATAGCTTTACAGCTATGACGAAGGAAACTGGTTTTGTGGGAAATGTTAGGGGCGAAAGGAGTTTCGAATCAGTTACTATGGAGCAATTGATGAGTGCTATATTAAAAATGGAAACACGGTTTGGATCTGAATTAAAAACACAGATGGGAACAATGGAATCACTGGGATCACAAATAGGAACAATTAAAACAGAGATGGGAACTTTGAGATCTGAATTAAAAACAGATAGGGGAACAATGGAGCAGTTTCGATCTGAATTTAAAACAGAGATGGGAACTTTGGAAACACGGTTAGATTCACGAATAGGGACATGTTTCAAAAATATGAAAGATGAGTTAAAGAAAGAAATCAGAGAAGAAGTACAACCGATTTTGAATTCTCACAATAATAGATTAATTGCAGTAGAGATTAGACAAAGGGAACAAGATAGAGAACAGGAAGAAAGAGATCGCGTGATAGTACAAAAATTTTCAGAGTTAAATTTACAACGTGCACACGATAAGGAAGAAATATTTGAGAGAATCGAGGAATCCGTACCAAATGACAGAATAAATTACTTAACGCAACAGTGTGAACAGTTAACTACTAAATGTGACAATACTGAAACCCGAGTCGCGACACTTACGGAAGACGTAAATAAACAGAAAGAAAAAATAGGTGACTTATCGGAAAGAGTTGAGGAGATTTCAGATAAATTGACAAGTCTTAGTTTAAATGGGGATAGAGATTCAGATGATACAGCTCCATTACCATTTGCAGAAACCGAAGAGTACCAGAACATAAATAAGCATGTTCAAAATCAGGGAAAATTTAATGAACGCGTTAAAAGGGAAGTTGAGGCATTACGAAAGCAAGTCAAACAAATTGAAGGCGAAATCATAGGAAAAGACAGTAGAAGAAATTTAGAATCACAGATAGCAGAGGGCTTTGAAGAAAATAATTTGTTTCATTTACGGGATGCAACAAGAGAGCGCCAGGCGCGCGAACTTGACAATAATCGACATTCAAACTGGGACAGACGCGGTAGGTCTTTGTCGCCACGAGGCGAAAACTTTGACTATAAACACTTCTTAACTGTTCGGAAATTTAAGATCTTTCGTAATTCTAAGAATGACATACATCTATGTTCATGGCTAGATCAATTTATGTACGCACTTCCACCAAATTGGCCACTAAGTCACAAACTGAAATTTATGTGCAGCTATTAAAGTCCTCAGGGGATTCACTACACTAAGTGAATATGTGCCGTAGCGCTCACAGGGCCCCGAGCTGTAGTGGTGCTATTTCCCTTTTAGTTTTCTGCACCGCTGCCTACTCTTTCACTATTCTTTGCATCTATAAAAACAACTCTTCTACTATCAATCTATCTAGACAGTAGGTAAAGATTAACCGGATATGACGATTTTACCCAAAAGTGACTTTGGAAATTACCGTTTGGACTTACTATATTTTCTGCAGCATTCATTCGTAGCTTAAATGAAATTTTACCTGTTTATCTTCGTGACAATATTACTTCATATGTTGACGACATTCTTATTGCTAAACGTTCTTGGAGTGAGCACAACAAAAATTTTGGATTCATTATTACATATTTTTGCAAGAGTTGGCATTACAGTGAACTTGAAAAAATCTGAATTTGGTCGTTCTCAGGTGAAATTTCTCGGTCATATTATTTCTACAGAAGGTATTCTTCCTGATCCAGAAAAACTAGACGCTATTCGTAATTACGCTGTTCCTACCACAAAACGTGATGTTCGTAGTTTCCTTTGTGTCTGTAATTTTCGTAGACGCTTTGTTAGATTGGATGATTTGGCCACACCTCGTTTACAAATTTCAGTTATGCGCACTTTGGTCCCAGAAAATGCTTTCATAAATTACGAGAAAATTGTTACTTCAGTAACATGGAAAAACGTATTCGATCTGTTCTTGCCAAATGCAAATTATGTCAAAAGGCTAAGCCGCCAACTGTTTCTCACAGAGCACCGTTGTTTCCTATCATTCCAGCGAAATTAAAGGACATGGCGGCAGTCGATTTGTTCGGTCCAGTGGTTCGTTCTACTAATGGTTTTGCGTACATTTTCGTAGCAGTGGAATTGACATCAAAATATGTGTGTTTTACACCTTTACGCAAAGCAACAGCTCGTTCAGTATCTAATGCTTTCATCAAACATTTTCTTAAAGAAGTTGGTCATGTTGATAAGGTTATATCAGATAATGGATCACAGTTTCGCTCTAAAATTTGGCTTCGTACTCTACGGCGTCGTAAGATTAAACCAATTTTTATTTCACTTTTTCATCCTCAATCTAATGCTTCAGAGAGATGGATGAAGGAAATCAATAAATTGTGCCGTCTTTATTGTCATCAGAATCACAGAACTTGGGATCAGTATCTTCATATTTTTCAAAACATTCTGAATGAACTTCCTAATGACTCAACTTCTTTACCGCCTCTATTGATATTAAAAAATAAAGTACCAACAAATCGCATTTCTGAAATCGTTCCTTTTCCGCCTTCACGGAAACTGCGGCATTCTGAAGTTGTCAACCTGGCTCTACAAAATATTGCATCTGCGGCTGCTAGAAGAGAGAAATCAGCTAAGCGTCCTGGTCGTTTAAAAAACTTTGTCAATTGGTCAAAAGGTATTAATTAAGTCCCACCGTTTGTCTCACAAAGGAAAAGGCTTGTGTCGCAAATTTTTTCTGCTTTATAACGGTCCGTATAGAGTTCGCAAAATCATTCATGATAACACTGTTGAAGTAGAAACTCTTAAATCACGACGCTCTAAGGGAATACATCATATATCGAACGTAAAAAATTTTTTGTGGAATGACATACTTTAGAGAAACTAACAGCTACATGTAAACATGCAGAGACTACAAGGATACCGCGCTGTGTTTTGGCGGTGGCACATGCTCAAAGCAACAGTCAGTCTGCGCGCCGCACAAGGCAGTCGTTGACCGCAAACAATTACTTCCTACGTCACGCGCCAACAGCTGATCGAGCGCTCAGTGCGAATGCACTGACAGCCGTAAACAAATACACAGTCTAATTTCTCCGATTAAATTCTGTATAAAGCTATAGTGACTTGATAAATTATGTTATTAACGTTTAGTATTTTTCAGGATACGGTTGTATAAAATATTTAAGACCTTCAGGTAAATTCTGTGCATGTTCGACGTTAAGACGACTTGCTATGGAGAAAATTTCAGGAAGAATGTAATTTCAAAGAAAAAAGTAATAAACTAAAAAAGGTAACTATTAATTGAGTTTATTTTTCAGGTAACATATTTCCACTTAGGTACGTATTTTAGATGTAATTTGCTGCTCGCGATTACGTGATTTATACTTTGTGCTAAATTTTATGTTCTATGAATTTACTTGTGAAGCGACGTGCTTGCGTACATTAACTGATCTTGACAATGTTTTATTAATGAACAGTGTTGTTACTTGCGTATATTATGCATCGCTTGGCTGCTATGCCTTTTCACTGATGTCATATTTTTTTATTATGTGCCTGCTGTGCTTATTTATTTAAATTGTAATTGTCAACTGATTAATTGTGCTGACTGTGGTTATGTATGTAGGTTACACTTTGTGATTTATCTGCTTGCGCCTTTATGTTTACTTATTAAGATGACACACGAACATTTATTTGCTTATGTTGATATGATGCTAATGACTTGTTTATTATGTAAGATACATATTTGCTGCTTTGCGTATGGATTGCATATTTACACATTTCTGTTTTGTTGTCATAACTACTCTTTAATTTCGTGTATAGAAATGCTGATATACTGCGTGCGAACATGGAGTTTAGGCCACAGTATGGTGTTAATTATAGATTGTTCGCTTGGCAGAGCCTCGTTATAGGGATTGTGCTGCATCCACTTGTTGACATTCTGTTCTCTACTGGTATATTTACTCGCTATTGCATGTTTTGCTTACGCTCAGTGCTTTATATTTTTAAGATAAGAAAATGAACTGCTATAATTCGACGAACGACATTAGTACGAGAAACTTCATAGAAGTCACATGAGCTGGAGGTTTTATGGAAGCTGTATAAATTTATGCTAATAGGAAGGAAGATAACGACATGACAGACCAGCACTAGGTTTAGACCATTGACAGTTATTGCACTGCATTCTTCGTGAGCAATTGAAATAGGAAGTGACACTTGACACAAGAAATACTCCACATGATTGCTTCTGTTTGCCATAATTTTTGAAGTGGTGTACACACTGAAATATCACGATCATTAACACTTCGTAATCGTACTTATTTACTGAGAGTTATTCGAACTAAGTCTGTTAGAGGTCATGTATGCATTTCTTTTATTTAAGGATGGACAAGGAACCAAATTGTATCTTATAATTTATAATGAGTAGCAGATTTGGATCAGATGGATTACACGAGAGGTTGTGTGTTGACATTGTGTCTTCGGATTGTATGAGATGATGAATTGAGGTTTGCATTAGGATTTTGTCTGCACTTGTTCGAGGAGACTGACTAGAGGAAAGAGTTGTTATGGAAGTGAAATGATATTGGCAATGAGGTTTATATATATCGACGTATTGAAGAGGTATGATTGAGGTATTGAGATTATGTGAAGTTGATGATTATTGGAGTTTTCGTGGACAAGAGGTAAGGTAAATGATATTGATGATCGACGTATTGAAGAGGTATTATTGAAGTATTGAGATTATGTGATGCTGATGATTATTGGAGTTTTGGTGGATAAGAGGTGAAGTAAGTGAGGAGCATATTTTTTTTTTTCGTTGGTCTATGTGGAACAAGGAGGATAAAGATGGCAGACTAGAACACTAAAGTAGCAGGAAGATTGTCTACACACACACTTTGTTAAATCACTAAGCAGTATATACTTTTTTTTTTGGAGAGAGGAAGTAATTGCATATCTTGGCTCACTGACAGTTGTTCAGCAACCGTACAATTTGATCTGGCTTGGCAAACATTGGTCTTGACATGATGACTATGACGCTAACTATTATTGACTGTTATACATTGCTGCCACTACTACTTGATACACATGATGAACATAAAATTTTGACAGAATTGCATTTACACAGTTAACACTATTCAATTACACAGTAGCACTAATGTGGATGAAAGATGAGTGAGTGTTTTTTGTGTGTTTTCCTTTCCCTATCCCAAATTGGTACCAACCTGTCTCCTAAATATTATTTTACTTGTTGTTGTGGCTTGCACTGACACCCATAAAAATTATAGGTTTACTGATATTTGTGTATTTGTAATATTTAATATGACAATTATCTGATATCATTTGTGTGTTTATTATGATTTGTATGTTTAGTGTAAAAGCATTGTATGTGTATTCAAACTATTGTTCATGCCTGAACTGTCTGATTAGTGATGGTGCTGCACTTTTCAACATGATGTGTGACATTTAGTCATGTTTAATTTCTGCTGATGAACAGTGTGATTAGTGATAGTGAATTTTATGGACTGCGGTCAGCACCTGGTCAACATTACTGGGTGCCACTGATGGACTGCTTCTACTGAAATGGTGTTACTTGTTGGTGTCTGCACCTGGTCAACATTACTGGGTGCCACTGATGGACTGCTTCTACCGAAATGGTGTTACTTGTTGATATCTGCACCTGTTCAACATTGCTGGTGCCACTAATGGAACTACTTATACTGAAATGGTGTTACTTGTTGGTGTCTGCACCTGCTCAACATTGCTGGGTGCCACTGATGGACTGCTTCTACTGAAAAGATGTCACCTGTTGATGTCTGCACCTGCTCAACATTGCTGGGTGCCACTGATGGACTGCTTCTACTGAAATGGTGTTACTTGTTGGTGTCTGCACCTATTCAACATTACTGGGTGCCACTGATGGACTGTTTCTACTGAAAAAATGTCACTTGTTGGTTTTTGCACCTGTTGACCATTGCTGGGTGCTACTGCTGGAACTGTCAACTACTTGTTTCTTGGGCTATGGAAAGCGTTTATGTGAATATTTGTATAAACTGATTTTTTGTGTATTACTGTTTGTGAAAAGTTATGAAACTCTTACCTGCACATATTCGTCATTGCTGACGCTATTGATTGAACTGTTTAACCACATAATACTTGTGTAAACTATTATGTAAAGTCACATGTATGAAAGAATTTGTATTGCTTACTGTATTCTATATATTAGGTTATTGAAAGGTCAGTGCAAAGCCAAAATTTTATCTAGTTATATGATATTTACGCATTAATAATATCTTTTATTTTTGTCTGTATTTTTTTGACGAATTTGGTGGTATTTTCACCACCAATGCTGGCAAAAATACCATCAAATTCTAGCCTGTGGAGGAAGGGCATATGAAAGGTGGCTACACTGAGCCACAGCGCCAGAGATCGCGCTAGAGAGTATTGTTCCGCCGCCTCCACTGGCAGTGATTATTGAGAACTCGTAGTGGGCAGTGCCTGTCGAGGACTCGGAGTAGTCAGTGCTTGTTAAGATCTCGTAGCAGAGAGTGTTTGTTGAGATGTGCTAGTAGAGAGTGCTTGCTGAGATGTGATACTGAAAAGTTCTTGTTGAGATGTGATAGTAGCGAGTCGGTGTGGAGAGATTGTAATGTCTAGAGTGCTTTTCATCAATATAAATTAAGGTAACAAACTACTTTTCTTTTCTTTCTCATTATTTCAATGTCCTGAATAATGCGTCATTACAGGTTCAGTCAACAAAGCATCTGGCTTGTGTTCTTGTATTAGAGTGTAATTCTGGTTTTCTTGAGTAATTATGGTATTTCTATTTTCTTTAATTAATTCAGTATAAATGATATTTAAAATTTCTTGTGTTGTTGAAGAAGAACCGTGCCAGATGCGTACGTTGAGTCATACTTCCACACACAGAACAGTTACACGTGTGCCTTGGTTTCGTAGGTTTTATAGTTGCTGGGGACTTAATTAATTAATTGTGTTAATGAAAATTTCCATTTCATTTTTTGTTGTTGTTCTATGCAGTCAGATAGCGTAATAATATTAGTGAGGGCCAACCGTTTACGAGACTTCGTAATCGGACAGACAGCTACTAAAGCAAAAATACTGAAAATTAAAATTATTTTCATTTTATTTTAATTAAGCCCCCATGCACAGTGCGGAGGAAGGGCTCTAAAGATACAGAAAATAAAAACATAGATAAGGGACTGCCCTGTGGAACCACTCGCCTTATCTGTATGGGTTTAGATGTTTGGCCATTGATTGCTATTTTCGCATTTATACCTGTTGCAATATTCCTTAGCATGTTCACAATCTGGGGGTGGAAAGCCATTCTTGACAGCGTCGCAAAGAGGTATCTATGACTAACGCGGTCAAAAGCTTTGTTGAAATCTATAAAGATTAACGCACATTTTATACTTGTCACTGAGGTAATTGCAATGACGTCTCTGTATGCAGATAGACTTTCGAATATCGTTCTGGTCGGAGAACAAGATTGATGATGACTCAATATTTTGTTGGAAAAGGCAGAGAGTCTTTTGTTGATAATACGCGAAATTATTTTGTAATCAGAATTTAGTAGCGAAAGAGGCCGAAAATTGTTTAAGTTGGTTTTTCCTTTACTCTTAGGAATCAGTACTATTTTACTTTCCTTAAACTCTGCAGGGACCGGTTTTCCGTTCAGGACCTCATTTGCCATGGAAGTGATCTTGTCCCCAATTATAGGCCAGTAGCGGGCATAAAACTCCACAGGGAGGCCATCAAGTCCCGGAGATTTTTTGAGAGGTGAGTTATGCACTGCCTCATGCACTTCATCTTTAGTAATAGGTGACAGGATGTCAGCGTTGTCTGTTACCGACAATTGTGGACCTAAAATAGTGAGAAAGTCCTCGAGAGCTGCATCTTCCACTGTGGTAGGGGCATATAAGGTTTCATAGTACCTGTGGACTTCGTCCAGTATTTGTTTCTGGCATGTGAGCCTCGTACCAGTATGCGTCTGGACTTCATCAATTAAAGTTAGACGACTGTTTTTAGCATGCCGCACCAAGTGATACAGAGAAGCTGTTTCATCTGCTACGACTGATGTGGCTTTCGATTTAATTTTGAGTCCCTCCATCTGTTGCCGTTTAATGCTTAATAACTTGGCTTTTATTTTTTTGATATCATTCAGACGAATTACGTCATCATGGGCCTGTTGATATAAGTCTCTTAAAACTTTATAGTAAAACTCCATTGTATTCCTCAACTCCCTGTGCCTCGCTGCACTATACTGCATGACAACTTTCCGCAGCCTTGGTTTAGCCCTTCTAGTCCACCAGTCAATGACTGTTGGGTGCTTGTCTACTGTGCGGAGGCACATAGTCCACGCTACTCTTATTTCCTGTTCTAGTTCTTCGTCAGTTAAAACAGAGATATTTAAATTCCATTGGCCTCTGAATCGACGGGTTGGCTGTACACTTAAATTAAAGCAAGTTAAAAGTGTACTGTGATCGCTAAAATACACGGGAATAGTTTCAACGTTTAATAAATAATTTTGCAAATTTGGTGACACGTAAATTCTATCTAGTCTGCTGTGGGAGTGGCTGGTTATATACGTGAACCCGACTGACGTCGGGTGCTGAAGTTCCCACACATAAGGTGTAGATCACTTACTAACTTTTTTAACTGTGGCGAGTAGTTGAAGTTGGGTTGTTGATCTTTCTGGTTTAAAACACAGTTAAAATCTCCACCTAGTATAAGAGAACACGGATTTTTCCTCAATAAATAAATCAGTTCATCTTGAAAAAACTTCGCACGATCCAATTTGTGGGAATTTCCTGATGGGGCGTAAAGGTTAAGCACTTTCACATCGAATATTTTTATGCCTATGGCTCTTCCTGATTCTAGTCGTTCGATTTCAGTCACCGGAATGCCTTCCCTTATAAGAATGGCTGTACCGATATTGGCTTCCGTAGAAAAATTTACAATTTCAAAAAAGCCTGGGATCCGAAATTCCGTTATCGCAACTTCTTGTAGCAACGCGATATCTGTCCCGGACTGGTACAAGAATTCTTTTAGTGCTGCCAATTTCAAGGGTGACTGTATTTTATTAATGTTAATAGTAGTAATGCTATAAGCTTGCATCACAGACATACCATAAGAAGCTATTTGGGATGAGGATCGGTATGATTATAGCAGCAACGTGCTTCCCTACAAGGCACGATCTTTACAAGCTGTGTGCCCATTACATGTACTTAATTCCTAGAAAAATTTGCACTGCTTTTAAACAAAGAGCTTGAGAAGAAAAGTATCCTGAAATCCCGACAAAGCATTGCTATAAGTCACTGTGGCCATTCTCTTTCTCCTCGTCAGTGTTGGCCCTGATTACTTCATATTTAATATTCTTTTTCTTGATCTTTTTTCTCTGGTGTGGCTTTCGCTTGATGACGCGTGACAGCAAGACCCGGTGTCGGTCACTGCCGCCGGCGGTGGCTGAATGGGGCAACGGCCGTGGCTTGCGAGTCGTCAATATTTGGTTCCGGCATGGTGTCTGTTGTGCTGTCTTGCTGGCGAGGCGGTGATGCTTGTTTATTTCCTCCTTCGGCGCGGCGTTGCGCTTCGGAGTCAGGTTGTTTACTTGGTACTTCCTCGTACTGTTCGCACTGTATGGGCTGTGCACTTGATGCGGTTATTTCAGTCGTGACCTCAGGCTCAGGGTCACATTTCCGTGAAAGGTCACTACCAGCTGCGTCACTATTTGTTCGTGGCGGTATAAGTCCTTGTGCGGAAGTGGGAGCCACATCGACCTGCAGTCCATCTCCTTTTTCCACTTCCAACAGATCTTCAGGACTGGGCTTCGGTCTCCTGACAACGGGTGTTTCACAGGAAGAGTCCTCATCAACATTTTTTTTCAGTGTCCTCTAGAGGACGCTTTTTAGTGGGAATCTCGCTGTCACGGGACGGAATTTCAGCAGTTAATGCAGGTTTTAAAGACGGAAAGTCATTAACATTAAGTGCAACATTTTCAGAGGTAGTAACAGGATCCACGACAGCCGCCGGCTCTGTTGTATTACTGGCTGGCAACAAATCGTTGAGTGTTAATTTCCGGCGTTGCGTAAGGTTATTTGTTAGCACAAAAACACGGCGAGGGCAGTCCTGACGGAGGTGACCAGACTCGTTACATACATGACATGTAGGGGTTTGCCCTGAGTACATAACATGCGCCTTGTGCCCGTCAACAAAGATGTGAGAGGGAATGTTTGCCTTCACTTCCATCTCCACGGAGCGAATGCCGTTAAAGCACTGCAGCTTGAAATGCGAAGCCCACCTTTCGTTGACTATTTGCCTGACAACCCCGTATTTTGAAAGGACATCTTTAATTTTCGAGTTGTCTACTTCTATGGGAATATTCAAAACCCTAAATTTCCTAATTACAGACTCGGAATTCCGGAGTTTTACAGTACTTTTAGTACCATCACGGTGTATAAATTCCATTTCATAACCAAATTTTGCCAGAAAGCGGTCTACACTCACGGAATCGTTGAACTTTACATAAATGCAGTATTCATCAGAGTCTAGCTGCATGGTATGAACAGATTCAGAATGAAGGCCAATTACCTCGGTAATCCAGTCGTGTATTTCAAGTGCAGAGGGCTGTACTCGACGGGTGTACTTGTCGAAGGTGAAAATCACGGTGTTTTTTCTCACGGAGTTTGCCATGGTGTTCTGCAGCGAAGAAATCTCGGACAACGCCGAAATCCCAACAGCACTACGTACAAATATGACACGACGAAGACAAAATGCTCAATTGATAACGCTTAATTCACGTGCAAAACGTCAATAAACGAGCACGAAACTCGAAAACACTGGCGTAAACACTGAACGTTCACGGAGCAAACTTGAGGAGCGTGCGACCGCTGCGACAGCTAAGGCCAGACTGTAACTAACCTAAGGACAACACACACATCCATGCCCGAGGCAGGATTCGAACCTGCGACCGTAGCAGTCTCGCGGTTCCAGACTGTAGCACCTAGAACCGCTCGGCCACTCCGGCAGGCTACTGCCTATCTTGCGCATGGACTACTCTGTTTGTATATTTTGCTTATTTTTTTCATAGTTCCACACAACTTCTTCCTGGTTTCTCGATTGATCTGTGTTCAGTTTTTCAAGATCTATCCACTGTGCCAACTAGTAATTAAATTTGAGGGGGGTGCGATGGGGAGGCTCCCTTGTCAGTAACGGTGCATTGCCTCTCTTTTGCCGCATGTTTCGTACTTTGTCTATATCTTTCTTCCATTTATACAAGTCACCTTCACATTTTATGAAGCGACAGTGGATTTTAACACTGCCTTAATTGAAGCGTTTTTTCCTTCCTCCCTTTAAGCAAAAAATTTACAGCCGTTTCTTCGTGAATGAAAGCTAATACTGTACACGTCGTCTTTGGCCTTGGAAGGTACTGTTCTGGACTTCAATTAGCACAGCAGTCATCGTTCGAACTACAATTCAAGGAATCCTCGTAGTTATTTCCCCTCTCTTCTAATTCTTCCTCCACAATGTTGACAGAAATTTTCCATAATGTTGAAATTATTCGAAAGAATCTCAAAATAATTATGTGTAGGTCTTCCAGGAGAAGTAGGTGACTCGGATTGCGTTCCACGTTCTCCACATTTCATATTTGCAAGGTTGAAAACATTAATTGGATTCCACATTACTGTGAAACTCAGATGCCCTAACAAACATATATGAAGGGAAGGCACAGAAAACTGATTTTTATCACCATTGTTAACACTTAGTGATACCATAAAGTAAACTGCACGATATTATGCATATTAAATGTGCTGCAAATTCGAGCGAACGGTAACTGTTGTGTCAGAGAAGCTGTCAACGGAAACTGAAATCCGCTTTACAAATTACGATCCTGTGGAGCCGTGATACCTGTTTACCGATGTGCCTTCCACCGAAGCTAGATATCTGCCGTGTAGCGCGCGTACTGCCTGCCACAGCTACAGCAGGGGTGTACCTTTTTAAGCGATCTATCGAGCTACTAATTTGGCAATTTTCCACATTTTTTGATACGTTTGTGTCTTAGCAGCTAAAATTTTAGCGTGAGGTTCCTTTCGGTATGTTCTTCGTGTATAAAGGCAGGTTTCTAAATGTCGAATTGAACTATTCTCTTGTAAGGCTAAGTTAACACATTAGCTGCATGCCTGACCTCGCAGCAAGCTGAGGGGTGTTCAAGGAAACCATCTAGAAAATCCTGCTGCCACACCGAACTGAATCCTGCTTCCTCCACGTACACGCAGCCGGATCGTGTACATAATAAAACTGAAAAGTTGTGACTGAAGGCGTTTTTTAATTCATACCTCCACTTTATTGAATACAGTCACGTTGAAGCTGCGAAAGATAAATAAAATTAAATTAAACTTGAACTACTGTTCGTATGTGGTCTCAGAGAAAACCAGAGCTAATCTTTTTCCATTTATGTGATGTCTATTTCACAATTATCCGATCGAAATTGTTTTCTAGAAGCTGGACCTGTGAAATAGGTTCCATACTTAAGACTTTCAGTGTTACAGAATTGTTTCTCTTTCTAGAACAGCATAACACTGACCACCTAACACATTCCAACAGTACCAGTTTATACATCAGCTTAACGGGTTTCCAGAAATATGCGTGTCTACTTCTTATAATAAATAGGGAAAATTGAGGTTGGAATAACGACAACATTATGAAGAGAATGGGTTGCTACTCACCATATAGAGAAGATGTTAAGTCGCCGACAGGCACAACAAAAAGTTTGTTAAGCACGCGATTTTTCAGTCAAAAATGGCTTCTTCTAATGTAGATGTCGTCATGTCTGTGTATGAGTGTGATTTGTGCTTGCGTTAATGTGTGTGTGTTTTCTACGTTGGAAGAAGCTCTTTTGGCCGAAAGCACACATGTTTAGTAGTCTATTTGTTGTTACTGTCTGCGACACAACATCTGTTCTATATGGTGAGTAGCAATCTATTATTTTCGTAATAATATCAAGTAATGAATACTTACACTGCTATTTATTCTCAGATCTTCGGTAAAAACAGTAGGCGAGAGTGTTGCACCGTGGTACACAGTTTGGTATTTCGCCTCTAGGTTATGTAATTTCTTATTCTAGTTTCGGACGATGGCGTTCCCATCTTATCAGCTGCAGTATTTTATTGAAATTACAGAACGATTGTCCGTGATATGAAAGATTTTTCCCAATTTGAAAACATTTTCCCATGTAGAAAGTGGTCGTGTACCTTGGAATGTATTTCTACTGAAATTTAAGAGCGTTGCAATCGACAAAATCTTGTCGGTAATGTATTTAGTCGTCTATACGATACACTAGTAAACCTGACAATGCTTCTCAAGTGCTAAATATGTATGGAAATTGGATGGACGTCTTAACCTCCGTCTCCCTCTTCTTATTGTCCATCGCCTTCATCTACTCTCTGTCATCCTTCTCCTCCCCCTTATCTCTGTCATCTCCTCCTCCTCCTCCTCTCTCTGTCCATTCCTTCCTTCCCCTCTCTATGTTCATTTGTTCCCCCTTTCTATCCACCTCCTCTTCGCCTCCGCTCAACTCTCTGCCCTCTCCCCCATCCTCTCTAACTCTGACTCTTGTTCATTCCTGACTTAACTGGGAATTGGACTCGCTTAAACGTATGGGTAAATTGGCTGGGATCATTTTTGTATGGGATATGAGTGACAGCTATACAGCTGCTGCATCTCTGAGGATAGTAGCTTCAACGACAGTACTTTCCACGGTTTTAATCTGTGACCGGGTAGGGTAGGAAGTGTCGAACAATAGTAGCCTTCTGGTCACAAGTGAATAAGCCATAAATATAACTTTCTGCTTTCTATTAAAATTGTTTGCAATGAATGAAACGAACAAAACTGTTATATACAAGAATTTATGAGGTGTGTAAAGGTTGTGTAAAGGTTGAAACGCCCTAACATCATAGTTAAAACTGACTGTGAGGTAGAAATCTAGATCGCATAATGTCACGGCACAGCGCCGCTCAGAATTTTTTTTCGCAGTCGGTTTAGCAAAGAACCAGTACATTGTTTAAAAAATATTTACCTTATGTTAATATAAATATTTGTCATAGTATTGATCAAAAAGTTGAAGTCAGTTGACCAAGAACTATTCAACATTTTTGATAACAACGTTTGCCTATTATATCTTACATATATCCATACAGTGTACATGTTTAAAAATAGACATTCTATGGCCGTCCGTATTTTATAAGAGTGTTCTGGGAAAATCTGAAGTAAATCGGTAAAGACTTTTTCGATGTTTTTGGTAACAACTTTAGCCTATGACGTGTCTTTATGTGGTAGTATAGAGTATTACTCCACTGTACACCAATAATCAGTAGGTGAAATCAAATGAAGCTGAAGTATTATAAAAAAAGACTTACTTGTTAAAAATATTTTGAAACCGAAGCTACTGCAAGCCAACACAAATCTCCATTTTCAGTAATGTAAAATTGTTAAGATATTAACGAAACTCTATTAATTTTCTAACATCCCATTTTCCATAGTAAAAGAAATTCTTCTGTATCAGAATACATGATGGATCACGACTAAAGAAGTACGTTTTTTACCGCCCACGCGTATATAACTAGTTTTAAAAATATGTAGAGTCTTACCTGCACTAAAAATTTGTAAATGAAGAATTAACATTCCAAATATTTCTAGTATATAAAGCTTAAATGTGTACAACTCGAAACATTTACATGTAAAACTCAAGTGTAGCAAAATAAAAAACTCCAGAAAGTGGCGGAAACTGCTTACAATGGTCCTTAGTGCTCATTTCTTGATGTGATTCTGAAATCAATCTCTAGACTGAAGTACAGATCAAAAAACATCACTTGTTCCTAGGTACACTATGTTCTAGGTTCGAAGCTCTCCACTGTACTTGGTGCTGTAGTATCGACAACGTAAAAATTTGCACATGTCACGCTAAGCATTTTCGGATCATACATCGGAACCCGGAGGAATCAAATACAGTAACGGGAACGCATCGTCTCAAGAGGTCTCAAGTTCCAGGAGACTCATAATTATGTTTAGATGTTCTCGTCAGAAGCTGTTGCTGCCAGTGATTGCTGGCTTCCTCATATTACTGCTGTATCAACCCGACGTTATTAAATCTCGCTCACATCGATGGAACACATATTTGTGTGTGCGTGTGTGTGAACCAGAGGGGTGGATGTCGTCTTCGAAGGAACTAATAATGAGTAATGAACTTTCGCATTCGTAACTTCATCAAAGTGCTCGTTAAGTTTTACAGCGGTGAGCATAAAGTTGCGTGCGCCGAAGTTGGCAGAACCGCCTTTAATATGTATTGCTCGTCGTATTTTATTAACACACGCGCGCCCCGGCTGGCTGCCTGCCTGCCTGAAGAGACCGTCTCCGCAGCTTCGGAATCGTGTTACGACGCTACCTGCGCGCGCTTGGTAAACTTGTTTTCGAGTTAACGACCAGTCCGGGCCGGTGGAAGCACCGCTGCGAATTGGATTGGAATAATTTTCTGCAGTTATGACAAAGTGTGAACAGAGAATTTTCGGGGCTGGGTGCCTTCAGAGAATCTCGACAACCTTACCAGACGCGGAGGCTTCACAAACTACGCCGCGTTTCACTCTTCTTTTTCTCACAGCCAGCTAAATGTAATTAATTAGAACAAGTTTTGCTCAGGAACATAGTCCAGAATGTGCCTGTTTACAGAAAACAGGCAGTAAAAAAATGAACTCGTATTTTCAAATCTTGTTGTGACTGCAAACAATATGTGACGACCACCATGGTAGTAGAATGAAGTATATCTTCGCAGCTTGGTGTTGTGTACTCGGTGTAAAGTATGTGGCGTACCACGATTGACTTCTTCTGCACGTATAACCCATGTAACTAGGACTTCTTCCTGTTCTAAATAAAACATCTCGCTGAAGCGCACAGCAAAAAGTCTATTGAAAAAAGCTGTGGTTTGACTGAGGCAGTTGTATTATAAATATGTTTTATCTTACGTTACTGGACAACTTTTATCCAGTTTTCATTATCAAGATCGATTAAGGTTACTAGACCTAAAATGGCTACTAACCTCGAATAAAACATTTTTGCACTCAGTCGCCAGAATGAAGGAAACAGCACAACGAAAAGACAGCATTTCTGTCTAGAGTTGTTGGCAGCCATGCATGTGGTACACATTGACATCGTTTCCTCTTCGTGATCGTTGAGTCCAGATGGTCACGGACGATCGGATCAGTAGGGTACAAATTAATGGGAAGACCTCAGGTGCTGACTGAATGAAAGGAACAGCTTGCAAACAGAAACCGTGATATGCTTGGGAAGATGAAGTCCATGTATTGCAGCAAATGGTCTCCAAGTAGCCGACCATAACCATTTCCAATCAGTAATCGGATCAGTTGAACCACAGGACCCAGTCCATTCCATGTTAACACAGCCAACACGATGAGGAAGCCACCACCAGATTGCACAGTGTCTTTGTAACAACTTGGGTCCGTGGTTTCGTAGGGTCTGCGCCACAGCAGTACCCTACCATCAGCTCCATCCATCTGAAATCGAGACCCATCTGTCCAGGCCATAGTTTTCCAACCCTCTAGGGTCCAACCGATGTCGCCATGATCCCACGAGGTGATGACGAGCTGCTAGTAGGCAAATACGTCGGTCGATTGCTGCCGTATCCCATTAACGCCAAACTTCGTCGCACTGTCCTGACGGATACGTTCGTCGTACGTCCCACTTTGATTTCTGCGGTATTTGAAGTACCTCTGTTTTCTGTTAACACTGACAACTCTACGATAACGCCGCTGCTCACGGTCGTTAAGTAAAGGCTGTAGACCACTGCGTTGTCCGGGGTGAGAGGTAATGCATGAAATTTGGTGTTCTTGACACACTCTAGAAACTGTGGATTTCGGAATACTGAACTCACTTTTTCCGAAACGGAATGTCGCATGCGTTTAGCTTCAACTACCATTCCAAGTTCGTAGTCTGTTAATTTCCATCGTGCGGCCATAGTCACGTCGGCAACCTTTTCACATATCACATGGTGCGAATCACAGCACGATCAATGCGCCGCCGTATTATCCCTTGGGAAGGCGATACTACCGCCATTTGTTTATGTGTATATCTGTACTCCACATCTTCTGTTATCTCAGTGCAGTCTTAACACTGTACACATCTAAGCGGATTCTTGCAAACTAAAAGGAAATTTGCGTAATTCCGAACACTTGAAGTGCTTACTTTCTCTAGCGATCCACGGTAGACGGCTTCTAGAAGGGGTGCCATTTCTTTCGCACATTTTTATTTTGATAAGTTTTCATCTAGCTTTACACCACTTCCACAACAAACCTGATACAGATATGGATCAAACGATCTTTTCCCTGATACCATTTATGTTAGTAGACTATGTTGTAAAACGTGCATACTGCAAGATGCCACGGGGTATAATAGTTTCACTTTACTAAATGAGCTTTTGATATGCAGCGAATTTCCCCTCTCGATATGCAGATCACTCTACTATGATTCAAATGTATGGTAAAGACATCAGCGCAAGGAAATAGAAGGGAAGAATGGCCCTGACTTAAAAACCAAAGCTGTGAGTGTCGGAAGAAATTAGTAAATACGAAAACAGCGTCGGATGCAGATGTCTACCGCAATCAAGCAAAAATTCAAGAAACAGTAGGCTGTGAATTATTGACAATGTAGTTGTATGTAGGTTATCACCTGACAAAAACAAAACCACGCGGTGTGGCCGCGTTGTTTGAGGCGCCATGTCACGGATTGCGCGGCCGCTCCCACCGGAGGTTCGAGTCCTCCCTCGGGCATGGGTGTGTGTGTTGTTCATAGCATAAGTTAGTTTGAGTAGTGTGTAAATATAGGGTCTGATGACCTCAGCAGTTTGGTCCCTTAGGAATTCTCACACATTTGAACATTTTTTGACGAAACCAAGTAAACAATTTTTTTTCTCTTAGGCTCCTTTTTTGACATATTCGTTTCGCTGATGCAAGAAAAGAATTATGTAAAACAATAATTACGATAGAATGTTTTATTTTTATGATATAACAAAGCATTCTAAATATTTAAAAATGGATCTAAGCACTATTGGACTTAAACTCTGAGGTCATCAGTCCCCTACACTTAAAACTACTTAACCGGGTTCCCGGGTTCGTTTCCCGGCGGGGTCAGGGATTTTCTCTGCCTCGTGATGACTGGGTGTTGTGTGATGTCCTTAGGTTAGTTAGGTTTAAGTAGTTCTAAGTTCTAGGGGACTGATGACCGTAGATGTTAAGTCCCATAGTGCTCAGAGCCATTTGAACCATTTTTTTGAAACTACTTAAACCTAACTAACCTAAGGACATCGCACACATTCATGCCCGAGACAGGATTCGAACCTGCGACCGTAGCAGCCGCGTGGTTCCGGACTGAAGCACCTGGAATCACTCGGTCATAGCGGCCGGTTAAATATTTCATGTTGATACTGAAGCCATGGGGAGCAGTTCTTTTACAACCAGTCGTGAGTTAATCTCTCAATTCCTCCTATAAAAGAATTCGAGGAACACAGTTCACATTGGGGTTTTCATATGCTACATTGATGAGAAACCGATCAGCAACTCTATCGATGAAGCCATTCCAGCGCCATGCGTACACATTCGCCGGCACAACACTTTTTACAAAATCATTACGCTGCCCTTTGACACACCGCTGTTGACTTCTCATGTTCCCAAGAGGCTTTAGTTTCTGTTTTATTGTTCCTTCCATGCATCTACTACATTCCAAACAGAAATTCCAGTAATCCCAAATGTTAGTCCTAGGGTTAAATAACTAAATCAGTAAAAACATGAACCCATATTGGATTACTTTGTTCCCCATCTGTCTGTCTACCCGACTGTTCAACTCTTCTTCTTTGGAGAGGCTTGTCGTATCAAGTTCAAATATAGTTGACACACTGAGGAATATGGTTCCTTGGCAGTGTAAAACACTGAAGCTTCTAAATAAATGCAATCAAAAGAGACGACTCTTTACACCACCGCTCATTAATTTCAATATACCCTGGTTTTTCAGATTTACAACACAAATCAAACGTTATTTCTCATAAAATATAATTCAATTAACTTCCACAAATACAATATAATTACTATTATTATATTTTACTTTCATAAAAGTAACCTCCTTTGGATTTAATGACTTCCTCATACACTCGAGGCATGCGGTCAATCAGTTTTTGTAGGTATCGTGATTCTACATCATTCCAAACATCCGTAAGAATATTTCAGAGACGTTCCTTGCTGGATATATTAACTTGCCTCGTACGTCTGTCCACTTCATCCCAGAACATTTCAATGGGATTGCAATCGGGGCCTTGGGACGGCCACACCATATCATTCAGTAGTTTCTGCTTTTCCTTTGATGCAGTGAAGTTCGTACAGTATACCGACCACTGATTTGGGTCATTATCCTGTTGTAAGGTGAACCCTTTCCCTATTAAGTGCAATCCACTTCGTATTGTATGACACTGAAGTATGCGGTGGTACTGCTTCTGATCCGTACATCCTTCTATTTTCACAATGTCGCCAACCCTATCTCCGGCAAAACATCCCAAATCCATAATAGAACCTCCAACGTGTTTCACTGTCGGTAGAACACACTGCTGGGTCACCTCCTTCCCTACAGATCGGTGAACAAATATTCTTCTCCTGGTTCCAAAAATCTCGAATTTCAATTCATCGGTGAATAACATCCTTAATTGCTATGTTTTCTAGCCCATTCAAGTCTCTTCTGTTAATTTATGGGCCTTAGAACTTTTTTTTTTTTCGTGACACATCCTTTCAAGCCGGCTTCAGACAGTCTCCTTTCTGCTGCTTTTGCTGTTGCAACAGATATTGTTGTCGCGGTCGTTTCTATCAGTTGTTCACGAATTTGGGGCGCTGTTTTGAATCTATTTCTCTTACTGGTAATTCAGGCATAGTTATCATCACTTTTAGTTGTTTATGTCCTGGTCGTGGAAAGTCCTTATTAGTAACTGTTGTCGTTTGGCGGTGAATGATGTATACACACACTACACTTTTTCGCAATTTCTCAAATAGATAAACCTGCTTCGGTAAGTGCTATAATTTCTGCACGTTTTTCTGTGGATATATCCACTTTTTAGATTAGATTAGATTAGTTTACGTTCCATAGATCCGTGTTGAGGAGATTCCTCGTGGATGTGGAACATGTATTTTTTTTAAGCTGAAATAACAATACTAATAGTATGAATATATACAATACATCTTTTGTTTCTATTAAAAAATTCGTCAATGGAGTAGAAGGAGTTGGCCACTAGTAAGTCTTTCAGGCTCCTTTTAAACTGATCTTTATTTGTAACTAAATTTTTTTATGTTTACTGGCAAATTATTGAAGATGAGTGTTCCTGAGTAGTGGACCCCTTTTTGAACTAAAGTAAGTGCTTTTAAGTCCTTTTGCAGATCATTTTTGTTCCTGGTATTGTATGTATGAACTGAGCTGTTTGTTGGAAAAAGAGATACATTATTTAGGACAAATTTCATTAATGAGTAAATATACTGAGAGTTAGTACACCCAGTTCTTTGAAGAGGTTTCTACAGGACGTCCGTGAATTTACTCCACAAATAATACGTATTACATGCTTTTGGACTCTGAAAACTTTTGTTTGACTTGAAGAGTTACCCCAAAATAATATACCATATGACATTATGGAATGAAAGTAGGCAAAGTATGCAAGCTTTTTACTTTTTATGTCGCCTATGTCTGCTAACACTGGAATTGCAAATACAGATTTGTTAAGGCGTTTCTGCAGTTCTGTGGTGTGCTCTTCCCAACTGAATTTATTATCAAGTTGTAATCCTAGGAATTTAAGACTGTCAACCTCTTCTATCTGCTCTACTTCGTATTTTATGCATATGCTAGGTGGAAACCTTTTACAGTTTCTAAATTGCATATAGTGAGTCTTTTCGAAGTTTAATGTCAGTGAGTTGGCTTTAAACCATTTATTAATATCCATGAAAATATCATTAGCAGATCTTTATAGAACTACACTTGACATACTATTTATTGCAATACTTGTGTCATCTGCAAACAAAACGAACTCTGCTTCTGGCAGTGTAACTGATGAGAGATCATTAATGTACACAAGAAAAAGCAGAGGCCCTAAGATGGATCCTTGTGTGACACCACATGTAATTTATTCCCATTCTGATGATGACTGATGACTTAATTCACTAGTCCCTTGCACTGACACCCTTTGTTTCCTGTTAGTGAGGTATGACTTGAACCATTTTGCAGCACTGCCCGTGACACCATAGAATTCTAATTTACTTAAAAGGATGTTGTGGTTCACACAATCAAATGCCTTTGACAAATCACAGAAAATACCTGCTGCTTGTAATTTGTTATTTAATGAATTAAGTACATTTTCACTGTAGGTGTAAATAGCCTTCTCGATATCAGAACCCTTCAGAAATCCAAACTGTGTTCTTGATAATATGCTATTTGTGGTCAGATGGTTGAGCAGCTGCCTGTACATTCCTTTTTCTAAAATTTTTGAGAATGCTGGCAAAAGTGAAATCTGTCTGTAGTTTGATGGTATCTCTTTATCCCCTTTCTTGAATAGACGCATAACATCTGCATATTTTAGCCAGTCAGGAAATGCCCCAGTTATAATTGACTGGTTTCACAAGTAACTTAGAATTGTACTAAACTCACAAGAACATGCCTTAATTAACTTTGTTGATATTTCATCGTACCCACTAGAATGCTTTGTTTTTAAAGATTTTATTATAGACGTTATTTCTTTTGGTGAAGTGAGTGATATATTCATGTACTTGAAGCTATTTGTGAAGGCTAGTTTCAGATATTCAAGGGCATTATTTACTGATCCTGAAAGTCCCATTCTATCAGTAACAGATATAAAATACTTGTTAAATAGATTTGCCACACTATGCCCATCAGTTACTAATGTGTCATCTACCCTTAGTGCTATTTGCTCCTGTTCCTTTCTGGTTCTACCAGTCTGCTCTTTCACTATATCCCATATTGTTTTTATTTTGTTCCCTGACATTGCTATCTTCTTCTCGTAGTGCATTTGTTTAGACGTCTGAATTACTTTTTTTAATGTTTTACAGTATTCCTTGTATTTAGCTAAATCATCAGCATTGGAGCTATTCTTGGTCGACAGATACATTTTCCTTTTTGTCTTACAGGAAATTTTTATTCCTTGTGCAGTCCATGGTTTTATTATAGACTTCTGTTTAATTAGAGTAACTTTTAGAGGAAAACAGTTTTCAAACATGGTACTGACATTGTTCATGAATGTGTTATATTTTTCATTCATGTCATGAGCACTATAAACATCCACTAGTCGAGCCATACTAGCTATGTGCACACTTCAATGCTACGAAAGAACTGACGTGCAGGACACACATGTTATGTATCGTATCAATGCTTGCCGTTCGCTGCGTACATCACACCAATACGTGAAACAACACAGATGCATCAGATGCGGCGTCCGTAGCCAAATAGGCAAACAAACGTATCAGGTAGGTACATAACGTTTATGTGCACAACATTGTTTGTTGGGTACTATTGTATCTCGATGACCACAAAAAAATCATAACGTGTGCACAACTGTAGCCCTATTCCTTTGCTTCCTCAACGGTATCCACGGTATTAGCCGTTATCTACAGGGAAATAGATGTCATTTATTGGGTGTATTAAAATTAATGAACGGTAGTGTATATCACATATTTTGATACTCGAAAACTCACTCATCACACCTATAGGATACTTTCCGGTAACTAGAATCGGAAAATTTGGCAATAAGCAAAATTCCTCAGTACAAGTACAGGAAAAATCCGAAAATTGTTAATTATATCACAGAAAAAGAATTTTTGTCGTTTGTTATCTGACGTAAAACTTAAAACAATCAGTAGTTCCGCATTCAGGCAGAATGGGATGGCATGGTTTAACTCAGACATCGGGCAGGATTGACTTTATTGCTCATATCAGGCTAGTCTAAGAATGTTTGTTTCACATACAACCTAAAGAGCCACATCTAGATACATCGAGATACAATAGTACCCAACAAACAATGTTGTGCACATCAACGTTATGTACCTATCTGATACGTTTGTTTGCCTATTTGGCTACGGACGCCGCATCTGATGCATCTAAAAAAATGGTTCAAATGGCTCCGAGCACTATGCGACTTAACTTCTGAGGTCATCAGTCGCCTAGAACTCAGAACTAATTAAACGTAACTAACCTAAGGACAGCACACACATCCATGCCCGAGGCAGGATTCGAACCTGCGACCGTAGCGGTCGCTCGGCTCCAGACTGTAGCGCCTAGAACCGCACGGCCACTCCGGCCGGCCTGATGCATCTGTGTTGTTTCATGTATTGGTGTGATGTCCGCAGCGAACGGCAAGCATTGATACCCTAGGATAAATTCAGAAACGCGTTATATGAGCTTTAATGTCATTCTTTGCTTTGACCTTTACCACTGCAATACTGTCAGCCTGAACTGAGTACTACTCGCTATTATAAAAATGGTTGCTTGTCTCCTGTATGACCTTATGTCACATATACAGTCTCGAAAATCTTGGAATCACTGGGATCGATATCCTGCCAGTATCAATTTCGATAACGGGCAAACACTGTCGAGATTCTAGTTCCCCGGAATGGATGAACTCTTTGTATTCATAATTAAGATTTACGGAACCCTCGGTGCGCGAATCTTAATGGCCCATGGCCAGTTTTACAACTGAGACTTATTTTTGTAAGAAAAATTCTAGAAGTTGCTAATAATTTGTTTTCCGCAACATTTTAAAGGCTTTATTCACCTATATTTTACTACGGGACATTTAACAATTTATGTAAATTGATGGTGACGGGGGGAGAATGGAAAAGAAAGGGAAAGGTTTGTTGATGTCAGCTTCACCGGGATAGATCGAACGTAACAGTGAATCCACTCTGAAGGCGGTGGATTCATTGCCCATCGAGGTGAATCAGCTATATTAATACGTTGTGACTTTCGAAACAGTGGAAGTGCCTTTTCACGAGATTGACAAGAGTTAAACTCTTAAATGAACAGAAATAACGAAGATTTTGATTGCTGTTTTGCGATTTAGGGTTAGGGTATCATTGACGTAGGGATATGAACGATACACCTACGGCATAAGCAGAGTCTTTTCCCTGTAGCAGTACAGCATTTCATGGACGGTGAAACGCGGCCGATGACCAATCCGCAGTTGAACTGAAGACGATTAAAGTACGTCGATCTTGTCCTACTATGGGTAGAACCCTCAATTAGGAATATTAATCAGCTAGTGTATAACATACACCATGATCGACTATGAAGAGCAGAACAGTTCTAAATTACATTAACTGCTCAATAATAACTAGTGTGGGACGGGTTTGAACTATGAAAAATTGATTATATCGTACCTCAGTATAAGCATGGTCAGAGCAGTTCATGAAAACCACATATCGCGCAAAATAACGTTATAGAATATATGAAAAACAATCAGAAACACTCCAACTCGTTCAAATACAACATATATATCACATGGTCATAAGTATGAATAATCTGATACATAGGTTCATATGCGTCAATCAGTGTCAGTTTCACAATTTACTATCAGTGAGTGGCTCATGTATTAACGAGTTAATGTTCAGATCAAACTGTCTAACGTATCTGATGCATAAGGCTCGTACCAATTACAGGCTGCCAAACAAACAGAACTGTTGTATTTATGAGGGTGTAATCTAATTTCATTAACAAGAACACTAATAAAATGAACGCTCGTTACTGATTGTGGCTCATAACAAGTTAGTTTAAAACAATCACTTTGAGCTACAAACTAGATTATGATCCGACATAACTCTTAACTTTAGAGTCAATTTCAGCACTGAGGCAGTTTGGCCCGTTAACGTAATACAGCTTTAGATGTCAGTCAAACATTTCGCAGCACACACATGTTTCAGCTACAATTTCTTCATGTAGCCAGAACCAATAGATTTGGCTCGTCCGACAATCGTATTAAGCAAGATTCAACAAAGACCATATTCAGTGTAGTTTAACGGTAAACAACTCTGATACTGCTCAGCTCACAATTTACACGTATGTCACACCACATAGTGAAATAATCACAGATAGAACAGTTCCGAATACAACATACGATAATTAATAACACCTACTTGCTTCGTTTTTCGTTTGCCGTAACTAACGTACTTCGCTGTAGTCACAAATTACAACTTAAGTATGCCTTCAGCGGAGTCATAGTCTCCTTCAATAAAGCATCGTACAGCAGTTTTACGCACCATCAAGGTTTCAAATGGTCGTGCTTCACCAACATACTTCCAGAACTCACCAAACTTTTAAAGATCATAATAGTGGGAACTCATTTCGTGAACTTCCAAACGTCGCGTTACCAACCATTGAATGGAGAATAAACTGTAAATTAGAAAATCACGTATGTTGCATATCTGATCATGGAATCCGTAGGCTCACTTCCCAGTAAGTTAATTTTGTAATGGATTTTCTTACTGACGGTAAAATTCAAATTCAGCAGATCTGCTATTTGCACAGAATACAAGAAACGGAAATTATTTGCTTTTAGACATCACCTCTTTTTCGGCGTTTCATCTTGGAGATATGTACACTGATGCGAAAGCATTTCTACATGTTTCCAATTGTCATAAAGCGATATAGTGTAAATCTCTATGAATTCAAAAGAAAATTCGACATTTCTGAGGATACTCATTTTTGATGGGCTCTACAGGATACAGTGATTATTTAGTGAATACGTCCGCCCCCGGTAGCTAAGTGGTCAGCGTGACGGAATGTCAATCCTAAGGGCCCGGGTTCGATTCCCGGCTGGGTCGGAGATTTTCTCCGCTCAGGGACTGGGAGTTGTGTTGTCATCATCATCATTTCATCCCCATCGACGCGCAGGTCGCCGAAGTGGCGTCATCTCGAAAGACCTGCACCAGGCGAACGGTCTACCCGACGGGAGGCCCTAGCCCCACGACATTTCATTTCATTTTCATTTAATGAATAAGTGAGTGAAAGAATTACTGTTAGTCTCTGTCTACACTTAGCGCTACATGTTTATTGTCCTCATGTTATCCTAACAGAACCCTTTGAGACATACACAAATCTTTTGGACTAGTTTTCCACCGATTTCGTTCTACACGTTTGACGTTACGTAAGTAATATTAGTATAGAGTACAAATCATTTCTTAATAGTTAATATTATTTAGTACGTTATGTTTTCTGGCATGTTTATAATTAGTTGCGATACTTCACGTCCTATTTTATGTAGTGTTTTGAACCGAATTTGTTATCATCGCTTTCACTCCATGGAGATGGTCAAGACTTCTAAGATCTAAATGCGACCAGTGGAACTCGTTGTTGATCACCTTTGATAAGATAAAAGTGATGGTGTGTGGAAAATATATTATCAAATCAGCGATTATTTCATAGCTGAGGAGAAAGAGATAACTGAAGGTGCACTGTCCCGGTGTTTCTCCTGTCAAACATTTTTTCCATTGCAATCAAACACAAATAAGAACTTTACAGCGGATGATCACACACCATTCCTGACTAACGCCCAAAACAACAGTCCATAAACAAACTAAGAACATCAGGTGAACCAATTCACTTAATTACGTGTGCTTCATCTTCCAAATGTTAAATTAAAATTTTTATTATAAGAACATTTACGGAAAATGAATGAAGCGCCCAGTAATTTTATAGGAACGGCCCTCCATAATACACAGTCCGGTCACTATAATGTGACCACCTGTCAGAACCATGAATTGCCATCTTTTCCCACGTGAACTGCTGCAAGACGAGCAGGAGAAGAGTAATTTAGGTTCTGGAAGTTACCAACAAGGATGCCAAGCCATGCCGACTCAACTGTAGTTGCCAACTGCTCAATGTTTTTCCGTTGAGGATGCACTGGTGGGACGAGCCCAGTCCAGGTGGTCCCACAGATTCTCGACTGGGCTTTAATACGGTTTTTGTTTTTTGGTGGCCAGGGGATTACGGTAAACTCATCCTGCTGCCATTCACATCACGCACGTACACTGCGAGCTATGTGGCACGTGGAGTTGTCCTGCTGGTAGATGCCATCGTGGCGGGGAAACACGAAGTGCATTTAGGTGTGGAAAGCGTCCTCTAGAAGAAATCCAGACCTGTTGATTCATAGTGCCTTCCTGAATTACGACAGCACCCAGGGAATGCCACGAAAAAACTCGTCCTTGTTTGCTTTAGACGTTTCACGCTTTCTGAGCCAGTGGCCATCTGCCCGATGGAGCATAAAACGTGACTCCTCTGAAAGGCCACCTGTAGCTACTCAGTGTACGTCCATGTGCAAATTCCAGCCCTGGTAGCAAATGAACAGCACTCAACGTGCGTACAACTAAGCGCCTGCCGCGCAGGTCCTTACCCAGCAACTTTCAAATGGTTCAAATGACTCTGAGCGCCATGTGACTTAACTTCTGAGGCCATCAGTCCCCTAGAATTTAGAACTACTTAAACCTAACTAACCTAATGACATCACACACATCCATGCCCGAGGCAGGATTCCAACCTGCGACCGTAGCAGTCGCGCAGTTCCAGACTGTAGCGCCTAGAACCACTCGGCCACCCTGGCCTCCCCAGCAACGTTCGCTAGAGGTCGTTGAGGAGACACTGTTCATACCCCTTGATACATCTGGTGGTCAGATGCACGTTTATACGAGGTACACATCTCCGCAGTCCGTAGTCCACCCCTGTCATAGCTAGTGGTTCACTACAGCTGTGTCCGCATCGGATTTGGATAGCGCCATTTTGGCATGCACGACGTATTTTAAGCACAGCGGCATGAGAACAGTTTTCAAACTTAGCCGATTCGAAAATGATTTCACCCACGGTTTCAAAGCCAATGATCATGTCAGACAAATTGCTCCGTTTTCTCATAACGACAATGACTGCAATGTTTTTCCGCGTCCTCCCGACACGCTGTAGATACCATCCACTGCTAGTGTTGTGACGAGGCGTGTGTGAGTGATAGTTGCTCGCTGACATCGAACGAAAGTGGTGATCACATTACCGTGTGGAGAAGTGACACTTCCACTCCAAGTCCTGCAGTAGTTTACTGTTGTATCACAATCCTTGGCCTCCTCTACCGTTTTTATCCTCAACACTACCTCTAGTACACGAAGGTTATTCCCTGATGTTTCTAGAATGATATTTGCACTCTGGAGCGGACTAAGACTCGAACTCGGGACTTATTGTCTTTCGCGGGCAAGTGTTCTACCATCTGAGCTACCCAAGCACGATCCACGTCCCATCCTCACAGCTTTAATTCAGCCAGTACCGAGTTCGAGTCTCTGTCCGGCACACAGTTTCAATTTGCCAGAAGTTTCATTCCCTGATGTCTTAACACATGTCGTGTCATCCTATACCTTCTTCCTATGAGTGTTTCCCGTACATTCCCTCCTTCACTGTTCCAGTGGAGAACTTCCTCATTCTTTGTGTCATCAGGACCCATAATATTCAACATTCTTCTGTAACATAATATCTCAAACACTTCTATTCCTTTCCGTTCCGCATTTCCCACTGGAATAATTCACTCCCACACGATACTTCGTTCGAAAATACATTCTCAGACATTTCTTTCTCAAATTAAGGCCTATGGTTGATAACAATAGACTTCTCTTGACCAGAAATGCCCTTTTTGACGGTGCTAGTCTGCTTTTGATGACTTCCTTGCTCCATCTGTCACGGACGTTTTGCTTCCAAGATAGGAGAATTTCTAACTTAGTCTATTATACAATCACCGATTTTGATGTGGAGTTTCTGCTGTTCTAATTTCTGGCGCTTCTGATTATTTTTATCTTTTCCCTGCTCATTCGCAAACCACACTTCGTACTCATTCGACTGCTCATTTAGTTCAGTAAATCCTGTAATTCTTTTTCACTTTCACTCAGAACAGCAATATCATCAGGAAATATTGATACCCTTTCACACTGAACATTAATCCCACTCTTTAACTTGCCTTTCATTTCATTCATTGATTCTACCGTTTATAGGTTACACAGCAAGAGTGAATTGTTGCATCACATTCTAGGCCTTCCATTCTTTCAATTCCTTCTTGATTCTTGTGCATATTGTATCTTACACGTTTTACATTACAGCTTAATGTAAGTAGACTGTTTAGGCTTTTATGTTGGTAACGTCACCTAGCGCTCTGTATGAAAATCACTGATTTGCTATTGTAGTGTTGGGCAGCTGGATGTGAAGAGCGCGTAGCGTTGCACAGTTGGAGGTGAGCCGCCAGCAGTGGTGGATGTGGGGAGTGAGATGGCGGAGTTTTGAGAGCGGATGATCTGGACAGAGACAGTATATAATGACTTTTGAACACTATTAAGGTAAATAAATTGTTTGTTCTCTATCAAAATCTTTCATTTGGTAACTGTGCCTATCAGTAGTTAGTGCCTTCAGTAGTTAGAATCTTTTATTTAGCTGGCAGTATTTCAGTAGTTTGAGAAACGAAGATTTTTGTGAGGTAAGTGATTTGCGAAAGGTATAGTTTAATGTTAGTCAGGGCCATTCTTTTGTAGGGATTAATTAAAGTGAGATTGCGTTGCGCTAAAAATATTGTGTGTCAGTTTAAGCACAGTCATGTATAATTTTTCTAAGGGGACGTTTCACCGTTTACACTGTCTAACGCTGTTTCTAAGTCGACAAATCCTTTGACGGTGACATGATTTTTCTTCAGTCTTCCTTCCTTTATCAAATGCAACGTCATAGTCGCTTTTCTGGTGCCTACTGATGTCAAATGAAGTATCGTTAGCATTCTTCTGTACATTGTTTTAGTCAGCAGCACGGATGCGTTAGTTATTAAGATGATTATACGATGGTTCTCCCACTGAAATAACCTTGTTGTCTTCAGGGTTGTACGGATGATATTCGTATTTTGCCGAAAGACTGGTGGTATGACACAGACTCATAGGTTCTGAATACCAGGTTGAATAGTCGTTAGGTTGTCAGTTCATCCAATGACAGTAGAATTTTTAATGCATTGTAACTGGTTCATATTGGACAAACTATGTAAACTTCGGTTTATAATCAAATCGACTTTATGCCTTTCTGGCTTGTTTAAGTTTTTCTGCAGCATCGCGTTTCTAATCCATTGCATATGGAAACATTTCTATACGACTTTCTTGCATCCACAGCACTAGATTTCCGTCTGGTGGCCAAAACTGGAATTATTTTTTTTTCCAGCTTGAATCGGTTCCGCATTGACGCATTAGCATATCAACCAACCTTGGCTGTCATACGATAATTACAGCTAATATTGGACCTCCGTGAGTAGCTGCGCTTTAATTATAACCACCCTGTAGAAAGCAGTCTAAACTCGCAAATAGGGCATTGCTGACCAAAATCATTCTGTCGGTATCAAACATTGGCCTGGATTTGAGAAAGAAATTTGTGACAAAGTGCGACTAAAGCACAGAATTGTATGGAAGTGAATGATAGACAATGGGTCTTCCGGAGAAGAATAGAATCGAAGCGCTTGCGATGTGGTACTACAAGAGTTTTTTAAGCATTTGGTGGACTGATGAGACAAGAATAGGCGAGGATAGAAAAATGTGGAAAACATCGAGAGCAAGAAGAGACAAGATTGTAAGACGCATGGAGGGAATAGCTTCCAAGGTACTAGAGGGAGCTGTAGAGGGAAAACTGCAGGGGAAGAAGAAGAATTCAGGAGGTTGGGAGCATCTGCTCCTTTAACAAAAGATGAACAGGTTGACAGAGGAGATGGAGTCATGGTAAGCCGAATTAAACCAGTCAGGTGACTGAGGACTACAGAAATTTTATAAATTTTATCTAACTACTACAGCCAAGTAAAATAGCCATCAATTTAGTTATCAGTGAAGAAATACGACATACTTGCGTGTTGAAAGAGAGAGAGAGATAGAGAGAAAACTTAAAGAAGTGAAATGGTGAAGAGAAAATAACGATAGACATGCTGAATCAGGCGCTATGATAATTAATTTGTTAGTAGAGTATTAACAGAGTTGTATTGTAACATATTGTCAGTGACTGTTGTATTTCACTAAAATGTAGAGTGATTCTCCTACAAATACACAATTACGACACGAAAGTCGATGAAAAGAGATGATGCATTCTGAAATTTTGCGTTCATATTGTAACCTAAATTATCTAAATGTTCATTACTACCGATTTCGGTAACTGGGAATCTGTGACGTTTAATAATGTCGTTCCTGTTATTCTTTTTTTTAACTTTTATTGTTCTGTTAAAAGTACTTTTCAGCAATTCACGGAGTCTTAACGTTAATCAAACTTTATATTCACGTTTTTATATTATAACCTAGAAAGTGAAAACAAGACCCCTAACGTAGACTGAGGAAATGGAAAGATAAGTCCGCATTTTTTTCGTGCTCCTCGATATGAACGTGAGTGCCTTTAACACATTCCGGGTTATAAAGACCACAGAATCCCTGGACCTTTCTGTGGAAGGCGCTACCTGCGTTTCTAACAAGGTAACAGGAATTAAAACTCCTCCCGTAGGCCGGCAAGATGGGAATCTGCTCCCATTGTCCTGGTAAACGTACGGAGAACCCAGAGAGGCGTATTATTATTATTTTTTTGTTTTCATGTTTCAGCTTCGCAGCTTTCTACTTCATTCCTTTTTCGCCGCTGATTTCACATTTTTGCGACAAAGGTAGTCTCCCCGCTCTATTCTATTTTGCAAACACACACAAACATACACGCACACACACACAAACGAAAACGCCCGCGCGGAGGAACTCACGCAATACACGCACACGCACAGAAAGAGAGAGAGAGAGAGAGATGACGGGATTCTGCAACTACTGGGATTTTGCAGGCACGAACGTGGACGCAGCGTATAGAACGGCGAGGGGAAGAAAGACCGTGACGCCCTCAGGAAGTCCTCAGAGCGGCTCTGCTCTGCCCGCGTCCCAGAAGATCTTATTTGCAGATTCGCTTATCTGGCCAGTTGTAAATTTTCGGCTTCTGCTCGGGCTTCGTTTCTCGCTTCGGAGCAGCCTGCAGAGTGCGAACGGGTTCGGTCCTCTGAGAGCGACGCCTCTTTTCAGAAGTGCGGTTCCTAATTAAACTCCGGTCCCATCTGTTAACGCAGGGAACACGCCGCTGTGTGTGGGCCGCGTCGTGCTGCTGGGATTCCCCAGCGCGTAGCGCCGAGCTCCAAAGGCCAGGATAATTACTGACGAATGAGAAGATATTGGACCACCGGCTCTCCGTGGCCTTTGTTCGCGCGTTGCGGGTGTAGCAGCCACACGAGAATGCAACGAGTGAGCGCGTATCTGGCCACATACGCACGCTGGCGCACATTCGAAGTGGGGAATATTAAACTACATTAAATGAGATTAGGGCTCTCATAAATTAAATGTTTTTAGATTTGTACTACTTCGTGTTCAGTAGATGTCCTCATGTATGGAGTGGTACATCGATCTCATTCATTATTATCACAATGGTCCGACAAAAAGTAACGCACAACTGCCGTAGCTCTCTGCTGGTAAACAAAGAAAAGGTTCAAATGGCTCTGAGGACTATGGGACCTAAGTTCTGAGGAAATCAGTCCCCTAGAACTTAGAACTACTTAAACCTAGCTTACTTAAGGATGTCACACACATCCATGCCCGAGACAGGATTCGAACCTGAGACAGTAGCGGTCCCGCGGTTCCAGACTGTACTGCCTAGAACCGCTCGGCCACTCCGGCCGGCACTGCTAAATACTAACAGAACATGTGTAAATAATAGATCTCAGCTATCAGTCGTCCTTTAGAATTTTTATTGGCGTCCAAAGGACGACATAACTGAAATCTATTATTTACAAGTCACAATAACAGTCGCTGCGTGCAGCAGCCTCTGAATGGAGGGCAACCTGACTAACAAAACATAGCGACAGTAGCACTAATAACTTATCACATAAATTATTCCCTGTATCTTTTCTTATACGTCGCACTGGACGATCAAGGTGACACCGTACTCTGCCAAGGAGCAGCTATCGAATTCCACATCAAATAAGGGAATAACTCGGCGACATTGGTGCACAGTTAGTAATTATCAGTTTAAGTGGTTTCAGGAGATGCGACAAGATGAGAGCACTGTCTACTTCTACTTCTAGTTAATTACTCTGCGATTCACGCTTCAGTACCTGACAGAAGTTTCATCAAACCGATTTCACATTGTTTCTCTGCCGTTCCACTGTTCCACTGTCGAACAGCGGGCGGGAAAATGGAACGGTTAAATCTTTACCTATTACTTTGATTCCTGTTACTTTATTATGATGATCATTCCTCCCTGATAATAGGTTCGTGACAATAAAACGTTTTCGTTTTCAGAGGAGAAAATTTTCGATTGAAATTTCGCGGAAAGATTTTTCCGAGACGGAAAATGCCTTTGTCTTAATGATTGGCAGCCCAGTTTCTTAATATATCCGTGACACTCTCTCGCCTGCTTCGTCATAACAGAAAACGATCTTCCTTTCTTTGCAATTTTTCGACGACCTTCGTTAATCGTAGCAGCAATACTGTAGTAGAGGACGGACGAGCGTAGTATACGTGGTCTCTTTAGTAGACCTATCTCATCTTCTAAATGTTTTACCAAGTTTGGCTTCCAAACAGCATTATCTGTGTGAGCATTCCAAATTTAGTTTTTCGTACTTGCAGTTCCTAGGTACTTAGTTAAATTTACGGCCTTTAGATTTGTGAGCCGGCCGGGGTGGCCAAGCGGTTCTAGGCGCTTCAGTCTGGAACCGCGCGACCGCTTCGGTCGCAGGTTCGAATCCTGCCTCGGGCATGGTTGTGTGTGATGTTCTTAGGTTAGTTAGGTTTAAGTAGTTCTAAGTCTAGGATGCTGATGACCACAGATGTTAAGTTCCATAGTGCTCAGAGCCATTTGAACGATTCTTCTGATGACTATAGTAGACGATCAATTCTCTGCAAACCATCTAAAAGGGCTACTCATATTATGTTCCTCTTCGATTACATACTCGAGGATTAGATACAGCATAGGGGCTATAGCACCACGTAGTTTAACGCCAAATATAACTTTTACTTTCTTTGACGACTTCCCGTCGATTACTACGTACTGTGACCTACGTTATAGGAAATTATTATTAAAATACAATGTAAAATAGTATTACAGCCATAAGATACTAAGTTTTCTGCTTTTATAAAGCGCTCAGTTTTACACGTTTGAACAATTAAACCAAGTTACCAAACTTTTGCATCACTTCGAAATATTGTTAAGATCCGAATGAACAATGATGGAACTTCTTTTCAGACACTAATTCATCATAAAGAAGGCATTACCTGCGAAAAGTCTAAGGTTACAATTAATATTGTCTCCAAGGTCTTTAATATAGAATGTGAACAGCAATGGTTCCGACACACCTCCTTGGGGCATGCCTGATGTTATTTCTGCGTCAGGTACATACTCGGAACCAATAAATCCTCCTTCCAGTCACAAATGTCGAATGATACCTCATATGACCATACTTAAGATATAAGCGTAGGTGTGGTAAGGAATCAAATACTTTTCGAAATGAAGGCATACCCCATCTACCTGATTGCCTCGATCCTTGGCGTTTTGGGTGACATGTGAGAAGAGTGTGTTCTAAGGTATTAATTACTATAAGTAAGCACCTCCTCTACAAATCTTCTACTGCCAACATATATTTGAACTTCCCTGAGCACAGAGTCTCGTGAGATATTTGAAGGAAATAGGCGTTATCAATTAAATTCAATTTGTCTTCCAGGAAGATCAGTGTACCATAGACGCAACCACAGATCTCTTCGAGAATGTCGTGAACTTGTTCTCTAAATATAAATATGTAAGGGTATTTACGGTTCTAAAACAGCATTTGGACGTTCAGACCATAGAACATTAGCACAAATTTTAAATGCGTATGGTATAAGAGGGAAGGAAGGAGGCAGGATCATATCTGAAAAACGGGAGCCAATACCGCGAGGTGACAAAAGTCATGGGATACTTCATAATATCGCGTTGGAACTCCTTTCGTCCGGCATAGTGCAGTAACTAGAGGTGGCATGCACTCAGCTGTCCGTTGGAAGTCCCCAGCAGAAATACTGAACCGTCTGTCTATAGCCGTCCATAGCTGTGAAATAATTTCCAGTGCAGGATTTTATGCACGAACTGACATTTCGATTATGTCCCCCTGGTGTCCGATGCGTTTCATGTCGGTCAATCTGAGTGACCATATCATTCGCTCGAGCTGACTAGAATGATCTTCAAACCGTGGTGCGCTGACATAAATGGCTTATTGTCATCCATTAAAAACTCATGAAGTTCACGAAAGGCTGCCAGGTGTCTTCTAGTAGCCTAACTAAACAATTTCCAGTCAATGATTGGTTCAGTTGGACCAGAGAACAGTAGTAATAGACGGCAAATCCTCGAGTAAAACTGAAGTGATATCAGGGGTTCCCCAGGGAAGCATCCTGGGTTCTCTGCTGTTCCTGATCTATATATATGACCTGGGTAACAATCTGAGCAGTTCTCTTAGGTTGTTCGCAGATGATGCTGTAATTTACCGTCTAGTAAGGTCATCCGAAGACCAGTAACAGTTCCAAAGCGATTTAGAAAAGATTGCTGTATGGTGCGGCAGGTGGCAGTTGACGCTAAATAACGAAAAGTGTGAGGTGATTCACATAAGTTCCAAAAGAAATCCGTTGGAATTCGATTACTCGATAAATAGTACAAGTCTCAAGGTTGTCAATTCAACTAAGTACCTGGGTGTTAAAATTACGAACAACTTCAGTTGGAAAGACCACGTAGATAATATTGTGGGGAAGGCGAGCCAAAGGATGCGTTTCATTGGCAGGACACTTAGAAGATGCAACAAGTCCACTAAAGAGAGAGCTTACACTACACTCGTTCGTAAAAAAAAAAAAAAAAAAAAAAAAGTTCAAATGGCTCTGAGCACTATGGGACTTAACATCTATGGTCATCAGTCCCTTAGAACTTCGAACTACTTAAACCTAACTAACATAAGGACATCACACAACACCCAGTCATCACGAGGCAGAGAAAATCCCCGACCCCGCCGGGAATCGAACCCGCGAACCCGGGCGTGGGAAGCGAGAACGCTACCGCACGACCACGAGCTGCGGACACTCGTTCCTCCTGTGTTAGAATATTGCTGCGCGGTGTCGGATCCCTACCAGGTGGGATTGACTGAGGACATCGAAAGGGTGCAAAAAAGGGCAGCTCGTTTTGTATTATCACGTAATAGGGGTGAGGGTGTGGCAGATATGATACGCGAGTTGGGTTGGAAGTCATTAAAGCAAAGACGTTTTTCGTCGCGGCGAGATCTATTTACGAAATTTCAGTCACCAACTTTCTCTTCCGAATGCGAAAATATTTTGTTCAGCCCAACCTACATAGGTAGGAATGATCATCAAAATAAAATAAGAGAAATCAGAGCTCGAACAGAAAGGTTTAGGTGTTCGTTTTTCCCGCGCGCTTTTCGGGAGTAGAATGGTAGAGAGATAGTATGATTGTGGTTCGATGGACCCTCTGCCAAGCACTTAAATGTAAATTGCAGAGTAATCATGTAGATGTAGATGTAGATGCAGATGTAGACATTCCATTCCATGTAAACACTGCCAACACCATTGTAGGGCCACCACTAGCTTGCACAGTGCCTTGCAGATAATTTGTGCCCACACTCGAACCCTACCGCCAGCTCTTATCAACTGAAATCGGGACTCATTTGTCCAGGCCCCGGTTTGTCATACTTCTAGGATACAACCCATATGGTCACTAGCACAGGAGAGGCGCTGCTGTCGATGTTGCGCTGTTAGCAAAGGCACTCGCGTCGATAATATGCTGCCATAGCCCTTTAACGCCAAATTTCGCGGCACAGTCGTAACGGATACGTTCGTCGTACGTCGCACATTTTGACTTCTGCGGTTATTTCACGCAGTGTTGCTTGTCTGTTACCACTGACAACTCTACGCGAACTCCGCTGCTCTCGACCGTTAAGTGAAGACCATCAGCAAGTGCGTTGTCCATGGTGAGAGATAATACCAGAAATTTGGGTATTCCGCGTTCGACGTCTGTTCATTCTCGTCCGTCGGCCTTACCCACGTGGGAAATCTTTTCACACGAATCAGAGTACAAATGACAGCTCCACCAACGCACTGCTCTTTTCACCTTGTGTAAGCTGTATTGCCGCCATCGGTATATGTGCATATCCACAGTGACGGGTAGCCGAAAGGGCACACGTACACACACGCCGACTGGCGCGAAGTCTGGAACAGGATTCGTAATGAATGTGATAAAGAAAAGAACGTAGCTACTAGAACACTTTTTTATATCGTCCTTTGGTATACAGCATTCTTGATGATACAAGTGAGACTATCTTGAGATACATGCAATGGTACAAATGGCGCCTTGCTAGGTCGTAGCCATTAACTTAGCTGAAGGCTATTCTAACTGTCTCTCGGCAAATGAGAGAAAGGCTTCGTCAGTCTAGTCGCTAGCAACGTCGTCGTACAACTGGGGCGAGTGCTAGTAAGTGTCTCGAGACCTGCCGTTTGGTGGCGCTCGGTCTGCGATCACTGCCAGTGGCGACACGCGAGTCCGACATGTACTAATGGACCGCGGCCGATTTAAGCTACCACCTAGCAAGTGTGGTGTCTGGCGGTGACACCTCAGTTGGCCACCTTATTGTACAGAGAAATTGCAAGAACAGCAGCAAAGAGAACAAGCTCCGAAGCAAGAATTCTACTCTTCTCCACCGCGGTTCCATTCTTGGTCCATTTCTCTTCACTTTATGTATAGATCACAACCCAACACTGTTACAGTAACGTAGTAATCTACACAGAAGACAGAACTCTAGTATTCGTGAGCAATGACAAAATAAAATTGGAAACAAAACCAGGTTTGGAAGTAAATACGTCTTTGCTAATCAAAGGTATTTTGATATAAATTTGCATAATCCCACTGCTAAAGCACTTTGCTTCAATTTCATACTAAGAAACCAACGGTATGGAGGTGAAAACACTTGAGCTGAGTCGGCCGCTGTGGTCGATTGGTTCTAGGTGCTTCAGTCCGGAACCTCGGAGCTGCTACGGTCGAAAGTTCGAATCCTGACTCGGGCATGGATATGTGTGATGTCCTTAGGTTCGTTAGGTTTAAGTAGTCTAGGGGACTCATAACCTAAAATGTTAAGTCCCACAGTGCTTGGAGCCATTTTGAACTTGCGCTGATGAGTGTATGTTGATGATGAAATTGTAAATTGGGATAATCATATACACTCCTGGAAATTGAAATAAGAACACCGTGAATTCATTGTCCCAGGAAGGGGAAACTTTATTGACACATTCCTGGGGTCAGATACATCACATGATCACACTGACAGAACCACAGGCACATAGACACAGGCAACAGAGCATGCACAATGTCGGCACTAGTACAGTGTATATCCACCTTTCGCAGCAATGCAGGCTGCTATTCTCCCATGGAGACGATCGTAGAGATGCTGGATGTAGTCCTGTGGAACGGCTTGCCATGCCATTTCCACCTGGCGCCTCAGTTGGACCAGCGTTCGTGCTGGACGTGCAGACCACGTGAGACGACGCTTCATCCAGTCCCAAACATGCTCAATGGGGGACAGATCCGGAGATCTTGCTGGCCAGGGTAGTTGACTTACACCTTCTAGAGCACGTTGGGTGGCACGGGATACATGCGGACGTGCATTGTCCTGTTGGAACAGCAAGTTCCCTTGCCCGTCTAGGAATGGTAGAACGATGGGTTCGATGACGGTTTGGATGTACCGTGCACTATTCAGTGTCCCCTCGACGATCACCAGTGGTGTACGGCCAGGGTAGGAGATCGCTCCCCTCACCATGATGCCGGGTGTTGGCCCTGTGTGCCTCGGTCGTATGCAGTCCTGATTGTGGCGCTCACCTGCACGGCGCCAAACACGCATACGACCATCATTGGCACCAAGGCAGAAGCGACTCTCATCGCTGAAGACGACACGTCTCCATTCGTCCCTCCATTCACGCCTGTCATGACACCACTGGAGGCGGGCTGCACGATGTTGGGGCGTGAGCGGAAGACGGCCTAACGGTGTGCGGGACCGTAGCCCAGCTTCATGGAGACGGTTGCGAATGGTCCTCGCCGATACCCCAGGAGCAACAGTGTCCCTAATTTGCTGGGAAGTGGCGGTGCGGTCCCCTACGGCACTGCGTAGGATCCTACGGTCTTGGCGTGCATCCGTGCGTCGCTGCGGTCCGGTCCCAGGTCGACGGGCACGTGCACCTTCCGCCGACCACTGGCGACAACATCGATGTACTGTGGAGACCTCACGCCCCACGTGTTGAGCAATTCGGCGGTACGTCCACCCGGTCTCCCGCATGCCCACTATACGCCCTCGCTCAAAGTCCATCAACTGCACATACGGTTCACGTCCACGCTGTCGTGGCATGCTACCAGTGTTAAAGACTGCGATGGAGCTCCGTATGCCACGGCAAACTGGCTTACACTGACGGCGGCGGTGCACAAATGCTGCGCAGCTAGCGCCATTCGACGGCCAACACCGCGGTTCCTGGTGTGTCCGCTGTGCCGTGCGTGTGATCATTGCTTGTACAGCCCTCTCGCAGTGTCCGGAGCAAGTATGGTGGGTCTGACACACCGGTGTCAATGTGTTCTTTTTTCCATTTCCAGGAGTGTATATCTACATCTAGATGAATACTCCACAAGTCACGCTAATGTGATTGGCAGTGCATTTCATCGAACAACTTTCACTCTATTTATCTACTGTTCCATTCTCGAACAGCGCGCGGAGGGGAAATAACATTTAAATCTTTCTGTGAAATCTCTCATTTCTCTTATTTTATTACGAAGACAATTTCTCCCTATGTGGGAGGGCGTCAATAAAATATTTTCAGAGTCGGGGAGATAGCTGGAGGTTGAAATTTCTTGAACAGAAATGATTTCCTCTCCAACTCGAATATCTTATCCGAGACACTCTGTCCCCTATTGCGCAATAAAACAAAACGAGCTGCACTTTTTTGAACTTTTTTGATGTCCTTCATTAATCCAACACGCTAAAGATCCCATACCGCATAGCAGTAACCCAAGCAGAAGACAAATGACCGTAGTGTAGGTAGTCTCCTTAGTACACCTGTTGCATCTTATAGGTTTTCTGCCAACAAAACGCCATCGTTGTTTTGCTTTGCCCACAGCATTATCTATGTGAGCGTGTGCTTGTAATTCCTAGGCACTTAATTGAATTGACAGCCTCTACATGAGTGTGATTTATGTCTTTTAGTACTCATGTGGATGAACGCACACTTTTCCTTATTTAGAGTCAATTGCGATTTTTCGCACCGTACAGATACCGACCGTGTCTAAGTTGTTACCGACGGTGTCTAATTTGTTTTCCTATTGGTTTCCATCTTGTGATAGCTTTAGTTGGTGGTAAATGACAGAATCATTTGCAAACTAGTTAAGAGGCCTGCTTTGACTGTTTGCTTGTATAGACTGGGAACCGCAGAAGGCCTATAACATTTCCTTGTGGAACGACAAATATCATCTTCGTTTCACTCGATGAGTTTCCGTCGATTACTACTTCGTGTTACATTGTAACAGAAAATCATGAATCCATTTACACAGTTGAGACGGTACTCCATATCCACGCAGCATGATTAGAAGTTTTGTGGAATTCTTTCAACAGCACTCATCCGTACCTACCGCATGAGACGCTACAAAGACTGATTAATTCATCTCGAGTTACCTACCTGTTCAGCACCACTAGTCAGCATGTGAAACGCACAGCTACCGCAAGAGTCACAAGGTATTTTATATTATGGGCCTCTGCAGCTGTTGAAGGGCATGGTGTTAAAAACATTTCCGCTGATAGCTGGTTAATTTGTCATCAGGTCCAACAATGTTGGAATGTCATAGGTGTACCCATTGGTCCTAGTCAAGGTATTTAGAGAATTCTATTTATATTGAACTGGCGAACGAAGGATGACCTAGACGTGATCTATTAATTTTGTCAAATCACTTGTGGCTGGATCATGTAGTTATAGACTATTTTTTAAGATTTGCTGCATAGGTATGACGGCAGGGTAGGGAAATGTAAACCCAGTCCGTACAGGTGACTGAGACGCCTCAAGGGTTTCAGTAATTACATTCCTTATAAAAATAACGATCTCTGCAGTAAAATGGCGCACCGTGATGTTCATTCGCCGAGACAAACGACTCACGGAGATAGCAGTTAACCCAGATAGTAGCTCAAGGATATTACTCGAAACTTAGTTCGAGAGGCGCACTTCTTGCTCGATGACGTATTAGCGCAAGATGTGGGCAGTAGTGGTGACGTCAGTCGAGATAAGAGACACAATAGCTACTGTGGAGTGGTTATAAGGACATTCTGACTCGACTGGGTAGGGTGGGATGGTTCAATAACTTGCTGAGTGAAAGAAGTGACTTAGGCCATCGAGAGAATTCGCAAAATTCAGCAGTAGCTTTCTTTATCGTTCGCCATTTACAGACTACAGCAGACCTGCCCAGGGACGTACATTTTTCATTGTACAATATGCACATCATAATACCTCCACCAACTGCCACAAAGGTGACTTGCTGGGAAGTGGTATGTATGCTCTCTTGCTTTTTCACTACAGTTTAAAACTACGATCGGTTTGTCCTTACGTATTCTGAGACTTCACGTTCTTCTAATGGCGATATTCCTTCGCCCACACAATATCCGCCTGTCGGAAGGCATCTTACGGTGTGTGGCGTTAGGTATTTCTGGTATTACCGTCATTGCTATTTGCCCCCCCCTCCCCCCCCCCTTTCGCTCACCGTTCTTTTCTTGTTCCACTCGCGTTGGCGCGTGCGAAGGATGATTGTCGGTAAACGCCCGTGTAAGATAGAGGTATAAGGGAGGACGTAACGTGTTGCGCGCGACTTCCCGGAAAGCACTCCCTCGAAATGCCAGCGGTAAACCTCACCGTGATTCACAATGCCTTTCTTGCGTAGCTCTACAGGAGTTTGAACGCAGACTCAAATATCACGCGAAGAAATGCATTGTTGTATATCGATCTTGTCCACCTATTTCATTATTCCAACCTGATACTCGTCTCAAACTGACGATAAATACTGAATATTCGGTGAAGCTAGCGTTTTGTAAGCCACTTGTTTCTTGAATGAATTATATTTCCTGAGGATTCTTTCAACGAAACACAGATTGTCATCTGCTTTTCTTTACTGTATGATTATATCGCTTCTGGTCACTCATTAATGGTACGCCTAAGTATTTTAAATAGTGTCTGTTTCGAGTGACCTGTCACCAAAAGTGTAATCGAGAAACATAGGCAACACCACCAGGGTTACTGACTTAGCTATTCAGCAGAAACAAACAGTCAATACTGTAAGTCTGTCACGGACATGAGAACACGTTGTTACATTGGCACAGGTCACCACTCACAAATCACACATTCAGCAGCACGTCCACTGAGAGAGAGGAACAGGGATATCTGCGTTAGATCTTGCTTTATGGAGCAACAAGCTGTATCCCAAGCGCAGTACCACATATCACAGACTTGACAGTGCAGTTAATAGCCTGTAACAAATTGTTAAGCAAACACAGCTGAACGTGCGACGCTGACCACAAATAAAAAACGGGCTGCACTCTGTCATAAGGAACAAAGTCTGCCACACATCTCCATAACTACCGCAGTCCTCCAGCTCTGAATTCAGTTTGTCATTAGGATCGATGCCATGTCTACCGAAACACTTGAAAATGGTTCAAATGGCTCCGAGCACTATGGGACTAACTTCTGAGGTCATCAGTCCCCTAGAACTGAGAACTACGTAAACCTAACTAACCTAAGGACATCACTCACATCCAATGCTGGAGGCAAGATTCGAACATGCGACCGTAGCGGTCTCGCGGTTCCAGACTGTAGCGCCTAGAACCGCTCGGCCACCTCGTCCGGCGAAACACTTCACTGAATTATTATTATGATGTAATTAGACCCATGTGTAGGATGTTCCAGCAGTTCTAGAAGAGCTCCTACGTGGAGTTATTCCCTGTACAACTCATGAAATGCTTCCTGTTTTATCCAGTCAAAACATCTGGTTGCTACGTTTCCTTATTCTTTTTAGCACTGACGATGGCTCTATTGTAGCTGGAATCTAGCTAGCTCTACTGCTCTGCAGTAAAATAGAGGTTTATATGAGGCTGACTCCTTTGTTCATCTGATTATAGGAGCGAACGCAGTCTCTCCAGTGATGCTCCCAAAAATATCGGACGAGCTTGACTATCGTGTGGATGTTTAACGATCGTCTGTTGAAGAGAACATTGTACATTTTTGATAGGTAAATGAAAACTTAAGTTGCCAGTAATACTGTAAAAATTTGCGTTTAAAGCAAACACCGTTATATGTTCCGATAGAGTTTTTGGAAATAATTGCTTGTGATTTTGCGCCTAAGATAAAATTTACCATTAACACTATCTTCGTTCACACTAGCCACCTGAAATCAGATGTTTCCGATACCCTGTATATAGGAATGTATGTGATACACTTTAGTAGATTTATTATAAGACTCTTAGAGACGGAGAGAAAGTGAGTCAGTGATGTTCTGGAAAGTAACGACAGGGATTTGGAGACATGTTGACTCTAGTACCACAGCCAGCTGTGCTAGATTTCCCGCTTGAGGACCCATGGCGCGAAGGGTCAGACGGAGATGGTCTCGTGGTTTCTCGATTGTGTTTAAATCCGGGGAGTCTGATGGCACGCACACTGCATGTGACACGTTGCCTTGTCCTGCTGGCAGGTACCTTCGTGCCGAAGAGCAAACTGCATGTAGGGGCGGACGTGGCCCCAAGAATAGATGCATACTTGTGTTGATCCGTTGTGCCTTTCAGAATTACGAAAAGAAACTGGGAATGCCACGAAAACATCCCCAGGCTACAAGACTCTTCCGCTGATTGTTGCTGGGCGTTTTCTTTCAGACGGTTCAGGCCGATGGAGCATAAAAGGTGAATCATTTGAAAAGGCTACTTGTTGCCACTCAGTGAACATCGAGTTCTGGTATTTTACACGAAATTCCAGCCTTCGTTGCTGATGGACAGCAGTCAGTATAGGTGCATGAACCAGGCGTCTGATGCGGATGTCCAAGGACAGCAACGTTTGCTGAACTGTCGTTGAGGAGCGGGAAGTTGTTCAAAACTGCCCGTCCATTTGTCCGTAAGCATCTCAGAGGCCATCGTTCACCCCTGTTAACTCTGGCCCTTAGTGCAACACAACCGCCTCGGAGTCTTTTTTGGATTGCACCATTTAGCCATGCACGGTATTCTCTTACTACGGTGGCACTCGAAGAATTTACAAACATAGCCGGTTCTGAAATGCTTCCACTCTTGTCCGTAAAACCTATAATAATGGTCTTTTGGATGTCAGATAAATCGCTCCATTTCTGCATTATGACAGCGGTTGTACAGTTGTCAACGTCCCCCTCCCCTTCCGACACGCTTTATATACCCTCCATGCCGGTGCTGCCAAGAGCCGGCTGTGAGTTGCCGTCAAACATAGGCTGTGGTAATATTAATGTGACTACACCGGTACTAAGCACTGATTGCCACGTATTCCTCTGTCAGAATTACTCTGTTCTCCCAATCAAAACATTCATTATCAACCTTCAAAACATATAACTGCACGTTGTGATACAAGATTTTCAAGTACGAGTAATTAAAGAATCTCGCTTAATACTTAACCAATTTTAATAATCATATTAAGCACAATATGATGTTAGAGAGTCAAAGGACATGAAAGGAAGCAGTGGTTGAGCAGGCAGTGAGACTCACTATCGTCGATGCTATTCCGTCTTTAAATGAACAAGCTCTGAAAGAGACCATGGGGAAATTTGGAAAGGGAATAATAGTACACGCTATAGAAATGAAATTTAAGATTGTCCAATGCCATTGCAATTCTGTCGGCAAAACACTTGGATCAGTTGTTCATCGGAATGGATAGTGTCTTGAATGTGAACATAATCAAAAGCAAAATTACGGTAATGAAGTGTAGCTGAATTACATCAGCTAATGCCGAGGGAATTACTCGTACATCAGGAAATGAAACACTGAAAGCAGTAGATTTGGCCTGAGCACTATGGGACTTAACATCTATGGTCATCAGTCCCCTAGAACTTAGAACCACTTAAACCTAACTAGCCTAAAGGACATCACACAACACCCAGTCATCACGAGGCAGAGAAAGAAAGCAGTAGATGAATTTATCTATTTGGGCAATATCATAACTGATGATCGACGAAGTAGGGAAGATATAAAAAGGCAGGTTGGCAACAGGACCCAAGAAATTTCTGGAAAAGAGAATTTGCAGAACCCAAACATACTACAAAGTAAAGGTGCCGCCGAGTTTTATTGTCTACTACAGGAATGTTGATATTTTGATATGGTTCTCACTAAGAGGAAAATGTATGTCTATAATTTATTACCGCTATGCCAGCCAAGTAGTCCAGCAATAGGTACTTACTAGTACTTGTGCGATGCTGGGGTGGGTGACTAGCCTAACACAAATTAAATTCTTAAGAAGTCTTTTTAGAATGTATCTGTCTGCAGAGTAATGTTCCGTGAAAGTACTTCAGAGAAAAAGATAATAGCTTTTCAAATGTGGTGCTGTAGGTGAATTCTGAAGAGTAGTGAGAAGATCGGACAACAAATAAATAGATATTGAACAGAAAGGCGGATAAAAGGTATTTATGGTAGAACTCGTTTAAAAGAAGGTATCGGTTGCTAAAACATTTCCTGAGGTATTAGGATACAGTCTGTTTGGTAACGGAAGGAAGTATGTGGGGGGGGGGGGGAGGGGAGGGGTTAAATAGTAAGGGAGACCAAGGCTTGATTACAGCCGGTGGAATTTGATGCATGTAGCCCGTAGTAATTATAAAGTAATGAAGAGCCTTGCAATCATACACCAACATGGAAAGCTACATGGGGCTAGTCTTTGGAATGAAGCCCGTAAGAATGAGAACAAGTTGCTCAACTACAAGGAATTGTTTGCTTGAAATGGTGTGGAAATAAATCGCTAAAATACTCTACGATCAACACCTCAATAAAGTAATCAATTTAGTTAACTCAGTCTATAAAAACTGATATGAAATCTCTCCTAGTATTCCTCGAAATATGTGGATACGAAACCGCCTTAGCACCCCGAAAATGTTAGTAAGTTGAGGAACACTAATCACATGATATGGGCGAAAGCATTTGATACTTCACTGATAGATACAGAGATGGTAGTGACATGTAATGTTGTATAACACTCTATAATGCGAATGTTGTTCGTGTAAACGTAATAAAAATATCTGTATAACATAGCCATAATATCCGTATTACATGTATTAAAATCCTTTGAAAGAATAGTTAAGCGATTTCATCAGCAATAAAGATTTCTGCTATTGCCATTATCTATTTAAATGGAACTAAGACATTTGCACGAATTACACTAGCTCACAAAAGGGTGAAGCATTCAGATGGATAGAAGTACTGAAAGAAATGAAGCTTTACCAATTAAGAGGGTATGTAGTGTTATTTCATTGATTACTAAATTGAGTCAAATTTACCAAGCATTTGGAAGTTTGAGCCCATGTATCAGTATGACGTTGCACCCCCTTTGGTCTGGATGCGCCCACTAGTTTGTTTGGGAAGCGTGACGTAAAGCCGCTGTACTGGTGGTTTTTTCCTGAGCCAAGCTGTCCCCCGTCTGTTGTACCTGGACCTTGATATTTTAGATACTGGCTCTGTGATGGGGTCTGATATCCGAGCTGGTCACACGAGTGTTTTGATGGAGAGAGATCTCAAGAGCCGGACGGTCACGGGAGTATGTCAGTATCACACAGACCATATAGACATGTGTATACGAGATTTGTTCTGCAGAAAAATTACTCCAAAATAGTGTCGCATGAAGAGTAACGCATGAGGACGCAGAATGTCTGTCACGTTCTCATAGCTGCGTGAAACTCGAATCCAGAAGGCACACAGCTGAGCCTCTCAAAAATGTTGGAAGCGTGCAACGTCATCCTAGGTTGCTGACATGGTCACCGACAATGGTTATCTAGGGTAGTGTAGAGCTGTGATTCGCTTTTGAACATAGCGTGACAACATTCGATGTTTCTCGATCATAGCACCACTCCAAATGCATCCCTTTTTGTTGTGGCGTTTACGGCATCCTAGGCCGGGACCGTAATTGCTCAGGTGCTGTTATTCTTAGACCGTTGGCGTGGGACGACACTGACGGTTGCAGACAGTCCATTACTTGCTCTCGGATGGCTGACGCAGATGGGAAAAGATTACGATGTTCTTCGTGCACAATACAGCCAGTCTCCCTTCAGGTGATCATGCTCCTATGCAGTGGAACACGAGGCAGATGTCACACACGAATGTCGCAGAAGCCTGGATATTTGAAGATACAAGCTTGCTAAATGGTGACTTATAATGAGGTCCCTTTCAAACTCTTTCATGTGCTGATAACTCTTCTGCCTCATATGAACTGTTTACAATTGTTTGTTGTAACTATTAACTGAACTGAATTCCTATTCTTCCTGTGTGTGTGTTCTATAATCTTTAACGATGCAAGTGATGTAACTACGAAAACACTATCTGATAAAAAGAAACACCAAATCAGTCTGAAACTGTATAACTGTATTTTTATCAACATTTGCCGAAACAATTAGAAAACATGAACTGTAAACTAAATAAGTTCTCCTATGAAATTCTGCAATGCGCATTGCAGTGGACATTGCTACAATGCGTGGCGTCACAATATGTAATATGAAGTTCTAATACTCAAGGCTAATAGAGTAATAATACTGAATAAAATTACAAACTAAATTTTGGCAGAATAATTGACAAAAATGCTCGCTTTGTGAATTTAGGTATGCAGACTGACTAAATACAGTTCAGCATTACATGACACAAACGCAAATGTAGCGCTGCACTATGAGAATAAGTATCTCTGCATAAGAAATGAAATCTGAATGAAACTTTACCTACACTGAATCTGATAATAATTTTGAAATGCGATGCTTAGCTCTGAAAGACTTTATTATTTGCTAGTATTGATCCTAACAACTTTTGCCGGCCGGAGTGGCCGAGCGGTTCTAGGCGCTACAGTCTGGAACCGCGCGACCGCTATGGTCGCAGGTTCGAATCCTGCCTCGGGGATTGATGTGTATGATGCCCTTAGGTTAGTTAGGTTGAAGTAGTTCTAAGTTCTAGGGGCTGATGACCTCAGCAGTTCAGTCCCATAGTGCTCAGAGCCATTTGAACCTAATAACTTTTCGGGCTTACCTGTGGCAACGAAAGCTCGGTGGTGCTCGAGAGTGATGAATATAAAAGCAAACCAGCTGAAGAGGAAAGAAAGCCTTGGGCAGCGCAATACAAGGACATGCAACCATGCTATACAGACCACGTCTCAATTGTAGCCACTGTATTCCACGGAGTGCAACGTAAACGCGTTACTCTGCCATGAGATTAGTTTACTGAACGGGTAAAGGAGTGGTGCACGAGAAAATCTGAGTGGAAGCCATATGACCATCTTACGTTGTTTAAGCGCGCTTAGCAGTGTAACTAACCTGAACCAATAAAGAAAAACTGCACTAACGCTTTCTCGTTTTTAAACACATCATAGATTACACGCAAGCAAGCAACACAGCGACAACATAATCTAAAAATAGTGTTCACATCACTTTCATAAAATACGCAAGAAGACTGGAAACCTTATAGAGTATGCAGCAGCTCCGGTTCTTCACAATGATTGTTCAACATCTGACGCTATTCGCGCCCAACCAGGCCTGGTAACAAACACTAGTACGCCCGCCCTGGTGGCCGTTCTACCTACCACAGATAACTGCAGCTCTTATCATTACGTACCTGCCAGTGGTGGGTACGTGTACCAACCTACAGTGACATCCAATCACTTCGTCTAAGCGCTTCATTTTTTTTTCTTTTTGTCACCCGTTATGTTTATGTGCATTCTCTAACTCACTGTCCTCTTGTAACATAATGTAGGGATATTCATACAAAGCTGTCTAGGTCCCTTCTGGAAACAGCATAGAACATAATTTTCAGTAGTCATTATAAATTGCGATCACTATAGTATTGTGAAGCGCTCATACTCTTACCTATCTAAACCGTAACCTATATAAAAGGTAACACTTACATGACCTAATAATTATGATTTATCTCAAAAACGTGTCTTAGATGAGCCGGCAAACCAATATCAGAAGCCATCCGGCAAATAACATTTCTTGTTCAAGCAGACTTTTTTTTTAGTCTAAAGCTCGTTTTCACAGTTAGAATTACACCAGATTGATGTACTGGCATAGCACCTACGTCGCGACGCTAAAGTTTTTGATCTGATGATGGCTGCAATGCCGAAACCTACAATTAGCTTTAATAAATTAGTATGTGACCTATGCACTGTTTTCTACAATCTAATCAGATACAAACGTCAGTGGTATCCTCAAAATGTGCACACAGCCTCATTTCGCCCACCAGGTTCCTCCTCTACTATTTCGTTCGCTTTTTGTTACTGATTCATAGTAATAATGAAGAGATATTCAGTTTAGAGCTCACGTATTTGCATGTTTGTCACGTATCAGCCAGCATCCGGCAATAAAAAGTGCTGTTGCAATTAATAATTAATATTTCTGGCAACTAATAATACCAAATTTTATAATGGTATGCAGTTCTGAAAGATGGTGTGTTGGCATTTATATTTTAATAGAAATGTACGTCGTAGATTTAAAAAAAAATTATAATGTGGACGATAATTGTACTGCTTTTACTGGGGAATGCCATACAGGGAATGTGTTCAAACATGTGTAAAAGATTTAAATAATTTTCCCTTGTAATTAATGGGATTCATTAAAGCAAAAGCAGTATACTTCCCTACGTCGCAGAAATTCAGTTGTAGGTGGAGAGATTATTGTGGTATAGTGATGTGGAAACCAACTGTGAGGGAAATAGTGGGATTGACTACCATCATACAGGTTGTTATATGGAGGGAAGTTATGGAAACAGGAGCCCTGACGAGATGAGGAAACTGTGTATTCTGATGAAGCTGGAGGGATGCAGATTCCGTGGTCAGGAAACGACTGCGTGATTGTTGATACGTTCGTTGTAAGTATATGAAAGTATCCTTGCTGCTATTCTTGTGATAAAACTAACGATGTTTGTTAAGGTACTTCATAATTGCATGTAATGTATGTTTAGTACAGCTCTCGGTTAATAATGGCCGGTGACGACATTGCTTTGTCTGCAAACTTTCCCGTATATAGACCAGTTTCCTGAAGATAACTACAGAAGTATGTACGAAGTTTGCAACGTCAGTGTGATAGTAAAATGAACAAAAGTAATTTTTCCAACTGGCATAGTAATGACTACAACGTTACGATGAATACGGTGACTTCAGTTTTACATATGGAAAAACACTACTTCCAACCGTGTAAGTTGCAGTTAGATTCGACTTCGTAAGTACTTTTTAATTAATTTATTGCAATTTACTTAATTAGATTTATTAGTTGAAGATCTTTATGTGTCATGCTCTTTTCCTGATGATAGACAGCCGACTGATTGGCAAAAATGCAAGAGAATATTTCGTTAAATATGTAGGAAAAAACTTAAAAACAAGTATCATTCTTACAGTTTGCTCGTTCGATGCTAGCAGCGCTAGAATCACTCCATCTGCCAGTCGTAAACTATAACTGCAGTGAGTTTGGCGAATCTCTTTGTTACCCGTTGATGGTTCTGCTGGACCATGAATCTTGCAGCACGCTCCTGTGTGACCCAGACCAACGACAATGTCCTCGGCGAAAAAAATGCCCGCAGTGTCTAACGTGCTACAAGAAAACCAAATATTGTTCAAAAGTACGCAGATATCATATATCCTTCAAGTGTTATATGCCTCACTGCCGAATATTACGAAATGAAGACACTCGAGATGACTTACGGATACGTATTTGCCGAAAGGGAAAGTTGAAATAGGCGGAACAATTGGTGGCCTACTACGAGACTAGGCTCCCAGTGCTACGTAATGTATGTATATCATTTTTTCCTTCCGTTGAGTTTCACATTCACCAACAGCTTACTGGCGGGTGTTGGGGAAAACAAATTTTAATTTTGTGGAAGGCAGGAGGTAGAAGAAATGAAGCCTAATTTCTCACAAAATTAAATTAAAAACTATTGAATAACAATCAGGGAATCGATCAGGAAATATTGAATTCCAAGAATTAGATGATAGACTTCAGCTTTTGCGTAAAGCAAAGTGGTCCACAAGCAACTTGTTTTACGAAATAACTAGTTTTTTTCCGATAACGTTCAATGATCAGTAGACAACAATATTGTAGATCAGCGAAACTTTCGAAGAAGACTATATCAAATGCGACATTTTCGAGGGTTGGGCTCTTGAGTGTCATGCCTATACGGATCAGCAGTTACCGTAAACGTGACTAATGTTTCACTAAATGTTAAACTAATATTTGCTATTCCGGCATCATGTGTTAAAAATTTTAACTTGACAACTTTATTAATTATATTTGCTTATTTAAATCTATTTTTTCGCGATGTGGAAACTTAGTGCTTCGTATAGCGTTACTAATCATTTATGGTCAAAATAAAAGTATTTTTAACAAAAAAGATGTTTTCACGCGTTATAATTTCATGTTTCATACCAATTTCGAAACATTTTACCGACGAAAATGGTAAATATAAATATAAAAAAATCAAGGCAATTATTTTTTTAAGACATTGCGTCTTAGAACTACCGTTTTGTTTAATGTGATGAATTTCCAAATAAAACCTTCAAAAATATAGTAACTATGATAAACATTTCATGTCCGATATTACCCAACTATGTTCTACTAGCAATTCGTCGTCATACAGCGATCACTACACTCCCGTCATCAGTTTATGAAGTGGACCAAGGTACTGGAATATGTACTCCAAGTGTAGATTTCGACGTTTCGTTTGGGACGTTAGAAATTGGGAACTGCTACCAAGTACCTGGTCAGCTTTTGCGCGGTGGCCGAGATTATAAAATGTAATTTATGGCAGTTGACGGCAGAATGTAATTTAGTTTAACAACCCTCTTGGAAGAGGCTGTTCTACCATCAACAGTGATAACTGAAGCATGTTTATGATAAAGGAACTGTCGTCACTACTGTTTATACACTATACTTATGTTAGTGGATCAACATTATAATATTTTACTGACTCATCTACTTTATTTTCATAAATAACGAAATGTTCTCGCGAGAGAAAATGTCATGTTTTGTTTATATATGGTGTGATCCTAATTTTCTTTCGGCTCGCTAGTTAAAAGGGTGCGGTATGCCGAGATGAAATACACGGCGGCCGCGACGACTCCTCGCGCAGTGCGTTCAGATAATATGTCTCATAAAGGGCATTCGGGGCCGCTCCGCTGGACGGATAATGGCGGGAGTTTGTTTGCCCTCTTATCTCAGTTATAAATTGCGAGCTCTGACGGAGTGAAATAGCTGCTACTCTCTTCAAGAGTGCCGCAGAGGCGGCTGCAAGGGAGCAGAGAAAAGTGAAAAGGCTTCGTGGTATTCTCTGCCAAGATGAGACCACAATTGCAGAGCCGTGTTGTGGCAGGAGCTGGTGGTATTGGTGAAGCTGCACCGATGATGCTCTTACTTTGTTTTTCATTTTGCCTCACTAAGGAGCATGTTTGAACTCCCGTAGCTGGTTGTCCTTATTTTCTTCCCAACATCTCCTCGTTCACTCAAAGTGTTAGTACTTCTTTATCTCTATCATCATCATCATCTGTGTTCTGTCCGAGGGCAGGTCTTTACATATAGGTCCCTGTGCAATCGTGTGATACGCTACCCTGTTCGTTACCGCGTAATTGTTTCCTAAACTTATAGTATCCACCATAAGGTATCTTCTAGGTCCTCTTCACCGTCTTCCATTCACCATCCCTTCCATAGCATCCATCAGTAAACAATCTCTTGTCATCCAATGTCCAAGCTAACTGTCTTTCCTCTTCCTGATTCCCTTTAAAATTTCTCTCTCTTCCGCCACTTTTGGTAACATCTGTTCATTTCTCACTTTGTCTACCCACTTTATCCCTTACATCCACTTCCAAATCCCCATCTCAAATGCTTCTGTTCTTCACTCTTTCTCTTGCCTCAGCTCCTCAGAATGCCACTCTCCACATAAAGCACATCGCCAGTCTCTTCCTCAGGTCCCTGTCCTTGCATCCACCTACAAGTCTTCTCTTCTTATTCAATGCCTCCTTGGCAATTGCTGTATGCCTTTTTCACCTCAGTCTTGGATGTCAAGCCTTTCGTAATTGTGCTTCCCAGGTATTTGAAAGTACCATCTTGTTCTGCATCTTCCAATCCTAACTTCATAGGTATTCTTACTTTTCTCGGTGTTATCACCATAAGTTTTGTATTTTTCTAGTAATATCTCATTCCTCACAGGTCTTACTTAATTCTGTTAAAACTACAATCACTGTTCTTAAGCTCTCTGCCAACAATATAACATCATCCGCAAATCGAAAACATTATGTCCTCATACCACCAACCCGCACTCCTTTCCTTCGTTTCAAACATTTCTGAATAATATGCTTCAAATCTATGTCCAACAGTATTGTGGAGAGTCAGGAGTGTTGTCTCACTCCCCTTCCAATCGTGCTTTCTTCTGTCATCTCATTGCCAGTCTGTAGTAGTATTTTCCGTAGTAGGTATAGATTCTTCATCAGCCTTCAATCCGACCAGTCGACTCTATTTCGTATACTACTAATTTATTCCGCTGTTCTCTGTCACAGGCTTCCTCCAAGTGAATAAAAACAGTCTAAACTTCCCTTCCTCTTTCAGTGCATCGCTCACCTGTGCTTCGCAATAGTCCAGTTGCACCTGCTCTATCTCCCCTCTTCTAAATCCGTGCTGCTCCTCCGCAATACATTCTTCCAGTCTTCTGTCGAGTCTCCTAACCATCCCTCCTAGTAGAACATTTGCTGAATGAAAAGCCAAACTTATTTTTCCCAATTCGTCATATTTTCTGACATTGGTGTTCTTCTCAATGGATGTCATTATTGTCAAGAGAAAGTCATCGGGCCATTCACCTTTTTGATAAAATTATCTTATTACAAAGATAAATTAATCTTTCTGTTGAACCAGAATTTTATCGGATAGGCTTCTCAGTAAATTTCCGTTTGTGGATTATGTTTTTCAGTTAAGTTCTATCTTGGACCACGAATGTAAATTTATTTTGGTTCTTTATTAACTTCTATTAGTTAGAAACAAGTTATCTGAACGAAATTATTCTAACAGCCCTATGTAACGCTAAAGGGGCCACTAGATGTCACGCGTGGCGCAGCCGCCAGTGCAAAAGGAGGCGAAAATTGCAGTGGAGAATCAGGAACAGCAGAATGGGCAGTCGGGAGAGTTCAGGGTCATCGAACGTGGACTAGTCACTGGATGTTACCTGACTAACATATTCAACATGGACACTTCAAACCTTCTAATACTGTCCAGGTCGACTGTTTGTGATATTATCATGAAGTGGGAACAACTACAGGTAAACGAAGAGCAGGAAGATCTCATGTATTGATGAATGTGACTGTCGAGCATTTTGGATTGCAGCTAGTGCAGTGAATCTGCTTATGGATTTCTTGTTGACGCGGTACAGTGTCTGGGCCGCCTCTCATAAGAAACACATTTCTATAGCGGCTTCTAAGCGACGGTTGGCATGGTCTAAAGACCGACACCACTAGACGGTGGGTAACTGTAAATGAGTGATGTGGGGGTGATGAATCACCCAATACCCTATGGCATCAATGGAACGGTTTGTGTCTGATGAATGCCTAGAGAACGGTACTTGTCATCATGTCTAGCGACAACAGTTCAGTACAGAGGAGGTGGCGTTACGGTAGGGGTAGGTTTTTCGTGTGATCGCCGTGTTACGCGTAGGAAGACTCTACGTATCTAAGGTGGCGAGCAAGTTTTACAGAGATGTTTTCTACGTACAGCATTATAGATGAATGGAATGACATCATAAGATGCTACACAATAAAGGTGAATTTTCATTGTGCATATCTATGAATATTTGAATGATGTTCAAGAAGTATATTGTCAACTGCAATGGATTTTGCAGCACTTGAAGACCGCTGCTGTAGTACTGGTCTGAACAAATTCGAACGGTCCTTTACTTGATAACACGCATGTAAAAAATGGTTCAAATGGCTCTGAGCACTATGGGATTTAACATCTGAGGTCATCAGTCCCCTAGAACTTAGAACTACTTAAACCTAACTCACCTAAGGATATCACACACATCCATGCCCAAGGCAGGATTCGAACCTGCGACCGTATCGGTCGCGCGGTTCCAGACTGAAGCGCCTAGAGCCACTCGGCCACTCCGGGCGGCACACATGTAAACTACGAGCAGAAAGTTCCCCCTATTTGTTCATTCTGCTCTCGGAGACTTCAGACTCAAGCCAAACCCACACACGGTAATGTAGTGAAGTAAGACTGAGTGGTATCGGTGGCCAAGAAGTAGCGCTATGGCGACCGATCCAACGCTCAGTGCAATGTCACTGACCGTACAGAATTTGCAGGAGCCACGTCTTGCTGGAAGTACACTCGACGCCTAGTAACCAAAAGAATACCTTCCAAGTATTGTAATAACACATTTTGAAGGATATCAATATACCGTATTCCGCTAAGACGATTGTCCAAAACAACTAGGCAAATGGGATGTTCATCAATAATACCACACCACACGTTCACTGAAGATACGACACTGAAATTTTGTTTCCACAGTAGCGTTCAGAATTTTATCTGCTCACACGTAGATTATCGCGTGTTATTGCTGCATGTTCGCAGGTGGGGGATTTTCATCCGCCAAATAACTGTGAAAATTCATGGTGAACCTTCACCTGTCCTGTTTCGCACAGTTCGCTTCCCCACTAATTTTGGTCATACGACCATTGTCAGGCATATGCTAGCCCAAACGGCTGGAAAGTTATACCATTACTCTTACTATGGTACAACTTTCCAGACGTTTGTGTCAGCTTATGCTTGATAGTGGTAATTTGACCGAAACTAGTAGCGAAGCGAATTGTGCAAATTAAGTCAGCTGAAGGGTCACCAAGAATTTTAAGTGGTATTGATGCGGTTGCGGGCAAGTGTTAACACATAAGTGAATAGAATAGGTGGAAACTAGCGTACACAGATTTAGTTTCGTTTGGCATCATCTACACGCAGATTTTGCACACTCTGCCGATGATACGGATACGGACCGTGTTCATGTACAGTGCGCATCGCTCGTGTTCGTCGAATAGCCATCTGTGTTCAATTCTTCCTGAGCTGGTGGTTCGGCTGCGTTCTCCCATTTCAAGAACGTTCTCAGCTTCACTAAGATCTTGTTGGGTGGGACGTTGAGATACAGCATGCACGCTGGGAAGCGTACTACACTCACGTCAACTGTCAAACATCCTGCTAAATACGCTGCTATCCGGAACTCTGCGGTTAGGAATAGTCGCTCGTATTCGTGAACAGCGGCTAAGGAATTCCCATTGCAAAACCCGTGCGCAAAAATCATGCCACCATAGTCCGCGTACGTGAACAACTGTGGTATTTTGATTATACTACCCGGTACAGTTTTGGCCATACACGTCACGACACCGCAGTACGCTGGTGCAACCACTGTGATACTGAGACGTGAGATAACCAAAGTGTGTAGTTGTAGAACTCCACTCCGCACCGTGTACAAGTGCGCACTGCAATAGTAATTAAAGACACACTACGTAGCCTGATGTAGCTTTTGTTAAAATCGCATTTAAGTGTTGGTGAAGAAGGACAAGCGACTGACGGCCGTGATTTTAGATACTGTTAAGAAAATGGCGTATCTTCAAGATTTCTGGTTCGACATCACGAATACTATCACCCCTCAATACCAGTATCTTTCCTCCTGGCTTATCCTGTAGTTACATTAGGTATAATTCTGATGTTTATATAGTTTTAGAGCAATTTACGGCAAAATATCTAGCCTCTTATACAATATAACGATAGTAATTTCTCTCTGTTTTCTACAGTCAATTCCTGTTCCCAGATCAACTTCGTTTTTGATTAACTACTTTGCTTAAGAAGTTATTGTCTCAGCCATATTCGACTTCATTAAAATGTATGCTAACCAAGAGCCGGCACAATAGTTGTGTGTTCATTATACAATTTAAAGTACCGCTACTAACAGAGAGCTGTGCCTAGATCGTTAGCATTGCGCAGATAAAGATAAGAAAATTACATTATTTCAGCGATAGCATTCATTAAGCAGAGGAACTATTATTCTAAATTGATTAAATTTTGTTTTATTACCTGGGCCAATTTCAAATCAATAGTGATCCATCAGATTCAGTTTTTGTGTTACGTAAATTCACGCAGTTTAGCTTTGGTTTAAAGTTATTGACAGTTTACATTCTCGCAATCAGAAAAGGTAATTACAGGGCGAAGCGCATAAGCGACTAGATGAAATATACGTTCGCATGCCACTCCCATTATAACAGACGTGTTGCAAGCCACTGTTAGTTACATTACTACAAACTTACATGTTTCAAGGTGTCCACCCTCAGTTTATTTCTATCATGTTGCAATATGTTCGTATCTACTACTGCGGAAGTCTTCACCTTGGTAACACGTATTCGAAACGTTAGCTAAAAAGCACATTTCCCATTTCGTTTTTTCCCACCGGCGTTAATTTGTCCTGAACTTCCTAAAATTTGTCTGGTCTTGCAAAGGTAATCACGTAAATTCACTTTATCATCAATATTTCATCTGTCAATGAATTCTGTTATTAAAATTTCTCCTAACACACTGATTCTCGAAAAAACGTCATACAACTGCTGTTTGATAAAAATCGACGAATAGGACCGATTGGGGTCGGATTAGCATGTGGCTCCATAAACAAGGTCGGAAAGTTGTATTTAAATTCGGCGTAAGACTCGAATTATGCTCCAGAGGCCGAATACCCTTCAGCAGCAACTTATTCATAACGTTCGAGCATTTTCTTGTTGTTTTCCTATTATCTCATTTCAAAAATATAGAGATCAGGAAAGGAATAGCGACAGGTTGGAGCGCTGAGGCAGGAAATGAGATCGGACGTCCCACATTGGGACGGTTTCACCTGTACTATTCTGTTCCTTCTTACTCTGTGGGCTGTGTTTACATGGAATGGACTGCGTTCTCTGGTCAGACTGAACCGATCATTGCGTGAGAAAGGTTGTATTCGGCTACTTAGAGACCACTTTCTGCCATTCATGGACTTCATGTTACCAAACAATGATGGAACCTTCATGGATGACAATGCGCCATGTCATCAAGCCACAATCGTTTGCGAAAAGTTGTAGAAGCAGTACGGCTCTGTATTTGTGCAAGAGGCTTCCAAATATTTGTTGAGTCCATGCCACATCAGGACTCTACACTACACCGGGCAAAAGCAGGGCCGACACGATATTAGGAGGTATGCCATTATATTTGTCACCTCACTGTAAATCAGATCATGTAAAATGTCTGTCTCTCATCGACTTTCTCTTACGATCGTTTACAGCCGAGGTCTTCATATCGTGCCAAACGCCTTTAATTTAATCACCAACTGAACGTGAAGATATATATGTATAGTTATGTCGAATATTGGATGAAGGCATATTGCTCTCCCAGACACACGTCAGAGAAACGTTTCAGCAAGCTATGTGTGTTTCGTTCCTCCTGACCCAACATCAGACTCTCGTGGTGAACCAGCAGGTCGCAGTGGTATCGACCAGCCAACAGCTAGCAGCAGCCAGCAACAGCCAGCAGCCAAAGCCGGTAAATCACGTCGGCGCGGCTGCGAGGTCCGTCGGCAGGCAGCGCCTTTAATTACAACCGACACCGAGCGCCTTCTGTGCTATATGAGCAAACCTCGCACACCGCCATCGCCCTCCTCTCTGACGAGCCGTCCGCCTCGCCGAGCTCCCAGTGACACGTGTGCCGCACTGGAGCTCGCGGCGTGCATCTGTGGCGGAAGGAAGTGCTCTAAAGCCATCTCCCGTTTCAAACGGATCAAGTCGTGCGAGGCGCCTCTCAGAGGTGCGGTTCAACCAAGCAGAAAATGCGGCTGCATTGATCAGCTTGCGTGTGCTAAGTGGCACACGAAAATTCGCACTACTTGGAGAGTAAGGTCATTTGGGCATTTTCTTCACTTTCATATAAATATACATACGTACTCTGAAAGTCAGGGTGAAGTCCAAAGCAGAAGATGTTCCCCATTGTACCAGTTAATAGGACTTCTCTCCGTTCCCTTCACGTATCGAGTGCAGGCAGAATCATTGTTTAAAAGCCTCTGTTCACGGTCTAATTAATAATGTTCTCGTTACCGTTACGGAAGTGATAAGTAGGCGGATTCTAACTACATTATTTATTAATGATTTGGAAATAGCTCATTCACTCATATGGAAGTATGCTATCAATCGTATATATCAGAGAGATGTGGAGCCCCTCCACTCTTACAGTGGCATGGTGACCATCTTGAGTAGTACTACAGTCTACTGTCATCGCTGAAAAACTGTCAGTTCCGTCGGGAATTTATAGAGTGCTGACATGTAATGTTCCCCATATGCACCTCTTCTACCCACCTCTGTTTATCTCCTCCTCCCCTTTCTCCCTGTTTCTTCATCTCCTTCCCCGCTCACTTTGTCCACATGCAACTTATCCTCCCACCTCTGTCTGACTGTCTCCTCCGCTCAATTCTCCATGTATCTTCATCTCCTGCCCCCCCCCCCCCACTTTGTCGATTTCCTCCACCTCCTACATCTGACCATTTCATCCTCCTCCTTTCTCCTTACATCCCTGCCTCCTCCTCTTGCTTTTCCACCTACCTACTACCCCGTAAACATTTCCACTTGCCTAATGCTTCCCCTATCCGCCCCTCTCTCTGTCCAACCTGCCTGTGTCTATCTCCTCCTCCCCCCCCCCCCCGATTCTTCATCTCCTCCCCCCCTAACTTTGTCCATATGCAACTCATCTTACCACATCTGTCTATCTGCTCCTCCCCATTCTCCCTGTTTCTTCATCTCCTCAACCCCCCCGCCATTCTCTTTGTCGATTTCCTCCACTTCCTCCATCTGACCATATCGTCCACCTCCTCTCTTTATATCCCTGCTTTCTCCTCTTGCTTTTCTACCTGCCTACTACCCCCCTACACTCTCCCACATGTGTATTGCATTCCCCCTCCTCCCCTCTCTTTGTCCATCCTGCCTCTTTTCATATGAACCTGTCCCCAGCCATACACACTGGAACTTGTAACCCCTGTGATACAGGTCATTAAAGAAGGTCAATACTATTTCCACAACTAATCTGTCATGCAGGGCAGGCACATCAGGGGCTTGAAAACCATCTATTTGCCCCTGATGTACAGGCTATTATGCAAAGTAAGCCAATAAAGCAGGCCTATACTGCTCCAAAACAACACAACTGTCATGCGGGGCAGCCTACATGTTATGGTCCTAAAAACCATTTCTTGCATGACATGTAGGCTGCCCTGCATGCAGGTTGATTTTAGGGGCTGATACTACTCCCACACAACATTCCTATTGTACATGGGAGCCTGCACGCCAGGGACACAAGAAAACACGTTTTAATGCGTATCTCCACACGAATTGGAGCTAGGAAGTTATTAACCCCTAGTTCCAATGTTCTTGAGGCCTTTTGTCTCTTTGGCTGAAACTGAGCCATGGGTTTGCGACTAGATACCAGACATAACCACTTACACACATATATTCTGCAATATATACATGTATAATGGTAAATGAAATATTTTTTGTATGAGCCTACAATGGAAGTGAATATATTGTGAATAAAACGCACTACATCACTTTACATATGCCTTTACTTTTAACATCATTTCAGCTACTGTGGCCGCGCGGGATTAGCCGAGCAGTCTGAGGCGCTGCAGTCATGGACTGTGCCGCTGATCCCGGCGGAGGTTCGAGTCCTTCCTCGGGCATGGGTATGTGTGTTTGTCCTTAGGATAATTTAGGTTAACTAGTGCGTAAGCTTAGGGACTGATGACCTTAGCAGTTAAGTCCCATAAGATTTCACACACATCAGAAACTGTTATCATCAGATCATCATAAATGAACTCTATGCCTACTCAGGGCATCATCAGTGAATAGTGGCTGCTGCACCTATTGATACTGACATGAACCTTCTCAAATTCTAAGTTTTTATGCAATGATGGCAATAGTCAGAACGATGTTAAAAATAAAGACATGTATAAAGCAATGTAGATAATTGTAGTGTATTCCTGGATTCATCATTTAAAGGTAGTTAACAAAATATGAAGTGTACTTTCTCGGGATAATTTGTGTCTGTCTTCTAGGGTCTGCCAACTCGGTTTCTTCAGGAGTGCTGTGGCACTCTCATATGAGTCAAACAATGACTTTCTATTTAAACATTCAGTTTCCTGTTTTAGGCGTATTTTCTATGGATCTCACAAACTTGAGCAATATTCTAGAATCATTCGCATGAATCTCTTGAAAACAGTCTCTTTTGTAAACGGATAGAATTTACCTAGGATTCCTCCCACAGATCGAAATCTGCCACCTGCTTTGTCTACGACTGGGTTTGTGTGATGGTTTCGTTTTATATTCTTATAGATGGTTCTACCCAGGTATTTGTGTAATTCACCGATTCTTGTTGATATTCTAGGCATAAAACTCTAGATTTTGTGAAGTGCGCAATTTTAATTTTTTGAGCATTGCAAGCAAGTTACCAAATTTTGCATTTCTTCAAATATTATAAAGATCCAACTGAATATTTGTGCATCTTTTTCGGACAGTACAACACTACAGACAACTGCATCACCTACGACAATTCTGAGGTTAGAGTTAATATTGCTTCCAAGGTTATTAATACACAACGTGAACGACTAGGGTCTCAACACATGCCTGAATGTATTTCTATACCACGTATGTACTCCGTACAGACCAGTCACAAATTTTATTTTATACCTCATACTACAGTACTTCCGATAATAAGTGTAGATGTGGTACAGTGACATATACTATGTGCAAATCAAGAAATACCTCATCAGCCTGAATGTATTTATCCTGGGTTTCCTGGGTGACACATGAGAAAAGTGTCGTCTTATGAATTAATATGATTGGCCAGCTCTTCTACCGGACGTCTATCAGTCGTATCGAAAATACTCTGAAGCGCCAATGAAACTGTATAAATATGCCTATTCAAATATGGAGATACGTAAGCAGGCAGAATACAGCGCTGCGATCGGCAACGCCTATATAAGCTAACAAGGGTCTGACGCAGTTGTCAGATCGGTTACTGCTGCAAAAGTGGCAGGTTATCGATATTAAAGTGGGTTTCAACGTGGTGTTACAGTCGGCGCACGAGAAATGGGACACAGCATCTGCGAGGCAGCGATGAAGTGGAAATTTCCCGTACGACCATTTCACGAGTGTACCGTGAATATCAGGAATCCGATATAATATCAAATCTCAGACATCGCTGTGGTAGAAAAAAGATCCGGCAAGAAAGGGCCCACGACTACTGAAGAGAATCGCTCAACGTGACAGAAATGAAATCCTTTGGCAAATGGTTCAAAATGGGTCTGAGCACTATGGTCATCAGTCCCCTAGAACTTAGAACTACTTAAACCTAACTAACCTAAGGACATCACACAACACCCAGTCATCACGAGGCAGAGAAAATCCCTGAGCCCGCCGGGAATCGAACCCGGGAACCCGGGCGTGGGAAGGGAGAACGCTACCGCATGACCACGAGCTGCGGACAATCCTTTGGCAAATTACTGCAGATTTCACTGCTGGGCCATCAACGAGTGTCAGCGTGTGAACCATTAACCGAAACATTGTCGATATGGGCTTTTGGGCTTCCCACGCCCGTGTTCCCGGGTTCGATTCCCCGCGGGGTCAGCGATTTTCTCTGCCTCGTGATGACTGGGTGTTGTGTGCTGTCCTTAGGGTAGTTAGGTTTAAGTAGTTCTAAGTTCTAGGGGACTGATGACCATAGATGTTAAGTCCCATAGTGCTCAGAGCCATTTGAACCATTTTTTTGGGCTTTTGGAGCCGAAGGCCCATTCGTGTTCACGTCGCCTGGGCAGGTCAGCACCTACATTGGACTATTGATGACTTGAAACACGTTACCTGGGCGGACGAGTCTCGGTTCCAATTGTATCGAGCGGATGGACGTGTGCGGTTATGGATACAACCTTACGAATCCATGGACTCTGCATGTCAGCAGGGTACTGTGCAGGCTGGTGGATGCTTGTGTAGTTGGAATGATATGGGACCCCTGATACGTCTAGATACCACTCTGACATGTGACACTGATGTGAACATTATTCAGCATATCTGGGACGCCTTGCAACGTGCTGTTTAGAGGAGATCTCCACCCCCGTCGTACTCTTACGGATTTTCCGACAGCCCGACAGGTTTCATGGAGTCAATTCCCTCCAGCACTTCTTCAGACATTAGACGAATCCATGCCACATCGTGTTGCGGCACTTCTGCTTGCTCGCGGATGCCCTAAACAATATTAGCCAGGTGTACCAGTTTCTTTGGCTTTTCAGTATATTTGGACTTGCCAAAGAAAGGACATTCTTTGAATTTCTCATGAACAATGGCATTGTCAATGACATTCAATTTGTCTTCCAGAAAGATTAGATTGAGTCACAGATTTCTTTGACAATGTTATAAATTTAAAACGTAAAATTTAATTTTTAGGTGTATTTATGGATTTAAAAGAGGCTTCAGATGATATGGACCATAAAACATTAGCACAGATGCTACGTCTACATGCTGTAAGATGGAAGGCAGGTGACTTCATACCATCATTCGTACAAAACAGAAGCTAACGTAGACAAATTACTACAACGACACCAAAGACAGCTATCTCCGAAGAATGTATTCTGCACTTCTCTTCTCCAATACGGATCCATTATTGGCCAGCTTGTCTTCACTTTAAACAAAAATCACATCTCAGATACTGTTAACTGTAGCGTTATAGTTACTGACACATTTGACGGAACTCTACGGTTCCTGGAAAATGGCAAAGAAAATACTGAACAAAACCGGTTTTGGAAGAATATAAAACTATGGTATGCAAAGTATATCTGAAACAAATTTACGTTATCACACTGCCAAAGCACTTGGTCTAAAATTGAAACTAAAAAAAGACGAAACACTGTGAAGAAATAAACATTTTCATTGAAGAGTGCATGATGTTAATCAATGAAAATGTAAATTTGGACAAGAATCTACATCTACATCTACGTGATCTACAAATCACACTTAAGGACCTAGCAGAGTGTTCTTCACACAATTTTCACACTATTTCTCCACTATTCGACTCTCGAACAGTGAGCGGAACATACGAACACGTCAGTCCTTCTGTGCAAGCTCTGATTTCTCTTACGTTATTAGGGGAACCATTTCTCGCTATGTACGTGGTAGTTAAAAACATTTTCTCAATAAGAGAAGATAACTCGGAGATATTTCGCGAACAGATCCCTCTGCCACGAAGAACGTCTTTTTTAAAAAGATTTCTACCACAACTCGACTATCAGATCCGTAACAGACTCTCCCCTATTTTGCGATTACACAAAAACTGCTGCCCTTGTTTTGAATTTCTCGATGCCCTTCGTTAATCCTGGTAAGAATTCCATACAGCATACCAATACTCTAGCAGAGGACGGACTGGCGTAGTATAAAATGTATCTGTAGTGAATTTGCTGTGATTACTTCCCCCCCCCTCCCCCCCCCCCCCTCCACACACACACACTACAGCTATAAGCTCCAACATTTGGATGTGGCATTCATGTCTCCTTTTAAAACCTACATACAAGCTTGTAAAAATTTCTTCCCATTTATCCAGGAAGAACTATTACACAGTTGCATATATGTCCATTCTTAGGTAAAGCGTTTCTTCGTAGAGCAGTTGCAATGACAGCAATCAAAGGCTTTAGAAAGTGTGGAATTTTTCCTCTTGACTAACGTTTTTACGGAAGCAGACTATACTGCAGCTGGGGTTACTGATATTGCTTCGTGTAGGTACGCTAATATTATACCTTGTTCAATATGATTCTTCTCACTGCGAAACTGCAGAGTTTTCGTCAAGTGCTGGTCCCTCTGGTTTTCAAACAGCTGTGTCTTCTTCAGACAGCTTCGCTGGTTCATTTCCGCAAGCAACTTACGAGGTATCTTCAAGAGCAGGGTGCCTTCAGATTATGGGCGATTAGCCTTCTCCAGAAGATGGTCCCCTCAGCGTCGGACCACTGAAGAACGTCTCTCTGAGTATACACAAGCCCAAAGGTGTAAGACCTTTGCCTAAGAAACGAAGCGTTAATCTAAGACAAACTAGGAGTAGAAAAGGAAAGATGCTATAATCACTTCAAATACTTATAAAAATGTGTCGCCTGGAGCTATATGAAAGAAAGATGGAGAGCTTTTAATGAATGACAAAAAAAGAAAGTTGGAAGAAAAACAAACAGACAATACTCTACACTGTAAGTCAACAAAAAATAAAGGTAAGACGTTAAAAGTGGGACCAGACATTAAGAGAGTTTCCGCTTAAAAGAAACTTATTCATGAAGTGGAAGAAGAAAATTCCACTGATGAGAACAATATGACTTCTTCTTCTGTAATGAAGCGTTTTCTAGATCTAAAGATAATGAAGGCTGGATAAGATGTCGGAGCTGTAAAAGCTGGGTTCTCGCACGGTGCCCTGGATGTGATGAGGACGACGACAACTTACTGTGCGAATTAAGTATAAGACTTAATATTGTTTCTGAGAGGATAAACTGTGAATGAATTAGACTGACATAGTAGTCCATATATTGTCGTCGATTTCTCCGTTTACACCATTGGGAATAATTAATACTTCCGATTACCTGGCCTTTTTGTGCCAAGAATGTATTGCAACACTTTCCTTTGTCATTTTTATCTCCTAATTATAGCCGGTGGTGAAATAAATGTGTACGCTTACCCATTTTGTAAAGTAAACGGTTTATTTGGGTGTGGTGGCGAAGGACTGGCCACATTACCGCATTAGACATGAAAAAAAATGGCCATTATGTAAGCATTCAGAAAACGTTTTTATAACCTACAAAAATACCGTTTCCACAGCGATGCCTTACAGTACGTCGACTCGTTTGACAGGTATATGCCAGAAGCTTCTGTTAACAGTCTTGGTTTCAGGAAAATTTAATTTCACTTAAATGGCTGCTTTACCCCACCTTTCACAACTAAACGAGATGTAGCTTATACACTCCTGGAAATTGAAATAAGAACACCGTGAATTCATTGTCCCAGGAAGGGGAAACTTTATTGACACATTCCTGGGGTCAGATACATCACATGATCACACTGACAGAACCACAGGCACATACACACAGGCAACAGAGCATGCACAATGTCGGCACTAGTACAGTGTATATCCACCTTTCGCAGCAATGCAGGCTGCTATTCTCCCATCGAGACGATCGTAGAGATGCTGGATGTAGTCCTGTGGAACGGCTTGCCATGCCATTTCCACCTGGCGCCTCAGTTGGACCAGCGTTCGTGCTGGACGTGCAGACCGCGTGAGACGACGCTTCATCCAGTCCCAAACATGCTCAATGGGGGACAGATCCGGAGATCTTGCTGGCCAGGGTAATTGACTTACACCTTCTAGAGCACGTTGGGTGGCACGGGATACATGCGGACGTGCATTGTCCTGTTGGAACAGCAAGTGCCCTTGCCGGTCTAGGAATGGTAGAACGATGGGTTCGATGACGGTTTGGATGTACCGTGCACTATTCAGTGTCCCCTCGACGATCACCAGTGGTGTACGGCCAGTGTAGGAGATCGCTCCCCACACCATGATGCCGGGTGTTGGCCCTGTGTGCCTCGGTCGTATGCAGTCCTGATTGTGGCGCTCACCTGCACGGCGCCAAACACGCATACGACCATCATTGGCACCAAGACAGAAGCGACTCTCATCGCTGAAGACGACACGTCTCGATTCGTCCCTCCATTCACGCCTGTCGCGACACCACTGGAGGCGGGCTGCACGATGTTTGGGCGTGAGCGGAAGACGGCCTAACGGTGTGCGGGACCGTAGCCCAGCTTCATGGAGACGGTTGCGAATGGTCCTCGCCGATACCCCAGGAGCAACAGTGTCCCTAATTTGCTGGGAAGTGGCGGTGCGGTCCCCTACGGCACTGCGTCGGATCCTACGGTCTTGGCGTGCATCCGCCGACCACTGGCGACAACATCGATGTACTGTGGAGACCTCACGCCCCACGTGTTGAGCAATTCGGCGGTACGTCCACCCGGCCTCCCGCATGCCCACTATATGCCCTCGCTCAAAGTCCGTCAACTGCACATACGGTTCACGTCCACGCTGTCGCGGCATGCTACCAGTGTTAAAGACTGCGATGGAGCTCCGTATGCCACGGCAAACTGGCTGACACTGACGGCGGCGGTGCACAAATGCTGCGCAGCTAGCGCCATTCGACGGCCAACACCGCGGTTCCTGGTGTGTCCGCTGTGCCGTGCGTGTGATCATTGCTTGTACAGCCCTCTCGCAGTGTCCGGAGCAAGTATGGTGGGTCTGACACACCGGTGTCAATGTGTTCTTTTTTCCATTTCCAGGAGTGTATAAAACAGAAACGTTATCCTGAAACAGAGAGAAATACACTATATTATAGAAATAGAAAACGTACCACGAATGAAAACTTCCAATGAGGCAGAAATTGATGGATATGGTGTACGCGTACAGACAAACAAATAATTACAGTTTCAGAAAAAATGGATGATTGATTCAAGAAATGGTTCAAATGGCTCTCAGCACTATGCGACTTAACTTCTGAGGTAATCAGTTGCGTAGAACTTAGAACTAATTAAACCTAACTAACCTAAGGACATCACACACATCCATGCCCGAGGCAGGATTCGAACCTGCGACCGTAGCGGTCACGCGTTTCCAGACTGAAGCGCCTAGAACCGCACGGCCAAACCGGCCGGCGATTCAAGAGACAGAGCTTCACTAATTCAGCAAGTTAATAACACATTGGCCCACCTCTGACTGGTATGCAAGCAATTATTCGGCTAGGCGTTCATGAACAGAGTGTTCAATGTCCTCCTGAAGGATATAGTGCCAAATTCTGTTACTTTAGGGACTTCGATCGTCAGAATCCTAAGCTGATTAAAGTGCCCTGATCATAATGGTCCAATCGTCCTCAGTTGGGGATAGTTTCGGTGACCTTGCTAGCCAAGGAAGGGTTTGGCAAACACGGAGACAAGCGGTAAAAGATCTCGCCCTGTGCATTTTCCTGCTGAAATGTAACTCCAGGATTGCTTGCCACGAGGTTTAAAGTGCATCAAAATAGGATGTAGAATATCGTAGAGGTACCTTTGTGCTGTTAGGGTGCGGCAGTTGTATACCAAAGGGGTCATACTATGAAAAAGTACAACACCCACTGCATCATTCCAGATTGTAAGGCCGTGTGGCGGGATACAGTGAGGCTGGTATCCAATCGCTCTCTGGTGCTTCTGCAGACGAGTATCCCTTGGTCATCAGTGGTCAGTTTGAAGCGGAACTTATCACTGAAGACAATTCTACACCAGTCGATGAGGTTCGAGGCCTAAGATGTGTCTAACGACGCCCCTGACAGCGGTGGAATAAGCATCTGACGCCCCCCCCCCCCCCATACGGTCCACATCCGGGACTGGGGTGTCATTACTTTTCATAGAAGAAGACCTTTGGTTTTCACCCGCGGCACCATTATAAGAAAGCAGTACGTAGAATACATTGTATGTCCCGTTTTGTGACTCTTCATGGCAAACCAACCTAGGCTTATATGTCAGCAAGATGTTCGTACTGAAAGTCGGTCGTTAATAGTTCTTTTAAAACTTGGCCACTGATTCTGCTGCGGCTTGCATATACACACTCTTTGAGTCTGAGATATTATTATCGCGAATGGTAGCGAGCAAACAGTTCTGGAGAGTAGTCGGACGCAGCCTGTCGTGAAGAGAGGCCGCGCGTCACGAAAGGTCGCAGCCTTTCGTGACTGTGCTAGTAGAGCAGGAGGTGATTTCGGCATTAATGGAGGATTTCTGGTAATTTGCCTTTTTGCTGTACGTAGTTGTTGTTTTCTTGCGCACAGGAGGGATTTTGTCAGATTTCTGTATGCTTACATTGAGAGTAATATTTCTATCTTTGTCGTGGCCAGATACTTGATTATTGATCATAGGCGTTGTGCAATAGTAGAAGTTTTCAAACTGTTCAAAGAAAAGAAAGGTCTGAGTAAAGTTTGTCAACGTATGAAGATTCATTTTCAGAATACAGTAATTGAAAAGTTATTGTTAGGTCCTTTCACTTTTTTTACACCGTTTGAGAATTGTTGGCGAAACCCCTCCCAATCATTCAATGTCTGCAAAAAGCTCACACACACATAGGTGTAGTTGAATTAGTAATTCTAACCATGCATTGCACTCTGCATTGATTGCAGTATTCTTTTGAATTATTTTAACATCTTGCAGGTTACGCGGTTGCAGCGGCAAGACGAGAGAAGTTGCCTGTTGCGTACAGGAGCATTGCAGTACAATTGTTAGAAGACGTTACAGAACATTTTTGAAATTCGCAGTTAGGTAGCAGAGAACTGATATTTCATTATTTGTAGGAAGAGTAATTAATTTCTATTTTTGTTCTCTATCTGACATGTCCGATAAGAAGATGTTCGAGAAAATCCTTGAATAGTCACATGTCACCATACGAGTTAATAGAGACACTCTGTAGCAATTCTGGACGTGTAGAGTGTCGCATTGTCCTGGAATTACCCATGTCGGTCGGAATGCACAATGAAAGGATGTAGATGGTTCAAATGGCTCTGAGAACTATGGGACTCAACTGCTGAGGTCATTAGTCCCCTAGAACTTAGAACTAGTTAAACCTAACTAACCTAAGGACATCACAAACATCCATGCCCAAGGCAGGATTCGAACCTGCGACCGTAGCGGTCTTGCGGTTCCAGACTGCGAAAGGATGTAGATGATCAGACAGGATGATTACATATGTGTCACCTGTCAGTCGTATCTAGACATATCAAGGGTCCTATATCGCTCCACCTGCACATGCCCCATACCATTACAGAACCTCCACCTGCTTCAAGAGTCCGCTGCTGACATGCAGGGTCAATGGATTTATGAGGTTGTTTCTACATCCCTACACGTCCACCCGTTCGATACAATTTGAAAGGAGACTCGCCCGACCACGCAACATTTTTCCAGTCATCAACAGTTCAAAGTCGGTGATGACGGGGCCAGGCGAGATATAAAGCTTGTGTAGTCATGAACGGTACACGAGTGGGCCTTCGGATCCGAAAGCCCATGTCGATGATGTTTCGCTGAATGGTTCACACGCTGACACTTGTTGATGGCCGAGCATTGAAATCTGCAGCAATTTGCGGAAGGTTTGACCTTCTGTCACATCGAACGATTCTCTTCAGTCGTCGTTAGTCCCGTTCTTGCAGGATCTTTTTACGGCCGCAGCGATGTTTCACCGGGTTCCTGATAATCATGGTACACTCGTGAAATGATCGTACGGCAAAATCCCCACTTCATCGCTACCGCGGAAATGCTGTGTCCCATCACTCGTGCGGCGACAGGAACACCACATTCAAACTTACTGAAATCTTGATAACTTGCATTGTAGCTGCAGTAACCGATCTAACAATTGCGCCAGACACTTGTTGGCTTATATAAGGCATTGCCGACCGCAGCGCAGTATTCTGGCGGTTTACATATTTCTGTATTTCAATACGCGTGTATGTCCAGTTTCTTTGGCGCTTCAGTGTAGATTGTCCTGCATTTTAGAGAACAGCTTAGATAACGATAATATTGCCACAGACTTAGCTTTAGAGATTTCCATGCGTCTTTCAGCAGGTTAATAGAAATTATTACAAATTTTGATGGTTAAAACTAACAACTTTCATTAATTTTTGATAAGTAAAAATATTGGTTTTCAGTACTGGCGATTTTCGTGCTTGCCAAAGTCTATTTTAGCTAGAAAAGTCGTAGAATCTCTCCGCAGCTGAGAACGATTGGAGTATTATGTGCAGGGTCCTCCACCCATCTCGAAATTTTGACCATCTGTCGCATCAGTTGGACAGAAGTTTCTCTCTATCCGTCAGGAGGACATCCAACAACTCTATGCATCAACGCGAAGCCGAATAACTGCATAAAGGTCAGCGGTGGACCAGTGTGTTATTGACGCTCAATTTGTGAAGCTTCTTCTCCTGAATGAACTACCCAGTTATTCTGGAACTGATTCCATTTGTTTGCTTGTACATGTACCTCACATTTCGACTCATTAGGACAATTCCTTCGTAGTGAGTCGTTGTTTTTGTGTTAGAGTGCATAGGTTGTCCGTAATTAGAAAATGAATCAAATATCTCTAAGAACTAAGGGACTTAACATTTGAGGTCATCAGTCCCATAGACTTAGAACTACTTAAACCTAACCAACCAAACGACATCACACACATCCATGTCCAAGGCACGATTCGAGCCTGTGACGGTAGCTGCAGCGCGATTCCGGACTGAAGCGCCTAGGGCCACTCGGCCACAGCGGCCGGCTGTCCTTAATTAAAGTTCCACTTTGAAAACACTGTAGAAGAGTCATTGGTCAGAATTACATCAAATTTGAACATGGTATTAATGACGTAGGGGCAAACGTCGTCAGGAAAAGGAATTTAACGTAGATTTCATCAATAACTAATGCGCTTTAAGCGTCAGAAATGCAAGTCAATAGAAGCGCAGTACTCTGCTCTCCCTCAGTTTACGTCCAAGACTGCCATCAAGACTGTCTCCTTGCAGGACCCCTCGCTGCTGATAAGGCTCTTCCACAAGAACGGTGGCTGTGCGCCAGTAGCCCTGTGAATTTCCTGACACACCACAGTACGAAAAGCGACATTATTACAAAATTCGAAAGCTAAGTTTATTTAAAGTGTATAGTAGCAGGGGAAGGAAAGCAGTTGATCGATGTCTTAATTGGGAAAACTTGCAGTGTGCGGGGAACTACAGGAAAGCTGGACATGCCTGCTAGCACGGTGCTTAAAATACTACGAAATACCCTGGACTGCCATCCATATCCGAGGTACAAGGGTTGCGCCTTGATTAGTAGTCAAAACGTTCTCGTCACCGGGATCAAACCCTGCCACGGCCTAAATTTTAAATAAAAGTCATCAGCAATGAGGCCCGAAGACATCCGCCAGAATAAGTCACCCTCATTCTGCCAACGACCTTGCCGAAGAGGGTGGAGGAAATGGGCAGAGGTTCAGGGCACTCTCTAACACTTGGGGTGGGAAACTGCCGCTAAAAGGTTGAAGAATCAGCGACGACCAACGGCATGAGGATGCAGAAGGCATAGGGAACTACTGAACTACTGCATTAATGACACATAACGTGGCCGGCCGCGGTGGTCTAACGGTTCTGGCGCTGCAGTCCGGCACCGCGGGACTGCTACGGTCGCAGGTTCCAATCCTGCCTCGGGCATGGGTGTGTGTGATGTCCTTAGGTTAGTTAGGTTTAAGTAGTTCTACGTTCTAGGGGACTTATGACCTAAGATGTTGAGTCCCATAGTGCTCAGAGCCATTTGAACACATAACGTGTATCCACAGATCATGTCACCTGCAGCTGAAAAAGTGACATTATGATCTCTCCATTGGCAAAAGATTACGGATTCGTCCAGAATTTTAGAATTTGGATTTCCGGGACGGGACTGCCAAGGGAGAGGTGACCATGAGAAGAAGAGTAAATAACCAACGGAAGGTTAGAGTTCTACGAGTCGGGGTGTGGAATGTAAGAGGTCTGAACCCGGTAGGGAAACTAGAAAAGACAATGATTTGTGGTCAGATGAATACAGGGTGATATCAGCAGCAGCAGAAAATGGTGTAATGGGAAGAGGATTCCTTACGAATACGAAGGCAGTGTGATATTGTGAACAGTACAACGAAAGCTTTGCTCTCACGCGAATCGACAGCAAATCAACATCGACCAAAATAGTTCAGGTGTAAATGCCGAAGTCGCAAGCAGAAGATGAGTAGTTAGAGAAACTATATGAGGAAATTGAATGTGTAATTCAGTACATAAAGGGAAGTGCAAATCTAATAGTCTAGTGTTATTGGAATGTTGTTGTAGGGGAATACTGGCGTGGTAGGAGGTATCAGAGAGAGGCGAAAGACTATTTTCTGCAATAAATTTCAGAGGATGATAGCGATTACACTGCTCAACTATAACAGGACGAGGAAGTTTACTAGGGAAAGTCCGGCGGATACAGGAAGATTTCGGTTAGATTACATCATGGTCAGGCAGAGTTTCCGGAAACAGATATCGGATTTTGAGGCATACACAGGAGCAGATATATACTCAGCTCTCATTCGCAATTATGAAGAGCAGACTGAATTTAAATAGAGTAGAAAGGAGGAATCGATAGGCAAAGTGCTGGGATACGGAAATACTAAGGAGTGAAGAGATATTCTTGAAGTTTTCTACTGCTATAGATACTGCGGTAAGGAATAGCTCAGTAGGCAGAGGACTAATCATAGGAGCTAGAGGAAACATGAGTACGAGAAGGGTAAATGCGAAGAAACACTCCAGTTGATCGATGGAAGAAGGAAATACAAAAATGCACAGGGAAATTCAGGAAATCAAATAAATCCTTATACTACGTGCAGTGCTTCCAAGGCGAAATAGCTACATGAAAAATGTGAAGAAATCGATAAAGAAATTATTGTCGAAAGGCTAGAATCATCGTGTAGATAAGTCGTAACAGCCTTGGGTTTAATTAAAAACGACTTTAACAGTACAATGCGAGTCTCACTGTCAAATGCAGACGACAAAGCGGGTAAATGGAAGGAGTGCACTGATGGCGTGATGGAAAATGTATCAGGAACCGATAGTGAAGTGACAGGAGATCCAGTGTTAGAAGCAGAACTTAAAAGAGTTTGGAAGACATAATATCAAATAAGGCAGAAGTAACAGATCATGTTGCACCGGAAATTCTGAAATCATTGGGGAAAGTGACAACAAAACGATTGGAAGGAAAATCAGCATTGGCAGTATTTTGTTGGCTTTTTGTCAGCAAAATCGATTTTCGGTCACTTAGTGACCATCCTCAGTGCTGTAATACACAATTAAAATTAGTAGGCACTGGTATCAAGCTATAACCAAAAGGTTAGAGCGATCACATAAGTTTATGGATTATTAGTTAGGAGACCATGGCTGCGGCTACCCTTGACGCTGCATCACAGACAGGAGCGCCTGCGGTGGTGTACTCAACGACGAACCTGGGTGCACGAATGGCAAAACGTCATTTTTTCGGATGAATCCAGGTTCGATTTACAGCATTATAATGGTCGCATCCGTGTTTGGTGACATCGCGGTTAACGCATATTGGAAGCCTGTATTCGTCATCGCCATACTGGCGTATCACCCGGCGTGATTTTATGGGGTGTCATTGGTTACACGTCTCGGTCACCTCTTGTTCGCGTTCATGGCACTTTGAACGGTGGACGTTACATTTGAGATATGTTACGACCCGTGGCTCTACCGTTCATTCGATCCCTGCGAAACCCTACATTTCAGCAGGATAATGCACGACCGCATGTTGCAGGTCCTGTACGGGCATTTCTGGATACAGAAAATGTTCCACTGCTGCCCTGGCCACCACATTCTCCAGATCTCTCACCAATTGAAAACGTCTGGTCAATGGTGGCCTACCAACTGGCTCGTCACAATACCCCAGTCACTACTCTTCATGAACTGTGGTATCGTGTTGAAGTTGCATGGGCAGCTGTACCTCTACACGACGTCCAAGCGCTGTTTGACTCAATGCCCAGGAGTATCAAGGCCCTTATTACGGCCAAGGGTGGTTGTTCTGGGTACTGATTTCTCAAGATCTATGCTCCCAAATTGCGTGAAAATGTAATCACGTGTCAGTTCTAGTATAATATATTTGTCCAATGAATACCAGTTTATCATCTGCATTTCTTCTTGGTGTAGCAATTTTAATGGCCAGCAGTGTAAAATGCAGGCTAACACAATGAAAATGGTAATCCTGGGCAAAAGGAGCCTACTAGTACGAAAACTAGGAGGTAATTTGAGGACGAAATTTTTTAAGCTTGTACTTCTGGAGCCCAACGTTGTGTGATAGTGAGACATGGACTGTGGGAAAACCGGAACGGGAAATAATAGAAGCATTTGAAGTGTGGTGCGACACAAGAATGTTCAGAATTAGGTGTATTGGTAAGATGAGGAATTTGGTGGTTCTGTACTCAATCGGCGGGGAATTGACCTTAAATAACGAAAAGTATGAGGTCATCCACATGAGTGCTAAAAGGAACGCGTTAAACTTCGGTTACACGATAAATTAGTCTAATCTAAATGCCGTAAATATAAGTAAATACCTAGGTATTACAATTACGAACAATTTAAATTGGAAGAAACACTGCGTTTTATTGTCAGGACACTTCGAAAATGTAACAGACCTACTAAACAGACTGCATACACTATGCTTGTCCGTCCACTTTTAGAAGACTGTTGCGCGGTGTGGGATCCTTACCAGATAGGACTGACTGACTCCATCGAAAAAGTTTAAAGAAAGGCAGCACGTTTTGTATTATCTCGAAATATGGGAGACAGTGTCACAGAAATGATACAGGATTTGGGGTGGACATCATTAAAAGAAAGGCGTTTTTCGTTGCGACGGAATCCTATCACGAAATTCCAATCACCAACTTTCTCCTCCTAATGCGAAAATATTTTGTTGACACCGACTTACATAGGGAGGAACGATCACCAAGATAAAATAAGGGAAATTAGATCTCGTATGGAAAGATATAGGTGTTCATTCCTTCGCGCGCTAAACGAGATTGGAATAATAGAGAACTGTGAAGGTGGTTCGATGAAGCCTCTGCCAGGCGCTTAAATGTGATTTGCAGAGTATCCATATAGATGTAGATGTAGATGTTGATGTAGATGTAGAAGAGTATATGGAAAAACCTGACAAGAAGAGGGAACAGGATGATTGATCATCTTTTAAGACATCACGGAATAACTTGAATGGTATTAGAGGGAGCTGTAGAGGATAGAAACGGTAGAGGAACACAGAGATTGGAATACATGAAATGAATTCGCTACGGCGAATAAGAACAGCCATCACCTGTAGAATGAAATGACGGCAATGAAAATTTGTGCCTGACCGGGACCCAAACGCGGATATCCCGCTTATCGCGAGCAGTCGTCTTACCAATTGGCTATCCCTTTTTTTCTAGCTTCTTTCGAGGAGGGGGGGTATGGAAAGGATTTTGGGGTGGGCAGAGGGGGCAGGGTCGTAACCCGAGACCTGGCCACAGTGTCCCCCTCGCCCGTCAAGGGGTGGTGAGGGGAAACTAACTGTGGGAATTTTTTTTTATTTTTGTATCTTTATTTATTTATTTTTAAATATGTGTGTAATTTGTACTGACTTTATACCACACCGAAAATAAATGTACTTAGCATCGCACGGTGCTCTGAGTAAACAAAACAAATATCTCGGTACTTTCATACACTGAGGTAAAATATACGGAGAAACAAAAATTGTGTTTCGTACACGATGCAGTAGGGTGTGTTGGTACTCTCCTGACGCTTCATCATCCAGGTACGTTTTCAGGCGTGTCGTATGTTGTTCCACCGGTAATTGGACATGTTCTTGTCACTCAGTCAATGGGTATCTTCAGTTGATGATCCAACTGCGTGGAGGGTAGTGTAGGGCACTGCCTAAGTAATTAGAAAATATTGTCCATATTTTGGATTCCGTACAATCTTGCAGTGACGTTCTTGTCGGTTGTTCCAAAAGTCCAGTACATCTTTAGGTCCATCGTGAGATAAGTATTGTACCGCATGCCCACGGACCCTCGTGACTGCGTTGGTTTTGGTGCGCGGAAATACCGTTCACCCGGAAATAGTAGAAGCCGAGATGTGATGTGTCCCGGAGTCACCCGTAGAAAATACGACAAAATTTGTCGCACCAAGCGCCACACGTCTTCTGCCGCGCCACATGTGAGACGATGCTCTTCCGTGGCCGATATTCCACAGTCGACACATAGAAGCTAGTCCGCCCTATTTATCTTGCGGAGGCGTGATCGGATGATCTGTTTACCGTTGACTGTGATGTACCATGTGGATCGGACGTCTGTATCCAATGTAACCGCGTGCATCGTCCGCCACACAACCTTCCAACTAACCTGAGTGTTTTTGGCCTCCACGAAGTTTGGTGGGCGCCTCTGCTCTAGGACGGGATATATATCCAGCGCCGATGCCTGTTTCGCCGGTGGTACTGCGGTACGGACATAACTGTGTTCAATGTAAAAGTACCATAAGTAGTAGAAGCGTGGGAGAATGTCTTGCGTCGTCAATAGGGGCTAAGGACTCCAGCAGAAAACCTGTCAAAGTATCCGAGTGGTGGTGCCACAGCTTGATTTGCGAGCTGACAAACAGAGCCACCGCTCTGACGTGGATATGGACTAGGCCAAGAGTTCCCCTTTTTGAGGGAAAGGTCAGCGACTTATAACTGATTTTGAAGAGCATGCCTGTACTGACGTAGACTCCGAATGCTGCTAATAGATGTCGAGCCATCAGTAACGGTATTGGAAGGATACGCGCTATGTGTGGAAGACGCGATGCGAGGTAAACAGTGACGGACGGCGCCCTTTGAAAAAAGTCTTGGTTCCTCAGACGAAGGTTGGAGATCTGGAACCGAATTTGTGTATAATAAGGTATAATAAGCGGCGGTAGTTAAGGGTCGCAGTGCGCCGTATGTCAGCGTGAAACTCTATTAAGAGACATTTGATAGTGCCTCTAAGCTGTAGGGGGTCGACAGACGCTGGGGTCGTTTCCTATGGCTGCGGGAAGTCACACCGTCTGTGGTAATCCATTCTAGTGCGCTGGTTACATCGCCACGATTGCGGAGTACGAGAACTAGGTCGTTTGCATATGCTATACAGCGAAATGTGACGACACGTAAGGTGAGTCCTGTGAGGCGTTCTCAGAGGCTAGAGACGAGCGGTTCCAGTGCCAGAGCGTAGAGTAACGTCGACAGGGGGCAGTCTTGACGCACCGATCTGAAAAACACGAGACAGTGCGTGAGACGCCCCTTAACGAGCACCTTGGAAGTCGCCCCTCGGAGGCGGCGCGTCACGACGTCTGTGAATTACTGTGGGTACTGCATGTGAGGGAGAACAGACGTTAGGTACGTGTGATACACTCGATTAAAAGCTTGGCTATAATCTAGTGACGCCAGGGCTCCCGCGGTGCGGCGTGCCCTCGCTTGGGCTAGTAAGTAACGGTGTCGACACAGTGCTGAGTGGATGTTATTGATACCCCCTAGGGAGGCCTGATCTGGTGAGTTGATGTGAGGCAGGGTCGGTCGTATACGGTTTGCTTATAGTCTGGTGAATGTCTTCATGTCGCAGTTGACGTGTGTTGGCGAGCGGTAATCATGTAGCGGGACACGACCTTTAGGTTTGTGAACCGGTGTAATTATTTCTTCTACGAAGGCCGCGGGGAGTAGCACCGTGGGGGAAATAAGCTCCCGACAAATGTCTGTCAACTTGGCAGTCAGTAAATACTGGAAGGTTCTACACTCCTGGAAATGGAAAAAAGAACACATTGACACCGGTGTGTCAGACCCACCATACTTGCTCCGGACACTGCGAGAGGGCTGTACAAGCAATGACACACACGCACGGCACAGCGGACACACCAGGAACCGCGGTGTTGACCGTCGAATGGCGCTAGCTGCGCAGCATTTGTGCACCGCCGCCGTCAGTGTCAGCCAGTTTGCCGTGGCATACGGAGCTCCATCGCAGTCTTTAACACTGATAGCATGCCGCGACAGCGTGGACGTGAACCGTATGTGCAGTTGACGGACTTTGAGCGAGGGCGTATAGTGGGCATGCGGGAGGCCGGGTGGACGTACCGCCGAATTGCTCAACACGTGGGGCGTGAGGTCTCCACAGTACATCGATGTTGTCGCCAGTGGTCGGCGGAAGGTGCACGTGCCCGTCGACCTGGGACCGGACCGCAGCGACGCACGGATGCACGCCAAGACCGTAGGATCCTACGAAGTGCCGTAGGGGACCGCACCGCCACTTCCCAGCAAATTAGGGACACTGTTGCTCCTGGGGTATCGGCGAGGACCATTCGCAACCGTCTCCATGAAGCTGGGCTACGGTCCCGCACACCGTTAGGCCGTCTTCCGCTCACGCCCCAACATCGTGCAGCCCGCCTCCAGTGGTGTCGCGACAGGCGTGAATGGAGGGACGAATGGAGACGTGTCGTCTTCAGCGATGAGAGTCGCTTCTGCCTTGGTGCCAATGATGGTCGTATGCGTGTTTGGCGCCGTGCAGGTGAGCGCCACAATCAGGACTGCATACGACCGAGGCACACAGGGCCAACACCCGGCATCATGGTGTGGGGAGCGATCTCCTACACTGGCCGTACACCACTGGTGATCGTCGAGGGGACACGGAATAGTGCACGGTACATCCAAACCGTCATCGAACCCATCGTTCTACCATTCCTAGACCGGCAAGGGAACTTGCTGTTCCAACAGGACAATGCACGTCCGCATGTATCCCGTGCCACCCAACGTGCTCTAGAAGGTGTAAGTCAGCTACCCTGGCCAGCAAGATCTCCGGATCTGTCCCCCATTGAGCATGTTTGGGACTGGATGAAGCGTCGTCTCACGCGGTCTGCACGTCCAGCACGAACGCTGGTCAAACTGAGGCGCCAGGTGGAAATGGCATGGCAAGCCGTTCCACAGGACTACATCCAGCATCTCTACGATCGTCTCCATGGGAGAATAGCAGCCTGCATTGCTGCGAAAGGTGGATATACACTGTACTAGTTCCGACATTGTGCATGCTCTGTTGCCTGTGTCTATGTGTCTGTGGTTCTGTCGGTGTGATCATGTGATGTATCTGACCCCAGGAATGTGTCAATAAAGTTTCCCCTTCCTGGGACAATGAATTCATGGTGTTCTTATTTCCATTTCCAGGAGTGTATAAAACTCCACAGAAAGCCCGTCGGGGCACCGAGCGAGGTGGCGCAGTGGTTAGCACACTGGACTCGCATTCGGGAGGACGACGGTTCAATCCCGTCTCCGGCCATCCTGATTTAGGTTTTCCGTGATTTCCCTAAATCGTTTCAGGCAAGTTCCGGGATGGTTCCTTTGAAATGGCACGGCCGACTTCCTACCCAATCCTTCCCTAACCCGAGCTTGCGCTCCGTCTCTAATGACCTCGTTGTCGACGGGACGTTAAACACTAACCACCACCACCACCACCCGTCGGGGCCAGGAGACGTTGTCGCCGCTCCTTTACCGATAGTGTCGATAACTTCGTCTCCCGTAATGTCGTTCCATAATTCAATTTGTAAAAGCTGTGGGACAATGCCAAAAACTGATCGTGAGACTTAGGTCATCGTCGTCGGGTCGGAACATTGAGCAGAATAAAGTCGAGCGTAATTATAGAAGAATGCTGCACCAAAATCGTGTTGTGTGATGTGGTGATGGCCGTCCGCAGTGATAGTGGCGCGAGTCTTCGCAGTTTACGTTCTCGAATGGTTTGGTACATTGTGGATCGTTTTGTTGCAAGTCTGCCATATTTTCGCGCTCGGATGATCGTCCTTTAGAGGTGTCGGCGCATGTGGTGGACGATCTGTGCCTTCGCTTCGCACGCTGTACTGTCATCTGTCGTTCCGCTGTGGGTGGCAAGGAGACACATTCGCGAAGGACGGTAAAATAAAAATCGACGGTCTGCGGCACCCAAGCAGCGGTCTCACAACCATACGTAATAAAGGTTCTCCGTAGGGCCGGCTTGGCATAGTTTCACCACCAGCTGAGAGATGTAGGATGCATCGGTAGGCGGTGGACGCACCAACTCCACGTGTCCTTGATGGCACGTCGAAAATCCGGAGGAGCAAAATGAGCATGGTTTAATTTCCGTGGATGTCGGCTGCGCCACACCCGTTGGCGACGAAGGGTGACGGAACATATATAGGCCTCGTGATCAGAAAAGGCCACTGGCCACACCTCCGCGTCGCTCACTGTTCCTGCAAGAGAACGGGAGACGTAAATCCTATCAATGCGACTAGACGCGTGACTCGTGAAATGGGTGTATCGCGGTTGATTTCCTCGGACATGTTCCCATGTATCTACCAGCTGGAGATCGCTAATGAGTGACCCAAGTTCGCGCCACGGTGATTGGCGTGGCAGCTCATCTTTAGGTGCTTCGGTGCCATTGAAATCGCCCCCTATTACTAAGTCATTGTGCCAACCTGAAAAAGCGGCCCTACTCCTTCTGCGAAAAAGAGAGAACGGTCGCGAATGCAAGTCGTTCTGGAAAGGGCGTACACAACTAGACGCATAGCATCTTTACGGCCATTCCTATAGCGTCGGGGAGATATCGTACTTTGTCCGCCTCGAGGGCCTCCCTGAGGAGAACCGCCACTCCACAGTTTGTTGGCGAGGCGTGGTACACACGAGCCTTATAACCATGCATACACGGGAAATAGGCGACGAAGACTTCCTGGAGAAACTCATTGTCAACGTCTGTTACATTGAGCATGTCTTGAAGCAGCGACACCTTTGTACCTGTTCAAATGGTGTTAATGGTGATGGTCGCTAAGCGATAGGTCTGTAGATCTTCTTCTGCAATAGGGGTCTGCCGCCAGCGTCGTCGTAAAAGTTGGGGCCTGTGATTTGCAGGCCGCGTCCTCGCCGTCGTCTTTTGCTACTCGGGAGGGGCCGAAGTGTGGGTGGAGAGACCTCTGCCCTTATCCGCCACAGTGGGCCTGGAATCGTCTTCGATGTTGCCCATCCAAGGTCCGTAAGTTTATAGTGGCTGCCGTAGAACACTAGTGAGCTGAGTGAGCAAGGGTGAATCCGCAGTTGTTTCTGGTTGTGTACCAGTGACGGGCACTTTGCATGTTGATCAGCTTCCCCGAGAAAGCGGAAACGGGTGTTTCGAAATCAGAGAAAGTGACAAGTGAGGGCGATCCTGTGTCATCCATTTTTCTCGTCTCGTCGGCCGTCCGGTCGTCAACTGGGGGAGACGTCCGCTGGAGGCAGTCGTCTGAGGGTGTATGACGTAACTTATATTTCCTCGGTGACCTTTGTTTCTGTGTCCGAAAGAGTTTTTGGTTCCAGCATTGCATCCCCCTCAGGCAGAAAAGCAGAGGTCGGTACAATCCTAGCGTCGAGTTCCATTCTTCGTCCGAATCTTCTTGTGGAAACTATGGGCGGCTTTCTGCAATCTTTGTGGACTCCATAATGGTGTTGGTCAATCGTGGACTGGTGCAGGTGTGCATTATAACGCTTCCTGAGTTGTCTTTTGTCTGCCACGACGCCCGATCGTGTCACCCCTGCGTAACTGAGTGGGAGGGCCGTGAGCATAGGTGGTGCCTGGGCATCTAACGGAATTTGTGTAACCTGACGTTGAATACACACCGAGGGTATATGACCCTCCTGGCCTCAACCAGAACAAGTACGAGGTTGTCCATCGTACATTACGATTGCTCCAGATCCACCTATGACTAAGTGCGATGGCAAGTGATTCTTTAATTCAATGTTGAATGGTTCAAATGGCTCTGAGCACTATGGGACTCAACTGCTGTGGTCATAAGTCCCCTAGAACTTAGAACTACTTAAACCTAACTAACCTAAGGACAGCACACAACACCCAGCCATCACGAGGCAGAGAAAATCCCTGACCCCGCCGGGAATCGAACCCGGGAACCCGGGCGTGGGAAGGGAGAACGCTACCGCATGACCACGAGCTGCGGACAATCCTTTGGCAAATTACTGCAGATTTCACTGCTGGGCCATCAACGAGTGTCAGCGTGTGAACCATTAACCGAAACATTGTCGATATGGGCTTTTGGGCTTCCCACGCCCGTGTTCCCGGGTTCGATTCCCCGCGGGGTCAGCGATTTTCTCTGCCTCGTGATGACTGGGTGTTGTGTGCTGTCCTTAGGGTAGTTAGGTTTAAGTAGTTCTAAGTTCTAGGGGACTGATGACCATAGATGTTAAGTCCCATAGTGCTCAGAGCCATTTGAACCATTTTTTTGGGCTTTTGGAGCCGAAGGCCCATTCGTGTTCACGTCGCCTGGGCAGGTCAGCACCTACATTGGACTATTGATGACTTGAAACACGTTACCTGGGCGGACGAGTCTCGGTTCCAATTGTATCGAGCGGATGGACGTGTGCGGTTATGGATACAACCTTACGAATCCATGGACTCTGCATGTCAGCAGGGTACTGTGCAGGCTGGTGGATGCTTGTGTAGTTGGAATGATATGGGACCCCTGATACGTCTAGATACCACTCTGACATGTGACACTGATGTGAACATTATTCAGCATATCTGGGACGCCTTGCAACGTGCTGTTTAGAGGAGATCTCCACCCCCGTCGTACTCTTACGGATTTTCCGACAGCCCGACAGGATTCATGGAGTCAATTCCCTCCAGCACTTCTTCAGACATTAGTCGAATCCATGCCACATCGTGTTGCGGCACTTCTGCTTGCTCGCGGATGCCCTAAACAATATTAGCCAGGTGTACCAGTTTCTTTGGCTTTTCAGTATATTTGGACTTGCCAAAGAAAGGACATTCTTTGAATTTCTCATGAACAATGGCATTGTCAATGACATTCAATTTGTCTTCCAGAAAGATTAGATTGAGTCACAGATTTCTTTGACAATGTTATAAATTTAAAACGTAAAATTTAATTTTTAGGTGTATTTATGGATTTAAAAGAGGCTTCAGATGATATGGACCATAAAACATTAGCACAGATGCTACGTCTACATGCTGTAAGATGGAAGGCAGGTGACTTCATACCATCATTCGTACAAAACAGAAGCTAACGTAGACAAATTACTACAACGACACCAAAGACAGCTATCTCCGAAGAATGTATTCTGCACTTCTCTTCTCCAATACGGATCCATTATTGGCCAGCTTGTCTTCACTTTAAACAAAAATCACATCTCAGATACTGTTAACTGTAGCGTTATAGTTACTGACACATTTGACGGAACTCTACGGTTCCTGGAAAATGGCAAAGAAAATACTGAACAAAACCGGTTTTGGAAGAATATAAAACTATGGTATGCAAAGTATATCTGAAACAAATTTACGTTATCACACTGCCAAAGCACTTGGTCTAAAATTGAAACTAAAAAAAGACGAAACACTGTGAAGAAATAAACATTTTCATTGAAGAGTGCATGATGTTAATCAATGAAAATGTAAATTTGGACAAGAATCTACATCTACATCTACGTGATCTACAAATCACACTTAAGGACCTAGCAGAGTGTTCTTCACACAATTTTCACACTATTTCTCCACTATTCGACTCTCGAACAGTGAGCGGAACATACGAACACGTCAGTCCTTCTGTGCAAGCTCTGATTTCTCTTACGTTATTAGGGGAACCATTTCTCGCTATGTACGTGGTAGTTAAAAACATTTTCTCAATAAGAGAAGATAACTCGGAGATATTTCGCGAACAGATCCCTCTGCCACGAAGAACGTCTTTTTTAAAAAGATTTCTACCACAACTCGACTATCAGATCCGTAACAGACTCTCCCCTATTTTGCGATTACACAAAAACTGCTGCCCTTGTTTTGAATTTCTCGATGCCCTTCGTTAATCCTGGTAAGAATTCCATACAGCATACCAATACTCTAGCAGAGGACGGACTGGCGTAGTATAAAATGTATCTGTAGTGAATTTGCTGTGATTACTTCCCCCCCCCTCCCCCCCCCCCCTCCACACACACACACTACAGCTATAAGCTCCAACATTTGGATTTGGCATTCATGTCTCCTTTTAAAACCTACATACAAGCTTGTAAAAATTTCTTCCCATTTATCCAGGAAGAACTATTACACAGTTGCATATATGTCCATTCTTAGGTAAAGCGTTTCTTCGTAGAGCAGTTGCAATGTCAGCAATCAAAGGCTTTAGAAAGTGTGGAATTTTTCCTCTTGACTAACGTTTTTACGGAAGCAGACTATACTGCAGCTGGGGTTACTGATATTGCTTCGTGTAGGTACGCTAATATTATACCTTGTTCAATATGATTCTTCTCACTGCGAAACTGCAGAGTTTTCGTCAAGTGCTGGTCCCTCTGGTTTTCAAACAGCTGTGTCTTCTTCAGACAGCTTCGCTGGTTCATTTCCGCAAGCAACTTACGAGGTATCTTCAAGAGCAGGGTGCCTTCAGATTATGGGCGATTAGCCTTCTCCAGAAGATGGTCCCCTCAGCGTCGGACCACTGAAGAACGTCTCTCTGAGTATACACAAGCCCAAAGGTGTAAGACCTTTGCCTAAGAAACGAAGCGTTAATCTAAGACAAACTAGGAGTAGAAAAGGAAAGATGCTATAATCACTTCAAATACTTATAAAAATGTGTCGCCTGGAGCTATATGAAAGAAAGATGGAGAGCTTTTAATGAATGACAAAAAAAGAAAGTTGGAAGAAAAACAAACAGACAATACTCTACACTGTAAGTCAACAAAAAATAAAGGTAAGACGTTAAAAGTGGGACCAGACATTAAGAGAGTTTCCGCTTAAAAGAAACTTATTCATGAAGTGGAAGAAGAAAATTCCACTGATGAGAACAATATGACTTCTTCTTCTGTAATGAAGCGTTTTCTAGATCTAAAGATAATGAAGGCTGGATAAGATGTCGGAGCTGTAAAAGCTGGGTTCTCGCACGGTGCCCTGGATGTGATGAGGACGACGACAACTTACTGTGCGAATTAAGTATAAGACTTAATATTGTTTCTGAGAGGATAAACTGTGAATGAATTAGACTGACATAGTAGTCCATATATTGTCGTCGATTTCTCCGTTTACACCATTGGGAATAATTAATACTTCCGATTACCTGGCCTTTTTGTGCCAAGAATGTATTGCAACACTTTCCTTTGTCATTTTTATCTCCTAATTATAGCCAGTGGTGAAATAAATGTGTACGCTTACCCATTTTGTAAAGTAAACGGTTTATTTGGGTGTGGTGGCGAAGGACTGGCCACATTACCGCATTAGACATGAAAAAAAATGGCCATTATGTAAGCATTCAGAAAAACGTTTTTATAACCTACAAAAATACCGTTTCCACAGCGATGCCTTACAGTACGTCGACTCGTTTGACAGGTATATGCCAGAAGCTTCTGTTAACAGTCTTGGTTTCAGGAAAATTTAATTTCACTTAAATGGCTGCTTTACCCCACCTTTCACAACTAAACGAGATGTAGCTTATACACTCCTGGAAATTGAAATAAGAACACCGTGAATTCATTGTCCCAGGAAGGGGAAACTTTATTGACACATTCCTGGGGTCAGATACATCACATGATCACACTGACAGAACCACAGGCACATACACACAGGCAACAGAGCATGCACAATGTCGGCACTAGTACAGTGTATATCCACCTTTCGCAGCAATGCAGGCTGCTATTCTCCCATCGAGACGATCGTAGAGATGCTGGATGTAGTCCTGTGGAACGGCTTGCCATGCCATTTCCACCTGGCGCCTCAGTTGGACCAGCGCTCGTGCTGGACGTGCAGACCGCGTGAGACGACGCTTCATCCAGTCCCAAACATGCTCAATGGGGGACAGATCCGGAGATCTTGCTGGCCAGGGTAATTGACTTACACCTTCTAGAGCACGTTGGGTGGCACGGGATACATGCGGACGTGCATTGTCCTGTTGGAACAGCAAGTGCCCTTGCCGGTCTAGGAATGGTAGAACGATGGGTTCGATGACGGTTTGGATGTACCGTGCACTATTCAGTGTCCCCTCGACGATCACCAGTGGTGTACGGCCAGTGTAGGAGATCGCTCCCCACACCATGATGCCGGGTGTTGGCCCTGTGTGCCTCGGTCGTATGCAGTCCTGATTGTGGCGCTCACCTGCACGGCGCCAAACACGCATACGACCATCATTGGCACCAAGGCAGAAGCGACTCTCATCGCTGAAGACGACACGTCTCCATTCGTCCCTCCATTCACGCCTGTCGCGACACCACTGGAGGCGGGCTGCACGATGTTGGGGCGTGAGCGGAAGACGGCCTAACGGTGTGCGGGACCGTAGCCCAGCTTCATGGAGACGGTTGCGAATGGTCCTCGCCGATACCCCAGGAGCAACAGTGTCCCTAATTTGCTGGGAAGTGGCGGTGCGGTCCCCTACGGCACTTCGTAGGATCCTACGGTCTTGGCGTGCATCCGTGCGTCGCTGCGGTCCGGTCCCAGGTCGACGGGCACGTGCACCTTCCGCCGACCACTGGCGACAACATCGATGTACTGTGGAGACCTCACGCCCCACGTGTTGAGCAATTCGGCGGTACGTCCACCCGGCCTCCCGCATGCCCACTATACGCCCTCGCTCAAAGTCCGTCAACTGCACATACGGTTCACGTCCACGCTGTCGCGGCATGCTATCAGTGTTAAAGACTGCGATGGAGCTCCGTATGCCACGGCAAACTGGCTGACACTGACGGCGGCGGTGCACAAATGCTGCGCAGCTAGCGCCATTCGACGGCCAACACCGCGGTTCCTGGTGTGTCCGCTGTGCCGTGCGTGTGATCATTGCTTGTACAGCCCTCTCGCAGTGTCCGGAGCAAGTATGGTGGGTCTGACACACCGGTGTCAATGTGTTCTTTTTTCCATTTCCAGGAGTGTATAAAACAGAAACGTTATCCTGAAACAGAGAGAAATACACTATATTATAGAAATAGAAAACGTACCACGAATGAAAACTTCCAATGAGGCAGAAATTGATGGATATGGTGTACGCGTACAGACAAACAAATAATTACAGTTTCAGAAAAAATGGATGATTGATTCAAGAAATGGTTCAAATGGCTCTCAGCACTATGCGACTTAACTTCTGAGGTAATCAGTTGCGTAGAACTTAGAACTAATTAAACCTAACTAACCTAAGGACATCACACACATCCATGCCCGAGGCAGGATTCGAACCTGCGACCGTAGCGGTCACGCGTTTCCAGACTGAAGCGCCTAGAACCGCACGGCCAAACCGGCCGGCGATTCAAGAGACAGAGCTTCACTAATTCAGCAAGTTAATAACACATTGGCCCACCTCTGACTGGTATGCAAGCAATTATTCGGCTAGGCGTTCATGAACAGAGTGTTCAATGTCCTCCTGAAGGATATAGTGCCAAATTCTGTTACTTTAGGGACTTCGATCGTCAGAATCCTAAGCTGATTAAAGTGCCCTGATCATAATGGTCCAATCGTCCTCAGTTGGGGATAGTTTCGGTGACCTTGCTAGCCAAGGAAGGGTTTGGCAAACACGGAGACAAGCGGTAAAAGATCTCGCCCTGTGCATTTTCCTGCTGAAATGTAACTCCAGGATTGCTTGCCACGAGGTTTAAAGTGCATCAAAATAGGATGTAGAATATCGTAGAGGTACCTTTGTGCTGTTAGGGTGCGGCAGTTGTATACCAAAGGGGTCATACTATGAAAAAGTACAACACCCACTGCATCATTCCAGATTGTAAGGCCGTGTGGCGGGATACAGTGAGGCTGGTATCCAATCGCTCTCTGGTGCTTCTGCAGACGAGTATCCCTTGGTCATCAGTGGTCAGTTTGAAGCGGAACTTATCACTGAAGACAATTCTACACCAGTCGATGAGGTTCGAGGCCTAAGATGTGTCTAACGACGCCCCTGACAGCGGTGGAATAAGCATCTGACGCCCCCCCCCCCCCATACGGTCCACATCCGGGACTGGGGTGTCATTACTTTTCATAGAAGAAGACCTTTGGTTTTCACCCGCGGCACCATTATAAGAAAGCAGTACGTAGAATACATTGTATGTCCCGTTTTGTGACTCTTCATGGCAAACCAACCTAGGCTTATATGTCAGCAAGATGTTCGTACTGAAAGTCGGTCGTTAATAGTTCTTTTAAAACTTGGCCACTGATTCTGCTGCGGCTTGCATATACACACTCTTTGAGTCTGAGATATTATTATCGCGAATGGTAGCGAGCAAACAGTTCTGGAGAGTAGTCGGACGCAGCCTGTCGTGAAGAGAGGCCGCGCGTCACGAAAGGTCGCAGCCTTTCGTGACTGTGCTAGTAGAGCAGGAGGTGATTTCGGCATTAATGGAGGATTTCTGGTAATTTGCCTTTTTGCTGTACGTAGTTGTTGTTTTCTTGCGCACAGGAGGGATTTTGTCAGATTTCTGTATGCTTACATTGAGAGTAATATTTCTATCTTTGTCGTGGCCAGATACTTGATTATTGATCATAGGCGTTGTGCAATAGTAGAAGTTTTCAAACTGTTCAAAGAAAAGAAAGGTCTGAGTAAAGTTTGTCAACGTATGAAGATTCATTTTCAGAATACAGTAATTGAAAAGTTATTGTTAGGTCCTTTCACTTTTTTTACACCGTTTGAGAATTGTTGGCGAAACCCCTCCCAATCATTCAATGTCTGCAAAAAGCTCACACACACATAGGTGTAGTTGAATTAGTAATTCTAACCATGCATTGCACTCTGCATTGATTGCAGTATTCTTTTGAATTATTTTAACATCTTGCAGGTTACGCGGTTGCAGCGGCAAGACGAGAGAAGTTGCCTGTTGCGTACAGGAGCATTGCAGTACAATTGTTAGAAGACGTTACAGAACATTTTTGAAATTCGCAGTTAGGTAGCAGAGAACTGATATTTCATTATTTGTAGGAAGAGTAATTAATTTCTATTTTTGTTCTCTATCTGACATGTCCGATAAGAAGATGTTCGAGAAAATCCTTGAATAGTCACATGTCACCATACGAGTTAATAGAGACACTCTGTAGCAATTCTGGACGTGTAGAGTGTCGCATTGTCCTGGAATTACCCATGTCGGTCGGAATGCACAATGAAAGGATGTAGATGGTTCAAATGGCTCTGAGAACTATGGGACTCAACTGCTGAGGTCATTAGTCCCCTAGAACTTAGAACTAGTTAAACCTAACTAACCTAAGAACATCACAAACATCCATGCCCAAGGCAGGATTCGAACCTGCGACCGTAGCGGTCTTGCGGTTCCAGACTGCGAAAGGATGTAGATGATCAGACAGGATGATTACATATGTGTCACCTGTCAGTCGTATCTAGACATATCAAGGGTCCTATATCGCTCCACCTGCACATGCCCCATACCATTACAGAACCTCCACCTGCTTCAAGAGTCCGCTGCTGACATGCAGGGTCAATGGATTTATGAGGTTGTTTCTACATCCCTACACGTCCACCCGTTCGATACAATTTGAAAGGAGACTCGCCCGACCACGCAACATTTTTCCAGTCATCAACAGTTCAAAGTCGGTGATGACGGGGCCAGGCGAGATATAAAGCTTGTGTAGTCATGAACGGTACACGAGTGGGCCTTCGGATCCGAAAGCCCATGTCGATGATGTTTCGCTGAATGGTTCACACGCTGACACTTGTTGATGGCCGAGCATTGAAATCTGCAGCAATTTGCGGAAGGTTTGACCTTCTGTCACATCGAACGATTCTCTTCAGTCGTCGTTAGTCCCGTTCTTGCAGGATCTTTTTACGGCCGCAGCGATGTTTCACCGGGTTCCTGATAATCATGGTACACTCGTGAAATGATCGTACGGCAAAATCCCCACTTCATCGCTACCGCGGAAATGCTGTGTCCCATCACTCGTGCGGCGACAGGAACACCACATTCAAACTTACTGAAATCTTGATAACTTGCATTGTAGCTGCAGTAACCGATCTAACAATTGCGCCAGACACTTGTTGGCTTATATAAGGCATTGCCGACCGCAGCGCAGTATTCTGGCGGTTTACATATTTCTGTATTTCAATACGCGTGTATGTCCAGTTTCTTTGGCGCTTCAGTGTAGATTGTCCTGCATTTTAGAGAACAGCTTAGATAACGATAATATTGCCACAGACTTAGCTTTAGAGATTTCCATGCGTCTTTCAGCAGGTTAATAGAAATTATTACAAATTTTGATGGTTAAAACTAACAACTTTCATTAATTTTTGATAAGTAAAAATATTGGTTTTCAGTACTGGCGATTTTCGTGCTTGCCAAAGTCTATTTTAGCTAGAAAAGTCGTAGAATCTCTCCGCAGCTGAGAACGATTGGAGTATTATGTGCAGGGTCCTCCACCCATCTCGAAATTTTGACCATCTGTCGCATCAGTTGGACAGAAGTTTCTCTCTATCCGTCAGGAGGACATCCAACAACTCTATGCATCAACGCGAAGCCGAATAACTGCATAAAGGTCAGCGGTGGACCAGTGTGTTATTGACGCTCAATTTGTGAAGCTTCTTCTCCTGAATGAACTACCCAGTTATTCTGGAACTGATTCCATTTGTTTGCTTGTACATGTACCTCACATTTCGACTCATTAGGACAATTCCTTCGTAGTGAGTCGTTGTTTTTGTGTTAGAGTGCATAGGTTGTCCGTAATTAGAAAATGAATCAAATATCTCTAAGAACTAAGGGACTTAACATTTGAGGTCATCAGTCCCATAGACTTAGAACTACTTAAACCTAACCAACCAAACGACATCACACACATCCATGTCCAAGGCACGATTCGAGCCTGTGACGGTAGCTGCAGCGCGATTCCGGACTGAAGCGCCTAGGGCCACTCGGCCACAGCGGCCGGCTGTCCTTAATTAAAGTTCCACTTTGAAAACACTGTAGAAGAGTCATTGGTCAGAATTACATCAAATTTGAACATGGTATTAATGACGTAGGGGCAAACGTCGTCAGGAAAAGGAATTTAACGTAGATTTCATCAATAACTAATGCGCTTTAAGCGTCAGAAATGCAAGTCAATAGAAGCGCAGTACTCTGCTCTCCCTCAGTTTACGTCCAAGACTGCCATCAAGACTGTCTCCTTGCAGGACCCCTCGCTGCTGATAAGGCTCTTCCACAAGAACGGTGGCTGTGCGCCAGTAGCCCTGTGAATTTCCTGACACACCACAGTACGAAAAGCGACATTATTACAAAATTCGAAAGCTAAGTTTATTTAAAGTGTATAGTAGCAGGGGAAGGAAAGCAGTTGATCGATGTCTTAATTGGGAAAACTTGCAGTGTGCGGGGAACTACAGGAAAGCTGGACATGCCTGCTAGCACGGTGCTTAAAATACTACGAAATACCCTGGACTGCCATCCATATCCGAGGTACAAGGGTTGCGCCTTGATTAGTAGTCAAAACGTTCTCGTCACCGGGATCAAACCCTGCCACGGCCTAAATTTTAAATAAAAGTCATCAGCAATGAGGCCCGAAGACATCCGCCAGAATAAGTCACCCTCATTCTGCCAACGACCTTGCCGAAGAGGGTGGAGGAAATGGGCAGAGGTTCAGGGCACTCTCTAACACTTGGGGTGGGAAACTGCCGCTAAAAGGTTGAAGAATCAGCGACGACCAACGGCATGAGGATGCAGAAGGCATAGGGAACTACTGAACTACTGCATTAATGACACATAACGTGGCCGGCCGCGGTGGTCTAGCGGTTCTGGCGCTGCAGTCCGGCACCGCGGGACTGCTACGGTCGCAGGTTCCAATCCTGCCTCGGGCATGGGTGTGTGTGATGTCCTTAGGTTAGTTAGGTTTAAGTAGTTCTACGTTCTAGGGGACTTATGACCTAAGATGTTGAGTCCCATAGTGCTCAGAGCCATTTGAACACATAACGTGTATCCACAGATCATGTCACCTGCAGCTGAAAAAGTGACATTATGATCTCTCCATTGGCAAAAGATTACGGATTCGTCCAGAATTTTAGAATTTGGATTTCCGGGACGGGACTGCCAAGGGAGAGGTGACCATGAGAAGAAGAGTAAATAACCAACGGAAGGTTAGAGTTCTACGAGTCGGGGTGTGGAATGTAAGAGGTCTGAACCCGGTAGGGAAACTAGAAAAGACAATGATTTGTGGTCAGATGAATACAGGGTGATATCAGCAGCAGCAGAAAATGGTGTAATGGGAAGAGGATTCCTTACGAATACGAAGGCAGTGTGATATTGTGAACAGTACAACGAAAGCTTTGCTCCCACGCGAATCGACAGCAAATCAACACCGACCAAAACAGTTCAGGTGTAAATGCCGAAGTCGCAAGCAGAAGATGAGTAGTTAGAGAAACTATATGAGGAAATTGAATGTGTAATTCAGTACATAAAAGGAGGTGCAAATCTAATAGTCTAGTGTCATTATAATGTTGTTGTAGGGGAATACTGGCGTGGTAGGAGGTATCAGAGAGAGGCGAAAGACTATTTCCTGCAATAAATTTCAGAGGATGATAGCGAATACACTGCTCAACAATAACAGGAGGAGGAAGTTTACTAGGGAAAGTCCGGCGGATACAGGAAGATTTCGGTTAGATTACATCATGGTCAGGCAGAGTTTCCGGAAACAGATATCGGATTTTGAGGCATACACAGGAGCAGATATATACTCAGCTCTCATTCGCAATTATGAAGAGCAGACTGAATTTAAATAGAGTAGAAAGGAGGAATCGATAGGCAAAGTACTGGGATACGGAAATACTAAGGAGTGAAGAGATATTCTTGAAGTTTTCTACTGCTATAGATACTGCGGTAAGGAATAGCTCAGTAGGCAGAGGACTAATCACAGGAGCTAGAGGAAACATGAGTACGAGAAGGGTAAATGCGAAGAAACACTCCAGTTGATCGATGGAAGAAGGAAATACAAAAATGCACAGGGAAATTCAGGAAATCAAATAAATCCTTATACTACGTGCAGTGCTTCTAAGGCGAAATAGCTACATGAAAAATGTGAAGAAATCGCTAAAGAAATTATTGTCGAAAGGCTAGAATCATCGTGTAGATAAGTCGTAACAGCCTTGGGTTTAATTAAAAACGACTTTAACAGTACAATGCGAGTCTCACTGTCAAATGCAGACGACAAAGCGGGTAGATGGAAGGGTGCACTGATGGCGTGATGGAAAATGTATCAGGAACCGATAGTGAAGTGACAGGAGATCCAGTGTTAGAAGCAGAACTTAAAAGAGTTTGGAAGACATAATATCAAATAAGGCAGAAGTAACAGATCATGTTGCACCGGAAATTCTGAAATCATTGGGGGAAGTGACAACAAAACGATTGCAAGGAAAATCAGCATTGGCAGTATTTTGTTGGCTTTTTGTCAGCAAAATAGATTTTCGGTCACTTAGTGACCATCCTCAGTGCTGTAATACACAATTAAAATTAGTAGGCACTGGTATCAAGCTATAACCAAAAGGTTAGAGCGATCACATAAGTTGATGGATTATCAGTTAGGAGACCATGGCTGCGGTTACCCTTCACGCTGCATCACAGACAGGAGCGCCTGCGGTGGTGTACTCAACGACGAACCTGGGTGCACGAATGGCAAAACGTCATTTTTTCGGATGAATCCAGGTTCGATTTACAGCATTATAATGGTCGCATCCGTGTTTGGTGACATCGCGGTTAACGCATATTGGAAGCCTGTATTCGTCATCGCCATACTGGCGTATCACCCGGCGTGATTTTATGGGGTGTCATTGGTTACACGTCTCGGTCACCTCTTGTTCGCGTTCATGGCACTTTGAACGGTGAACGTTACATTTGAGATATGTTACGACCCGTGGCTCTACCGTTCATTCGATCCCTGCGAAATCCTACATTTCAGCAGGATAATGCACGACCGCATGTTGCAGGTCCTGTACAGGCATTTCTGGATACAGAAAATGTTCGACTGCTGCCCTGGCCACCACATTCTCCAGATCTCTCACCAATTGAAAACGTCTGGTCAATGGTGGCCTAGCAACTGGCTCGTCACAATACCCCAGTCACTACTCTTCATGAACTGTGGTATCGTGTTGAAGTTGCATGGGCAGCAGTACCTCTACACGACGTCCAAGCGCTGTTTGACTCAATGCCCAGGAGTATCAAGGCCCTTATTACCGCCAAGGGTGGTTGTTCTGGGTACTGATTTCTCAAGATCTATGCTCCCAAATTGCGTGAAAATGTAATCACGTGTCAGTTCTAGTATAATATATTTGTCCAATGAATACCAGCTTATCATCTGCATTTGTTCTTGGTGTAGCAATTTTAATGGCCAGCAGTGTAAAATGCAGGCTAACACAATGAAAATGTTAATCCTGGGCAAAAGGAGTCTACTAGTACGAAAACTAGGAGGTAATTTGAGGACGAAATTTTTTAAGCTTGTACTTCTGGAGCCCAACGTTGTGTGATAGTGAGACATGGACTGTGGGAAAACCGGAACGGGAAATAATAGAAGCATTTGAAGTGTGGTGCGACACAAGACTGTCCAGAATTAGGTGTACTGGTAAGATGAGGAATTTGGTGGTTCTCTACTCAATCGGCGGGGAGTTGACCTTAAATAACGAAAAGTATGAGGTCATCCACATGAGTCCTAAAAGGAACGCGTTAAACTTCGGTTACACGATAAATTAGTCTAATCTAAATGCCGTAAATATAAGTAAATACCTTGGTATTACAATTACGAACAATTTAAATTGGAAGAAACACTGCGTTTTATTGTCAGGACACTTAGAAAAGGTAACAGACCTACTAAACAGACTGCATACACTATGCTTGTCCGTCCACTTTTAGAAGACTGTTGCGCGGTGTGGGATCCTTACCAGACAGGACTGACTGACTACATCGAAAAAGTTCAAAGAAAGGCAGCACGTTTTGTATAATCTCGAAATATGGGAGACAGTGTCACAGAAATGATACAGTAAGGCGTTTTTCGTTGCGACGGAATCTTATCACGAAATTCCAATCACCAACTTTCTCCTCCCAATGCGAAAATATTTTGTTGACACCGACTTACATAGGGAGGAACGATCACCAAGATAAAATAAGGGAAATTAGATCTCGTATGGAAAGATATAGGTGTTCATTCCTTCGCGCGCTAAACGAGATTGGAATAATAGAGAATTGTGAAGGTCGTTCGATGAACCCTCTGCCAGGCGCTTAAATGTGATTTGCAGAGTATCCATATAGATGTAGATGTAGATGTTGATGTAGATGTAGAAGAGTATATGGAAAAACCTGACAAGAAGAAGGAACAGGATGATTGATCATCTTTTAAGACATCACGGAATAACTTGAATGGTATTAGAGGGAGCTGTAGAGGATAAAAACGGTAGAGGAACACAGAGATTGGAATACATGAAATGAATTCGCTACGGCGAATAAGAACAGTCATCAACTGTAGAATGAAATGACGGCAATGAAAATTTGTGCCTGACCGGGACCCAAACGCGGATATCCCGCTTATCGCGAGCAGTCGTCTTACCAATTGGCTATCCCTTTTTTTCTAGCTTCTTTCGAGGAGGGGGGGTATGGAAAGGATTTTGGGGTGGGCAGAGGGGGCAGGGTCGTAACCCGAGACCTGGCCACAGTGTCCCCCTCGCCCGTCAAGGGGTGGTGAGGGGAAACTAACTGTGGGAATTTTTTTATTTTTTTATCTTTATTTATTTATTTTTAAATATGTATGTAATTTGTACTGACTTTATACCACACCGAAAATAAATGTTCTTAGCATCGCACGGTGCTCTGAGTAAACAAAACAAATATCTCGTTACTTTCCTACACTGAGGTAAAATATACGGAAAAACAAAAATTGTGTTTCGTACACGATGCAGGAGGGTGTGTTGGTACTCTCCTGACGCTTCATCATCCAGGTACGTCTTCAGGCGTGTCGTATGTTGTTCCACCGGTAATTGGACATGTTCTTGTCACTCAGTCAATGGGTATCTTCTCCTACCTGTTGATGATCCAACTGCGTGGAGGGTTTGTAGGGCACTGCCTAAGTAGTTAGAAAATATTGTCCATATTTTGGATTCCGTACAATCTTGCAGTGACGTTCTTGTCGGTAGTTCCAAAAGTCCAGTACATCTTTAGGTCCATCGTGAGATAAGTATTGTACCGCATGCCCACGGACCCTCGTGACTGCGTTCACCCGGAAATAGTAGAAGCCGAGATGTGATGTGTCCCGGAGTCACCCGTAGAAAATACGGCAAAATTTGTCGCACCAAGCGCCACACGTCTTCTGCCGCGCCACATGTGAGACGATGCTCTTCCGTGGCCGATATTCCACAGTCGACACATAGAAGCTAGTCCGCCATATTTATCTTGTGGAGGCGTGATCGGATGATCTGTTTACTGTTGACTGTGATGTACCATGTGGATCGGACGTCTGTATCCAATGTAACCGCGTGCATCGTCCGCCACACCACCTTCAAACTAACCTGAGTGTTTTTGGCCTCCACGAAGTTTGGTGGGCGCCTCTGCTCTAGGACGGGATATATATCCAGCGCCGATGCCTGTTTCGCCGGTGGTACTGCGGTACGGACATAACTGTGTTCAGTGTAAAAGTACCATAAGTAGTAGAAGCGTGGGAGAATGTCTTGCGTCGTCAATAGGGGCATAAGGACTCCAGGAGCAAACCTGTCAAAGTATCCGAGCGGTGGTGCCACAGCTTGATTTGCGAGCTGACAAACAGGGCCACCGCTCTGACGTGGATATGGACTAGGCCAAGAGTTCCCCTTTTTGAGGGAAAGGTCAGCGACTTATAACTGATTTTGAAGAGCATGCCTGTACTGACGTAGACTCCGAATGCTGCTAATAGATGTCGAGCCATCAGTAACGGTATTGGAAGGATACGCGCTATGTGTGGAAGACGCGATGCGAGGTAAACAGTGACGAACGGCGCCCTTTGAAAAAAGTCTTGGTTCCTCAGACGAAGGTTGGAGATCTGGAACCGAATTTGTGTATAATAAGCGGCGGTAGTTAAGGGTCGCAGTGCGCCGTATGTCAGCGTGAAACTCTATTAAGAGACATTTGATAGTGCCTCTAAGCTGTAGGGGGTCGACAGACGCTGGGGTCGTTTCCTATGGCTGCGGGAAGTCACACCGTCTGGGGTAATCCATTCTAGTGCGCTGGTTACATCGCCACGATTGCGGAGTACGAGAACTAGGTCGTTTGGATATGCTATACAGCGAAATGTGACGACACGTAAGGTGAGTCCGGTGAGGCGTTCTCAGAGGCTAGAGACGAGCAGTTCCAGTGCCAGAGCGTCGAGTAACGTCGGTAGGGGGCAGCCTTGACGCACCGATCTGAAAAACGCGAGACAGTGCGTGAGACGCCCCTTAACGAGCACCTTGGAAGTCGCCCCTCGGAGGCGGCGCGTCACGACGTCTGTGAATTACTGTGGGTACTGCATGTGAGGGAGAACAGACGTGAGGTACGTGTGATACACTCGATTAAAATCTTGGCTATAATCTAGTGACGCCAGCGCTCCCGGGGTGCGGCGTGCCCTCGCTTGGGCTAGTAAGTAACGGTGTCGACACAGTGCTGAGTGGATGTTATTGATACACCCTAGGGAGGCCTGATCTGGTGAGTTGATGTGAGGCAGGGTCGGTCGTATACGGTTTGCTTATAGTCTGGTGAATATCTTCATGTCGCAGTTGACGTGTGTTGGCGAGCGGTAATCATGTAGCGGGGCACGACCTTTAGGTTTGTGAACCGGTGTAATTATTCCTTCGAAGGCCGCGGGGAGTAGCACCGTGGGGAACATAAGCTCCCGACAGATGTCTGTCAACTTGGTAGTCAGTAAACACTGGAAAGTTCTATAAAACTGCACAGAAAGCCCGTCGGGGCCAGGAGACGTTGTCGCCGCTCCTTTACCGATAGTGTCGATAACTTCGTCTCCCGTAATGTCGTTCCATAATTCAATTTGTAAAAGCTGTGGGACAATGCCAAAAACTGATCGTGAGACTCAGGTCACCGTCGTCGGGTCGGAACATTGAGCAGAATAAAGTCGAGCGTAATGATAGAAGAATGCTGCACTAAAATCGTGTTGTGTGATGTGGTGATGGCCGTCCGCAGTGATAATGGCGCGAGTCTTCGCAGTTTACGTTCTCGAATGGTTTGGTACATTGTGGATCGTTTTGTTGCAAGTCTGCCATGTTTTCGCGCTCGGATGATCGTCCTTTAGAGGTGTCGGCGCATGTGGTGGACGATCTGTGCCTTCGCTTCGCACGCTGTACTGTCATCTGTCGTTCCGCTGTGGGTGGCAAGGAGACACATTCGCGAAGGACGGAAAAATAAAAATCGACGGTCTGCGGCACCCAAGCAGCGGTCTCACAGCCATACGTAATAAAGGCTTGGCATAGTTTCACCACCAGCTGAGAGATGTAGGATACATCGGTAGGCGGTGGACGCACCAACTCCACGTGTCCTTGATGGCACGTCGAAAATCCGGAGGAGCAAAATGAGCAAGGTTTAATTTCCGTGGATGTCGGCTGCGCCACACCCGTTAGCGACGAAGGATGGTGGAACATATATAGGCCTCGTGATCAGAAAAGGCCACTGGCCACACCTCCGCGTCGCTCACTGTTCCTGCGGGAGAACGGGAGACGTAAATCCTATCAATGCAACTAGACGCGTGACTCGTGAAATGGGTGTATCGCGGTTGATTTCCTCGGACATGTTCCCATGTATCTACCAGCTGGAGATCGCTAATGAGTGACCCAAGTTCGCGCCACGGTGATTGGCGTGGCAGCTCATCTTTAGGTGCTTCGGTGCCATTGAAATCGCCCCCTGTTACTAAGTCATTGTGCCAACCTGAAAAAGCGGCCCTACTCCTTCTGCGAAAAAGAGAGACCGGTCGCGAATGCAAGTCGTTCTGGAAAGGGCGTACACAACTAGACGCATAGCATCTTTACGGCCATTCCTATAGCGTCGGGGAGATATCGTACTTTGTCCGCCTCGAGGGCCTCCCTGAGGAGAACCGCCACTCCACTGTTGGCGAGGCGTGGTACACACGAGCCTTATAACCATGCATACCCGGGAAATAGGCGACGAAGACTTCCTGGAGAAACTCAATGTCAACGTCTGTTGCATTGAGCATGTCTTGAAGCAGCAACACCTTTGTACCTGTTCAAATGGTGTTAATGGTGATGGTCGCTAAGCGATAGGTCTGTAGATCGTCTTCTGCAATGGGGTCTGCCGTCAGCGTCGTCGTAAAAGTTGGGAGCTGTGATTTGCAGGCCGCGTCCTCGCCGTCGTCTTTTCCTACTCGGGAGGGGCCGAGGTGTGGGTGGAGAGACCTCTGCCCTCATCCGCCACAGTGGGCCTGGAATCGTCTTCGATGTTGCCCATCCAAGGTCCGTAAGTTTATAGTGGCTGCCGTAGAACACTAGTGAGCTGAGTGAGCAAGGGTGAATCCGCAGTTGTTTCTGGTTCTGTACCAGTGACGGGCACTTTGCATGTTGGTCAGCTTCCCCGAGAAAGCGGAAACGGGTGTTTCGAAATCAGAGAAAGTGACAAGTGAGGGCGATCCTGTGTCATCCATTTTTCTCGTCTCGTCGGCCGTCCGGTTGTCAACTGGGGGAGACGTCCGCTGGAGGCAGTCGTCTGAGGGTGTGTGACGTAACTTATATTTCCTTGGTGACCTTTGTTTCTGTGTCCGAAAGAGTTTTTGGTTCCAGCATTGCATCCCCCACAGGCAGAAAAGCAGAGGTCGGTACAATCCTAGCGTCGAGTTCCATTCTTCGTCCGAATCTTCTTGTGGAATCGATGGGCGGTTTCTGCAATCTTTTTGGACTCCATAATGGTGTTGGTCAATCGAGGACTGGTGCAGGTGTGCATTATAACGCTTCCTGAGTGGTCTTTTGTCTGCCACGACGCTCGATCGTGTCACCCCTGCGTAATTGAGTGGGAGGGCCGTGAGCATAGGTGGTGCCTGGTCATCTAACGGAATTTGTGTAACCTGACGTTGAATACACACCGAGGGTACATGACCCTCCTGGCCTCAACCAGAAAAAGTACGAGGTTGTCCATCGTACATTACGATTGCTCCACATCCACCTATGACTAAGTGCGATGGCAAGTGATTCTTTAATTCAATGTTGACTTGTCGGACGCCGTTAAGGAACTGGTATGTCTCGAAGGAGTTCCATTTTTCGGCCAGATGCCTAATTATCGTCCTATTACCGGGCGTTCGAAGACTCTTAGTGTGCGTAATACCAGTCCGGCATGGTCAGCGGTAACCACCCCGATGGGACCATCGGAGTGTTTGAACTTGAGAGTGTTCGCACATCTGTTCACAACAGCCAAATCAGCCATGTGCTGCGGTGGTATTTGAACTTCGTCACCGTTGAATCATTGATTTCAAAGGCTCGTGGTCTTGTGTGCTCGGCCTGGAAGCTGATCTTCATGGTAGTTTTCTGTACGAATGAGCCGTAGCGACTCAATGTAAACGGACCGAGTACTAGCTGCGGCGAGGAAGTAAACAATCTACGCGCGCTCGCGACTCTGCGGACGGGACGGAAACAAGACGTACACGCGAAAGCAGACTGTCCGTAAACCACTCATGGCCAGACCCCAACTTCCATATGTCGTCAACCACGCGTCTACGATCTGTATTCGTAGATCCATTATGTATATTACCGTACAGAGCAGACGTTGTACTTGAAAGACGCCTGCCCGGTATCGGCAGATAAATACGATATTGCACTGCCTGTGTTTTTCTGATCACAATGCAAAGTTCCTTTGGACATGCATGCACGCCTAAACGAACTTTGCATCTTATTCAGAGCAACACAGGCACTGGAATAACGTATCGAGATAGGAATCGATCTAGCAGATAACTGAAGACGTAAGTCGCCAGTGCTACTCTGAAAGAAAAGTGTCACAGGGGAGGAGGGGAGGAATTTGTGACGGACCGCATCATGTCAGTCTGGAAACTGATGAGAAAAAAAAATTAAATAAAAAATTTAAAAAATCCATACAAAATCGCCACTGTTTAGGAGTCCTGCGGACTTTGCAGTAAGACCACTCTGGAATATTTTGCTCTCATAGATGTGGACGATCAGCAGCCGTGAAAACTTTTGTGGACAGACAAAGCCAGTTTCCAAGGAAATGTCTCAATACGCAGAATTGTAGAAAATGGACAACGGAAAATGCGCACGCTGATCAACCTGTACCACTGTGTGTTGCAAGAGTGACGGAGTGCTGCAGGTTGACGGCATCGTTTATCGTATGGCCCTATTTTATCGAGCAGACGAGTCCTTCGCGTCCTATTACCTGTACCGTCACTGGCAAACGCTAGAGTGTCCCTTGCGCACCTTCCTCATTCCAATCTTTCAATAGCGTGGATGGTTACTTTTATTCCTGCGACTACATTTTCACACATTTTACATAACTCGTGCACACCACCACAGCAACTTTAAACAGACAGAACAAGACCCATTGCAAGAAACGACGCTCGTGTTGAAGTATCGCCCCCTGAATACTGTACGTAACGGACTTTCAATCTAACGCTACCACCTTCATGGGACAATGACCATAATAACACCCAGCAATCGAAGGCGGCCGAACGGCAGAGCCCATCGAATCTCAACCGCGTCCGTTCGTTAATCTGTGCCTCCGTAAGATGACAAAATGCATTCCAAATGTTATTGAGCAACGATATGTCGTCAGAAGTACGATGAAGTATCATAACGTCATCGGCATGCTAGCGAACGATGAACTTTTCTCTAATAACCACCAGCCATCCAGCTGAGGAACTATGGACCACGTAATGGTTAATGGTTCCAAAAGTACCACGAATAACGACATAGGTAGGGGACTCCGTGGAGGACACCTTAACACAATTCTATGGGACAAGTTTCTTGACCATTTACGTCACTAGACGCCGGATTACAGTGAATGCCTGTCGTGCAGCGTTATTAAAACCAGCAGCTGTCGACACTCGCAACAGAAAATCATGGGTAACTCTGTTAATCATGTGATTAAAATCAATAAAAGTAAATCTCCCGACGAAGGAATAGTTGAAGCAATCGAGATGAAAACACCACATTTAGCATCCGGAGTCAGTAGAGTATTACCCGGGAGACAACGTCGATACACGTGACAATGTCATCAATTAAAAGCAACAAACGGGTATTTATCGCCCGTACTACGATTTTATAATCGAAACCGAGTAGCGTTATTGATCGGACCTTATCTATGGACAGACGTCTCGTCTTTTTGGGAATAACAACCATTTTTCCGACTCGAAGGAGAGCGAGATCTCCCTTGCACCACTTCATTCACCACAACTGCCATCGATCGTACCCCCACCCAACCCTTTTTTTTTTTTTTTTTAATCAGTCTTCCGACTGGTTTGATGCGGCCGCCACAATTCCTCTCCTGGGCGAACATCGTCATCACAGAGTAGCACTTGCAATCCACGTCCTCAATTATTTGGAGGATTTACTCCAATTTTCCTCCACAGTTTTTGCCCTCTACAGCTCCCTCTAGTACCATGGAAGTCATTCCCTCTAACAGGTGTCGTACTATCTTGTCCCTTCTCCTTATCAGTGTTTTCCACATATTCCTTTCGATTCTGTGCATAAACTTCTCATTCCATCTCACAACAGAAGACAGCATGTTGTTATCAATGGAGAGACGTCTACAGACGCTAAAGTAACCTCTGGCGTGCCACAGAGGAGTGTTATGGGACCATTGCTTTTCACAATATATATAAATGACCTAGTAGATAGTGTCGGAAGTTCCATGCGGCTTTTCGCCGATGATGCTGTAGTATACAGAAAAGTTGCAGCATTAGAAAATTGTAGCGAAATGCAGGAAGATCTGCAGCGGATAGGCACTTTGTGTAGGGAGTGGCAACTGACCCTTAACATAGACAAATGTAATGTATTGCGAATACATAGAAAGAAGGATCCTTTATCGTATGATTATATGATAGCGGAACAAACACTGGTAGCAGTTACTTCTGTAAAATATCTGGGAGTATGCGTGCGGAACGATTTGAAGTGGCATGATCATATAAAATTAATTGTTGGTAAGGCGGGTACCAGGTTGAGATTCATTGGGAGAGTCCTTAGAAAATGTAGTCCATCAACAAAGGAGGTGGCTTACAAAACACTCGTTCGACCTATACTTGAGTATTGCTCATCTGTGTGGGATCCGTACCAGATCGGGTTGACGGAGGAGATAGAGAAGATCCAAAGAAGAGCGGCGCGTTTCGTCACAGGGTTATTTGGTAACCGTGATAGCGTTACGGAGATGTTTAACAAACTCAAGTGGCAGACTTTGCAAGAGAGGTGCTCTGCATCGCGGTGTAGCTTGTTCGCCAGGTTTCGAGAGGGTGCGTTTCTGGATGAGGTATCGAATATATTGCTTCCCCCTACTTATACCTCCCGAGGAGACCACGAATGTAAAATTAGAGAGATTAGAGCGCGCACGGAGGCTTTCAGACAGTCGTTCTGCCCGCGAACCATACGCGACTGGAACAGGAAAGGGAGGTTATGACGGTGGCACGTAAAGTGCCCTCCGCCACACACCGTTGGGTGGCTTGCGGAGTATAAATGTAGATGTAGATGCAGATGTACCGCCGGCCGGTGTGGCCAAGCGGTTAAAGGCACTTAAGTCTGGAACCGCGCGACCGCTACGGTCGCAGGTTCGAATCCTGCCTCGGGCATGGATGTGCGTGATGTCCTTAGGTTAGTTAGGTTCAAGTAGTTCTAAGTTCTAGGGGACTGATGACCTGAGAAGTTAAGTCCCATAGTGCTCAGAGCCATTTTTTTTACCTTACCAGTCCACCGAATTTTCATCATTCGTCTGTAGCACAACATCTCAAATGCTTCACTTGTATTCTGTTCCGGTTATCCCAAAATACATGTTTCACTCTCATACAATGCTGTACTCCACACGTACGTTCTTAGAAATTTCTCCCTCAAATTACGGCCTATGTTCGATACTAGTAGTATTTTCCTGGCCAGGAATACCCTTTTTGCCATTTCTAGTCTGCTGTTGATGTCCTCCTTGCTCCGTCCGTCATTGGTTATTTTACTGCCTAGGTAGCAGAATTCCTTAACTTCATCTACTTCGTGACCATCAATGCTAATGGTAGGTTTCTCGCTTGTTCTCATTTCTGCTGCATCTCATTTCGTTCGTCTTTCTTCGATTTATTATCAGTCCTTATTCTGTACTTATTAGATTGTTCATTCCGTTCAGCAGGTCATGGAATTCATCATCACTTTCACTCAGGATAGTTATATCATCAGCGAATGATATCATTAATATCCTTTCACCTTTAAAATTACTTCCAATTCTGAAACTTTCTTTTATTTCCAGCATTGCTTTTTCGATGTACAGATTGAATAATAGGGGGGGGGGAGTTTACATCCAGGTCTTACACCCTTTTTAATCCGAGTCCTTCGTTCTTGGTCGTCCACTTTTTATATTCCCTTTTGGCTCTTGTACATTACCCGACTCTCCCTATAGCTTACCTACAATCCTGGAAATGGAAAAAAGAACACATTGACACCGGTGTGTCAGACCCACCAAACTTGCTCCGGACACTGCGAGAGGGCTGTACAAGCAATGATCACACGCACGGCACAGCGGACACACCAGGAACCGCGGTGTTGGCCGTCGAATGGCGCTAGCTGCGCAGCATTTGTGCACCGCCGCCGTCAGTGTCAGCCAGTTTGCCGTGGCATACGGAGCTCCATCGCAGTCTTTAACACTGGTAGCATGCCGCGACAGCGTGGACGTGAACCGTATGTGCAGTTGACGGACTTTGAGCGAGGGCGTATAGTGGGCATGCGGGAGGCCGGGTGGACGTACCGCCGAATTGCTCAACATGTGGGGCGTGAGGTCTCCACAGTACATCGATGTTGTCGCCAGTGGTCGGCGGAAGGTGCACGTGCCCGTCGACCTGGGACTGGACCGCAGCGACGCACGGATGCACACCAAGACCGTTGGATCCTACGCAGTGCCGTAGGGGACCGCACCGCCACTTCCCAGCAAATTAGGGACACTGTTGCTCCTGGGGTATCGGCGAGGACCATTCGCAACCGTCTCCATGAAGCTGGGCTACGGTCCCGCACACCGTTAGGCCGTCTTCCGCTCACGCCCCAACATCGTGCAGCCCGCCTCCAGTGGTGTCGCGACAGGCGTGAATGGAGGGACGAATGGAGACGTGTCGTCTTCAGCGATGAGAGTCGCTTCTGCCTTGGTGCCAATGATGGGCGTATGCGTGTTTGGCGCCGTGCAAGTGAGCGCCACAATCAGGACTGCATACGACCGAGGCACACAGGGCCAACACCCGGCATCATGGTGTGGGGAGCGATCTCCTACACTGGCCGTACACCACTGGTGATCGTCGAGGGGACACTGAATAGTCCACGGTACATCCAAACCGTCATCGAACCCATCGTTCTACCATTCCTAGACCGGCAAGGGAACTTGCTGTTCCAACAGGACAATGCACGTCCGCATGTATCCCGTGCCACCCAACGTGCTCTAGAAGGTGTAAGTCAACTAACCTGGCCAGCAATATCTCCGGATCTGTCCCCTATTGAGCATGTTTGGGACTGGATGAAGCGTCGTCTCACGCGGTCTGCACGTCCAGCACGAACGCTGGTCCAACTGAGGCGCCAGGTGGAAATGGCATGGCAAGCCGTTCCACAGGACTACATCCAGCATCTCTACGGTCGTCTCCATGGGAGAATAGCAGCCTGCATTGCTGCGAAAGGTGGATATACACTGTACTAGTGCCGACATTGTGCATGCTCTGTTGCCTGTGTCTATGTGCCTGTGGTTCTGTCAGTGTGATCATGTGATGTATCTGACCCTAGGAATGTGTCAATAAAGTTTCCCCTTCCTGGGACAATGAATTCACGGTGTTCTTATTTCAATTTCCAGGAGTGTATATGTTTCTGAGAATTTCAAACATCTTGCACCATTTTAAATTGTCAAACGCTTTTTCCAGGTCGACAAATCCTGTGAACGTGGCTTTTCGTTAGCTTCCATTATCAATCGGAACCTCAGAACTGCCTCTGTCGTGCGTTTATATTTTCTAAACCGAAACTCATCGTCATCTAGCACATCCTCAATTTTCTTTTCCATTATTCTGTATATTATTCTTGTCAGCAACTTGGAAGCGTGAGCTGTTAAGCTTATTGTGCGATAATTCTCCCACTTGTAAGCTCTTGCAGTAGTTCGGAATTGTATGGGTGATATTTTTCGAAAAGTCAGATGGCATGTCGCCAGACTCATACATTCTTCAAACCAACGTGAATAGTCGTTCTGTTGCCACTTCCCCAAAAGATTTTAGAAACTCTGATGGAATTTTATGTAGCCCGTCTGCCTTGTTTGGTCTTAAGGCCTTCAAAGCTCTCTTAAATTGTGACTGTTGTAATGGATTCCCCATCTCTTCCAAATTGAATCCTGTTCCTTCTATATTACACGTCTCTCTCTATAGTTTACTCCTATTCTTCTCAGAATTTCGAACATCTCGCACCATTTTACATTGTCGAAGGCTTTCTCCAGGTCGACAAATCCTATGAACGTGTCTTGATTTTTCTTTAGTCTTGTCTCCAACGCAACGTCAGAATTGCCTCTTTCGTGCCTTCACCTTTCCTAAAGGCTGAATGATCGTCAACTTGGATGCCTGAGCTGTTAAGTTGATTATGCGATAATGCTCGCATTTGCAGATCTTGAAGTCGGAATTGCGTGGATGATATTTTTCCGAAATTCAGATGGTATGTCGTCAGACTCAAGCATTCTACACACCAAAGTGGATGGAATTTTATCTATAACTTATGCCTTATTTGGTCTTAAATCCTCCAAAGCTCTCTTAGAATCTGACTGTATTACTGGGTCCCGCATCTCTTCTAATTCGTATCATGTTCCTTCTTCTATCACATCAGACACATTTTCCCCAACACAGAGTCCTTCAATGTACTCATTCATCAATCCGCTCTCTCCCCTGCATTTAACATTCAAATTTCCACTGTACTATTAATGTTTCCAATTATGCTTTTAATTTCATCGGAGGTTGTTTTGACTGCTGTATGATGAGTCAGTTCTTCCAAAAATCATTTATTTTTCGATTTATTCACTTTTTCCTGCAGCCATTTCGACCTGGCTTCCCTACGCTTCCTGTTATTTCATTCCTCATCGACTTGTATTTCTGTGCCGCGCGGGATTAGCCGAGCGGTCTGGGGCGCTGCAGTCATGGACTGTGCAGCTGGTCGCGGCGGAGGTTCGAGTCCACCCTCGGGCATGGGTGTGTGTGTTTGTCCTTAGGATAATTTAGGTTAAGTAACGTATAAGCTTAGGGACTGATGACCTTAGCAGTTAACTCCCATAAGATTTCACACACACTTGAAAATTTTTTTTTGTGTTTCTATATTCCTGAATGTCCCTGAACGGCTCTGTACTTTCTTCTTTCATCGATCAACAGAAGTATATCTTTTGTTACCCATGGTTTCTTCGCAGTTACCTTCTTCGTACATGTTTTTCTTTCCAACATCTGTGATCGCCCTTTTTAGACATGTCCATTCCTCTTCAATTGTATTACCTACTGATCTATTCCTTATTGTTGTATCTATAGCCTTAGACAACTTCAAGTGCGTCTCATCTTTCTTCAGTACTTCTGCATCCCACTTCCTTGCGTATTTATTCTTCCTGACTAATGTCTTAAACTTCAGCCTACTATTCATGATCACTATATTATGATCTGAGTCTATATCTGCTCTTGGGTACGCCTTACAATCCAGTATCCGATTTCCGAATTTCTGTCTGACCATGATGTAATCTAACTGCAATCTTCCCGAATCACCAAGCCCTTTCCAAATATACCTACTCCTCTTGTGATTCTTGAATAGAGTATTCGATATTACTAGATGAAGCTTGTTACAGAACTCAATTAGTCTTTATTCTCTCTCATTCCTTGTGCCAGACACATATTATCCTGTAACCTTTTCTTCTACTCCTTCCCCTACAACTGCATTCCAATCTCACATGGCTCCTAGATTTTCGTCTCAATTTACGTACTGTATTACCCTTTCAATGTCCTTATATACTTTCTCTATCTCTTTAGCTTCAGCTTGCGACGTTGGCATATATATCGTTGTCGGTGTTGATTTGCTGTCGATTCTGATAAAAACAACCCCATCAGTGAACTTTTCACAGTAACACACTGTCTGCCCTGCCTTCCTATTCATAACGAATCTTGCTCTCGTTCTGCGTCTGTTGATATTACACTGCAGTCATCTGACCAGAAATTCCTGTCTTGATTCCATTTCACTTCACTGAGCCCTATTCTATCTAGATTGAGCCTTTGCATTTCCTTTTCAGATTTTCTGGTTTCCCTACTACGCTAAAGCTTCTGACACTCCCCGATTCGTAGAAAGTTATCCTTTTGTTATTCAATCTTTTTCTCATAGTGACCTCTCCATTGGAAGTCAACTCCCGGAGATCCGTATGGAGGACTACTCCGGAACCTTTTGCCAATTGAGATATCATCATGACACTTTTCAATTACATTCCTCTTGTCCTGCGGATAAACGTTACGTGTCTTTAATGCAGTGGTTTCCATTGCCTTCTGCTTCCTCATGCCGTTGATCACTGCTGCTCAAAATATGGTTCAAATGGCTCTGAGCACTACGGGACTTGACATCTATGGTAAATCAGTCCCCTAGAACTTAGAACTACTTAAACCTAACTAACCTAAGAACATCACACAACACCCAGTCATCACGAGGCAGAGAAAATCTCTGACCCCGCCGGGAATCGAACCCGGGAACCCGGGAAGCGAGAACGCTACCGCAGGACCACGAGCTGCGGACCACTGCTGATCCCTCCACCTTTAGGTCAGTTCCCACCCCTAGGACAAGAGAGTGCGCTGAACATCTACTCGCTCCTTCGCCCTTTTTGACAAGGCCCTTGGCAGAACGAGGGTGACTTCTTATACCGGAAGACTTCGGCCGCCAATGCTGATTATTAATCAAAATTGAAGCACTGGAGGGATTCGAACCCGGGACCGAGAACGTTTTGATCACTAATCAAAGACTTTACCCCTAGACCACGTGTGTAGGGGTAGCTCATAACACAGGCGAAAACCAAGCACACAATTCTTGATGAAGCCCATCCAGACCCAGCCATCTGCGGGAAGGAGGGCGAATTACAGTGTCAGATACCTCAACACGGCGAAAACCTGGCAAAAGCTCCTCATGGAGAACTGGTTTAACAACACTGTCAAAGAGGGAAATAAAATCGATAGACCGAAAAGCCAGTTGATGGCACTCCACTGTAAAAATCATAAAAGTTTACGCATTACTTCAGCTTTCGAAGACCACTAACGTCCATCTATAGAACCAATGATAGTGAGGCACGTCCTTTGAGATCACTGTCTGAGCTGAATTACATGAAACAGACACACCAGCTCATACAGGAGAATCGAACATGGCTAGGAATGCAAACGAAGGGCATCTAATTGTAATATTTTAATTCAGGAGTTTTCTCTTCCATATCTCTTAAAGCGACGTCTCAAGTATTGTCATAAAGATCACGAAGGACAACATAATAAAATTCCAGTGTCCTCCTCATTTCAGCCGTTTTACCTGCCTGTAACATACTAGTGCTGTTTGAAACTGTTTGGCAATGGCAGTCCACTATTGCGCAATTGAGGACTAACATTCTTGGGAACGGCTTGCCCGCCCCCACACGGCAGAGATGATATCATCCAGAGAGGAGGAAACCAGATGTAAAATATTTATCTTCCAAATAGGACGCGAAGGGCGTACCCACTGAAGCACGCGGTTTAGAGTTATTGAAACAGGACACTGGTCAGTAAAGCTGGCGAGAATAACATCGATTGACAGAAGCTGAATAAATAGGGAAGCAAACAAATGAGAACGGTCCAGTCGACTACTAGAAGTAGCTGTAAAATGCGTAATAAGCAGTAATGTGGGATACCTGCAGATCCAAGCATTCTGTAAACTCAACAACCCCTGCACATCATTAACGTCAGTAGTTATAGCTGGGTGTTCGATCCACAGGACGTAAGGTGCAGCTGAAACGTCTCCTCATCAAAAGTCTTCGTGGAGTCGTGATGAAGTGAGTAAACAGCATATTCCTTATAACACTACGAGCGGTCTTACGTCGCAACCAGATGCAGATGGAGCATAAAGAAAAATTAAGTCGAGGTTATAAAAAGGACCAGCTATACCCCGACCGTCGTACAGCGTTTCAGCGTCCGTCAGCGGAGTACCCTTCATGTAAAGCAAGACCATGCCAGCAGGACTTCCCGGCGCAACATTAAAAAACGTAGAATACTCAGGGAGTAGGACACAAGAAATAACACTTCTTGCAAAGACACAACATCAGCTTGGGAATCGTAAATAGATTTTCGTAACGTAGAAAGCCATAATGGAGAGTTTATTCTTTTTAATTGAAGAAACTTATACGCCTTTGTTAGTTAACACAGGTTAACTCATGTCAGGCATGAAACAAGAACGAGAAAGAATTTATGCATCACGTCCTGCTCTCCACAACACCTGAGGGCGAGAGGGATGAAGGAACGGGATTTGAATCCTCTCCACCGGAAGGTGCAGAGCAGACTCCATACGTTCTTTTTTTTGGTGGTGGGTGGGGGGGGGGGGAGTGAGAGGAGTGGAAGCGGCTCTGGATGCTCTGGTTGGAAAGGTTGTTCCACAACACAGCGAAGCGTCTGAAGCTGTCTGTACTACTCCGACCACCCGGAAGACAATCGGCAGTAACCTGATGCACCATCGTTTCATATTGAGGAAGGTATAGCATTTCTCTAGAATACTGTAAAGACACAACAGCACACTGTGTTTACGTTAAGTCGCTGGAACTCAGTGGGGTAGACGTTCCTACAGGTGTACGAAGATGCAACATTCATTTCATCACCAAGAGAAGCAGCCTTGTCATTCCCGGCGAATCAAGAACCGTAATTAACGCGAGTGTTCAAAGCATATTTACAGAAAGGAGCATACTGCACCACCATCTTCTCGGAGGGGTGGTATTGCTGAGGGGTGACTTCAACATCGTCACCATCCCAAGTCCTCTGGCGGTCCAATTACGCTATAGGTGCCGGCGCCGAGGCAACAGTGGCCGCATCTGAATGTGCCGGTAACAGCGAAAAGTCGCACGGAATGGCGGACAGTGTCTTCCCCAACATCCACTAAGGTCGGAGAAGCACATTGCGAACACACTAATTACGCTAATTTCAACAGACGACGTTTTTCATAGGACGACTTTGAAACAGTAGCACGAAGCGGAAATATTGATCTGAGATGGCCACATTCATTACAAAGGAAACAGGTTCCTTCTTGTGCATCATACGTTACACGAATCCAGTAACCACAAGCATGGTGTGAAGCAACATTCTCTTGCATACATTTCTATTGGTCGGATTCCACTATAATATTGCAAGCGATGTTGAACACTCCAGTTTTCCCGCCGAATATGTCGAACGACTCCATAGGGAAGGGACGAAGCGACGTCGCCTTAAGAAATGAATCGTCCACTTCAGGTGGAAGGCTGTAAACTCTAACCGGAAAATACTCGCTCGCCTCATTTTCAAGGAGGAATGGACTAACGGAACAATCACCAGAGAACAAACCTTAGAGAGAAGCCGGTAGAATAGCAAGGAATCTCAAAACTTCACAAAAGATTCGTACAAATCAGAATCAAAACAAGCAATTATCATCTGTAACTCGAATAGTATTAACAAAAGAACTGTAAAAATCTAAAGAGCCCTGTTGAACATGAAACGTACTCTCGTCAAAACCAAGACGAACATTATTCATTCTTGAAAGACTCGTCAGATATCATGGCGCGTGCAGGGAACACCGCCACCAAACAACAAACTAGCAACAAACTCTGCTAGGCAACAACAATGCCACACCGGGCGATACACAGACAAGAGTAGTAATATGAGAACCACATACACGATGCTGCTAGACAGGTGGAAGTACATCTACAGATCGCTAGCCACCAAGTGGTGTGTGGCGGAGGGCACAATTCGCGCCAAAGTCATATTTCCGCCCGTTTGTTCCATCCAGCTCAACGAGCAGAGTGTACATACAGCTCAGCTACAGGGACGAACACCTGTAAATTAACGGCAGCCCCATTATAAAAACCGGACCACAGAGTTTTTGCGAAGAGTTTTAAACTGTAGTTGCTAAGAGAGAAATGCAACTGGCAACCGGACTTCCACAGGACTGCTGTAGTCCATACATTTACCGGATAGCGCTAGGGCTGCTGCTGTCGCGGCCGGATGCGCGCTGGTGTCTGCTGACAGCGTCTGCAGGCGGCGGCTTGGATGTCACAGGTGACGTGTGTGTTTTGACCACAGCCAGAGCCGTATGTTCAGCGTTAATGGCAGCGAGGCTTAGAAAAGAAGCCACACTAAGGCCTACGTCGATGCTTCTGACGTCTCCAACTCTCTGTTATCAAGTCTCACAAACCAGTATTTCCTGCGGTATGTCAGGTGTCCCTCGCCAAGGCGTGGCCGCGGTTCCGACAGGTCACTTCATTTTCTTCTTCTGGACAATCGAAATATTTTGAATTATCTTCCATAACTGTACAATTAAGGCTGTCACGGCCGGATGTTTCAGCTGCCGGGAATTCTTCCGGGTTGTATGGCCGTCGTCCATGGATCTCTTCTATCCCTGACGTTTCGTCCAAACCTACGTTGGACCTCTTCGGAGGTGATCCTGGTTGGTGGCCGAGCGGTTCTAGGCGCTTCAGTCTGGAATCGCGCGACCGCTACGGTAGCAGGTTCGTATCCTGCCTCGGGCATGAATGTGTGTGATGTTCTTAGGTTTAAGTAGATCTAAGTTCTAGGGGACTGATGACCTCAGATGTTAAGTCACATAGTGCTCAGAGCCATTTGAACCATTTTTTGCTCCCGGTTGTGCTGAGTCTTTCCGACTTCTATAACTGTTGGGTACCGCGCGTGAATGTCTCGGCAGAAAGATTATACATGACCAGCTAGAATGTTATCAATAGAAAAAAAAATGCGTGTCGACCATTAAGCGTCGATGTCCCATGTTCCGCTGACGCGTCCATTGGTCATCTCTGTCTTGAAAAGCGCCGTTACGTCTACAGATGTCTACTTTCACTGTTGCCTGATGATATGGGACCATAACCGGTCCGATACCTGTTCGTGCATTTCAAAGAGTGACATTCACTAACGGACTCTGAAGTTCCTATTCTCTCGTCTTCATGTACAACTTGTAATCTCGTATCTTGAAATTCACACTTGGACACTCCCAGACTATTGTAGAGATCGCCGTCTCCCTTGTCTGTGCATTCGGTTCGCCAGGTTATAATGCTAACAGCAGAAAGGCCACACACCGACCTCAAGCAAGTTATTCTGGATTACTATCCATTTATGGAAAACGTGACATATCCTTTGAATTACCAAATAAGCAGCAACCAGTCGCAAGATCATATTTTCCTTATTTAATTTTGCATATCGATTTCAACTGATTTAACAGCCGTCATCGGTGCTTTCAACGTGTATGTTCCCTGACTAATAACACTGTCTTAAACAGACGTCAAACATTTGACTCCGTGTTTGACGTCTGATTAAGAGAGTGTTATTACTCAGGGAACATACACGTTAAAAGCACCGATGATGGCTGTTAAATCAGTTGAAATTGATATGCAAAATTAAATAATGAAAACATGATCTTGCGACTGGTTGCTGCTTATTTGGTAATTTTATGGTTTACGGTATTACAGGCGTAACAATCTGGTGTACCGTTACAGACTTCTCCATATATTCGAAGACAATACACACTACTCCCTAACGGAGAGTCCAGTAATGGGAAAAAATTGGGAAATTTGTAGTAAGTTTCTATGGGACCAAACTACTGAGGTCTAGTTACGCTAAGGACAACACACACAGTCATGCCTGAGAGAAGACACGAACTTCCGACAGGGGGAGCCTTGTGAACTGTGGCAAGACGCCCTAGACTACGCGGCTACCCCACGCGGGGCGCGTTAATGATATTAGCAGATACGCACTGATCAAACAGATACACACAAACTGCACAGCACATTTAATGGATCACTTTTTCGAAACCCCGTAACTGCCTCCCACAGCAACGCAAGTTTTGAATTTGGCTCACAGGTGCTTACAACCTTCCCTTGTAGACTCGGTATGTCCATCTTTCCAGGGATGGTTTCGGTATAGGAGTTGACAGATGGTGTTTGAACTGATCACTGTATCAAGCAGAAGTACACAAATACCAGTCTTTCAATACTGGCCCCTATTTTCATCAGAACCGAGGTTGGAATCTTCCTACACGTCGGTCAGACGTTCTGAACGTGGCGTAATATACCACCGAATCTGGTAGCCCAATAAAGCAACAGTTTGGAAATTAGACGGCTGAAACGTTTTTGATTTGACATTCCTTTGTAGTGGTGCCAACGTTTGGGGACCTGCTACGTCACAGTCGGGCTCAAAGGCACTTCAAATACCGTGGTGTCGATGCAGGACGGAGCTCAGAACTTCATGTGACGTGTAAGGTGGGTTAATGATGTCACACTGGCACCAAATTATACCACGCCCCAGTGATGGACGTCAGAACCGTGATTTCCAGTGTTTAAATCACAAGATTCTTCTATGGGTGACCGAGAAAAAACGGCTCAGAATCTACACGAAAAGCCTTCTGGGGGTGGCATAAAGGACGTCTGTGTAACCAACCTTTCCCTTTTGGCGTTGATTCTCACGAATTTCGAGGGCGAAAACAACTGTTCGTAGTGCGACGAGCAACAGCATGATGTTCTTGAGAACCATAGACACTGGTAAAACTGCCAGACGTTTAACTTTCTAAGGACACTGGGGACCTGTTTTATCATTGATGGTCATCACACCGCTTTGGAGTGCAGCGCGACCACAAGTTATGCTCTCGTGGGCAGGCTTAAGCCACTAATAATAATGCCGTGTGGCTATGGCCTCCCGTCGGGTAGACCGCTCGCCTGGAGCAAGTCTTTCGATTTGACGCCACTTCGGCGACTTGCGCGTCGATGGGGATAAAATGATGATGATTAGGACAACACAACACCCAGTCCCTGAGCGGAGAAAATCTCCGACCCAGCCGGGAATCGAACCCGGGCCCTTAGAATCGACAGTCCGTCGCGCTGACTACTCAGCTACCGGGGGCGGACGCTTAATCCACTAAGGACCGTTCAAAACCATTCTACAAAATTTGAACGCAATACGCAGTAGGGAACGGGATCTATAGCTTCTCAGCCCAGCAGTTTCGCGCCCTGTTGTGGCACGATCACAGGGGAGTGCAACACACAGGTATGCGCTAATAAAACAGCACAGTGTCCTACTAAGTGCCACCAGTTCGACAACACCATCAGTGGAAACCGCCACCCCTAAGTGTGGGAATAAACGCTACAAGACATGGTGGGGTTACATTGGCGTCATTTATGCCGTCCTCTGAAGCCTTTTCGTATGGATTATGAGCAGCGACGACTTAGAAGTGTTTTCCTCGGTCGCCTATGAGAAAACCGCGTCATTTTATTGCTGGGCGTCGTGGTTCTGACCTCCATCAAAGATAATCAAAGAAAGGTGTCATATTTGCGTAACAGGCGTTGGGAGAGGGGGGGGGGGGTGTTTGACGTTCCTATCGGTGGTGCTGGGCAGAGCTGTGGGGAAATTTGGTGCTAGTGTGACATCATCACTCCAGCTTTCACGTCACATGAACTTCTGAGATCTGACCTTTTTCAGCATTTGTTGAGACATTGATGTTCAAGCATCGTAGTGCCCGAGGGTGACGTCGCAGGGCGCTACGCTATTATATCATTACACAGGAAGTTTGTACCTTTGAGCCAAGTTTCAAACTTCTGCGTCGCAATGGGAGACATTTACGAGGTTTCGAAGAAGTTATCCTTTAATTCTGTTGCGCAGTGTAAATGCAGACTGAATCGACTGAATACGTGTACATCTTATTGCGTAAAAAGAGTATAGCACTGCTATTCTGTCCACAGGTGTCCTAATAGAGGCCGAGTGACCACCGTGTCATCCTAAGCCATTGGCATCATCGAGTTGCGGTATGGGGAAACGTGGAGTCAGCGCATAGTTCTCCCGGCATCTGTCGGATTAGCAGACCCGGTGCTGCGCTACTGCTCGGTCAAGCAGCTCATCAGTTGGCATGATGACGATATGAGGGCGTCGTTCCAGTCCTTTCACCAAAGAAAAATCCCTGTCAGCATCGGTAACCTAAGTCAGCCACGCTGAATGTAACGTAAGTCAGCCACGCTGACAGCAAAGGAAGCAGACCTTATCCCTTAAAAGGTTTGCAGATACATGGTAGTAGATGCGCCACGTCGTAGGGCACCTTGTGGCAGCTGGCCGCGAAGGCGGACGCCGCTGCACTCGTCCTAGCGTCCACCGCGCTGTAGGAATGGCCAGAGCGAGCGCCTGTGAAGTGGTGCGGTGCTCCTCGTTTGCCACCGCAATATGCGCGCCGGGTCGCACAGCAGGCGTGTGTGTGTGTGTGTGTGTGTGTGTGTGTGTGTGTGTGCGTGTGCGTGTGTGTGGGACTGCGCGCCTCGCGTGCCACGGCTGCCTCGACGAGCGCCCGCCGCCTTTGATGACGACCGCCGGCTGGCGACAGCGGGCAGAGAGCCCGAGGCGATGCGACGAGCGGTGATCCCGCACCGTCCAGGTCAAGGGCACGCTGCGCGTAGCTCCACTGGGACGTTTAGCAAAGGAGAGCTGGGCTCAAGATATTATCAATATAGCGCCCTGTCAACGAAATACCTAATCATGAACATATACATCTTCTGAATACAATATAAGAAAACGACGCACCATGGAGAAGTTATTCTAATGGGACGGAAACTAGTAGGTATATGTACAGACAAACAAATGATCACACTTTCAGAAAAAATTGGATTATTTGTTCAAATGGAGAAAGTCAGCAACTCTTTGGTCCACCTCTGACTCGCAAGCAGCTATACAGCTATGCATAATGATCGATTGCCGGATGTCTTCTTGATAGATACCGTGCCAATCTCTGTCCAATTGGGGCGCTAGGTCATCAACATCTCGAGCTGTTTGGAGAACCCTGCCTGTAATTCTCCAAACGTTCTCAGCTGCAGAGAGGCTTGCTAGTCAAAATAGTGATTTGGAAGCTTGAAGCAAGGAGCAGAAACTCTTGTCGTGTGTGGGCGGGCACTATCTTGCTGAAATGTAAGCCCAGGATGGCTTGCCATGAAGGGTAACAAAATGGGTCGCAGAGTATGGCGGACGTACCGCTCTGCAGTAGAGTTGCCCTGATGACAACCAAAGGCGTTATGTTATGAAGTGGCACCCGAGACCGCCCTCCTCGTTCTCGGACCGTATGGTGGGCGACAGTCGAGGTGGTATCTGACCACTGTCTGGGTGTCTCCAGACACGTCTTCGCTGGTTATAGGGGATCAACTCGAAGCGGGATACACTACTGAAGATAGTTCCGAACCAGACAATGAGATTCCAGGCCGAATGTGCCAGATCCCACGGCAAACGGGCTAGTCGTTGGACAGAGGTCGATGGTAGTCAGCGCAAGGGGTTTCGCATGCTCAGGTACCTTTCTGTGAATCGCCTGCTAATGGTCCTTATCGTCACTTTGTCTTTCCCTTCGGGATGTACGAAGATGATAGCACACTTGGTGTACGGACAGCGTCTTCAATTTTTAACCAGAACTTCTTCGGTCCCGGGTTCGAATACCGCCGCTGCTTGAATTTTGATTAATAATCAGCATGGGCGGCCGAAGACTTCCGCCATAAGAAGTCACCCTCATTCTGCCAACGACCTAATCAAAGAGAGCGGAAACTGCCTCTAAAGGCTGAATAGGGAACAACGATCAACGGAATGAGGATGCAGAAGCAATGGAAACCACTGCGTTAAACACGGATAACGTGTATCTACGGGACAAGAGACCTGTAACTGAAAAAGTATCATGTGATCTCTTGGCTGCCAAAAAGTTCCCGAATAATCTCCGAGAAGGCACTGCCAAAGGAAGGTGACCATGAGGAAATGATTTAATAACCGACGAAAGGGTAAAACTCTATGTGTCGGGGCATGGAATGTCAGAGGATTAAACGTGGTAGCTCGAAAGTCTGAAAAGGAAATGCAGAGGCTCAGTGAAGTGAAACGGAAAGAAGACAATGATTTATGGTCAGCTGAGTACAGGATAATATCAACAAACGCAGAATGGGTGTGAGATTCTTACGAACAGCAAGGCACAGCAGACAGTGTGTTACTGTGAACAGTTCAGTGATAGGGTTGTTCTTATCACAATCGAAAGCAAAACCAACACCGATAACGACAGGAAATACTACGCCTACATGTCCCTTGTTTACTACTGCCCGGTAAAATTGTGCTGCTGCGTCTCACATTCACCAATTGTCACCAAATTTTACAATTTTGCATTTTCCGCCGATACCTGTACGAATATCAGTTTGTGATCAATTTTCCTAACTCCTTCGTGATGCGTTTTTTTTTGTCTTACAGTTTATATAACTCGAATACTAAAAAATATCGTGCCCCATAAGACATATCCCCCATCTTCCGATTAGAGGCGTCGTCGTCGTAGCAGTGACAATTCCTGAGAGAAACCATACAGGTCCTGAAAGCTACAGGAGTCTCAACTAGGGTTTCCAAAATTTTATTCCAAAAAACCGTGATAAACGGATATTAGCAGTTACACATAGCGTGCTGTCGATTAAACTGCAACTTAGGGCTGATCAGGGTGGCATTTGTGTCTTTCTGACGTGTGTGTGGTAAATGTGAAACTTGTGCTATGGTTATGTTATTAACAAATGCGTCCAAACGACACCAAAGTGCTATTATTCTTTTCTTGGCTGCCAAAGAACACCGGGTGGAGTGGCCGAGAGGCTCTAGCCGCTACAGTCTGGAACCGCGTGGCCGCTACGGTCGCAGGTTCGAATCCTACCTTGGGCATGGATGTGTGTGATGTCCTCTAGGGGACTGATGACCTCAGAAGTTAAGTCCCATAGTGCTCAGAGCCATTTGAACCATTTATTTCTGCCGAAGAACAAACACCGGTAGACATCTGTTGGAGAATGAAGAATGTGTGTGGGACAGCGTGTGTGTCGAAAACCAGCTTTATGGAATGGTTCGTCAGGTTTCGTGCTGTTCGCGGTTCGACACAAGGTCAGCATCCTCAATTATAGACAAGTGGGAGATACTCAGCCACCCATCGTATTGTCCTGATCTATCCCCGTGCGATTATCACGCCTTTGGTGCCTTAACTATGCTTTGGAGGGTTGACATTTCCGGTAGGACGAGGATGTGCACCAGACAGATGTTTTTTTTTTTTTTTTTTTTTCCTTTGGTCATCAGTCTACTGACTGGTTTGATGCGGCCCGCCACTAATTCCTCTCCTGTGCTAACCTCTGCATCTCAGAGTAGCACTTGCAACCTACGTCCTCAATTATTTGCTTGACGTATTCCAATCTCTGTCTTCCTCTAGAGGTTTTGCCCTCTGCAGTTCCCACTAGTACCATGGAAGTCATTCCCTCATGTCTTAGCAGATGTCCTATTATCCTGTCCCTTCTCCTTATCAGTGTTTTCCACATATTCCTTTCCTCTCCGATTCTGCGTAGAACCTCCTCATTCCTACCTTATCAGTCCACCTAATTTTCAACATTCGTCTATAGCACCACATTTCAAATGCTTCGATTCTCTTCTGTTCCGGTTTTCCCACAGTCCATGTTTCACTACCATACAATGTTGTACTCCAGACGTACATCCTCAGAAATTTCTTCCTCAAATTAAGGCCGGTATTTGATATTAGTAGACTTCTCTTGGCCAGAAATGCCTTTTTTGCCATAGCGAGTCTGCTTTTCAAAAAAAGGTTCAAATGGCCCTGAGCACTATGGGACTTAACATCTGTGGTCATCAGTCCCCTAGAACTTAGAACTACTTAAACCTAACTAACCTAAGGACATCACACACATCCATGCCCGAGGCAGGATTCGAACCTGCGACCGTAGCAGTCGCGCGGTTCCGGACTGAGCGCCTAGAACCGCTAGACCACCGCCGAGTCTGCTTTTGATGTCCTGTTTGCTCCGTCCGTCATTGGTTATTTTACTGCCTAGGTAGCAGAATTCCTTAACTTCATTGACTTCGTGACCATCAATCCTGATGTTAAGTTTCTCGCTGTTCTCATTTCTACTACTTGTCATTACCTTCGTCTTTTTCCAATTTACTCTCAAACCATACTGTGTACTCATTAGACAGTTCATTCCGTTCAGCAGATAATTTAATTCTTCTTTACTTTCACTCAGGGTAGCAATGTCATCAGCGAATCGTATCATTGATATCCATTCACCTTGAATTTTAATTCCACTCCTGAACCTTTCTTTTATTTCCATCATTGCTTCCTCGATGTACAGATTGAAGAGTTGGGGCGAAAGGCTACAGCCTTGTCTTACACCCTTCTTAATACGAGCACTTCGCTCTTGATCGTCCACTCTTATTATTCCCTCTTGGTTGTTGTACATATTGTGTATGACCTGTCTCTCCCTATAGCTTACCCCTCCTTTTTTCAGAATCTCGAACAGCTTGCACCATTTTATATTGTCGAACGCTGTTTCCAGGTCGACAAATCCTATGAAAGTGTCCTTATTTTTCTTTAGCCTTGCTTCCATTATTAGCCGTAACGTCAGAATTGCCTCTCTCGTCCCTTTACTTTTCCTAAAGCCAAACTGATCGTCACCTAGCGCATTCTCAATTTTCTTTTCCATTCTTCTGTGTATTATTCTTGTAAGCAGCTTCGATGCATGAGCTGTTAGGCTGATTGTGCGATAATTCTCGCACTTTTCAGCTCTTGCCGTCTTCGGAATTGTGTGGATGATGCTTTTCCGAAAGTCAGATGGTATGTCGCCAGACTCATATATTCTACACACCAACGTGAATAGTCGTTTTGTTGCCATTTCCCCCAATGATTTTAGAAATTCTGATGGAATGTTATCTATCCCTTCTGCCTTATTTGACCGTAAGTCCTCCAAAGCTCTTTTAAATTCCGATTCTAATACTGGATCCCCTATCTCTTCTAAATCGACTCCTGTTTCTTCTTCTATCACATCAGACAAATCTTCACCCTCATAGAGGCTTTCAATGTATTTTCTCCACCTATCTGCTCTCTCCTCTGCATTTAACAGTGGAATTCCCGTTGCACTCTTAATGTTACCATCGTTGATTTTAATGTCACCTAAGGTTGTTTTGACTTTCCTGTATGCTGAGTCTGTCCTTCCGACAATCATATCTTTTTCGATGTCGTCACATTTTTCCTGCATCCATTTCGTCTTAGCTTTCCTGCACTTCCAATTTATTTCATTCCTCAGCGACTTGTATTTCTGTATTCCTGATTTTCCCGGAACATGTTTGTACTTCCTCCTTTCATCAATCAACTGAAGTATTTCTTCTGTTACCCAAGTTTTCTTCGCAGCTACCTTCTTTGAACCTATGTTTTCCTTCCCAACTTCTGTGATAGCCCTTTTTAGAGATGTCCATTCCTCTTCAACTGTACTGCCTACTGCGCTATTCCTTATTTCTGTATCTATAGCGTTAGAGAACTTCAAACGTATCTCGTCATTCCTTAGTACTTCCGTATCCCACTACTATATTGTGATCTGAGTCTATATCTGCTCCTGGGTACGCCTTACAATCCAGTATCTGATTTCGGAATCTCTGTCTGACCATGATGTAATCTAGTTGAAATATTCCCGTATCTCCCGGCCTTTTCCAAGTATACCTCCTCCTCTTGTGATTCTTGAATAGGGTATTCGCTATTACTAGCTGAAACTTGTTACAGAACTCAATTAGTCTTTCTCCTCTTTCATTCCTTGTCCCAAGCCCATATTCTCCTGTAACCCTTTCTTCTACTCCTTCCCCTACAACTGCATTCCAGTCGCCCATGACTATTAGATTTTCGTCCCCCTTTACATACTGCATTACCCTTTCAATATCCTCATACACTTTCTCTATCTGTTCATCTTCAGCTTGCGACGTCGGCATGTATACCTGAACTATTGTTGTCGGTGTTGGTCTGTTGTCGATTCTGATTAGAACAACCCGGTCACTGAACTGTTCTCAGTAACACACCCTCTGCCCTACCTTCCTATTCATAACGAATCCTGTTATACCATTTTCTGCTGCTGTTGATATTACCCGATACTCATCTGACCAGAAATCCTTGTCTTCCTTCCACTTCACTTCACTGACCCCTACTATATCTAGATTGAGCCTTTGCATTTCCCTTTTCAGATTTTCTAGTTTCCCTACCACGTTCAAGCTTCTGATATTCCACGCCCCGACTCGTAGAACGTTATCCTTTCGTCGATTATTCAATCTTTTTCTCATGGTAACCTCCCCCTTGGCATTCACCTCCCGGAGATCCGAATGGGGGACTATTCCGGAATCTTTTGCCAATGGAGAGATCATCATGACACTTCTTTAATTACAGGCCACATGTCCTGTGGATACACGTTACGTGTCTTTAATGCAGTGGTTTCCATTGCCTTCTGCATCCTCATGTCGTTGATCATTTGATCATTGCTGATTCTTCCGCGTTTATGGGCAACTTCCCTCCCCTAGGACAAGAAAGTGCCCTGAACCTCTATCCGCTTCTCAGCCCTCTTTGACAAGGCCGTTGGTAGAATGAGGCTGACTTCTTATGCCGGAAATCTTCGGCCGCCAATGCTGATTATTTATCAAAATTTAGGCAGTGGTGGGGATCGAACCCGGGCCCGAAGACGTTTTTTATTATGAATCTAAGACGCTAACCCCCCCTTTTTTTCGTCTGTTCGGGGCGGACGTCGTAAGACATCCGTTTAAGTTTGTTATTGATCGATTAACTCAGTTTTTTTTATTACAGAGGGCAGCTAACCCTCTGACCGAACACGCTGAGCTACCGTGCCGGCATTTAGCATCGCATAAGGTTTGATCTCTTTACCTTTCGCTTACTAAGCCAACGCCTTGACCGTTACGCTAGCGCAGCTCGTCATCCCTAGACCTGCTACGAACTTCTTATTACAGCAAGGCACGGTGCTTTATCAAACTGTTGTGTTTAACCTGTTGTATCAGTGGGATGAAAGCCTTAATGCTCACACCCATTTTGAATTTTATAAATTCTTTATTGATTTACCATGCCCAAAAGAACAGCAGAAAAATTTCTGGTACTCAAGCATAATTTCCGGTTGCAGAAGATGGAATGTTTGTTTACCTTCACAAGATGAATTATACATGTAAGTTGTGCCGAGAAAGGTTGCTAAGGAATAAAATTGGATATGTTGCGTCATTTCCATGTTAATTAGCATTGAAGTTAACCAGTCACATAATTGCGGGAGCAAATTAACCACCAGAGGTAGTGTCGCCAAACATAATCTTCGTTGCGTTTCCTAAAACCAACAAAAGAGAGATACAAAGAATTGACAGTGGACGGCAGTAAGACTCGAAACTGAGCCAGAAGCTGTGCAGTCTCGTGGGCTGTCATCTACGCTATGATGACAACTGACACTAACTGATTCGTTGACTTCGATATGAGAATATTCTTGAAAATAAAATCTGACAGGGGAAGCACAAAACCATCTTGACACTACGAAATACGAAGTTGTATTTAAAAAAACGGGTCACAAACTCCAAATTAACTTTAAAAATACATTTACAGCAAGTTTAGAGATTTATATAAGAAATGCAATTATGGTGTGCAAAGAATGAGATAAAATGCATGATATTTTATGTCCATATGGTCCAACACCGCCATTTGTTTTATTAGCTCCAACAGTGATGGGGTTTCGTCCAAGGGGTGGTAGAGAACGAACTGTAGAGATGTTCTTGTCAGATTTACCCTTTACCAAAACGTTGGGCTTCCTCCACGGGTCTACATCATTTCATGAACCTTTTATTTCTACGATGGGCAGCTTATCCATCACAATTCTAATCCAAGAAGTAGAACTGATATTCACTGTTACTGTGTGCAACGACGTACCACATACCGAGATGAAATCACAGCAATGTCCTTCTGTTATCTTTACTACATTTAATGGTTGTACATTCTTTGCTTTTCTAATCATATTAGGTATTTCTTCAGGAGTCACTGGTTATGAAACCTTCTTTCTCTTGTCTATTGCGCCGAAATATCGGTCACAAGAGGTATGTACGAACTATCCGACATTAGAAATTTCAATCTGATATTGCAACTATGCTGTCTGCCGCTGCGTTGATTGAAGCCTTTAAAACCACCCGATATTTAAACTATTTTTTCTGATGCAGCTGTCACACCACACAATCAGTATCAGAGTCAGTGACAGATACTTGTCTTCTTATCAAAGCAAGATCGTCGATAATACGTGGCCTTCTTTTTCTTCTTTGCACTATGCTGAGTAACAGCTGGCACTATGATATAGCAGTTTCTATGGGAAGGGGTTCGGAGGCATTTGTAATACTAACAACTCCTCGTAACATTAATACTGAATCAATAACACAGTAAATAACGGTTGATCACTGAGTAAAAACTGGAACCTCGGTGGCTTGTTGACTTACTCCTATATCCCTGTCAGTTTACTTGATGTTACTATAAGAACCTTCTTGCGTAGTTTGTAATAATGACGCCGCTCAGAACTTGACATTCTGCTGCTTCCATGCCACTGGTGACATGTCTTACTACCTTTTTGATAAAAAAAATCTGAAAAGAATTGTTTTGACTTACTGACTTTCCCATGTCAATACCCAAATTTTATCTGGTGGGTCGCTTGAATTTTCCCCGCAACGGTCTTATCCGCTAACTTTAGTGGTGATTAATTCGGGAACGGCGCAACATATTGAACTTTTTTCTTGAAAGTTACGTCTCAGCACAACTTACCCTACAGACTGTTTCCGACCATCCAGTACAGACTGATCATCATAACACTTTGAAAGAAGACCCAGACGACATGTCTGTAGTGTTCGCTGTATATATGCCGAAAACTATCACACTATGGAACATAAATGAAAAAGCCGTTGATACAAACGCAAATAAGTAAGCAAATATCGTCTGATCTCTGGGGTCGCATTTTTTAAAAAATTTTTATTCAGAAAACTACATGACACATATTTAATCCACTACCAAAATACATTAGTGGGTCCTAAATTTATATTTGTATTAGAAATACTGCAGCATAGCTTGTTGTTACTGCAGGTGTGTTAGTACTACTACTATTTCCACAGTGGGCATTGCTAAGTTTTATTGTTATCTTATGCTACATGTTTCTTTAGTAGTATTCGCATCTGTGACAGTAAACTGGAAAAGCTGTAATCTAGAAACATCACTTGCATATACTGGCTCTTGTGGAAACGGCCGCGATATGCACAGCAGATTTTTATTCGTAAGAAGGAAGTTATTACTTAATATTATTTTGAGAGCACGAGTAGCACCCGTCTAAAAAAAGAGAGTAGTACAAACTAAATGGACGAAGAATGGAGGATAGGCTACTGAGCGAGTCAGCGAATTTCACTGTTCCCTGGACCGCGCGCAGCAGGGATGGGTGACAGAGCATCCAGACTTTACGAGCCATTAAATGACGCTCCGCCGACAGCCATTGCGATGACAAATGCTCCGTATTTTCTTCCAAACTGCTCCCCCCGGCGAGGCAGTAATAGCATGTAAAATTAACACATTACGCTTCGGTGCACAAGGGCTCTATTAGAGGCGAGTTTGGATTATGATGGCGGCGTCAGAATGGGGCGCATTCGTGGGGACGGAATGGGCTACATTATGGTGTGGGGTGTCACCACTTGGATGCAAGGATTACAGGACAGCAGTATTTTTTCATCCGAAGTGAACTATGCGTTTTGACATACTTCAAGCTCCGAGCATTCTTCCTTGCCGCTGAATTTCTCCCAGCTTTTGGAAATCACTTAGGATAAATCTGAAAGCTGTCATGCCTTTCGCGCCGGTAAATTGCTGACTGGAACAACACACAGAGGATGAGCGACTGAAGAATTACTAGCCGCAGAGCAGTCTGATTGCAGAATACGTAACGGTACAACACAGATCATTGTGAGTTTGCGTTTAGAAATGGAATAAAAATCTGGATGTCATCTTAAGATTTACAGATCTACAGAAACCATTCATCCTTGAAATATGCTATAACACATTCAGAAAGCGCACAGTAACGGAGACAATTACAGTGACAAAGGAGTAATGCACTATAACTACAAAAACCAACGGACAAATAAAAATAGACTTGTTCGTGTTAAGAAGACTACAGGACACATTTTATACTATACATCCACGTGTTAATGTTTAGGTTTTAGAAGTAATTAAGCAACATCAAAAAGAATCAAAGAGAAATAAATCAGGAAATACTCAAAGTTAGAAGGGACTGGTTTGTGACACGTGGTACATCATCCACAAACAATTAACCTGATATAAAACCAGAACTAGTATTTTGTTGTTTCTTCTCAAAAGAAAGGTACGAGACTGAAATATCATTCCATCTACACTCCGTATCATTTTTAGTCTTGATAAATGTTGATAGATACCTCATTCAGCACCTTCAGAGAATGGAGGAAAAAGAAAAACCTATTGGGTACTATTTCCAATGAAGTGATACGCCTGACTTACTCCTCATCATCGTGAAGGAGTGAATGTTATAGGCGACCAACGTAACCGGAGACTAAAATATTGGTGATAGATACATCGAGCAAATAAGTAAGGAAAACTTGAGTTGTTTCATTAGGGTGATCACAATAAACAGGAATGAATGACCTGTATGAAAGTTCCTGATGCTTCCTTTTGGTTACCGTCTACAGGAGATTCCAAGTCAGCATTGTGTCACCTTTGTAATAAAATTATGTTTACGTGAATTGGACGCCGTAATAGTTTTTGAACAGGACTTCAGGAGGGGAAGTGGATTACCGTACAGAAAACTGGGCGCTGTTTAAAAATACATACTGCTGTCCATATCTCTAGCCGGCCGCGGTGGTCGAGCTGTTCTAGGCGCTTCAGTGCCGAACAGCGTGACTGCTACGGTCGCAGGTTCGAATCCTGCCTCGGGCATGGATGTGTGTGATGTGCTTAGGTTAGTTAGGTTTAAGTAGTTCTAAGTTCTAGGGGACTGATGACCTAAGGTGTTAAGTCCCATAGTGCTCAGAGCCATTTAAACCATTTTTCCATATGTTCTTAACAAACAGGGTTATAAGAAATGATACGAGGAGCATTCCATACGTAATGCAACACATTTTCTTTTCTCAGCTAGTTTACGGTGAAAAATTGTGGAATTGCTTTTGGATCATCTTGGAATATTCTCCCTTGAGCTTCTCTAGTTTGATGAAGTTCCTCTAGGAGTCAGCGCTATAAGTAGTCTTCTGAAAGGCGTCTGTAATGGAGATGCGTTCCAAGCAAAGAGCTGTCAATGATTTTCCGTTCGGCGCAAAACCAGAGCATTTCAGGTATCCATAGGCGCTTGCAGAATGTCTACCCAGACCTGGCAGTGAACTATAGCACGCTGAGTCGTTGGGTGAGTCGCCTGTCATCACCGCAACAAGGTCGTGCAACGACCTCCCGCTTGCCCGCAGTCCGCACACAGTTGTGACTCTTGCAATATTCAATCGTGCGGACACTCTCATTCGAGGTGATGGGCGAGTCACAATCAAATACCTCAATGCTCAGCTTGACGTCTCTGTTGGTAGTGCTGACAGACCCGCCCACCAGGTAGGGTCCGCAAAGGTGTGTGCCCGCTGCGTTCCACGCCACTTAACAGAAGACCATAAAGAATAAGGAAATTCCATCAGCAAAGAATCGTTTGTACGTTGAGAGGTTGATGGTGACAATTTTCTGTCAAACATAGACACAGACGATGAAACGTGGATTCATTACCTTGAACCGGAAACGAACGGCAATACATGGTGTGGCGGCACGCACTCGGCCGGTAAAGTCATGCAATCGTCTTCTGGGACTCTGAAGTGGTTATTCCAATTGATGGCCTCCCTCGCGATGCAAAAATCACTGGACTGTATTGTGCTACCCCCTAGGAAATGGATGAAACTGCAGTGTGTTCGTAGCCAGAAAAATGGCTAAACCGGAAACGAACTTCTCTTTCTCCATGACCACGCAAGGCCTCACACAAGCCTAAGCAACCGAGAGGAGTTCACAAAACTTCGTTGGCCTGTTGTTCCTCATCCGCCGGCCGTTGTGACCGAGCGGTTCTAGGCGCTTTAGTCTGGAACCGCGCGACCGCTACGGTCACAGGTTCGTATCTTACCTCGGGCATGGATGTGGGTGATGTAAATAGGTTAGTTACGTTTAAGTGGTTCAAAGTTCTAGGGGACTGATGAAAAAAATGTTCAAATGTGTGTGAAATCTTACGATCTTAACTGCTAAGGTCATCAGTCCCTAGGCTTACACACTACTTAACCTAAACTGTCCTAAGGACAAACACACACACCCATGCCCGAGTGAGGACTCGAACCTCCATCGGGATCAACCGCACAGTCCATCACTGCAGCGCCTCAGACCGCTCGGCTAATCCTGCGCGGCAGGGACTGATGATGGTTCAAATGGTTCAAATGGCTCTGAGCACTATGGGACTCAACTGCTGAGGTCATTAGTCCCCTAGAACTTAGAACTAGTTAAACCTAACTAACCTAAGGACATCACAAACATCCATGCCCGAGGCAGGATTCGAACCTGCGACCGTAGCGGTCTTGCGGTTCCAGACTGCAGCGCCGTTAACCGCACGGCCACTTCGGCCGGCAGGGACTGATGACCTCAGATGTTAAGTCCCATAGTGCTCAGGGCCATTTGATCCACTTTGCAGGCCAAAATATCGTACAGTAGGACTTTCATTTGTTTGGTCCAATGAAGGACACACTCCGTGGGACGCATTACGTGGATGATCTGGAGATTACCGATGCAACAAGACGTTGTCTCCTACTTCTAGCAGTGATGCATTGGAATCCCGAAAATAACCAATTACTTTGAGGAAAAACCGGGTTGCATTACTGGTTGAATGCCACTCGTACCTACTCAGGTTAACGTCGTTCCGGTGTCTAACCAATATTTCCTTCGTAACTTATTTGTCTAGCTGCGGGACCAAAAGTTATCTGGGGCAGTTCAGACAGACACCACTTATATGCCAACGCTTAAGCAATCCAGCAAGCTGTGACGGTGCTATATCCTTCGCAGTAAGAGCCGTTCGCATAATTAAGGACCAACAAAGGTTCATCATCTAACAACTCTGCCGTCGAGGACGCTAAAGCCGAATATTTAGGTGGTACTATAGTAACATAAGTTATGTTGTTGGATAAAACTTTTAGCATTAGCATTTGACACCCAGGCTAGTTGATCCGGCGACAATTGCCGATAAAGACTGCACTTGGTTGCAAACACAAAGATACTCCTTTCCTCTGCTACACAACTTGCTACCATTTGTCTGTGGGCAAAGAAGACCTGTCAAGGCCTACTCAGCGTAAATTCAGTTCTACGTGACAGAAGATCGATTAATGTGAAGCATGATAGGCGCCGTCATCTTTACTTGATATCCAAACACAGTGTGACACCGTGGTGACGTTATAGACTTTCAGGGATGATGCAGAAGGCTAACTGTATCATTCTGATCTAAGGAAGCCTGGTCCGGAAGCGACCGAGTCGACATTTATAAGTGAAAGTAGTATAGGCACCTATAGCAGTGGAATAGAGATACCGGTACTGCTGTTGCTAAGATTGTAGGGTAAGCAATTTCCACAGGGTGCAGTATCGACGGAAACAAGAAAAACATGTCTAGTAATCAAGGCCTCAACACTCATATATTAAGAGCTATGAGCACTTGTTCATCCTCGCTATTGTGAAACATTTCTATTCAGCGTGGAATATTTATAATAATACATGATGAAAACAAACCTGACATCCTCCAAACATTCATCAAAATGTAGACGAATATTTAATTCATCTTGGAGTAGGAAATAAATAATACCATTAACTTCCTTGGTTTAACCCTCTGCAAGCAAGATAACAAATATATCTTACAAATTTACGGGGAACGAAACACCAAAGACATAGACGTAAATGAATTCCCCCCACCCCCCTCCCGAACATGCACAAACCAGCAGCGTATTGATTAATGATTCATGCAGCACTAAAAATCCAACTGAGTAATAAGAACCTCTAGAATGAAATAAAAATCATAAAATAGATAGCTACTGCTAATGGGTAAAAATCCATACAAACAGACGATTCAGTACAAAAAATTAAACGAACAAAATACCATTCAATAAAAAGGGAAATACACTAACAACATGCTTCCACGTCTACGGTAATATCTCCCAAAACACTGCGAATATCTTCAAGCGACACAAAATAAGAACCGCATTCCAAGCAAACAATAAAAATTGGCATAGTGTATCTCATAACCTAAAAAACAGTCAAACTTTCATTCTCTAGCATATATAAAACCATATGTATTAAATGCTCAGTTCAGTAAATATGTCAAACGGGCCGTAATTTCTACACCATGTTCAAAGAACTCATCAACGCCTAGCGATATACCACACCACAAAAATCAACAATTCCCTTCCATATAAAAGATACAAGACATCCATTTGACTATGTAGAAAGCAAGTTTAAGATGAAACTCCCTGGAAGATTAAAACTGTGTGAGGGACCGAGACTCCAACTCCGAACCTTTGCCTTTTGCGGGCAAGTGTTCTACCAACTTTTTTATCCCATTTTGTTCGTTATTGTTCGTTCTGTTTGTTCGGGGTGGACGTCCCAGGGTGCTTGTTCAAGTTCATCTTTGATCCATTAAATCAGTTTTTTATTGCAGAGGGCAACTCTCTGACCGTATCGAACTGAGCTACCCAAGCACGACTCACGACCCGTCTTCTTCTGTGAAGTTTGTAAGGAAGGAGAAGAGATACTGACGGAAATAAAGCTGTGAGGACGGGTCGTGAAACCTTCCTTGGTTACCTCAGTTGGTAGAGCACTAGCCCACGAAAGGTAAACGTCCCGAGTTCGAGTTTCGGCCCGGCATACGGTTTCAATCGGCCAGGAAGTTTCGTATCAGCTCACACTCCACTGCAGAGTGAAAATTTCATTCTGCAAGTTTAAGATGCTACGCACACTGATCACAGGACATCGGACGTCCTGCATGGAGAAATAGAAGCTGACCGCTGTGGTCGAGCGGTTCTAGGCGCTTCAGTCCGGAGCCCCGCTACTGCTACTGTCGCAGGTTCGAATTCTGCCTCAGGCATGGATGTGTGTGATGTCCTTCGGTTAGTTAGGTTTAAGTAGTTCTAATTCTAGGGGACTGAGGACCTCAGATGTTAAGTCCCATGGTGTTTAGAGCCATTTTAACCTTTTGAGAAGTAGAATTCTGTATCCTAGAAGGAAACTAGAACATCTACTTAACGATCACAGTGAAACAGACTCAAACAACTTTTTCAAAAGCTTTGATGGTTCAAATGATTCAAATGGCTCTGAGTACTATAAGACTTAACTTCTGAGGTCATCAGTCCCCTAGAACGTAGAACTACTTTACCCTAACTAACCTAAGAACATCACACACATCCATGCCCGAGGCAGGATTCGAACCTGCGACTGTTGCAGTCGCTCGGTTCCAGAGTGTAGCGCCTAGAACCGCGCAGCCACCCCTGCCGGCAAAAGCTTTGACAAAGTACTTAAAGCACCCTCATAATTTACAATTTTATTGAACATCACTCAATGAAGCCTCTCTCACTTATTTCTTATTAAATTCAACGTGCAATATATAGGTAGAACGCAAGCATTTTATAAGTAAGTAATGTAATAATTAAATTGTGGACATGTACATATTCTTCTGCAACCTACACTCCTGGAAATGGAAAAAAGAACACATTGACACCGGTGTGTCGGACCCACCATACTTGCTCCGGACACTGCGAGAGGGCTGTACAAGCAATGATCACACGCACGGCACAGCGGACACACCAGGAACCGCGGTGTTGGCCGTCGAATGGCGCTAGCTGCGCAGCATTTGTGCACCGCCGCCGTCAGTGTCAGCCAGTTTGCCGTGGCATACGGAGCTCCATCGCAGTCTTTAACGCTGGTAGCATGTCGCGACAGCGTGGACGTGAACCGTATGTGCAGTTGACGGACTTTGAGCGAGGGCGTATAGTGGGCATGCGGGAGGCCGGGTGGACGTACCGCCGAATTGCTCAACACGTGGGGCGTGAGGTCTCCACAGTACATCGATGTTGTCGCCAGTGGTCGGCGGAAGGTGCACGTGCCCGTCGACCTGGGACCGGACCGCAGCGACGCACGGATGCACGCCAAGACCGCAGGATCCTACGCAGTGCCGTAGGGGACCGCACCGCCACTTCCCAGCAAATTAGGGACACTGTTGCTCCTGGGGTATCGGCGAGGACCATTCGCAACCGTCTCCGTGAAGCTGGGCTACGGTCCCGCACACCGTTAGGCCGTCTTCCGCTCACGCCCCAACATCGTGCAGCCCGCCTCCAGTGGTGTCGCGACAGGCGTGAATGGAGGGACGAATGGAGACGTGTCGTCTTCAGCGATGAGAGTCGCTTCTGCCTTGGTGCCAATGATGGGCGTATGCGTGTTTGGCGCCGTGCAAGTGAGCGCCACAATCAGGACTGCATACGACCGAGGCACACAGGGCCAACACCCGGCATCATGGTGTGGGGAGCGATCTCCTACACTGGCCGTACACCACTGGTGATCGTCGAGGGGACACTCAATAGTGCACGGTACATCCAAACCGTCATCGAACCCATCGTTCTACCATTCCTAGACCGGCAAGGGAACTTGCTGTTCCAACAAGACAATGCACGTCCGCATGTATCCCGTGCCACCCAACGTGCTCTAGAAGGTGTAAGTCAACTACCCTGGCCAGCAAGATCTCCGGATCTGTCCCCCATTGAGCATGTTTGGGACTGGATGAAGCGTCGTCTCACGCGGTCTGAACGTCCAGCACGAACGCTGGTCCAACTGAGGCGCCAGGTGGAAATGGCATGGCAAGCCGTTCCACAGGACTACATCCAGCATCTCTACGATCATCTCCATGGGAGAATAGCAGCCTGCATTGCTGCGAAAGGTGGATATACACTGTACTAGTGCCGACATTGTGCATGCTCTGTTGCCTGTGTCTATGTGCCTGTGGTTCTGTCAGTGTGATCATGTGATGTATCTGACCCCAGGAATGTGTCAATAAAGTTTCCCCTTCCTGGGACAATGAATTCACGGTGTTCTTATTTCAATTTCCAGGAGTGTATTAATATTTTTAAGGTGAAAGAAAAACATACTTATGTGTATATAACCTCCTAATACTATAAATGAATTGCGCAGATGTCAATATTCTGATGTAGCCGATTCATATTTTTAAAATAAAAGTAAAACACGTTTAGGTAATAACAATTTAATCTTTTATCTGTGTATCAAATGTATGCAAGTATACCTGTAAACTGTACAACATCTTTAAAGTGACAGTGTAAACTTAATTTACGGGAGAGAGGACATACAACAGTTAGCAGTATACAAACATTTTACGAACCTACCGCACTTTTAAATACAAATCACTGTCAGAAATTCATGGCGTTTCACCTAAAAAATGCCTTTTCTAATAAACAGTTCTAATCATCAACAAAAAGGCGGAACACAACATGCATTGCCTTTAACCTGCTGCTGCGAAAAGGCATTTATAATCTCTACCAACACCAGCTATGTAAATAAACCATGCTCCAACTGAAGATGATGGTGTGGACCATCGAAATGCGCAGCTGAAAAAGAAGTGACTGACTTGGAGAACTGTTTTAACTGTATTTATCAACAGTCGCAGCCTTCTTAATGTCGTTCTTTATGGGCGCAAATTCATTTCAGTCATAGTTAACTTTTCGGTATCAACGTAATCTACTTCGAAAAAAGAAGTGCCGCTAAGTTGTGTGTCAACCGTTTGCGTTTAAATAAATTCAGTGTGAATCCAATTACTGAATATAAGATCGGCCTGTTATGCAAATCACAGTTTTTTGATGTGACCCAAACTTGTATCAGTATTTCTATGCCATCATCAGTGGATTTTCTTATTCCAATCTGTTAAATGTGGACATATTTTAAGTAATAATTAATCCATGAAAATAAGTCAAATACTGCCAGTATATGATAATTATAAATTTTCTTGCATAAGCGTATAATGTAAATTATGGTAATAACAAAATCAAACAAAAACTGCTCTTTTGGCCTAGTTTTCGTTGATTAGTTATCACTTAAAATATGTTCACATGTCACAGATTTGAATAAAGGAAACCCCTCTGATGAAGGCATATTTTGCTGAAACATGTTTAGGTCACATGAAAACATAGTGTTTCGCGTAATAGGTGGACCTTATGTCCAATAATTTTAATTGGAAACGCGGAAAATGCAAGAGGAACTAGTGAAAATGATTGTAACTAGCCTCTTTGTGTTTCTTCAGCGTTATAGACTGTGTTAACATCGCTGACAGCGGTCTGCGCCCTCGGCAAGAGATTCTGTGGTTGAACGTACTAGTAGTTAGCGATTGTATAGTGAAGTGTATGGGCATATGTGTGTCTTAGCGGAGACTCTGTGTTGGTAGGACATGCACTGTAAAGTGAGAGCAAATGATGTGTTTATAAGAAAATACACAAGGAAATGTACGATGATGGATGTTTGATTGATAATGGTTGGGCAGTGAACTTACTGACAACTATATAATTTTTGGAACTGGGAGACACATGAAGAAGGTAAAATTTTCTAAATACATTGTGTTCTCTGTAACAAAATCTTTCTTTCGCTAACCATATGCCTCCTAGTAGTAAGAGTCTATAGTAGTGAGAATCTTTTTATTTCGCTGGCTGTAGTTGCTACTGGCTGTAATTGCTGTAGTACGCTTTATGAAGAGTTTCTGTAAGTGACTTATGAAAAAGAATTGAGGTTTGCACTGTTGGGATTCGTGATTGAAATGAGTTTAGGCAATTAACAGAGTTGGAGGTAGTTTCATATTTTTTTAATTTCATATTTTTGTACTATTGTTAGGATTTCTTTCAATTCAGGGCCGTTCTTTTGTGTTAATGTTGTCTATGCATAGCAGTCAGATTGCGATGGGCTTGTATATTGTGGGTAATAAATGAATAGGTTAAGTTTGAGTTATATTTGTCAGGGAAAATTCTGTAGGTCAGTGTTTAATAAAAATAATTAAAAAGGTGGTTCCATGATTAATACTTGTGTAATGCCTGTAATCTTTTTTTTTTTTTTTTGGGGCACTACTGCCTTCAGACCCACTGAATCAGTCACATAAAATTATAGAAACTTCCACCCTCTTGAACAAATTTCTGCATACTTCCATGTTTTCCGCTCAGTTTTCCGTTTCTGTATAACATGGCTGGATGAACACTGTGAGTACATTATGGCACAGAGTGCCAACAAGGAGATGAACCCGTGACGTAGTGAAGTCTCCAACACCCTGGGAATGAATGCAGTGCCTCCCCAGCTCTCGCCCTCTGGTCCAGCGGTGCTGTCGCAAAACTCCATTCTCGCGACGGTGTTGATCTTGTACTGGGGAGAAGGGGAGGGGAAAAAGTTGTCTCCAGCCGTCCCTCATCGCGCTCCTGTTCCGGCGTAGCCTGCAGGCAACTTTTATCGCTTTCCGGAGAAATATCCTTCCTTATCCCGCGTCCTCGCGGCCTTAATACATCCCACGCTTAAAATATTGGCCGGCACAGCCCGCACGCAAAGGACCTCTTTAGCTCCCAAAATCGCCGGCCGGCGCAGTAAATTTCGTTAGTAGCCCAAGCTGGCCGTTCATTTTGCCCCTAACTGCCAGCTCGATAGTAGGCGCATTAGACAAATTATTCCCAGTGTGTTAAATTCCAAGCGGCACTCTCTCCGTTTCCCTTTTGGTGTCTGTTCTCTCCCTCTCTCTCTCTCTCTCTCTACGTCTCCCTCTTATTCTTTCCTATGGCTCCTTGCTTCGCAATAACGGGCCCTAATTGTGTAGTATAAATCCTGGCTGGCCTCATAAACTTTTTGATGATCGTGAGTTTAGTCTGCGCGAGCTGCCCGTTTTACGACAATAAGTGCCGTGTAGGGTTTACTTGGCAACTTAGCTCCCGTGAATCAGCAAGTTAAACGGTTGATGGCATCGCAGTCACCTATGACTGACGTCTTATTCAACAAAACATCCTCGCACTAGCCGATAAATATGCTTTATAGTACCCACAGCGAATGCACATACACAGATGACCGTCGCATGTATCTTTATCCATTAATGTTCTGATTGAAAAATGTACAAGAAAAAAAATCGTTAGGACATTTAGCAGTAGAATTTGGTAACAGTGTTGTGCTCAAACTGAAATGACAACCTTACGAATCGAAGGTGTTATATTGTAAGTCACTGTCTGCGCAGTAACTCTGCTTTATGAGCCAAACATATCACACCTCGATGGAGTCAATCTCGTACACTCATTATTAATGCATACATGTCGGCAGTTAACCTGAGTTATAACACCAGTAACTCGTTTTTGAATAAATGCAGAGAAAACGAGTTCGTAAACTGCTAGAGTCATGAAGGCTGCCTAAATTATATCGCAGGTAACAGTATTGTGAATAAATGGAGAGAAAAGACGTTCGTAAGCTTCGGGATTTGGAAAGTATTTACGCCAACGGCTAGTTACAGTTCTGAAGAGCAGCCGTAAGCTAATTCTTGCGTCAGCTGAAATCAGTTTTTGTTTTCAAAGATTGGGTCGAATGTTTTGCGCCACATTACTTTTAAATGACCATATGCACTGTTCGAAATTCTAAGAAAAATAGGAGTTTATAAAGATAGATAATACACAAAATGTATAAGAACCAGAAAGGAACATTAAGGGGTGATGTTCATGAAATACACACAAGTTAAAAGACGCACCAAATCCACAGGTTTGAAGATACGGCAATGAAATTTTATGTCATGTTTTACACTAAATTATGTTTTTAGGATTATATATATTTAACTTTCTTATGGAATTTAAAAAATTTTATTTTCCAACGATAATATACATCCATTTTTCTCTGAAACTACTCAAAAAAATTTTCTCTGTTTACTCTCTTTGAATGTAGCTACGTTCTTTTATGAGGGTTTTCAACGTATCGAATATAAGAATTTTAACAATTTTTAATTATAATTCTGTAAGTATAACATAAAATTCTAAGCACTGTGCCTCACATCTCAGCTGACATGAAGAATTTCAAAATTTGCTTTTCAGACAACAAAAAATTGTACCAAATATCACAATCGTATCCTTCACAGATACTGAGCAAAATGTAAATAAACTTTAAAAAACACAACTCCTATGAAATTAATTTTAATCTTCAACCTAACCTTTTTACTAGTTTCACCTCTTCAGAAGGCCCCATATTTGTACTCAGGGTCCTCTTTCTCTTTAAGAATAATCTTCTTGTATCTTGTGTTCTGCCTCATTTCTTTCACCAGGTCTTCAACCGACTTTTCAACTGCAGAGAGGCTCTGTAAATCAATTTCCCTCACTATTTCTTGAGTGAAATTTCCCATCTTAAAGCCCATTCCCTCTCAAAACTTAATTCTCCCGACATTCGCGTCATGAGAAACAAAAAGTGCATCATAAGCTGCATATTCTGCCAATCACATCAGATGGAAATATGGTTTTAGGGCATCCATATAAGTTAATTAAGAGACTTTTGTATTTGCCATGAACACACATTTTTAGAAGTTATGAACCGGCCAGAAACCTGAAAGTAGCCTTGACAGCATCCATCTTTTTGTGAATGTAGGGCTTGTTATAGCTCTAAGCCTGTTGAGATAAAAGTGCTGCTTCAAAACTCTGACCTGACAGGAAGGTCACGTTATGCAATTAATTATTTATCAGGAACTTCTGATTCGATTTCGTTATTGAAACATTGGGAACTTGTTGGCCATTAGTTCCACCAGTAAGTAAAAAATAAACTGAAAACTGAATTTTCGGTCTATTTCATTAATACCCCCCCCCCCTCCCTGCCTCCACCACCACTACCCCTTAAGAATGGAAGCCCAAGAACGAAACACTTAGAACAAAAAGAGATTGTTGTACTCTTTCCTTCAACTATTCGATTTATACACTAAAGCAGCAATGACGGAAATAAAAGAAAGACTGAGGAGTGGGTTAAAATTCAAACCTAACTAACCTAACGACATCACACACATCCATACCCTAGGCTGGATTCAAACCTGCAACCGTAGCGGTCGCGCTGTTCTAGATTGAAGCGCCTAAAACCGCTCGGCCACACCGACCGGCGAAGATGAATTAAAAGAACTGTTCAGTCGAATGAACTCACGCCAAGTGTTGAGAATAGAACGTAGAAAGCAATCAGCAACAGCAGAAGAGGGATTAACAGCAAATTTAAGAGCATAATTGACTAGAAATTAGACCTAGTAAGGGAATTCTGCTATCTTAAAAACAAAACAACCAATGATGGACGAAACAAGAAAAAATAAAAACAGACTGGAACAGGCAAAGAAGGCATTCCCAGTCAAAAGAACCCTGTTGGTATCAAACATAAGCCCTTAATCTGAGGAAAAAAATATCTGAGAAAGCACGTTCGGTGAACGACGTAGACGAACTCTAGGAAAACTGGAAAATAAGAGAATCGAAGGGAATCAGATGTGGTGCTATAGACGGATGTTGAAAATTACGTTGACTGATAAGAAATAAAGAGATTATACGCAGAACTGGCGAAGAGACGAACATAAGGTCAACTGTGGCAAGGAGAAGGAGAGAGATGATAGGATGCATATTATGGCGGCAGGAAGTAACTTCCCTGGTACTAGACAGAGCTGTAGGGGTGTTAGAAATTGGAATACTTTGGACAAATAAGAGAGGAGCAACAGCTACTCTGAAACGAAGTTAGCACAAAAGAGGAAATCGTGGCGCACTGCATCTAATCAGACGCCTGATGACTCCAAATATCACGTTCACTGTTTCGGCTATCGAATCCAGTATTACTGGAAGGTTACACGCTAGCCTCAGCCGACAATGCAGACACTGCCAAAGCGCACGCTGGAGAACTGTTGACCATGAGCGCGATCGCTGCGTGATCCTGCATGAAGCCCCGGCTTGCACTCAGTCACACACACACACACACACACACACACACACACACACACACACACAAGCACACACACACACACACACACACACACACACACACACACACAACGGATACATATTCACCGAGGCGCGCCCATTTGTAATGCACACAGTTGCTAATTTACCGAACTTATTGACAGAGCCGCGACATGACAATTTCAGCTTTGCTGGCTAATTCAGCAAACGCGCGGATTGCCGCCACAGAGCCGCTTAATTAAGTACTGTGCGCCCCGGCTGCCTGAAATGCGAGCACTTGTTTGGTCTGCGGTGATGAAAGAGGAAGAGCAACGAAGGGGGCCGCAGGAACCGTGAACGTGTGTTAATGCGTTAAATGTGCGTGACCGGACGGAAAAAGTGCGTCCTAGCATTGCACGTCCATTTCTCGGTAAGTGGTCGCTAAAATATTTTATTTCCCTCGGAATTTCGCTTCATTGTTTGTTACTGTTGACATACACCTTTAATCAGCAGATTTTTCACTTACCATCCAGGACGTTTTCTCTCACTATTCATCAGCGCGGTTTGTTCTGGAGATGTGGTAGGAGAACACGCTTCATTTTTATAATATTCGACACAATCAAGTTGCCTATGTGGAATAGTGATCATAATTTTCAAAATAAATGTTTTTATATGTCTAGATCGCAAATTCATACGATTCCGGGTGGTTATAATTAAAGTGCAGCTACTCACAGCGGTCTAATGAGGACTGCAATTATCGTAGGACACCAAAACTTGGTAGATATTGTGATGCATCAACGCGGGAAACATTTACGATGGAAAGAAATCAGTTCCAATTTTTGCCACCAGGAGCAAATCAGGCGCTGCGAATGCAAGAAAGACGAATATAAATATTTGTCTATAAAATGGATTAGGAAGGTATAATGTTGATGATATTGTTCACCGCCGTGTGATATTCCTGGCTGTGCTCGCCAGTATTTTATTTTGCTAGAAGCTCGCCTTGATGCAGTTTAATTGACGTGATGTACGTGCATATGGGACAAAAGTGGAGTAAGGTACAGGCGACAGAGGGAACTGACCTTGCTTCTAATTGGTCGGCACGTTCGGGTGCCAGGCGCCAAAGCGCCTAACTTCCCTTATTAATTATTTATATTCTTTTCATTGTATTTAACCCAGTTTTTATTATGACAATCTCCATGGATACCGTACGAGTCTTTAGATTTTGTTTATTAAATGTCACTAGTTTGGAGAAACATAAGAGTAACGATATTGCAATCGAAGTGCTTCGGACACATTCGGGTCGCTTTGGCGCGCCTAGGAGATGAGGGAGTACTTCGGCTGCGCTAGTCACTCTGTTTGGGGCGTTCTGGAGGGTCGGACACATAGCTCTGTTTCGGGTGTTCCCCAGAACCGGGCATGTATCTTTGTTACGAGCTAACACGTCATACTCTATAACGGAAGTGAAACGAAAACTTACAGTACAATTGAGAACGCTATGCCGAGTGTTGTAAAAGACAGTGTAAAATGTGTGAATATTTAAATAATAACCAAACAGGAAACATTAATGAGGAGTGAAACCTACCACCATTGTCAGTACTACAGATCATCCCCTGAGACTTACGTCAGAGCCAAAATTTGCAATAACATTTTTAACCAACATTTGTATATGCACATTCGCGTGAGAACGCGTCAACAGCACTGCTTTGTTTACCATCAAGAAGTGTCAGCTTGCGAACCATTGAAAGAAACGTAATCGATATAGGCTTTCGGAGCCGAAGGCCCACTCTTGTAGTCTTGATGACAGCAGAACATAAAGCTTTACGCCTAGCCTGGGCCCGTCAACACCGACACTGGACTGTTGAGGACAGTTGGTCGGACGAGTCTGGTTTCAAATTGTATCGAGCGGATGGACATGTACAGGTACGGAGGCAATATTATGAACCCATGGACTCTGCATGTCAGCAGGGGACTGTTCAAGCTGGTGGAGGCTCTGTGGTGGTGCGGTGCGTGTGCAAATGAACTGATATGGGACCCCTGGTCCGTCTAGATACGACTCTGACAGGAGACATGTACGTAAGCATCCTGTCAGATCACCTGCATCCATTCATGTCCATTGTGCATTCCGACAGACTTTGGCAATTCCAGCAGGACAATGCGGCACCACAGACATCAAGAATATCTATAGAGTGACTCCAGGAACAGTCTTCTGAGTTTGAACATTTCCGCTGGCCACTAAACTCCCCAGACAAGAGCATTATTGAGCGTATCTGGGATGCATTGCAATGTGCTGTGCAGAAGAGATATCCACCCTCTCGTACTCTTACGGATTTATGAAATTTCCTGCAGGTTTTATGGACTCAATTCCTTCCAGCAATGATTCAGACATTAATCGCATTAATCGAGTCCCTGAAACGTCGTGTTGCTGCACTTCTGTGTGCTCGCGGGACCCCACAATGTATTAGGCAAGTATACTATTTATGTGAAAACTGACTGCTTGGAAGAACATGTGCTGAAAAAAACGTTCGATTTAGTTTTATTCTTGGTAGTCAATTTCAACTTAGATATCAGTGCACTTAAACCGTTAGACTAATTGTTCCTTCTACGTATATTCTTTCCTCTCCTATACAGCTTTACTCAAAAACTAAATGAAAATAGAGTGCTTTTTGTTTATATTTCGTAGTCCGCTTTAAGAGGAAAGATAGAGGTTATATTTATAGGTTGTCAACTTATGATTAGAACAGTACTGTAGAATATTAATCAGCGGAAACATAGTAGACATACCAGATCATAGATACAGATTAAAACCATGAGAAATCTCTGAAGCTAATATTCTCACAGATGCAACTGGAGGTATCTCTCCTGTACGCCTTATATTATCTCAAACGATTTACCCGTTGATTCTAAGTGGTTTCGTTTCTCAGTTGTGGTTTCATTTGCAATATAAGTAAAACAAGGCTCAAGGTCAAAGAGAGAAAGAACGTGAGATGGACAAGGAGGGGAGGTGAATAAAATGGACAGAGAGAGGGGTGAAGGAGAAGATGGAGGGGAAGTAGGAGATGGACAGAGAGGGAGGTGAGGAAGAGATGGAGATTATAGGGAAGAGGAGACGGACTGTGAAAGTGTGAGTAGATGGAAAAAGAGGGCGGGGCGGGGAGGGGGGGGGGAGGCGATGGACAGAATGAAGAGGAAGAACGAGATTAGGGCTTATATACAATTCCGACACATATTTCGCAATTGCGATTCATTACCGGGTTAGCTAGTAAATAAGTAAACACAATCCTGTTCATTCCTTCGATAGAGGCTCTTGGTACTCGTTCAAAATTGTGAAGATTATCAGTGTGTTATTAATAATCAAATTATAGTTATTATAAAGAACATGGGTTACCTTGAGGCAAGGTGATGAGGCGAAAGAACCAGTTCCGTCTGAAGAAGTGTACATAAAATCTCCGATCGCCTATCAAAATTTCGCCTTTTCGTGGTTTTCCGACACCATTCCTCGTTACTGCTCTTATGGCCTGTTCAAACGGCCTAATGCACTTTCCCCTCGCATACTTGCCCAATAATTCACTACTATTCATAACTTCTCTCTGAGGTATAAAAACCAAATTTCCATGTTGCCCAATCGTCTTGTTTTCTGTTTCGATTCTCAGCTATCAGATCAATCGTGCGTGATGAGAAAGTTCATAGTAGAGGGTACGTATCATTGAAGGATTGGTCATCCCCGACATTTTTATTTGTGCAGCATTATGCTGCAGCAGATTGTATGAATCTGTGGGAACTGCATTAATGTTAGCCTCACCATTACCTTTCTGGAATCATCATTGCTAAAATTGTTAAGGCGTATGCTTCGCCGGCGATGGGCGAGGCATGACAGAATCTCTGACCAGAGAGTAGTTTATTGTTAGTTGTTGCTTGTGGCGAGTCTGCGCTAGTCTGCGCGAGTCGACAGTAGTAGTCAGTCGGATACAGTAGTAGTCGGTCGGCTTTAGTAGCGAGTGGACAGTTGTAGTCTGCGGGAGTCGGCATGCGTCGGCTGTGTGCTCTGCTCGCGACTCTGGTCAGGACTCTGGAGGATGAGTATTGTTGTAGAAGGTAAAGAAGCAGCCTTACGCATATCTAGTAATGTATGTTAATTGTAATTTAATTTGTTCAGAAAGAAATGCCCAAATAATAATTTTTATAATATAAATTAACTTTTTTAAAGAAAAGCATACATTTCAATTTCCAATGCATTATCACTGCTTCCAAGAATCAAAAAATATACGCCAGCATTGCACGAAGCTGTGTCGAAGAATGTATAATTAAGAGCAGATATAATTGCAGTTTTTATTGAGGTAAGAATTTTTTGCTTTTTTATTCAGAATACAGGGCCGAAAGGCAGCGCTGCTGTCCTTATAAAATTTACCAGATATTATTATTTCTGTTAGGGGGTTACATTTCGTTCATGGTTCATTATTTAATTAATATTATTGTGGGTTCATGGTCAATTATCACTCATTAATTTTTGTGTGGGGAGGTTACACTTTGCTCCATTTTCAATTATCATTCCTTATTTTTTGCTGGGAGGTTACACTTGGCGACATCCGGCCAGGATCGTATTTCTTTGGGAATCTTCTGATAAGTAGTCATATATCTGCTCTTATTTACTTAAATGTAGTTTGCATCTGGCGCAACGCATTTACTAATTTTTCGCTCTTTCTTTCACAGATCATCAGCAATTTTTTGCTCTTTGTTGTATTTGTGTTTGTTGCATTTTGCATTGTCTTTGTTTCATTTGTGAATAATTTTGATTTGTGTAAAAATGCCGCGAAAAACTGTTAATAGTACATCGCAATGTATAATGAGCGAAATAGCCGACTTAAATAACTTGACCGATAGTACTTGCGACACGCAGTGTAATGATGACAATCCTTCAATTACAGACAATCAGTGGGTACCGACCACTAATGTTGATTTTGATCCTAGTGATGAACAGACGAATTCAATTGTGTCCTCTGTTAATTTAACGACAATTGATGACGCGGGACGTTCTGTTACAATGAACGCTGCCCAGCTTGACACACCCGGTTTGCAAAATTTACGTAATGAACAGACAACTTTTTCTAACGAAAGTGAACAGTGTAATCAAAGTACGACAGCTTTATTTAATTCCGAGGTAGTGACTAACAGTGCACATCCGATTAGCAAACATTTTCAAGAATCATAGAATATCCAAATGGATACACAAAACGTGACGATTGCAGATACACCATCACACAGCACAGAGAATAGGGTTGCTAATTTTAGCTTGGATCAAATTATGGCATTGTTGCTACAAATGAATGAACAGAATAAAAAACAAGACGAAAATTCCAAACAGTTGAATGAAAAAAAAAGACAGCATTTCCAAACAGTCGAATGAAAGACAAGAGGACAACCACAAACAACTTAATGAAAATTTCAAACAACTTAGTGAACAGAACAAACGTCTTAATGAAAAACTAGACAACAATTCCAAACAATTGAATGAAAAATTAGACAACAATTCTAGACAGCTTAGTGAACAGATTGCAGTTGTTGCCGTGCAGTGTCATGATACTAAAGAACAGTTACGTGAGGAAATTGAGGCTTGTGCTAGGAAAAGTAGTGAAGAAATTAGATCTGTTGCTCAAGAATTAAGGGACATGCAAACAGCTACAACAGAATCACTTAGAGGCGAAATTAGTGCAGTCGGTAAACAATGCTCTGAAAAAGCAACACAATTACGCGACGAGTTTAAATTAATGACAGCAGAACTTTCGCTCACACTGGATGTAAAAGTAGACGCGAAATTCGACCAACAGAACAGTCAAATTGACGAACGTTTTAATCATCACCTACAAAACAGTGAAATGCGTTTCCGTAAATTTATACAGGAACAAAATAAAGTAAAACGACAAGTCATGGAAACATTACTGCACAGAGACAGGAAGATAAACGTAAATTGTTTGCGAAAGCAAAAACATATGTAGACAACAATATTGTTACAGTATCGGACGAAATTAATACCATCAAACAGTTGAACACCGAATTGCGTGATGAAATTTCCGATCTTAAATCAAAAACAGATACACACACAGTAGATTTTCAAACAGTGACCGACAGTCTCGAACAATTAGAACTAACACAGGATTCCGATGTCATGAAAGCTGACGTTAAAAAATTGAACGAAACCACACGTAAAGTACAAAAACAAATTAATGCTTCTGACACTAAAAACGATGATCAGGTAAAAATACTGACTAAAAAATATGATGAATTGGCCAGTCGTATTGACGTTATTGAAAGTAATAATGACAGCAAATCAGACGATACTTCACTGATTTAGTTTAATCAAACACCTGAATTCCAAAATTTACAGCAGACGATGAGTGAGATAGATTCCTCTAATAATACATTACGTAGAAAATTGTCAACTTTACAGCAAGAAGTAACAGAGATGAAAAATGTTTCAGCGTTTAATACATCACAGCAGACGCCACATTGCGAACATTTGTCAGACTCACACAGCCAGTATAATTTAGATAATTTACAGAGAGTACGTGAGCTAGTTTCCGAACAGTCACAGACAAATAGATTCTCATACAACCGTGAACCTGTTCAGACATACCGAGACGATAATTTTGATTACAAGCATTTTCTATCCGTGAGAAAATTTAAGGTATTTGAAAATGACAGAGCACAGGTACACGCTTTGAACTGGATACGTCGATTTACTTTTGTACTTTCACCGCCATTACCTGTAATGCAGAAACTAGTATTAGCAAGGATACAGCAATTTGTTTTTGAATTTTCACCGGCATTGCCTATAACGCAGAAGTTAAAATTTATTTTTAGCGCGTAGTTCACCTCAGGGGATTCATTACGCTTTAATGAGTATGTGCCGTAGCGTGCACAGGGCCCCGAGCCGTAGTAGTGCTGTTTCATCTTTAGTTTTCTGCACTGCTGCCTTCTCTTCTAGTATCCTTTATATCTATCAAAACAGCTCTACCTAGTATTAAGAAAAGTGTAAAGAAAACCCGATATGACAAGTTTTTACCGAAAGTGACAATTTTTCATTAGACACTCGAGAAATGACAACCATGAGAACTTTAATACCAGGCAAAAATTTAATCATTTGTATGTGTAAAATTTTCAGCAGTCGCTAACGCATTTTAGTAACAATAGATGTTTTTCACCGCAACAGCATGAAAACCAGCCGGTTAGCATACCTAACCAACAATGTAATGTACAAGGTCAACCAGGCTTTAATGTTTCGCCGCGAACATGTATAGCATCAGCTCCAACAAATAGTAACGCACAGCAACAAGGAAATCAGTACGTACAGAAAACACACTATTTCAATTCTTATCGCAGTGCACCGTATAGAAATGACTATCATGACAGACGTAAAAATAATGAGCACAATTTTCAGCGTACATTTAATAACAGTCTATCTTATCAGCAGCAAGAACATCCGCCACAACAAATAATCATGAATGAACCAGACAGTAGGTATCATCCAGAACGAAATACGTCAGGAAGAAATAACAGAACAGTACAAATAGTGGAAATGCCACAGCATCCTCCTGAAAATAATAACACGCCAGATAGAATTTGATTAAATACAGTACAGGTTGCATATTCCAGTAACGCAAGCAGTACTTTTGACATGCAGAATCTTGTTCACGAGAATGTTATTTGAAACATGCTTTGTTGAATGCACCACTTTTATCGCACCCAGATCTTACCAGAAATTTTTCCATTGCCACCGACAGTTCTAACACCGCTTTAGGCGTACACATTTTTCAGGAAATTGAAGACGATGGTTCTACAGTAATTAAAAACTTCGCCTTTGCGAGTCGCATTCTGTCACCTGCTGAACGTAATTATTCTGTTACAGAACCTGAAACATTATGTGATGTATGGTCTTTTACCAGATTTAGGCATTTTCTTTATGGAAGACATACGACCGTTTACACAGACCACAGAGCGATACAATTTTTACTTTCGGCTAAATTTACACACGACAGATTAAGTAGATGGAAACTTTAATTACAGGAATTTAATTTTACAATTGTTCACATTCCTGGCACACAAAATATTGTAGCAGATGCACTATCCCGTTCTCTCAGCAACAATCAGCAAGACATCGCAACCAACTTCTGCAAAGCAAATTTCAGCGTCATGTACATTCAACAAGTTGCATTTGAAAATTTCATTTCGTCGTCATTACAAGACATAGCACAAGAGCAGACAGAGTAAAGACAACGTATGGAAAGAAATGAAACACCTTTGGCAAGATAGGAATAATGTTACCATTGAAACCATTACACTGTACGCAATGACATTCTGTTTCGCCGCTCTCATCCTGACAGCAACAATTGGTTATTATGCATTCCTGACGAACTTGTTAATAAATAAATCTGGTATACTCATTTAAGTTATGCACATTACGGAGCTAGAAAATGTTTTCTTATACTGAGACAGAACTGTTATTTTACCAACATGGAGAAACGTATTCGACGAGTTTTAGCGTCATATAAAATCTGCCAGAAAGCTAAATCAGATACGACTTCACATATTCCTCCATTGCATCCCATTGTACCTGTTAAATTAAGACACATGGCCGCTGTAGACATTTTTGGTCCAATTCCCAGAACTAATAGAGGTTTTTGCTACATCTTTGTCGCTGTTGAACTCACTTCAAAATTTGTTACCTTCACTCTGTTACGCAAAGCTACTGATAAAACTGTTTCGAAAGCATTTGTAAAACATTTTCTATTTCATGTAGGGCATGTGTTGAAAGTAATTTCCGACAATGGATCACAGTTTCGATCTGCTATATGGACACGTATGTTACGAGCTAGAAACATTTCTCCGGTCTATATATCCAGATATTGATTTGGACACACACATACTCTCATTCCAAGATGTAATTAATTCCATACCGAATGAATCTACTATGCTATCTCCGTCTATTACATTGAAAAATGTTGAACCACCTAATAAAATTAAAGAATTAGTAACCTATCCTACATCTCGTCCGACTTCGACACCATGAAATAATTGACATTGCGCTGAACAACATCAAACGTGCCGCAGAGCGCCGGAGAAGACAACAAAAACAGGTTTGTACACGCCGTGACTTTCACATTGGACAGAAGATATTAGTACGTACACACTATTTATCCAACAAAGGAAAGAGTAGATGCAGTAAATTTGAACTTATATACGCAGGACCATATCGGATTCGCAGCATTCCTCACCCCAATGTAGTACACGTCGAAACTTTGAGAACCAGAAAAACCAAAGGGAACCACCACGTGTCGAACGTCAAACCTTTTATTGAATGAAGATACTTTATAATTTATCACACTGTAATGCCATTCCCTAATTTTTTATGGCCGCTTATGCAATTATATTCACATGAACACCTACTGATGATTATCGTAATTTCTTTTCTTAGCAAGTGCCCGGCAAGGTAAGGTTAGCAGGTCTGTTTTCTTGTCGTTAGACGTCAGACCATGCATATTTTTCCAGATGAACTTACACATTTTATGACCACTTATGCAATTATATTTATGTGACTACTTACTGATGATTATCGTAATTTTTTCATGGCAAGTGCCCGGCAAGGTAAGGTTAGCAGGTCGCTCTTCTTGTCGTTACACATCAGACCGTGCATATTTTCCATTTTTTATGTATATATGATTGTTTTCCTGTTTTGTTTGTATGCACTATGAAATATTTAAGATATAACAAACACCAGCTGACTTTAACATTTTGCCTTATGATATCTCAACATCGTGACTACTTTACTTTTTTTTGCTGCTACATTGTGATACTCTGTGTACATTTTTGCTTCTGAACACTGTCGATGTTTTTGACATATTACGTTTCCTGTCATGCAATGCTGTATGCTCAATTATGTTACTATAAACCAGTTTTTATCTAATGGGTATATGAATTAAATGCAAGACATTAATCTTAGTTCATTATTTTCAGAAAGAAATAACGTGTAAACGAAATAAATTAAACAGAAATGGGAATTTCACCTTCGGAATGAACGAAAGAGGATGCGATACCTCGTGATGAAGAGTAAATGGATCAGAAATAACAAGCATTAACAAGAATATACTATACACATCGTATGATAGCAGTCTTAACTAATTTTTCTTTCAGAATACGAGGCGATTGATGCAGGCTGTCAGACATAACTACATATCTTAATTTTAATGATGAAATATGCTAGAAATAAGGAATAGTTGTATAAAGAATAATGAAGTGACTTTTTTGCAGATGATAATGAATGGTGATGAGTAATGATGAAGAATATGCTAATATGGATATTGAAGTTTTTCTTTACAGGTGATGATAATAATGGAGTTATGGTGATATGAATAATGAAGTTTTTTCTTTGTAGATGAAAATAATGATGAAGTTTATATATTTGCTGTTAGTTAAGAGATGCTATGTAGTTATTTAAGTATTTGTTGCAGTTCGTTTTGACAGTATGTCTTATATCGCATGGTATGATGACATTTCACTACCTGTTAATTCGAAGTTCACTACTTTTCAGCATAATATACGTTTCTTCTTTCCGTTTCATAATCCATTTTTGTATATTTCGCAGGAGAAATTATTCATGAAATTAATGTGGTATAAATAGTTGTTTATTAAACCTATGTCATTTATGAACGTGATCACATATACTCTACTTGTTTCATAACCTTGCTACAGCTGACTCATGACGAATGACGTTACACATCTTCATTTGCAGCAATAACTCAAAAGCAAAGAAAGGAATTACCAGTCCCAAATAATGCTACTAGTTTAAGAGAGTTCTGAGTAATACTGATCAGCTCTGAATAGTATGTCATTTCAATAATGACTTCTGAATAATACATACCAAAAAAATGCTTTGTAGCTGGCCAATGAATGCCACTGATTACTGTAATAAGGTGACCTATGGTGCCAATGATTACTATAATTAAGTGAATTATGTTAATACAATGCCATTCATTAGCTTCTGTTTTGAATGATGATGCCTTGTAGCTGGCCAATGAATGCCACTG